>NC_038044.1:6049247-6664673 GCF_002211085.1 Panicum hallii | reverse complement strand
CCCCAGATGTGTACTGTGCACACGCATGAGGTGGCGCAGGTTCTGGTTGAAAACGTAAATGCCAATTTATGAAGAGGACCAGTTTTATCAGTGGAGAGAAGGCTAGGAAGACGAATTTAAAAGGTTTTTTTTTGTATTCGAGGATCATCTTATTTTCCTTTTGTTTTCTGTCATTCACAAAAGAACCTCCCCAGCGGTGGACCATTTATCTGGATGCTCGCGGTTGGGTTCACTTCTCTGATCTGAGAGAAAGAAGAAGAAGAAGTTCGATACAGAAAAGTCTTTACTGTGACTCCCAAAAAAAAGAAGCTCAAAACTAGTTTCAGCGACGCATCCCCGATCCATCCCTGCTGCCTGCCCGTGCACACGCTGACGCGCCTGCACTGCACCGTACCCACCGGCCGGGGGAATTCACAGAGTTGAGATCAGGCTGTCGTGGATGGCTACGGCCCGATGGAATATCGTGCAGCGGCAAGTCAGCAGCTCATAAATTGGCTCGCGGACCATCGACGACGGAGACCGAGTCATCCGTCCATGGAACACCTAGGGCAGGCAGCAGAGCTTTCGTCATAACAAGCCTGCTAAAAAGTACTGTAAAAACTAAACTACTTGCGTTCTCGATCTCTCTATTTTTTTTCCTGAAAGAAACTTGTACTCTGTGTACATGCATGTATTGTTCCCGCCCGTTGCTTTCGTTACAGCAGCTAGCGCAGTTTCATACATACAGTATAGTAGATATGGTAAGAAACGCAGCTTTCATTTAGGTGACTGCGAGACTTGCTTGTTTGTGCAGTTGTGCCGTGCGAGCCTGCAGTTCACCGGCACTTCACTTGGCAGAAGGAAGGGTCGATCGATCGCGTAGCAGAGCTGCAGACAGTCGCGGTGACGTTTCGGATAATGGAGTTTCCGGCTGCTTCTCTTCCGCTCGAGGCTAGCCAACAAGGACGTCGTCGTCGTCTCGAGGTCAGTCAGGCTCGACCGGGCGCGTACGTACGGTGGTCAGCCGGTCAGCGGTCGTCGACCCCCCCCCCCCCCCCCCGTCCGTCCGGTCCGTCCCCCGCCGGCCGGCCCCCCTTCCCGCGGATCGACGACCGGTCAACGGTCAAGGCCGCGCGGAGGGAGAAAGAGCACACCTACTGACGCAGCGCGGCGAAGCTTCCCTTCCTTCCCGCGGATGATTGGGTTTGGAATGGATCCGGGAGCGAGTCAAGCCAGCCACACGGCAGCAGCAGTCAACGCGCAGCTCCTCGATCGGTCTCGCGTGCACAGTAGATTTTATGCGGTTACTTGCATATTATCTACAGTATATACACTTACTAGCTTTACAATCTCTGCCACCACGGGATTAGTGGGTTGTCTTGTCAAGTTGACATTCTTCTACCGCTCAGGATCGAATCAGTACATGCTTTCGGGCGGCTTCATCGGGTCAATCAGAGCTGAGAGCTCCAGCCTCCAGCAAAACGAGTGAGCATAGCCAAGTGTGGTGATCATACCTAACCCAGCATGGAATTGCACGAAGATCCGGCGCGGAAAGTTGGACGGAGACGCCTTTTTGTGGTGTTTTCCGGTCGGTTGTGAGCTAGCTAGCCGCCCGCGGGTGTAGGTTTTGCTGTCTGTCTCATGCACGATCATGGAGAGCCAACCCCACTGCCGTTTCGTGCTGCCGACCTACTATGTAGCATTGTGGTACTTGCACTGGTGGTTTCAGCAGAAATCATGGGCGGTTCCGTTCTTGCGTATGCATGATTGCCATTTATTTTCTTCTCCTCTATCCTCTGCTCCTCTCGTTTTGGTTTCCGGGTGGATTTG
The DNA here is from genome assembly GCF_002211085.1 of Panicum hallii. NCBI lineage: Eukaryota > Viridiplantae > Streptophyta > Magnoliopsida > Poales > Poaceae > Panicum > Panicum hallii. Next base: position 6,662,864 of record NC_038044.1, on the reverse strand, counting down.
GCTTGCATTTCGTCCTCGATCACCTACTATATTTGTTTTATTTTCCACGAAAACCAACTGGTTGTCGTCGTTGCCATCACCAGTTGTTCAGAACCAAAAATAGCCAAGAGGCCAAAACCTGATCAGTTGACGGGAAGTAAACCGCACTATTCATCGACACGACGACACCTGCGTCGCAACGGAATCACACGCAATTCTGTCGCGATCTCCGCCACAAAAAACAGCGAGAAAAAGGCCTCACGCGAGCAACCGCGCTAGTTCGCCCACATCCAGACGCCCGGTCGGATCGGATCATGGCATCAAAGCACGCATGCCCATCCCCTCCCCCCCTGAGGCCCTGATCGTGCGCGGATCGCCGGAGGAATTGGGACGACGAAAGCCTTCGCTAGCTCTCAGGTCAGCCCCTGCGATCCCCTCTCGCTCTCCCTCTCACGCACAAATCTTTCGGAATTCCTCGCGGCGGCAGCAGCAAGAAGCCATGAAAGGGACCGGCACCGAGCAGCAGGCCGGGAGCGGCGGAAGCTAGCGCGTGCATGCAGCATGCGAACAGGCGCAACTCCACCGGCGTCTATCGCCTAGGGCGCGCGGCGATAATGGCGCAGATTATTTGCGGTGGGGAGTGGAGGCCGGTCACATCGCCACCACCGGAGACGCCGAGCGGTGATCTCTGCTCTCTGAAAGCGCCTCCCCCTTCGCCCTGTTCCCCCTCTTGACTCTTTCTCACGCCGCTCTGGAGCCCTGCGCGCCACACGTGACTCCCATCTTCTGGTGGCATCTAATGTCCGGACTCCTCCTTAACCACAGAAAAAAAAATTGAAACCCGTGTGTTACCAAATGTTTCCTGGTTCCTGTTTGTGGTGCTTGGTTTTCCTCCTTTTTGTTTGTGCATGTATTTGATTCTTGTCTGTCCACAACTGTGCGGTCAAATTCTGTACCTTCAAATTCCACCTTCTCCGAAGGAAAAAAAAAACTTCGACCTCTGACATGCGATTTTTAAGTAACTTTCATGTGAGACAGGGAGAACTTAAACTTGTTAGTCAAAATTGCCCTTTATCTCATCAATCTATATATAGTGAATGCATGAATGCCAATATTTATTTATTTACTAGTAATCATGAAAAATTTAGTCATCGTTCGAAAAGTGTGTTTTTGGCGACGTAAGCCAATTATTGGGACGCCATGTTTTTGCTCAGAGGAACACATAGTGCTCTAGATTCGCACGCGAGGACACAGATTTTCCCCTACCTATTCCGGATCGAAATACGAGCGACGGCATGGATGCCGGTTTGTTTGCTCTTGCTTGAAAGCAAGAAATAGGCTGCCGGCCCCTTTCTTTTCTTTTCTTCTCTTCTCATCGTATGAACTCGGCTGCAACTGCAAATGGCGCATACGTTCGTGCAAGTGGTAGCCACTCCCACGAGATGTTCTAGAACAACATGAAACTCTGGCCACAAGTCCAATTTTCACTCTCTCCCCAAAAGAGTGCGGAAACAGAAGAGAGAGAGAGAGAGAGAGAGAGAGAGAGAGAGAGAGAGAGAGAGAGAGAGAGAGAGCGAGCCAGGAGCTGATTCGCTACAACATCATGAAGTGAGTGAGGTTACCCTATATATACTACCTCCGTTCGATTTTAAATAGACGTACTAGAACTTTTCAAATCATTAGGAGGCGCATTTTGATAATCGATCGCTAAATTGTCGATGGCATATTAAAAGATCTTTGAACTACCTGAATGTATTCATATAACTTTTGCACAATAATTATGCATATAGTTCAACTGATTGTTAGTAAAAATCCTAATACTTCTAGTAAAAGCAAAAAAGTAGGGACCAAGGTTTCTTACAAGTAGAAATCTTTAATCTTCTTATTTTGAATCGCGAGGTTCGGTCGAGTATGGAATCATCATCATCATCCTTTTAGGTGTACATTACTAAATGACTAACAACTCCAGGTTTTGGAGGAGTGCGTCTATATCGGCAGAATGCTCTAGACACCATAAGCTGATTGGCCATTGTTGCTAATAATGTTAGCTTTCGGTGTTAGGTTTTCAGGAAACTCCAGAAAAAAAGTCGGCTGGAAGCCTGAAACCACTACGAAACCAACCGTTCCTGACTTTAGTTTGGGCGACGAATTAACAAATGAAAACATATAATACATTCCACCGCAGCTCCAACCAACTCAGACATGCATACTATGTGCCATGCGTTGACTGCTGCACAACCCGCTGACAGATCGAGTAGCAGGCAGGTAGCAGCCCAGGTCATCGCGGAGCTGCTTCAACGGCTCAGCCCGTTGTGCTGTCCAAGTGCTGATGGCAACTGCAACTGCTGCGACTCCGGTTGACATGATTAGTTCAGGTTCAGGGAGGATCTGTGGAGATCGACCCACCCCACCAACAACTGAATTAGGTATCTGTTCCATTTTGTTTGGAGCTGCAACACAAACGCCCCTGGCCCTGTATCTGAACACTTACTACGGTTCTGTGCCTCCTACTTCGCATCCAAAGACATCATTTTTTTTTGGAAAAGAACGCACGAATAGTTGGTGCTGATGATAGATAGTATTTCTTTCAAAATAAAGTTAGTACTGAAAGATACAGCCATTACTCATAGACACAATTTGGTTACATTTTATTGAGCGAATAGGAAAATGGGAATCAGAAGCTTGCTCTGTTTACATGAGTGAGGCATCTTTGTTTCACCTTGTGGATCGTGAAAGACAGATTGCAGGTTGTAGGAATCTAACATCTATATGCTACAAGGATCAGATTGTTGAATTGTATGTAACAATCTAGCCTGTTCCAATCCAAAATAAAAAAAGAGCTTTTGATTGTTTTAGCTTGTGAAGCAGTCAACGCACAAGATTATCGAATTGTAACAATCTAACCTGTTGCAAGCCACAATCAATCAGGGTCTATGCTCAATGATGGATAGGAGAGGATTTTTGCTTGAAAAAATGATAGATAGGATTTAGCCAGACATGGGCCAGGCCACGAGCTGGACCGGAAAATGATATTGTTTTCCAAACTTCTTATTCAAAATTCCGTGGGCTACTGTTGGTACTAGGCCCATGGCTAAAGGCACAACAACACAACCTCTTCTGGCCTTCTGGGCATGTTGGATTCTCATTGCCAAGCCCCATGCCTCATGGATGGTCTCTTCTCTCTCAGAAAGAAGGTAGCTGTGATTCCCAAACTTGCAGCTAGGAGTGGACTGTGGACAATTACATGATTGTTGTTAGTACTGGTCCCCATGATCACGCAGTTCTTTGATGCCTGTACTTCAGAAAACAGTAACGTCTATCACCCATCATCCATGGTCCATGGACACAGCATAAACAATAATCGTCTAGCTTTTATTCAGAAGACAAGTACAATATGCAAGTATCAGACAGCGCTAAATACTACTACCGTAGCATTTCTTCTGCAGAGTAATTCTGATGTCTGTCAATACTTTGTATTCATCAGGGAAGCCTCCATGCATGTACAATGTGTATGCGTGCTAGATCTCCACGGGCGCTTTTTTGTTCTTCTTCTTCTTCTTCGTCACCTTCAGCCGGATCTTAGGGCGGGAGGCGTCGCCGTCCGATTGGCCGTCGGTGGCGTCCCCGGAGAACAACATGGATGCTGCCGCCGATGCCTCTTGGTCCTCGGCCTTGGGCTGGAGCCGCTTCATAAGCAACTCAGGCACCACCCAGTTGGACACGAAGTAGAAGAGCAGCATCAGAGCACTGCAAGAGCAAATCAGCACAGCAGGCGTCAGAAAATTACCGTGACCATGAGCACTGATCGAGTTCGAGTGTGAGGTAGAACCCATACATTGATGAACCAAACTGTGAAAATATCATCTTGAGAAAGATGCCTAGACACGGTGAATGACTGAATAAACACTGTTACAAATTCTGGTGTTCCCTGACTACAGTCGAGTTTAAGACATCTTGAGAAAGAAACCGGCATCAAACATTTGTTTTTTTTTTCTTTTGAAAGATGGCATCAAACATTTGAACCACACTAGCACCTGACCAGTGTCGCCAACGACTGCCGAGTATAGACGTGGTACTTGCCTGACTGGGATGAGCGATGAGACGTCGCCGGTGTCGGACGGCGAGCCAGGCACCAGCTTGGGGCTGATGATCTCGCTGAGCTCCGGCGGCAAAGCCCGAAGCCTGCCGCACGGCGCCTGGCGCCGGCGAGGCACGGCCGCCGCGGCCCGCCGGTGGCCATGCGCAGGAGCAGCAGCTACGGCGGGACGCTGGGAGGTGGAGCGTATCGTGAGCGCGGCTGCCTCCATGGATAAGAAAAGGGGATATTTTCCGGCTGTGTTGCCGGCTGCCGAGCAAGCTCAGTGTGGTTTTCGAGAGGTTTGGACAGCGCATCGTGAGGGGCAGCAGCCTTCTTCCGGATAACGTTTTTTGTCTGCTTGGTGGCTGCGGGACCCGCGATGACTGTTTCATTTGTAACTACGCTGGACCAACTAGGCCCATTTATGAGAGCCGGGAGAAGTGCATTGAGGCCCAGATAGAGCGCAAGGGTTGGGGGCGAATGGCGGCCTTCTTCACAGAGACCAAATAATAAGGCCTTTTAATTTAGGGCCCAATTAATTATCTTTCTTACCTTTTATCTAGAGGAGGTTTTGCTCCAAAAAAAAAAAAATCTAGAAGAGGTTACTCGTCAAATGGTTGTCGCTGTCCTCTTTTGACCTAGCCATGCCTAGTGGCTGTAGGGAGAGAAACCAGTCTCCATTTCGCGGTGACGTGGCACGCTCGGCTTCTTCCCCAAGCTTCTTCTTCTTCTCTGGGTCACGAGTCAATTCTACGCGCGTCTCGAAGAAAAAAAAAGACGTCTCCATCCTACGTGTCAGCCGACAATCACCCCCCCCCCCCCCCCCCCCCCCCCCGGCGCGCCTACATGCTCAAGTGCCCAGAAGGCCACGGCACCACCATGCATGCACGCACGACTCGGATGACGTGCGCGCGCGATTACGTGGAGTCGTGGACTAGTTTTCGCGATAAGCTCGTGCGGCCGCCCGGCCAAAGATTTATTTCACACCGCATTGTGGATCGAGCGCGCGGCGGATTTTCACACCGCGTGAAACTCCGCGAACCGAGCATGCGCGCAGCATACGCATTCACATCCTTCCACACCGTTCAAACTTACCTGCTTCCAGGGGCGGAGCTACAGCCTCTCACCGGGGTCCGCCGACCCTAACAAATTTTGTAAAATGCAATAGAAATCACGGTTCATATTTGTTAACAGTGCTTGATTACCTCATCGTTTGATAGATATGAACCCGGTAAGCTTGTGGCCTGGCTTCGCCCTGCTTCCCGTTTTTCTTTATGATCTTGTGGAGAATTCCTTGTTCTTTGGTACGTAATGAGCATACAAACAAGCGTAAGTGAAAGGCTAGCTAGCTTATTAGATACCCATCCTGACTAAAAAAGTTTCTAGGGACAGATAAAATCGTATTTTTACAGGTGGGTACAGTACCAGCCCCTCTTTTTTTACTAAAAATAGCTATTTGTAGGGGACGGGTCTGAAAATTATTTTCTAAGGACAGATCACGGTATCACCCGCCCTAGAAATCAATTTGTAGCGGCGGGTTAGGGCATGACCCGCCCTTACAAATTAATATCCATAATATGAAAAATAAATCGGAAAAAAAATCAAAAAACCAAAAGAAAAAAGAAAAAAATATCCTTGCCAACAAGCCACCAACCCCCTCTACTACCGGTGTTCAAACCGCCTACCTCTAGCCTCACGTGTACCCCCCTCTCCATCACACTACACAATCGCTTGTGATTTTATGGGGTATGCTATTTTTTTATATTAACTCTAAAATTGATTTCGAGGGGCGGGTCATATGGCATCACCCGCCCCTAGAAATCCATTTTTAGGGGCGGGTGACGCCACCACTCGCCCCTAAAAATATTTTTTCTATTTTATTTCAAAAATTCATTTAAATCTTTACATATAGCAAAACAAATAAAAAAGGTGAAACTTTTACGCTATGGTTATTGTGAATTATAGATAAAAAAATTATACCAAGTATATTTCACTGTATATAAATGTATAAAGATTAAGATTGTGGAAATCTCAAAGTATGATTTGAGTTGTATGACATACTATATAGTTATAGCCATATAAAAATTTATAATAATTTTTTAGACTATTAAATAATCTTAAATGAAAAGGTTATCAACTACAAAATTTTAGATCTCGAAAATCTCTACAATTTTGATATAAAGTTCAACTTCATCCAAAATCATATGAAAAATTTGTGAATTTTTTTTTGCGTGGAACAGTTTGTTGGAACAGATCATGCCATCATCCGTCTCTAAAAATGCATTTTTAGAGACCGGTGATGGCAATGCATTTTTAGAGGCGGGTAACACCGTCACCCGCCTCTAAAAATGCACTTTTAGGGATGGGTGGTGGCATTACTTGCCCCTAAAAATACACAATTTCTAGAGGAAAGTGGTGGCATTTCCAGGGACGGGTCGGATGCTACAGAAACCGTGCTCCATTTGTAGGAGCGGGTTACCTTTTGGCCCGCCCTTGAAAAAACGGAGCGTTGCTACAAATCGTTTTTTAGTAATAGGTGCTCGCTCTATATATATGACTAGAAATGCCAAAGCTAATAATAGTTTAATTGATTTTGTTAGTTTGAAGTTTCTTCATATTTTGCTAAGTACTGCGGAGTAAAAGGCATTGGTTGTCCTATCCTGTAAGCATCGGTAAGTGGGTTATCTAAACAAAAATCTTGTTTGAATAAATGTATACATATGAACAAATAATTGATGCGCTGTATATATATCCACAATCGATCTGAATCCAGGTATGGCCATAGAATCTTAGATGGCACCTGCACAAAATTTTAGGCGTCGAATCAAGAACGGGGGTAATGGCGAGTATAGCAGCCAGGCACCTGTGTGCTGCTGGGTGTCTTGGGCTTAGAAATTAAGAAGCTCATGGACAATCAGGCACCTGTAGAATAGGAAATTCTTCTTTTTGAATCATCAAAACCTTTCGATCTGTCCCATATATAGATAAATACTGTGTTTTCGTGCTAGGATTATCGTGAGAAAAACAGACAAATTGGCGATGTCAAAGAACTTGTACAATGGTTGCAGTCTAAGACGCCCCACATACAGATGACACTGTTCATGAAAAAGCTATACCACCATAATATTGTATACCTAGCTAGCTAGTTGCATTGCTTGCTACATATAAACAAACAAACTGAAATTCCCTTCATAGTTTCGATACTATGGATCAATAATCGTGAAAGCATGCATGTAAACGATCGAATCGAAAGCAAGCCACAAACGTATGGATCGCTCTCTGCCAGTACACGCGTCATCCATCAGTTAGTAGTCAGATCATGTCAACCTCATATCAGTTCAATAATGCAATATGCTCCTCCGAGACATCTCATCGTCGGATCAGCATCATTCTCTGTGTCCTTTGATTGCCTCATCTTATGGGTACTTGGGCTCAACGGGCAATCCGTCCTCGTCTACTCGAGTCACGTCAGTCACTCGCAGACCGGCAATGGTGCTTGAAAACGCAGAGGATTTGTATATTGTTTGCGCGTCAAGAGGTCTCTCTCTAGATTCTGGCTGAACATGCTACCCTTGACTTCACACTAGCTATAGCTAGGGCAGAATATTGACTGGTGAGTCATGCATGCTAGATAATAAAGTGTTCATTGCCTACTGGATCATCGATGTATAGATTCGGTATACATGCACGATGGTCAGTTTCTTTCCGTGCAGTACAAGCTAGATGCCTTTATTTTACGGGCTTGCAACTACTCCAAGTAACAAGGTTATTCTTTGACATTGCCATGAAATTGTCAGTAGTGTTTTTCTTTTTTAACCACTACCTAATATATGAAATAAGGTGGCTAGCTAGTCTACATTTACTACAACAAAATATCTGCCAAGTATGAAATCAGACTGACATCATGAATTCCTCAAACCACAAGAGCAATAGCAGATGCATATAAAAGCATGGATACAAATTAGCTGAATCCATACTAAAAACAACATGATCTGTTGTTTAGTGTTGGGACTAAACTAATTAAGTTATCGAAGAGGCAAAACTAGCTAGTGTAACTAGCAAATAGTAATATCACTCAAGTAGGAATAAAAAAAAAGTTAACTGATAAAGTTAGTGTTGTGTTAGTCAATCAATTGGCCAACATTTTTCACGAAAAATCGTTTATTTGTGTTATATAGAGGCTAAAACCAAAGAAATACTGACAAGCAACATATCTTTGATTGATTGTTGCCATTGTGAACACTCAAGGGCAAGCTCATCAAAAGTAAACAGTGAACGAGACATGTCAAGAAAGCAGGACGTACCAACTAGGCAATTTGCTTACACATATACTATTAGGTCACGGACAGATGATATGCTGATGTCACTTTGCTCGTCATTATGATATATGCTTACACAAATAATTCACAGAAAGAGGTAATATGTTTTTTATGGTATAAGAAAGTGATGACTACACGGTTAATTTGTAATAGAAACTTAGAAAGAGGATAAAATCCAAATAATCACTTGCAATATCTATTTTTTCGAACAGTCTTGCAATATATTTTTAGGTCCGGATATAATTAGAGACAAGTCAAAACGAAAAGTTATAAGGGCTAGTTACTATCTGTTGTTGGCTTCCTCATATCTGTTTGCCACATCTCTACTTTTTCTAGTGACATTTATGCATGGTCATGCCAGAAACTAGCTAGTTCACTATCCAACTTCACCAACAAACGGTTGTTATGAACACACGCACTATCGGGAGTGTTAGCAGGTAGCATAAGCACTAAAGTTTACAGCTAGCATGTTCTGAACCTGAAAGTCTGATATGCAATTGATATCTTTTGGCTTTCACCCAAAGGCTTCACACAGATCCCATCAATTCTCTGCTTAATATGGTATAGATATATTTAGTTCTTGATAAAAACACAGAGCTCCAATAAATTTCGGAATGGTGAGATGCATGCACCTGCATATTTATATGCAAACATTATAAAAGAGACCTGACGTTACTTGATCAACTAGCTAAATTACCTCACACACAATGTATAGGGCCAGCAATTTTCTGGGGAGCACTGGATATGAGATGTAAACACACACACAGATATATGCAACGCGGTTTCATACTCTACTTTCCTACGTACACACGGTCCATGCTGATGGGTTCATACCACACGCACGTCACGCGCCCACTGTCTGCAAGCAGCCATGATGCCGCATGCTATGACACGCGGTTCACACATCATTAGGGAGCTCATCTGGTAATTAAAAATCCTAACTATATTGTTCAGGCAATCAAGCACTACAGAATCTAGCTATCTATACGCCCCGGCCGCCAGTGTTGTTCTATCTATCTGGTAGTGGCTTCTGCCGGACACCTCTGATTTTTTGCAAATGTATGCATACACAGGAATCCAGGGCATCAATACCGTCCCTGTAGGATAAGCAAAGCAAAGCAGCTGCCTGCACCCCCTATCAGCAACCATGTGCTTCCGGTATCCACCATGCCCTCTCTTTCCTGATCATACTAGCTAGTCCTACAACTTTTCAGATGCAAATCTCTTTTCGCTAGTGATATGTATCTTTATCCATGCAACTGAAAAGAGAGGAAAGTAAGAAAGATCTAGCAGCTACACCGTTTGTCGCGCAAAAGCTACACAAGCCCTGCAGAGATATATCATCACTGAAGCACCCATTTTCGAATGGAAAGCACACACCGACCATGGTGGGAGATCCTACAGATCAGCTTCAAAAGAAGAGGGAGATCTATGAAGAAGGAGAAGGCACATCGATTGATGATCATGCAAGGGGACGATGCAGCCATGCACTTGTCGAAAGCCAGAAAGCTCAGCTAGCTCCTGAAGCTGATGAGACCAGACCGGTGAGACTAGACCACCAGAGCGGCTAGCTAATGGCTGTGGCTATAAACAAAGATCGCATGACCTGCAATAAACCCTTTTTTCACCACCTGAACATGTACACCTCTTTCCTGGCCTGCTCTCACTAGCTGATGTCTAGAAAAACCCTAATCAATAAAGACCATCGATCGATCACTAGTGATCATCTACAGGTAGCTATCCGGCCGATGCGCGCGCGCTTCGCGGTGAAACATCGTTGCTCCTGAGCAAGAATCCAACAAGTAGTGTTCTCCATCAGAAGATTACTAGAGTTGCACTCAATCAATTAATGCATGGATGCAGCTTTAATTTGTTCGAATGCTGATCAGATGATGACCAGGGAGGGAGTAGGGCGCGCGTTTGGACCGTACCGGTGAGTTTGTTGTATGGATGGACGAGGATTGTTGATTGATCACGAGGAGCCGCCGCCGAGCTTGGCGAGCAGTGCGGCGACGAGCTGGTGCCTGCGCTCCTCTCGCTCCTCGGCGCGCGCGCGCCACGCCTCCTCGCGTTCGCGCCAGCGGCGCACGAGCGCGAGCCGCTCCTCGCCGAGCGCGACCATGGCGTTGCGCCACTCCTCCTCGCGGGCGCGGCGCTCGGCCTCGCGCGCCTCGGCCGCCTCCATCCAGCGCTCCTCCATCTCCACCTGGCGCCGCATGAACTCCCGTAGCATGGCCTCCACCTCGCCCTGATCCGCAGTTCTAGCCCGGGCCGCCGCCGCTGCCGCAGCGTGCTTCCGCCTGCGCTTCTTCGCCCCGCCGCCGCCCCTCGCCTCCGCGGGCACCCTGCTGCCGGCTTCCTCCTCGCCCATCTCCGCCTCGAGCTCCTCCTCGTCGTCGTCGTCTTCCCCCTCGCCACCGCCTTCGTCGTCCTCCTTCTGCACGTCCTTGCCCTTCGCCCTCTTCCGCTCCAATGCTTGCGCCCGCTCGACCCTAGCGTCGAAGATCCTCCTCATCTCGTCGTGGAACGGGAACTGCCTCGCCTGCTGCGCGGCCGCCGCAGCGGACGCATGATCGGCGTCCGGCGCCGGGTGCCCGGAGGCGGCGGCGGCGGCGGCCTCGGTGCCCTTGAACCTGGTGACCAGGTTCTTCCACTTGGACTTGCACTGGTCGGGGGTGCGGGCGAACCCCTGCCCCTGGAGGCGCGCGGAGACGAACTCCCAGAGCGCCTTGTTGCGCTTGGTGGTGAGGAAGGAGTGGTCGAGCTCGGCGCGGACGGCGAGGAACGCCGCTGTCTCGGCGTGCGACCACTGCGGCAGGCGCTCCCGCTCGAGGCTCGCGGAGGACTGCAGCTGCTGCGGCGCGGCCTCGGGAAGCGGCGGGGGCGGGGGCGGGAGGGGAGGGAAGTGGGGGTGGTGGGGCGGGGAGGGGAGAGCAACGGGTGGTAGGGGTTGGAGAAGGAGGTGTTGAGGTGGTGGAAGGGATCCATGGCGGAGGGCGGAGGCGGTGGTGGTGGGGTGGGAATGGATTTGGACGCGGACGCGAGGGCGGTCAGGTCAGGGGGTGCGGGGGAAGGGATGCAAGTCAAGAGGGTTGGCTTTGGCTGCGAGAGAAAGAGGAAATCTGTTGGGTTTCAACGCGGAAACGGCTTGCTTTCATATTGCTTTCCTCCCGAGATCTGGATCCTCTGCGCCGCGCCGCTTTGCTTCCCGCTCCCGGAACCGGAGGCACACCACAACCTCCTGACTTAATTGCCGATGTCATGGCTGGCTCCCACACAACCATACCATCCACCGCACCACTGCTAGCTAATACTCACGTTTGTGTTGGGTTCAAATTTCATTTGTGTGTCGTTGGTAGCAAAGATATGTATTAGGGGTTAGAAATCCTAAGTTCAACGTACATGTGGCTAACGCAAATCGCTCAATAGCTCCTGATCATCATGAACTTGACTTATTATGGATTCGACTATTCGGCCATCTCAAGGAATTGAGAATTGCACGTCATACATGAGCGGATTATGGATGGATGATGGGATCTCTAGAAGATCAAAGATATATCTTGTCTCGCTAGTGCCTGCCTCTGCTAGCAATAACCATTAATGTATTTCATGACCAACCTTGCGGCGATTGCGGAGAGACGAGCCATTAATTGAGTTGGTTGCACTCAAAATCAAAATGATTGGGCTGCAAAAGGATATGCAAAAGTCAACTAGCAATCACACTAGAAAACGAATCCATCCATCATCTTTAGTGTTTGAATGCTATTGACTTAGAGCGTGGAGTGATGTTGCAAAAAGAATTGCCGCCGCGCTACTGAGGTTGAAAATATGTTTCAAACTAGCAATCGGTAGATGAGACGTTGCTCGTTTCATTATTCATATATGTGTCTTTCATTATCAGCAGGATGGATCGATGCTTGAAGGGTTTTTATTCTTATGTTCTTAGAGTCACGGTTCCATAGAAATATAGAATCATGCGTTGATGATGAACTTTAATACTTGAAACAATGTATTTCGCAGCTAAAATTGATGTACGATGCGTGCACCACCGCATGCTTTAGCTTGGCCTTCGCTGGTTGTGTACGTGCATTAATAATCCTAAGAAAGTATCTAGAAGAGTCCTTTTGTTAATTGTTAACTAACGTTGCCATTGCTGCTGGCATCGAGCCGCCGCACCGCAGTATGGCCCGAGCCGGCGGCGTTCACAAAGGATCCGGCGCGCCTGCCTGCGGTGGGCCCGCTGCGTGGAGGCGGGGCCCATGGCCTGCGTGCGGGGTGGCGTCACGCGGACGCCAGCGCGTCGTAAGAGGCAAGCCGATCCCGTCCGTCCACGGGAGTCTTCCTTTGCTGCGAAGCATCTCCAGATCGCGCCGAGAGAGAGAGAGAGAGAGAGAGAGAGAGAGACGAGCGTCTCCAAAAAAAATTTCTCTCTTGCTGCAGCCCTGCCGTCAGTCGCCAGTTTGTCGCGTCCAGATGGCGGCCAGCGACGGCGACGGGTCGTGGCCTGCGCTGCAAGCAAACAGGGCACCGCGGCATGCCAGCGGCCAGCCAGCCGGGCAGCCACCATTCGTCGGAGCCTCCCCGCGTACGCCGCCGGGTGGCGGGCTCCCCGCCGGCCGGCCGGCCGGCGGGGCATGATTTGCCGGTTGCGTGCCGGGCTGCGGGCCGTGGCGTGTTCCAATGGCGATCGTCCGATCGATGGGATGGGATCATGCATAGGTCTTGGACGTGGTTGACGCGTTGCGATCCGTAGTCGACAGGGTTGCCGACGATAGCTGTTGCACGATCCATCGACGACGCGCGTGCCTTGGCGCGCGTTTGTACGGCACGCACGGGAGCGTGACATTTGGCGCACGTTTTGGGGAGTTTTTCTTTTTTGATTATTACGAGGACACATGGTTCAAATGGAGGTGCGTACGTGCTTAGCTACGCGTGTGTTCTGGATTGACCCGACAAGAAGAAACAACGGGTTGAGTTACGAGAAGCCGGCACACGGGTAGGTGTGTGGAGAGCAAAAGAACACGACTGGTTGTGTTAAAACGGAGCACACTGACTCGAACAGGACAGCGAAAGAGCACGAGGGTGGTGAGCCGGCTCGGTTCACTGACATCAGTCTTGATGTATGGTTTTATTACACACCTACTAAGATTAAAAATTTAGATTTAGTAATCGAACCGGATGAGTGTTACGGGAATGGAACTCCTATCTCATCCTATAAAATTTTTTATTTTTTTTATAATAATCCTATCACATGAGCAAAATTTAATGGTTATGAAATTCTTATGAAGCCCCTTTAAGACTGGCTTAATAGTTCTGGTTTAGTTCGGTTTCCCGCTACGCAAGCAAATCAAGGTAAGTTTAAATCTTATTCCGTTTTCTTAACGAGAGCTATCACGAGAGGTGTTTGCTTGTGCTGTAAGGCTCGATAAATATTTCAGTACGCTGTAGAAAAGAAACCGAGGGACCAATGATTGTTCTCTCCCTTTCTTGTTCGGATGCCTAAATTCGCTGCGTGCTCCCAATTTCCGGACTTTGAATGCTGGATCGTCGATCGTAGTCACCGCGCGCACGCGCGACACTTGCGTTCGTACTAGTAGTAGGAGTACTTCTTAGTCGCGTCCATGGACAGTGGGGCCTGTGCCTTCGCCGGTCACGTGTCGGCCCATACGGCGCGCTCTGCTCTGCTCTGCTCCGGCGCGCGGATTGTCAAGCCGCGTCGTCAGAGCCACCAACCAACCGGACGCCAGAGGTTGACGAACGAACGAACGAACGAACGGTGTAGAGAAGGATTGATCCGAGAGGGGGGGGGGCGGTAGGACCAGGATCAAGACTGCGGTGTACGCACGCACGCACGTATAGGTATAGCTGGCTCTGACTTCCTCGACCGGAGGCTGACGAAATGCGTGGTAGCTCCTCGAGGCCTCAGCCCGTCCTTGACCTAGTGCTACAGTAGTAGTAACAGAGGCGGCGGCAGCTTATCCTACAGTGGTCAGTGGAGATCGACCGGCCGGCCGGAGAGTTCGTCGTCACAGCACATAGTAGGAGCCAGAGATTGGCCGGCCGGGCGTGGGTACACAACACTGTGCTGCGTGTAGTGAAGGCCCTCTCTGAACCTCTGAAAGTCTGAATTCGTTGTTGTCACGGCCCGACAGCGACGCTGGCATGGACTCCGGGGAGGCAGTTGGATGGATGTACGTCTCATCAAACTGATCGAGGCCAACCTCCGATGCTGGGACGCGCAGAAAGAGTAGACAGAAGAGTTGCTGAACCTCCGATGAATTCCGGACTGCTAGTACTGGTCGCCGGCATTCGTCAACAAGAGGCGCTGGCCGAAAGGGAGGGGGGAAATCAAGAAACGTCGGTTCGCCGTAGCGCCAGAGGCCGCGACCTCGTTCAGTTCGTGTTCCGGACCCGCCCGCGTAAGCTTTGTTTCTCGAGGTCGCGTATTCATTCGTTTCCTTGCCCGACGTCGCGGGTCGTCGGTCACTGCCGCGCCAGCGCTCGACGCACGCCGTGGCGTGGCGTTGGGTCCGGCTACTTCGTCAGCGGCTCAGCGCTCACCTGATCGGCTGATGCGCCGGAGGTTGACGAACGGAGTGGGTGTGAGAGGGGACCGGCGAGGCCATTGCATTGCTCATGGTGTCAGATTTTTGAGATTTGAGAGGCTACCGAACCGGACTGAGGTTGACCAAGTGTACTCGTGAGTCCTATATATGTTCCTACACAGTAGTGCCGGGACCCGTGCATGTTCTTGGGTGGCAGAGGCAGATCGATCGAGACTGGTGGGGTGGCGGCCTGCCACAGGGCCGCGCGGCCGGTGGGTAGAGGGCACCGCATCCCGCCGCGGAGCAACGGGGACAGCCGGGCAGGGCTGAGCTGGCCTGGCCTGGCCCGGGCTTGATCTTCTCTGATCACAAAACAAGCAGATGCATGGCCGGTGCAATGCACTGTGCAGCTGAATCGACGAGGAACAAGCGCTGGGACGACACCGAAGCACGCCGTCCAACCGACAGCGAGTCGTGGCCAGCGCGCCCTGCAAGCGGCATCAGCCAGGCGGCTGCCATATTGAGAGTCGTATCTCTGCCGTACGCGCCTCCGGCCGGCGCGCCATGACTTCTGGTTGCCGCTGTTGCGTGCCGACCGCCGGCCCTGGCCCTGCCCCTGCGTGCCGCGCTCGCCGTGGTTGTCGGTCAGCGCCTGCTCGCACCCACCGATCGATCATGCAGGAGCCGCGCGTCGGCCCACCCATCCGAGCGCGCACCCTCAGGCCGTAGTCTGGCGGCGGAATGATCCGATGGTATAGTGATGCCGCGCCTGAACCCAGGGAGGTGGTTGACGATCGATCGAGAAAGAGCCCGAGACGAGGGGACCAGTGACAAGCAGACTGCCGGACCAACGTGCGTGGTTCTGACTCGCTCCTGAGCCAGACGTGCTGCTTCCTGCGGCTGTGGCACAGAAGTACAGTACACAGTCGCTCCGTCCATACGACCGTACCTACAGTAGCTTACATTCTCGACGGTTTGCGTTCGTGCGCGCGTCACAGTACCTAATACAGTAAATGGGAGCGAGAGGTTTGGCCGGCCGCAGGCGGAGGACAGTGGTACTTTTGAACAGCTAGCCGAACAACAGGTGAACAGGGGCATGATACATGGTGGAGTTAGAGCTGCGGAGCAGGCGAGCAGCTGAGGTTCGTGTTCTTGGCAGACACCAGGCGGGCACGGGAGCAACAGGTGAACAAAGGCATGGTGGAGATGGATCGTGGATGGAGCCCAAGCAAAGAAGTCTATGTAATACCCTAGGTATTTAAAATGCTAAAACAAGATCATGCATAATGAACAAAAAAATTCATAAGGCATTTCATTTATGAATACATGTACATGTTTGTGTGCATATAATTTTTTTATAAATATGTTCATAACCATACATGCCAACTTGTCATAAAAAAATGTAGAAAAAATACTTATATTTTAGTACTTACAAAGAGTACTTCAAACGTTATTTTGCAAATTCAAATTTTAACCACATGAGATGAATAGAAATTCAAATCCTAGTAGTCTTAAATTTAAAATAACTTCTAAACTAAAGCTCAAATGAACTTTGATCCTTTGGCTGCTCTCCCATAACAAGATAATGACCATTGATAATCTGTTGAAAAGGGGCATTTCTAAACCTGAAGCTTGTCTGTTCTGCTCTGATAATGAATCTGTTAATCACCTTTTTTTTTCGATTGTGTGGTTGCTAAGAGAATGTGGAGATATGTTGAGTGTTCTCTGGTTACAAAATTCACAACTATGAGAGCTTGGCCTGTAAATGGCTAACTAGAAAACTTCAGATTGTCTCAACATCATCTCTGCAGGAGTCTGGTAGGAACTCTAGCTTACTAGAAATGATATGGTTTTTCACGGTAATTCTTGGCAGGACAAAAATGGTGCTAAGGAGGACCTAGAGGTGCATGTCAACTTGGAAACCGATGTACAAGGAGTCTTTCCAAGCTGGCGTTATCCAATGGTGCAGCTTTCTGGAGGTGGCCCCCTTGGAGATCGCATCTACCTGAAGAAAATCAAGCTAGGTTTGCCGAAGCTGGAGGGATGATAATCTCATCGTCTTGTTTGTAGCTCAGTCTTCTGCCGTGGCACCTTGTTTTTTTTTCTCTAGTTGATTATCTTTGAACTTGATGTTGCTGCGAAAATGTCTGCTTGCCGTGAACCGTTTGCTCCGGTAACAATATTTGTGTGCTCTCTGCTGCAAACGCTACAAACTGTTAATACTTTGCTCAATGAATGGGGCAGGGCGATCCAGCCTCTTACTTAAAAAAATAATAAATATTATGAATCTAGAAAAACCAAAACGAATTGAGGAACAGAGGAAGCAGTAGTAGGTTGGTCACACGTTTTTCTTAGATTTTTTTAGGAAAACATGCTCTGCTTAGATGGATATACGAGCAACTGTTCTGATCCATCGTGCAAAAGAACCTTGTGCAAACAAAAAGGCCGCACTTTCCACTGCATTGCATACATTGTCATCTGATGGGCCCATTAATTCCATAAGCCCATGACGGAAGGAGAGAGAGAGCACTACTAGATCTACTGGGTGCCACTGAAGGCAATTCCTCAATGCAAAAAGGGGAGCTCTCCCCCACCGTTCCGTAAAAGTGCCAACCTATTCTTCCCGTCATCATCAACTAATTGACCACTGATGGCTGCTAAGTCGCTATAGCTAGTAGCCTAGTACTAGCAGTGTGTGCGGCGTGCCACGGTACGCGCACGTACATAAATCAGGGACACCACGCAAAAAAAGGATCTATCGTCGGAGAGGCAGCCCAAACACGCAACTATGATGCTACGAGATCACGATCCATGACCAAAGGTCCAGTTTGCCTGCTACCTGCTAGGTCTTGATCCGCTGATCGACGTGTCCAAGTGCTGGTTCTTCATTTTTTTTTCCTCTCCCCCGGCCCAAGCTAGTGGCTAGTGCTAGTGCGTCGCATTTCTGCAAATGACGCTGACGGTTTACTGCACACGTATAACGATGCTACTGAACTAGCTACGTACTGGAGTACGCTGTGAAGTGTCACTCACTCAATCACTGACCTGGCGATGATTTGCTTTCCTTCACCTTGCCGACCGATGGGCATGTAACCGGAGGGTGCCTGCCTGCCCCCACGCTAGCAGCTGGAGATGGCAGGTGCATGCGCCCGCGCGAGAAGACTGGTAGCAGGAATTTCGTGGACCGCCTGCATGGGCTTGATTGAGAGACAAGTCCATGGGCCGGCTAGCGCTACAAAACTAGTAGCAGTAGGCCCGGTAAAGCGCGACAAAAACTTCATCACCAGTACGTACAAGCATTTGAAATTTTGAATTATATTATCACATAAACTTTCTGGGTTTAATTTCTACTAATTAATAGAACTACTAGAGGGGAAAATTTGAGTAACGGTCACATCCATGATCCTGGCTAGACCATGTCATCCTCGTCTATACGTAGAGTACAATTGCATCGTACGGTGGGCCGTGGGCCGTACGCGTACGCTCCGTCGTCCTAGCAATACCATCTAGCACTATCGGAGAGACCAGCTTTGCCGAGTGTCAAAATGTTTGCCGAGCGCTATAAGTCGGACACTTGGCAAACCCCTCATTTGCCGAGCGCCACACTCGGCATAAAAAAACACTCGGCAAAATATATTTTGCCGAGTGCCTGACACTCGGCAAACAGATACACTCGGCAAATGACCCGTCAGCAGCGAACGGAAACTAACGCCGTTAGCTTTGCCGAGTGTTGGATGTCTGACACTCGGCAAATCAGACATATTTTTTTTCTTTATTGTGCCCAATTTTTTTCCTATTGTGATTCTACATTCTCCTCAACTACATATGTAATTTTGGTTCATTACTTGAAATGTTTACTATATTTCGGCAATTTATTTCATTTTATTGAAGTTCTTGAATAATATAAATTTGAACCGCGTGGTCATTTGAGTAGTGGAAAAAATGAATGAAAAATTATTATTTACGTTATTGAGCATGCGTTGAGGCCTTATCGAAGAAAAGACTAGAAACATGGCGACGAAATTGTGTTCCAGTTGTTTTAAAATTGTATAAAAAGTAAATTTGGTCAGAAAATTATGAAACTTGTCGAGATGTCATGTTATCATATTAAGACATTGTGATAAAAATTTAATTAGCTTTCATGAAAATTTGACATCTACGAGGCTTAACAGCTAATCGCCCTTCACATGAAATCATACACCTCTTTGCATAACCTTCGGTTTGTAAGCATCATATGTTGTAACTTTCACGAAATCTCGTCAAATTTTTATCACAGCTTCCCCATATGATATCATTACATCTCAACAAGTTTCATGATTTTCTGAAGAAATTTGCTTTTTATACAATTTTAAAACAACTAGAAGTGATTGGTCATTTCCAGTAAAATCATTTAAGCGAATGTGATCGGTTTGGCTGATCAGCAAATGAGGAGTCAAAATTTCTTAGCCGCAGTACCCGTGGAGGCCTAGGCACCCCGCGCACGCGTGCAGCAGGAACTGCCGCAGCGACCAAGATGCTCATGTTTTTCCATCGACGTCGCGTTAGCTAGATGCTTCCTGTGCGTGGGAGCTTTTGGGTAAGGGGCTGCTCCCTTTATGGCTTTATTATCACAATATTTCCCGAATAACAACGCATCCTCTTGCATCGCTCCTAGTAGCAGAACCGTGTGAAATTCACCAGTGACAGGGACAAACTTTATTCATTGCCTGGACAGAGAGTGTGATGTTGTGTTGTGCAACTTGCTTGCCAATTGGATGCTCACGTGACAAAGTTATGACTATTTTTTTTCTCGTATATGGTCCAAAAAATATATATATATCACAACGGACATCACATGCAGTTTATATATATATATATATATATATATGACAATACACATTACAGATATTTCATATATGACAATACTCATACAAGTCCATACAAATTCATACAAAGTTCATACAAGTTCAAATGTCCTGAGCCAGCATAAATGAACATATATAATCCATACAAGTTCGTAAACGTTCATACAACTCACTGGGTCGGCGGCGGAGGCAGTGGCGGCGGGACAAACCCGTAAATAGCTTCTAAGGCATAGTCCTTTGCTTCAGAATCTTCAAGTTTCATGAATATCTGACGCCGCTCCCAATTTAACCTGCATAAATTTATAACACAACGAAGTTCTTTGCCTTTGAAACCACACCTCATAGCTTTGTCACAACAATTTTCCATACTCAGTCGACCCTTGAAGAGTTCTGCGGCAATTTCTTTATCTTCCATCAGGTTTGAAAAACGTTCAGCAATGCTTGAATCTGAGTTGCCAGTGTTGGTGGACTCTGCGTTGCAAGTCATCTTCATCTTCTTTACGGGATTAGACTCATTGGCTACATTATCAGTGTCTACAAGTTGAGTCAACAGGGTGTCTTGGATATAGTCAGGCGTAACATAGTCGAACACTGCAATATATGTGTGCCAATCCTCTGAAATATAGTGATCACGTGCCTGCATAAACCAAAAAAAAACTTGTGGATTGGAAGGGTATTAAGATTAAGCTAAGTTTCGGATTATGATATGGATTGCAATGCTTACCAAATGGAGTTTGATATCATTTTCCAATGCAGTAACATGTTCTTTTATATCATCGATAGTCAAGTTGCAATGCACAGTACGTAGAGTTCCTTGTACTCTTTCCAGTACATAAGGATCAGTAGCTCTCCACTGATCATTACGGTTTGCAAACTTTATGTTATGCAAAGCAAGAAGGATTCTTCTTCGCGTGTCTATCGGATCAGTTGGAAACCTACAATTTATAATCCAGCTTACTTTTGACTTTCCTGTTAAAAAGAAATTTGCACGATGCAGAGAAACTTACATTTCATATTCCAGCTCAATCGATCCACTTAATAATATTAACCAAAACTTGCGTCAGAACTTTTTGAAAATGTGCAAATAATTTCGTATACAAATTATAAGGACAACTAAACCTTGCAGGTGAGCTTCCACATGATTCCGACTGGGTGTAAACCTTAACCCTTGCAGGTGAGATTCTTTTCGACGGGGTGTTCAACTGAAAGAATAAGTTAATAAGTCATTGGGATATTTGTATGCAATAAACTTGTTGGATATTTGATTTAGTCCCGCCATGAATCAAGCCAACTGGAACGATTAACTATGGAACACCTCAAGTCAACTAAAACAAACCTGAAACAGACTGGGGCTTCGAGCTGAGAGCGACGTTACATCTGCACATGATTGCTCAGTTGACACTGAACCGGACATACAATGGCTAGTTGTTGAAACTGATGGAACGAAATCCTGCCAAAAAGGAAATAAAATCCATATACATTATGGATCAATGCACAAAAAAAGAGATGTCTTATTTTCTAAATACATAGCCGAGAATAATATCAATTGCATATGATACAAGTTTTTATGAACAAAACAAAGTGACACAATCGCAACTCAAGGCTGCTAGGCAGAGGATACAACTAACATATATACATGCTTGGGAAAACCCGTTGTAGATTTTTCCTAAATGATCTACGACTGGATACTAGAGCTATTTATATTTTGTAGGTCTCAAATTGTTTCAAAATCTGATACTATATTACTCAAAAAGCTATATTATTCTAAATTTATAATTGACTACGCTATCATAAAACGAACAAGAACAAGGAAATAAAAGGGGATGTTTTACCTCGGGCGGCGGGTGCTAGGCGGCGGCGGGCGGGGCGCGGATGGGCCGTGGCCGGCGGGCGGGCGGGCGGGGGGCGCGGCGGGCCGGGGGGGGGGGGCGGTGGCGGGCGGGGGGGGGGGGGCGGCGGGCCAGGGGGGCGCGGACGGGCCGTGGCCGGCGGCGGGGCGGCGGGCGGGCGGGGGGTGCGGCGGGCCGGGGGGGTGGCGGGGCGCGGTGGCGGGCGGGGGGGGGGGGGCGGGCGCGGCGGGCCCGGGGGGCACGGCTGGGGCGGGCGGGCGGGCGCGGCGGGCCAGGGGGGACGCGGCCGGGGCGGCGGCGCGGCAGGCGGGCGGTGGGGCGCGGCCAGGCGGCGGGGGCCCGAAGCGGCGACGGCGGTTGCGGCGGCGGGGGGCGCGGACGTCGAGTCGGCCGGGCGGTTGCGGCGGCGGGGGGCGCGGACGTGTGGTGCGAAACGAGAGATGGAACAAAAGAAATTGGCCGGTGAATAAGTGGTGTAAAAGTCTAACCTTTGCCGAGTGCCCGTGATCTGACGCTCGGCAATGACTTCTTTGCCGAGTGTCTCATTTTTGGCACTTGGCAAAGATGTCTTTGCCGAGTGCCCCTTTTTGCCGAGTGCCAGATCTAGGGCACTCGGCAAACGAGGGGTTTATCCCCTCCCCGCGCAGCCCCAATCGACGCAGACAGCCCCAATCTCGCTCGCAGCCGCCGCCGCCCACGCCCGTCCGCCGCGCCGCACGCCCGTCCGGCCGCCGCCCACGCCCGTCCGCCGCCCACGCCCGTCCGCCGCGCCGCATGCTCGTCCGGCCGCCGCCAACGCCCGTCCGCCGCCCATGCCCGTCCGGCCGCCGCCACCATTTCCCCGCGCAGCTCGGGCGCCGCCGCCGTCCAGCCGCGGACGCCGCTGCCTACCCGCGCAGCTCGGGCGGCCGCCGCCCAGCCCAGCGCCTGCTCCACTGCTGACATCCAGCCGCGGCGGCCGCCGCCTCCCCGCGCAGGCTCGGGCGAGAGGACACCGACACCACTGGCTCGCCGCTCCGAGGCCGCGGGCTCGCCGCCCCGAGGCCGCCGACGCCGCTGCTCCCACACAGCTGGCTTCCCAACGCCGTCGTCTCGCCAGGGAGCGCTCCTCGGGTGCTGTCGCTGACCGTCCGTCCGCCACCGGCAACGTCGCCTCCAGTCTAGGTGACGACCCCCACCTTGCTAGTAGATAAGATGATTGCAATGATATAGATAATGAAATGATTGTATTTATATGATGGATGCTAGTATAGACAATGGATGCTTCTATTACTTGTTTAGATCTTACGCTTTAATTGTATTCTTGTCATTGCATGAATTGTGGTATACCGTGTGGTGGTGCTCGACTAAAGTGCTCCTATTACTTGTTTAGTAACTTAGTGAATCTTAGACAATTAGTTAGTAACTTCCAGTTAGGTTATTTTATGGGGTGTTTGCGTCTTTTAGCCGCTAGTAGTATAGAGACTTCGTATTAATTTAGTTTTACTAGTCTTATATCATATATAATTGATATTAACTAGTTTTCGTTGTGTATAGTAGAGGATGGAAGACCGTAGGTGGATGTACACTGGTCACCGTAGTAAGAGAGATGTCAGTCCTGAGTGGATTAAGAACACCAATGAATTCTTGGAATAGGCGTGGGGCGAGAATGCTAAAGGAGCGGCTAGAATTTTCTGTCCATGCAGCAAGTGTGCTAACAGGAAAAGACAAACACAGGATGTCATGGGGGAACATCTCTTCCTTAATGGATTTACACCAAACTATACCCGGTGGATCCATCATGGTGAAGGCCATCGTAGGAGAGAGGACGTGGTGAGACCACGTGTCGAGGATTGTGATGCTGAGGCTGGTGTAGTGGACATGTTAGATGACTATCATGAGGCACACTTTGCTGAAGAACTTGTAGAGGAGGAGCCTGAGGGGTCCGCAAAGGCGTTTTACGATATGTTTGCCTCAGCACAGAAACCCTTTCACGGACATACAAAAGTTTCTCAGCTGGATGCCATTGGACGACTAATGGCGTTGAAGTCGCAGTACAGCCTGAGCAGAGACACCTTTGATGGTATACTGACAGTTATTGGCAGCCTGCTTCCAGAGGGTCACATCCTGCCAAAGAGCATGTACGAGTCACAGAAACTTCTTCATGCACTCAAGATGCCGTATGACAAGATACATGCCTGTCCGAACGGATGTGTCCTGATCAGGAAAGAATACGCGGAAGAAAAGTACTGTCTGAAGTGTAAATCCTCTAGGTTCTTGGAGGTTGACTCTGGTGATGGCAACAAGAGGCAGCTTGACATCCCCGAGACAATCCTACATCACCTGCCGTCCATACCGAGGATCCAACGGCTGTACATGACTGAGGAATCCGCGAAACAGATGACATGGCATAAGAAAGGGAAACGATACAATCCCGACAAGATGGTACATGCATCAGATGGTGAAGTATGGACCTACTTTGATAGCATTTATCGGGACAAAGCCAGTGATGCTCGTAATGTTCGTATTGCGCTGACAACTGATGGATTCAATCCGTATGGAGCGATGGCTGCCACATACACGTGTTGGCCAATGTTTCTGATTCCCCTCAATCTCCCCCCAGGCATAGCATTCCAACGACAGAACGTATTCTTATCGTTGATTATTCCTGGACACCCGGGGAATAATATGGGTGTGTTCATGGAGCCTCTGATTGATGAATTGGTCCATGCTTGGGAGGAAGGGGTATGGACATATGATCGGGCCACAAAGACCAACTTCAAGATGCATGTTTGGTATCAATACTCTCTGCATGACTTTCTGGCGTATGGGATATTCTGCGGGTGGTGTGTTCACGGCAAATTCCCATGTCCGGTATGCAAGGAACATCTTAGGTTCCTTTGGTTGCAGAAGGGTGGTAAGTATGTTGCGTTCGACGAACATCGACAGTTCCTACCTCTTGACCATCCATTCAGACGAGACATCAAAAACTTTACAAAAAGTGTTACAGTGACAGACCTTCCAAGTCCGATGAGGACTAGTGCCGAGATTCATCAGCAGATAGATGGTCTCTTGATCAATCCAGAGGGTGGCTTTGTGGGATATAGTGAGCAACATATGTGGACTCATAAGTCGGGCTTGACTCGGCTCCCGTATTATGACGACCTGCTCCTTCCACACAACACTGATATGATGCACAATGAAAAGAATGTTGCTGAAGCACTTTGGGCAACAATCATGGATATTCCCACGAAGACAAAGGACAATGTTAAGGCTAGGTTGGATCTAGCAACATTGTGTGACAGACCAAACTTAGAAATGAGGCCTCCTGCATGAGGAAAGATATGGAGAAGGCCTAAGGCCGATTATGTCTTGAGCAAGCCCCAAAGGAGAGAAGTACTAGAATGGATCAAGGCGTTGATGTTCCCTGATGGGTATGCAGCTAATCTGAGTAGAGGAGTCAACTTGTCTACTTTGCGAGTCTTAGGGATGAAGAGTCATGACTACCACATATGGATTGAGCGGCTTCTTCTAGCGATGGTTCGAGGTTATGTCCCTGAGCATGTCTGGTTGGTACTTGCAGAGTTGAGCTACTTCTTCCGCCAGCTTTGTGCAAAGGAGTTATCACGGACCTTAGTTGCAGATTTGGAAAGAATCGCACCGGTGTTGTTATGTAAGTTGGAGAAGATCTTTCCACCCGGATTCTTTAATCCGATGGAGCATATAATATTGCATCTCCCGTATGAGGCACGAATGGGGGGTCCCGTGCAGGGTCGGTGGTGCTATCCAATTGAGAGATGCCTAAAGGTTCTCCGAAAGAAATG
This sequence comes from Panicum hallii, assembly GCF_002211085.1. Taxonomy (NCBI): domain Eukaryota; kingdom Viridiplantae; phylum Streptophyta; class Magnoliopsida; order Poales; family Poaceae; genus Panicum; species Panicum hallii. The sequence goes on along the minus strand of NC_038044.1, from coordinate 6,637,446 downwards.
TGGAAATAAAAGCAAAATTGAGGGTTCCATTGCCGAGGCATACATTCTGGAGGAGGTGTTGAACTTTACATCAGTATACTATGTTGACAACCTACCTAGTGTGCATAATCCACCGCCTCGTTACAATGCTAGCGAAAATGACTCGAGACTCAGCCTTTTTCAAGGTCAGCTTGGAACTGCAAGTGGTTCGACCACCAAGATGTTGAGTCATCAAGAGTGGTGTCAGATCATGCTGTATGTTTTGACCAACCTTGACGAGGTGACACCGTACATGCAACAATTTATTCAAGAATTCTGGCGTCAATCAAGGGATATCACGGAGCAGGAATTAGATACCCTGCTCAAACAAGGTGCAGGAAATGGATCCCCCAATTTTATTTCTTGGTTCAAACAGAAGGTATGGTCCAATCTAGCCCGTACTTAGCTTTTCACTCTAAGTTGCTTCTACTTAGTTTGTCCAATCGTACTTGAACTTGCAGGGCATTAGCGATGCGACCTTGAGTGCCGAGTTGAGACAGGTGGCCGGTGGCTTTGGATATAAGGTCAAGTCATATTCTGGTTATGACGTGAATGGATATCGTTTTTGTACAAGCAGTCATGAGGAATGTCGACCCAATCGAAAGACCACAAATTCTGGGGTGTTTACTCCCGGCCTTGATGGGATTGAGTATTATGGAAGAATTGAAGAAATATACGAACTCAGCTACTATGGTTCCAAACCACTTAATCCCGTGATATTCAAATGTCATTGGTTTGACCCTCAAGCAATAAGACGGACGCATTCTAATGTTGGGCTAGTCGAAATTCGACAGGATTCAGTCATGACCATAGATGATGTCTATGTTGTTGCTCAACAGGCTATACAAGTTTATTATCTCCCATATGCGTGTCAAAGCAAAGAGCATCTTAAGGGTTGGTATGTTGTGTACAAGACATCACCGCACGGTAGAGTACCTGTCCCTAACGATGATGATTACAACTTAGATCCAAACATATATGACGGAGAGTTCTTTCAAGAAGAGGGGCTACAAGGGCGATTCGAGATAGACTTAACCGAAGCAAATGAAATGGAAGTTGAAGCGGTTGATGATGCGGGGAAGGAGGAAGAGGTGCAGAGCGTTAAGGATTTACACATGCTAGAACGACTACAAGTAGACAATGCAAATGAAGACACCGAGTCTTCTGATCTTGTTGGTTACGACATGATTGATAGTGATGATGAGGACTATGATCCAGCTAATCCCGACTACGATGAATATTTTTAGTCAATGTAAGACTATATTATTACGTAATTATGTTCTATTTTCTTTATGCATTTATCTAAGTATGTATTATATATTTATCTGTACTTACACCAGAGATGGTGGGCCGCGGGATGAAGAAGAGTGTAGCGGCCCTTTACAAGAGGTTTTCGGGGGGGGGAGGGGGAGCAGTGAGCCGACGTCCGAGACGGCTGAGGGACCGTCTTACAGGAGGAGGAGGGGGAGTGGCAGGAGGGCGACAACACAGGCGCCGCCGGAGGAGGAGCAGGCGCTCCCGGAGGAGGAGGTGCCGCCGGAGGAGGAGGAGGAGCAGGCGCTCCCGGAGGGGAGGACGAGCAGGCGGACGAGGTGGTCCACCAGGAGGGGCCAGGGGACGACGAGCAGGCGGACGAGGAGGGCACGGAGGCCTCTAGTTCGTCAACCGTCTACCAGCGAGGTCCGGCGAGTCTCCCCCAGCGACCGATTCCTGAAGCAAAACACCCGATCATAGCTCCCCAAGGGGATAAGTAAGTAAATTTACATGTTTTCAGTACTTGTTTACGTTCTAATTTCAAATTTGTGGTACAAATTAATAATTTTTATCAATCACTTGTGCAGGAACTGGATAGTTGTGCAGAGGCCCGTTGGTGCTCACAGACACCATGTGAATGGCATCTTGGGTCTTCTGGTTAGGGATCACTTCCCTAGCCTGGTCACGTTGGCCGGAGAGCCGTGTTCGGCCTATACGTGGGAGCACTACCGGGCCGTCCCCGACATGCGAGATGTTGCCGGCAGACAGTGGCCCAACTTGGCTAAGCGAGTGAAGGGCGAGCTTTGGGTAAGTGATCAATATATCGCATTCGTTGCACATCCTTGATAATATGATTGAAATATATATATCATGTTTATTGCAGGATTTCTACAGACTCCAGCCCGGGATGGACGCGCAGGTGGATGTGGTTGCCGAGTATCGCTGCAAAAAGCTCGTTACCGACATGTTCTACGAGCAGCGCCTCCAGTCAATCATCAACTACCACGCCGTCGTCCTTGGACAAAAGTCACCAAGACGCAAGCAAGAACTATGACGTTGACTGAGGAGCAGTACTTGCAGGTAAATACAAAAATTAGATTTCTTTTTACATTAAGTTGGCTTAATGTCCTCTACTAATATGTCTTCTACTTGATGTCGTGTAGATGGTTCCTCATTGGTGTGCCCACTTTCCTGAGTGCTGGCAGCAGATAGTTGCTAAGTGGTTATCCGACGACTGGAACGCTTTTCACCAGGAGCGTCGTGAGAACCGTCTGACTATGGCCGGTGTGCCACACCACCAAGGCAACCGTAACCTGACCGAGTACGCCCAAGCATGGGTACGCGACTTTACTTGTTTTGTTGTTATTCAACTATGCATGATTTCTCATCATCTTGTTTCTCGCAGTCGGCGGCACATGGAGGGCAGCAGTGCAACAAATTCATGGCGTATGCTCTATCCCACAAGGATAAAGCGACATCCAGCGTCAGCTACGACGCGGAGGACGGGCCCGAGGCGTACAGCAACCTGAGCATCTATACTCGCCTCAATGAGTACACATCGATGGCGAGGGAGGTGCACGGGCCAGAGTACGATCCGACCCAGGAGGATCTTGACGCCGAAATTGTCATGAAGGTCGAAGGAGGAAAGAAGCATGGACGGTACTGGATTTGCGACGGCGCGATCGACTCCTCTTCTACTCCGACTCTATCTCAGATAAAAGCACGGCAAATGAGCTCGAGCGCAGGCATCCGACCTCGTCCGGACAGTTCGACGACCCGTCTCCAGGCACTCCAGGTTGTTGCTTATTCATTCGTTTTTTATCTATTATATTACATAACTTCTCTTTTGTATTATTGTAATATTGGGGTAAAAATTTTGCAGGCTCAGCTGGAAGAAGAGAGGAGAGAACGTATGGAGTTGGAGGCAAGGATGAGGGCGGAGATGGAGGCCGAGCGGGAGGCTGACCGACAGAGGATGGCGAGCATGTTCGCGTACATTCAGAGTCTTGGCGCCGCGACGGGTCTACCTCCGCCACCTCCCTTCGTCACCCCACCTAGACCACCCACCGATCCGTTTTCTACTTCAGTGAGTATGCAATGTTCAATATGTCGTTTATTTTGTCGTTTCACTCATACATTTCATCTGTATGTTGCAGAATCAGTCGGCGGCCTCCAATGATCCTTATATTTCTCCAAATCAGACCAACTGGAGCAACTGGCCACCTTCGGCATAGATGATGGAGTTATTTGCATTTGAGACTTTGATTGAATGTACTTTGATTGTTCATTGTGTACTTTGTGATATACTTGGCTACATTGAACGTGGCTTTGGTGGCATTATGAGACATTTTGTGATATTTATGCGATATTGCTCTGTGATGCTTTTATTATGTGTACAATGGAGGCTTCCCAACCGGGGAGGGAGAGAAAATAGGGAGGTTATTAAAAAAAACAAGCTTTGCCGAGTGCTGGCTCCAGTGGCTCTCGGCAAAGAGGGAGAACAGCGCACGCTCTGGATGCCCTCTTTGCCGAGTGCTCTTGACTAGGCACTCGGAAAAGAAGGCGACCAGGGTGGCCCTGACGGTGACACTCGGCAAAGGTTCCGTCCACGGTGGCGCGCCGTGACGGCCACTTTTCTTTGCCGAGGGCCGCTTTTGGCTCTCAGTAAATTCTTTGCCGAGAGCCCGAGGAAAAGCTCTCGGCAAAGGCTCCTTTGCCGACCCCGGCTTCCCCGAGAGCCCTTTGCCGAGTGGGGCTCTCGGCAAACCCTTTGCCTAGTGCCTTTAGGTCTTGCCGAGTGCCCGGGGCACTCGGCAAATCAGCCGTGTCCGTAGTGTAGTACATGTACCCGTATGCACCGTCCTTGTACGCGTACGGGTACGTCACCGCGGTGTGGACCTGCGGCGCAGTGGCGTCACATGCGCAACGGAATTTCAGTCACGTTTGCTATTGCCGCTACTGCGTTGCTGTCGCCTGCTGCATCAGCAGCACCAGACGCACAGGGTATATCAATCGTACTATCCGATTAATCAGCAGTTTAATCCAGCCATCATGCATCAGCTAAACTGCCGGCCAGAATATATATAGCGCACACGCCCTCTTCCGAGCCGCAACCCTGTCCTCTCTCCATCGTCTTCTCCTCCATGAGTATTGTTTATACATGTGCTCCTCTATCATCTCTCATCATCGTCGTCATCCTATCCCTTGTTTGATCTAGCAAAGATCAGAAGATAGTCTCCTGTTGGTTGTTCCTGGAGTTCGTCACACCATTCATGCGCGTCGCAAACAAGCTAGCTCTGATCGATCTCGCCGCCGCAGCTAGTTTTGTCGTCCCATGCAGCATCTTCAATTTCTCCCAGAGCTTCTAGTTTGCTAGGGAGATAGGCAGCCACCAGCTAAGCCGGTCGTCACTGGAATCCTAGCTATAAATAGTGCAACGCTCCAAGAGCGAGAGCATCCGGCCGAGGTGAGCAGAGCATCCCGACGAGAGTGAGCAGAGGTAGGCGGCGGCCCGAGAGCTGAGGTGCGAGGTCGTCCCGTCGCTCATGGAAGGCGCGGGAGCCGGGTGGCCGGAGCCGGTGGTGCGGGTGCAGTCGCTGTCGGAGAGCGGCGCCGCCACCATCCCGGACCGCTACGTCAAGCCGGAGGCGGAGCGCCCGGCGGCGGCGGGGGCCGGGGGAGCGACGGCAGAGGGCATCCCCGTGGTGGACCTGTCGTCGCCGAGCGACCCGGCGACGGCGCGGGCGGTGTCGGAGGCGTGCCGCGACTGGGGCTTCTTCCAGGCCGTGAACCACGGCGTGCCCCCGGAGCTCCTCCGGCGCGCGCGGGGCGTGTGGCGCGGCTTCTTCCGGCAGCCGACGGAGGTGAAGCAGCGGTACGCCAACTCGCCGGCGACGTACGAGGGGTACGGCAGCCGGCTGGGCGTGGAGAAGGGCGCCGTCCTCGACTGGGGCGACTACTACTTCCTCCACGTCCGCCCGCCCCACCTCTTCGACCCCGACAAGTGGCCACACCTCCCCCCGGACCTCAGGTACATACGCATCTTTGCTTGTATTATATACAAATACAAATACGTATACATATACGTATGTACAACATATACGGAACGTGACACATGTAGCGCTACCTTTCTCTATCTCTAATTCTCTATGGAGAAATAATAAAATACTCCATATGATTTCCTTTTGGCTCATGATCCACACGGGATGGATTTAATTTTTCACCGCTGCGGCGATCAAGCGAGCAGGGAGACGACGGAGGAGTACAGCCGGGAGGTGGCGGCGCTGTGCGGGCGTCTGATGACGGCGATGTCGCTGGGGCTGGGCGCCGGGCCGTCGCGGCTGCAGGAGGCGTTCGGCGGCGCGGAGGGCGCCGGGGTGTGCGTCCGGGTGAACTACTACCCGCGGTGCCCGCAGCCGGAGCTGACGCTGGGCCTGTCCTCGCACTCGGACCCCGGCGGCATGACCGTGCTCCTCGCCGACGACCGCGTCCGGGGCCTCCAGGTGCGCCGCCGCGGCGCCTGGGTCACCGTGGACCCCGTGCCCGACGCCTTCATCGTCAACGTCGGCGACCAAATCCAGGTACGCGAAACGCCGACCGGCCCTTCCGAGCATCTCGATCGCCAGGGTGTGCACGGCCGGCACACGTATTCATTTTTCCTCTGCGATTTTCTCGCGGGCGCGCATGTGATCCTCCTAGAGCTCCTCGCACGGCGACTAGTCGTCCCTGGCCGCACGGCCGAGGCCACCAGGCCTGGGCGGCTGGGCCTCCCGTCGATCAGGCGACCGGAAAATAGGCAGCAGCGGATGATGATTCGGACGTGACGGGGCACAGTACATGTGCTCGAATTACTACAGCAGCGACTGTTTCGTCAACCCCAGCCATATCCATCCGGCCATCCATCTGACAAACGGACGGCCGGTCATTGCCCGTCGACGTCGCGATTGGACGCTGCGCTACGGCAACGGGCGGGGGATCGGAGCACGTTGCCGGCCAGTAATACTCGCTCGCCGGCCTCGCATTTTTTTTTTACTCTTTTCATAGAGAACACGATGCTACGGCTAGCGGTAACACGTAGTACGGTTGACCTAGCTAGGCACGTCGCTGCCACAGACCACATAGTGATCCATTGGGTTATTACAGTGACCGTGGCCTTTTCCCAAGCCATCCATTTTCACCACATGGATGTGTATGCTCAAAGCCGGTGGTTAATAGATACTAGGAGGTGATAAGTGGCGTGTGGTGCCTAGATGATGACTACTATAGACAGGCGTACGTGTTCTGACGCATGAAAGAGCGAGCACACATCTAGCATTTCGAGCATGGGTGGCTAGAATGTTCTGACGCTGATGATATGGATACGAATTACGTATGGGCGTGCATGCAAACCACGCATGCCGATGCATCTGCGCGCTGACCATTCAACACTCCGGGGCGATTTAATCGGTCCATGCGCGCGCTGGACCCCACCTCCTTCTGAATCTGATCGCTTGCATCGTATCATATCACCTTTTTGGAGAATAGGTTTGTTGACGCAGACACGAACAGGGCAGGAAAGAAAAAGAAAAAAAAAAGACTTCCTCTATGGAAAAATCTGATCAACTATGCACAAAGAGAAAATTACACTGCCCAAGCTAGGAAGTAGTAGAGCTGAACAATCTGAACCAAATGAACTTTGAAAATTTTTTCTTCTCCAGAAACCAAAACAAACATGCTCCACAATTGCTTTGAGAAAGAGAAAACGACTGGAAATAAGAAAAGATTCCCATCTGCGAGAGAATTCAGACCGCAAGCGTCACGAGGCGATAGCGCACCTTACCTGCCAGCCGTGGGCCTCCACCGTGCCCACCGGAGTCAGGGCTTCCCAAAATAGGCATGCGCCCACGTGCAGCGCGCGATCGCGCAACCCAACCAGAACCGTACTAGAGGGAGGGCATGCCAACGCCGGCCGGCAGGCCCGCTGCCGCCATCAATGCGATCTCGCCGGCCGGCCCCGGCCCATGCGTCAGCACCGGCGAGCGGCGACTAGTCTGCGTGGCCGAAACGGTGCCAGTACGTGCGGCCCGACAGGGGTGGGCGCGCTGGGACCATCCCCATCCGTTGGTTGGGGAGCCAACAGCCCGAATCTTTGCTTGCAGATCGATCCGTGACCCTGCTTGCAAAACCGAAACGTGCGCGTTTGGGCCTGGAGCTCTTGCTGGAAAACCATTTTCATCTTCGGATAATCTTTGCTGCCACAGCCAGCGCGCTAGAGACCGATCGAGCTGCGTGCTGCGGCAGTGGCAGGTCGTGCTGGTCCCGACGCCGTGCAGCGCCGTGCTGGCCATGCATCTCCGGCCGGCCGGCCGGCCGGTCCTTCTTCCCCACCGGAAAGTGGAAATAAACCGCACGTTTTCCACAGGGTGCTCGGCCTAGCCTAGCTCGCTGCCTTTTTCCTGCAGGCAGGCCGTGTGACCGTGTCGCGTGTGCTGTCACAGCAGGGTCCGCAGCAAATCTGATTCGCGCCTTTGTGGCGCTGCGCGGTCTGAAAATGCACGGGCGTGCGTGCCCACCACCGTTCGTTCACGGTCGCTAAAGCCCTTGGAATTGTGGCCTGGCCATGCAGGTGAAGGCTACCTCTGTTAGGTCAGACCTGCACAGGCTCAGCTGAGCTCGGTAGGGAGTGTGCATGACAGCATGAGCTGCCTCGCTATTGTGTGTTCAGTGTTGTGCTGTGCTACTACATGACGATGTGGACCGGTCTGATCTGGTTCGGCAACCGTATCTCCGGGACCTGGTTTGGTCTGGGTCGGATAGACCGACCATGAGGAGTTGCCGTCGTCCCGATCGACCGAACCCACGTCCATTTTCGGATAGGATTCTGTTTTTTTTTCTTTTTGAACGACGTCGGCGACCCAACGCACGCTTGAGAGCATGTGTATTTCCATGTTAATTAACATATAGTTCTTTTTTGTTGCATGTGTATGTATGTGTAGGTGCTGACGAACGCGACGTACCGGAGCGTGGAGCACCGGGTGACGGTGAACGCGGCGGAGGAGCGGCTGTCGGTGGCGCTCTTCTACAACCCCCGGAGCGACCTCCCGCTGGCGCCCATGCCGGAGCTCGTCTCGCCGGAGCGCCCCTCGCTCTACAGCCCCATGACCTTCGACGAGTACCGCCTCTACATCCGCCGCAAGGGGCCGCGCGGCAAGAGCCAGGTCGAGTCGCTCAAGGCCACCGCCGTCGGCGCAGCCAGATAGATGATGCATGCATGCATTCGTCGCAAGCATTGCGTGCCTGCCTGCCTGCACAAATAATAAGATTTCATTGAAGAATTCGTTTATTAGGTTAGTTTATTAGTCTAGGTGTATGGGGTCGGACCGAGTCATAATAAACAAAAAAAAAATCTGTCGATTATTTTGGGCTTGATTCTCATCATCAAATGAAGAATTCGTTATTAGTCCTTAGTTACTGATCTGTTTCTTTCATTGCCACACCTGATGCCTCTCCAATAAGAAGACTCCACGCGGGATCACAGTCACACACAGACACCTATTGTCCCGTTCCCAATCAATCCTTCAACTTGTCGTAACCGTTGTTTTTTAGAAATCTTTTGCCCAAAAATTAAATGACGTGTTAGGCTAACAATTGTTCGACCCATTTACCTATCTGTCAACCCATTCTCAACGAGAAATCCAATCCAACAGTCCAGATTCAACCATCTATCTCGATCCTTGTTCTTCTTGAGGAAAAAATATTAATTTTCTGTATGGAACATCTATTCTTATCTCAAACATTCCTTTTCCCAATGATTTTGGTCAGACAATTGGAATTCTGCACTAAAAATCCAATGCTAAGAAACGAACCTTGATGCATATCAAATTAACACAAATCCAACTGAATTTACAAAAGAAAAATTGCGGTTAGCAATCTTCTTTAAAACATGAGCAAAGATAAAAGGGGATTCCAAGAAAATCCATAATTTTTCAACTAAAGGAATATTTGAGTTGGTCATGACACAAGTGTCGCATGCCAATTGGGCTGAATACCAACGGTTTGCTTTGTCTAGGCGTACTATGAAAACACTATTCACATGTGCAAGCCAACCAAGGTGAAGGGGAAAGGGGAAACAAAATTCAAAACTCCATTACTCTTACTCAACAACGACCATAGTTTGAATCCATAGTCAATCGTAGCTTCGATAAGAACGGAAAGAAAATACGGATTGGTTCTTTCAAATGTATCCACCAATCATTTTCCTAAATATTATTCCCATACCTTTCACACGTGAACGAAAACGATTGGTCGTCTTTACCAACAGCATATAATCCATTTAAAAAGTATAGACATGAAAAAAAAGAAAGTGGGTCATATTCATAAGTAAGTCGCCATGGTCCTCAAATTGATGTCTAAGTGAGTGAACTAGGTTACTGTGTTTTTCAAAATAAAAAAATAACAGAAAGAAAATGAATATTAGTCACAGATTCCAGCTAGGCATGACTACACATATTGAACCTGATTGCATACGCCAATATTTTACCTGCAATCCTTAAATTTGATACAGCATGTCCTGAAAAATCATTTTCTGATTCTAAAAAAAGACGATGGAAAAGGATGGCATGGCCTGACAACCCCAATGGGAAAGCAAAGATACAGCTAGCCCGCAGTATATTGTATGCACACATTTTCTGATAGCTCTTTGGCCTTTACTTAAATCCTTATGATGGCCCTCTCCAGCATAAAATGGCATCTTCACTTATATGTAGCATACCCTTCAGGATACGGTATTTCCTCATGGCAAAAATTCTTACAAAATAAATTATTTTTCTTTAGAGTAAAAAATAAATATCGTCCTGTAATTTTTAGAAGGAAAACACAACAACTCCCTTATCATGAAAAAACACAACTTCATAGTCAAGTCTTTCACTGACCTGATGAGCTTGCTGTACGGCTGCACCCGGCATACCCGTTTTTAGCCACTGGATGGTGGATGATATATGCAGAAATCATTATCACCACCTGCCGAAAAGGCGAAAAAAAGAAGTGAAGACGTTAATTTCGGCTGCTACCATGAACTGATCGCTGAGCCCTCTGGCCCAACTAGCTATGCAGATGCAATCTCGTGCCATTGAACCATCAAACGGAGTCTTTTGATAATCCTGAGGTTGTATTTGTGATATGTATTGTTTTCCGCAAAAATACATATACATACAAGCGTCATTGTGCAACACTAGCACACACATTTTTTTAGGAACAGAGGTCCTGAGAATCTTCCATGAGTACTAATTGTTAATTTTAAATCTGGAGCTGATTTGGTTAGCTCATCTAGTGAGACGGATCCTGAGAAAAAAAAAAGATCGAGCCGGGGGGAATTAAACAACAGATCACACGGTGCGAATTCAAACACGTACAGCAAAGTACAGAGTCACTATTGCTACAGTGCTGCAGCAAGACTGCGAAAGGAGATAACTCTGCAGCAGGCCACCCGGGCAAATCGACCAACGTGTGGCCCGCGACGGCGCCGCAATTGGGCGCCGGTGATGGGGCCTTTCCCCACCGCCGCGCGCGGCAGACTCCGGCGAGGGGACACCGCCGGGCCAGCGCGGCCTGGGCTCCGCGACGGCGACAGCGCAGACCGGAGTGTTGGACGGTATTCTCAGGGAGCACGGGGGATTCCGGCGATTGGATGCTGCCGGATGCGGCGTCGGCCTCAGGCTCCGAACCTGCGACGACGACGGCTTCCCCTCGGAGAAACCTCATCCAAGAAGATCACCATTCGCTTCAACCTGCAATCCTGCACCGACAGGGATCGCCGGGATCTTTCTGAAAGCATATTACCTTGGAACATATAGGCACCAGGTTCTCGAGCCAGTCTGCTCTATTGGCGAACAGCAGCATCTGCTGGTGATGCAACAAATTTGCAGTCAGTACTGTTTATGAAACGCATGACTAGTAACTACTTATTTGTTTCCATGCATGGAAGAACTCGGTATGCCTAAAGGAAACTGAGGTATCAGAGATCAATACTGAACCAGTACCCTGACATGTCACAAGTGCATAGCGGCTGATAATCTGAATAACGTCTACAGCCACCGAGCGTGAACTAGAAGAAACCATGAAGCATCAGATAATCTGCGAGACTGATGCCAATACAATGACACAACTGAATCTGGAGATGAGACAAATAGCTTCAACTCCAGCGGCAGGTTAGCACTTGGCATAATCTTGCAATAGCTACGATAGAATACACCAACACTAGCACGAATAAAGTGATATTATGTTCAGCTAAAGTCACTACAACTGCTCCACAAACGAATAAACACACTCATATTGTACAACTAGGCTAAGACAGAAGCTGTTGGATCCCTGCCTTTTGGTCAGCCGTTAGATTAGTGGGGAACTTGATCTGAAACTTGATCCGCAGGTTCCCCTTCTTAGAAGGCTCCCTTGTGATTGGCATGCCTTCTCCCTGCACAACTTCTTCATAGGCAGGACTGACAACAGATTTCACGGGAATAGTCAGGGTTCGTCCATCCAGAGTGGTCACTTGGACAGTGCAGCCCGTCAATGCCTCCACAAGAGAGATCTTATGTGTGTAAATAAGGTCGTTCCCATCTCTCTTGAACTTGGGGTGTGCCCGTTCTTCTATTATGAACACTAGATCTGATGGTACAACATTGCGCATCTCGTTCCCTTTCTCAGGAAATGTGATTTTTGTGCCCTTCTTCCATCCAGGTTTGATATCAATCGTCAGGATCTCCTCAACAGTTGTTGGTTTCCTTCACAAAAAATATGAAAAATATTCTCAAAAAAGAAGAAACAAGACATTAAAACAATGAGCTTGCCTATTCCTTAGAGCTAAAAACTCAAAGCTTTGCATAAGACAAATCATTTGAAGTTTCAATCTACCAGATCCAATCTAGCAATTTGACATAATAAATTAACGCATAATATACATCCAGCACACGGGAACAAATTGGTAATCATTAAACCACTACTCAATACAATTGCAATAACCATTAATCACATAAAACATATACCTAATATGTTATGTTTCTTAATAGAGGGAAACAAACAGACTGCATCTACATCATATTGTCTTAAGCTTCGTATTTTCCAAAGCACCAAGCACTATGATCTTTTTGCAATTTGTTTAGATGACACTTTATCACAATCCATTCCATATTTCCATTCCTGTTATGAACCTACTTCAAATAGTGGCTTTGCCCCCATTATGACAAACATCACACATTGCTGCTCTAAAACCCACTGGAAGCAACCTGTGTTTCAATATTATAGATGATCTTATTTTTAGCCTCAGTCAATTACAGGTCCAGTGGCCACCTTGTCAAAGTTGTATTTTATCAGATCACAGGTCCCTCAAGTTTGTACAAAACAGTTTATTTTTCCATTAACTTAGTTGCTTCATTCCAACAGAGTAATATATCACATATTCATAGTTTAAGAGCTCCCATCAGTATACATGTGTTGAAGTCCAAATACTCTACTTCTCGAGGCACATTGGAACTGAACATGTTACACAATATGTAGGAAGTAATAACCACAATACAGCAATATCACAAGAAAACACTGTGCCACTAGAGATCTACCATCAGTTCTGACATTAATCACTACTGTCCACCTCCAGTCATCTTCACAAAATCATCTGTCAACTGTACAAGCCCAGCTATCAAAGTCTGCGTGCCTCTGAATGCTCTAATATATTTGTACAGTGTGCGGGTTCAGGACAGAAGCTCGAACTTTTAGCCCCTTACTGAAGCCACTGTGTATATTATCCCCACGTATTTTGTCTTACGAGACCTGGAATTTAAACCCTTCAGCCTCTCCTATCATGCTCCTCACTGTCTCCTGCCTCAAAACTCTAATGTGCTAGCTCTATTTAAAAGGATAAAGAAGCATGTCCAATGTGCAAGCCAAATCAAAAGATCCAGTAGAAGGCACGACCTAGCACTAAGTCTCTACTGAGCCCAACTATAACCCTCAGAATTGCTGAATCAATCTTTACAGAAGAACAGAATACTAAAACCTGTCGCAAGTCTGTATTACACCGCAAACAAATTGGACAAGGAATCAGCGATCTCACCCGGCGGCGTCAAGGACATCCCTGGAGATCTTCATCTTCTTAGTGGCGCCCTTGTACAGGTCCTCCAAACTGCAAGCCAGCTGCCGCTCGATCGGCGGCGCCTTCCTCTGCAACCCCGCGCTGGACGCCTCCCCTGGCCCAGCGGCGCCGCCGAACCCCGGGAACCCGGGGGGAACGCCTCCGCCTGGGGTTCGGGGACCCGCCCCCGGGAACGCGCCGCCGAATATCTCCGAGAAGATCTCCTCGGCGCTCCTCGGGTTGAAGCGGAACCCGTGGGCGCCGGCGCCGTGCGTGGAGGCGGAGGGCGGGGGCGCGCCGGCCTTGAGGCCGTCCTCCCCGTACTGGTCGTAGATGGCGCGCTTCTGCGGGTCGCTGAGCACCTGCGGGGTGGGGACAATAAGAGGGAGCCTAAGCAGATGGGTTTCTCGACCGCGGCGGCGGTAATGGAGGACGGCGGCGAGGGATTGGTACGGACGTCGTAGGCCTCGGAGACTTGCTTGAAGAGGGAATCGGCCTGCGGCGAGGGGTTCTTGTCCGGGTGGTACTTCATGGCGAGGCGGCGGTAGGCCTTCTTGAGCTCGTCGTCGGTGGCGCCGCGGCCGACGCCGAGCACCTTGTAGTAGTCCACCCCCATCGGCGGCGAGTGCCGGCGGGCGTCCTGGCTGCTCCTGAGCTTCTCTCCCGAGGGCTTTTTGGGATTGGCTGGTGGTTGGCAGGTGGTTCGCTCTGATAGTTTTTGGTTCGAGTTTATCTCCCCAATTTTCAATGATCTTCGATCCTTGTTCCTACGGATATAATAAAAATGGCGATTCGGTAACTGTTCATGAGAAATCTAGATATTCTTAATTTTAGAAATTTGCTTAGATTCTACAGAAAGTAGCGACATCGCACCAATAAAAATACAAAAGAACTACGAGGTTTAAACTCTTGATCATTTCAACAATAAACAGCGAAATTTTGAAACAAGATTAGAGTGTCTGTGTTAGGTAAGTATATAGTTTCACAAGATTTGTAGTTTTTTAGAAATATTTTTCCCTTTGTGTAAGAAAAGACGGACAGTAGGTATCACGAGTTGAAATTATATTATGGAGCAGATGCTAAAAACAGCCGCAATACCACTCTGAAGTACTCCATCGTCTTCTTTTTGGCGGGCTACATCGAAACCGGCCCCAGTTTGGGCCTCACGCATCACCGGCCCATATTTCATGCCGGGCGGCGAGTTTCCTCCGGAATCCGGGCCGGACACTGAATAATCCGAGTCCCCCTTAAAAAAACTATATAATCCGAGCCCAAACGAGAGCCTGACTCATCACAAATCGTGGCCCAGTACAAAATAGTCCTTGCTCAGAAATAATCATGGTCCAGTAGAAAATAATATTATTCGACATGCCTACAGAAGCATCTGACAAATTTACAGCCAGAAGAGTAGAGATCATAGACGCTATGAGCAACTGAGCGACATACTAGCATATAAAAAAACATACTAGTAAATACGACAATATATCGTCACGAAACCCAGCTGTTCTTCCCAACCTTCTGCATCAGCAACAGAAGAGATTACACTGTAGGTGAAGGGTATGTGCGTGTGCATCGTAATCTCGACAATCATATGCGGCCATGATCGGCGGCGCTTTCCGACCCGCCGAGAGCTCTCGCTTTTGGCCGCCCGGAGTCGGCCGTCGCCGAGACGACAGCGCGCCGCACTCCCCCAAGCAAGCCCCGTCCGTTCCTAGCTGTCCCTTGCTCATTCGACGCTTTAATTTGTTCAACAAAAGGCAGGGCGATCAAGGTTTATTCTGTACTTTACTGCTACTGGTAGCGATGTTTCAAATAAGAAAGAAAAGGTCTCAGCGTTCCCACACGCGCCTCGAGAATATAGCTAGCCTAGAGTGGTTGCGAAAGGAAAGTGACAAGGATGGTGATGGAGAAACCAATGCAGGATCACTCCTGCCATACCGCAGCTATCTGCTCTGAATGAAATGCAAGATCCCCTGCATTTTTTCTTTTGAAGATTAGCAGAGCTGCCGCATGAGTGATGCCTTCTCATTCAAATTGCAAAAGCTGCATACTACATATATTCAGCGGGGCCAGTTTTATTTTTGATCCTTTTTTGACTGATGATGATGGAGAAGAAAGGCGCTTGACTATTGTTAGGAGCCAGTACATTTTCACTTGTTTGTTTAGTGAGCGAAATAGAAAGTGCGGCGATGGGGTCATCAGGATCTGCTTTCTCCGCCTGCTCACCCTCCTCTCCTTTCCGAGAACAGCAGTAGCCAGGTAGGGCCTGCTGAGACTAGTACAATGCACTGAACCACATGCCTGTGCTAACTGCTAAAAGAGGTCACCTAATGATGCCTCCTAATTACCCTATTACCCGGCTCCCTTGGTCCCTGATCGTGTTTCTTCGGAACGATCATGGCTCGCCTGCTCCGTTGCCTTCGAAACAGCGATGGCCCGATGGGCTTTGTGTTGTCGGCGTATGCTGCTAGTGCTACAGGACCTCACCATGATGGCGTGATCAGATAAGAAAAATGTCAGTAGCATTCAGGTAACAAGATGAAGTGTTAGTTTCACCAACCAAACCTTACGTGTGGCCTCCTGTTAGTTCTTCCATGCTTGGACAAAATGCGTCGTCGTTCCGGCGTCTCGGCGACTCGCCATGCTAGGACGGAGGAGAAGGAAAGGCTACGAGTGTAGGGACGGACGCTGGAGCTGCACGCCACCGACCGGAGCCTGACCTAACGCTATAACTGGCCGCGCGGCATCATCCTCGGTTCCTCATCACCGTCTGCCGGGGTGGTTGGGTGCGCGCATATATGCGATGCGACTCGCGGGACACGAGTTTTTCTCTGCCGGAGGGTCGATGTGAACGGAGGTAGAAGAGGAAGACGACGACGTCGACGGCGACCTCGTCCGTCGGCTGGGCCGGGCAGACCGAACTCCACCAGCCCCTCCTCGCCTGACCTGGTGGACGCCGCCGTCGGTCCCGTTCCGATTTCCAGCGCCCGGCACCGTCACTGTTAGCCACCAACCGCTCCCTGTCTTCTCGACCTCCCTGTTGACCCGGCTGCTGTTGCCGCCACTACTAGTCGCTAGTCACGGCATGAATTTGAATCGCTGCAGGTCTGACCTAGCTGCTGCTCGTGAGAGTAGTGGACTGTGACCTTTCCGGCTCTCTTGGACCGGACCTGCCTATGGAGGTGATGGGCAACCAGCAGCTCCTCCTCGTGCTCGGTCTTCTACCACGAGCCCTACCGCAAATCAATCCTGCTGAGAAGAAGATTAGTATGATGGTTGAGAACAACAAATCCTCTTGTTTTGTCTTAGAGGACGAGTGAATCAATGGAGGAATACCATGTACATTCACCAACAACAAAATGTGCGTGTGATCCAACCACACACCCTAGCTCCTCCTCCCAACAAAGAAGAAGAAAGAATTAACTAAGCAACGAATTTGAACAATCATCCTTCCCGGGCTAATCACAGCTTTGAATCGGAGCTCTTAGCAATGGAGAAAAAATTTAAAATTCGATCAGACCAACGCCCCCGACCGGTCCATGGAGGTAACGGAGAGGCTGGCGCTGGAGGAGCTGTTCCCGAACCCGCCGCCGGCGCTGCCCTCGCAGAGCGCGAACGCCGTCTCCAGGTTCGCCACGATGTCTGCCATGGCCGGCCGGTCCTTGCCCTCCAGCCGGACGCAGTGCACCGCGGTGTAGGCCACCAGCTCCACGGCCTCGGCCTCGTGCGCCGCGGGCTCCGGGGCGCGCGGGTCCAGCACCTTGGGCAGCTCGCCGGCGACGATGCTCGGCACGGCGTAGTCCACCACGCTGACCGGGCTCCCGCCCTCGGCCTCCTTGAAGATGGCGCGCCGCCCCGTGAGCGACTCCAGCATCACCACGCCGAAGCCGTACACGTCGCTCTTCACCGTTAGGTGGTGGAGGCCGTAGTACTCCGGGTCCATGTACCCCACCGTGCCGGCGGCCTTCACCGTCAGGTGGCGCTGGGACTGCGATTGCGACCCCGGCTGCTCCTCCGCCTCCGGGGGACCCATCAGCGACAGCCCGAAGTCCGACACGCGCGCCGTCCACCCGCCGTCCAGCAGGATGTTAGACGACTTGATGTCGCGGTGGATGATGGGCGGCACGGCGTACGAGTGCAGGTACTCGATGCCGCGGGACGCGTCCAGCAGGATCTTGATCCGCAGCTTCCACGACGACGCCACCGGCGACGGCGGCGCCCCCGGCTTGGGGTGGAGGTGGTCGTACAGCGCGCCGTTCTTCATGTACTCGTACACCAGCAGCCGCTCCTCGTTCTCCTCGCAGTAGCCCACCAGGCCGACGAGGTGCTTGTGGTGGAGCCGCGACAGGAACGCCAGCTCCGACCGGAACGCGCTCTCCTTCTCCTGGAACCGCCGCGCGCGGGGGCCCGACTCGCCGCGCTTGATGGCCACCTCGCGCCCGTCGGGGAGCTTGCCGCGGTACACGGTGCCGAAGCTGCCCTCCCCGATCTTCGTCTCCAGCGCGAACCCCTTGGTGGCCGCCTCCAGCTGCGCGAACGTGAACTCCTCCGCAGGGTCCTTGAACGACGACGGCCCGCTGCGCTGCCGGGTCATCACGCGCGACAGCTGCCGCCGGAACAGGCCCCGCGCGCGCGACCCGTTTGGCGACCCGTACGGGCTGCCGGCCGCGCCGCCGTTATTGTTGTTGTTGTTGTCGGCGACCGCGCCGGCGGTGGTGGTGATGTTAGGCTGCACGGAGTTGTGCACCCTCTTGTTGCTGCAGAAGCCGAAGACGAGGCAGTAGACGATGGAGCAGAGCCCCGCGAAGCCGCCCACGGCGCCGACCACGCAGAAGGCGATCCAGGCTTTGGACACGCGCTTGCTCGATGACCCCGGCGGCGGAGGCGACGAGGGAGGAGGGGAAACGGGTGTCCGCGGCGGGGGCGCCGGCGAGTCGCCGCAGAGGCTCTTGCAGATCCCGCCGAAGCCCCCGCAGAACTGCTGCGACTGCGGCATGAAACCGCACCCGGCGCAGGAGCTCTCGTCGCGGACGCAGACGCCCGGGAGGATCCGCGGCAGCGGCACGTGGCTGGCCACGGAGTCCAAGGACCAGCACACGACGCTGAAGTCGATGATGACGACGCCGCAGGTGAGGTTGCCGCCGGCGACGAGGAACTGGAACTGGGTCCCGGTGCCCGCGGCCGGGAAGTACAGGGTGGTGGTGGGGCCGCCGAGGCTCCAGCACACGGCGGTGTTGTTGGGGCGGAGGAGCCCGCACGCGTGGGAGTCCCCGACGGCCAGGCCGTACGGGAAGAGTTCCCCCGGCAGCGCCGCGGAGGCGTTGGCGGAGTCGGATCCCGAGCAGACCACAGCGCCGGAGGCCAGGACGCCGCAGGCCCGGGCGCCCCCCGCGGCGAGGTAGCGCACGGAGGTCGCGTTGGCGAAGGCCGCCTGCACGGCGCTACCGCGCGGGCCCCAGCAGCGGACGGCCGCGGAGGCGTTGGCCTCCAGCGCGCAGGAGAACCCGTCGCCGGAGACAAGGGACCGGAAGCTCCCATCGACCGGCGGCGGGAACCGCGCCCCGTCGCGCCACCATCGCACCCTGCGCGCGGCGGCGTCGTAGGCCGCGACGTGGTCCGCGCCGACCGCGAGGTCCCGGAGCGCGCCGGGCCCGTTGTAGACGCGCCTGAGCTGGTCCCACCGCGGGGCGGCCACCGGCGGCCAGCAGAACAGCGCGGCCCCGCCCTCTTGGATCCCGCAGACGAAGCCCCGCCCTGCGGAGACCTCGGTGAAGGTCAGGAACGGAGCGACCGCGGAGGCGTTGGAGGATGCCGCCCCCCCGGACACGGGCGCGCAGACGAGGGTGCGGTTCTCCTTGGCGACGCCGCAGACGACGGGCGAGGCGCCGCCGCCCGAGACGGCGAGCGTGGCCGCGGAGGCTGGGGCCGGGGACGGCGCGGCCGCAATGAGGACGAGGAGCAGGAGGGAGGGCAGCGGGGTCATTGGGAGGAGGCGGCGCCGGCGCCGGCGGCCGTCATCTGCGAGGTGCCTCGGCGCGGGGACGTTCGGGGGAGAACGGACGGGGAGGACCAAAGCTGCCGCGCGGACTAAATTAAAAGCGCGCGGAAAAAAGGCGAAGGGCGGCGATACGGCTACGCGGGCGGGTGGTGTTGGCCGCGGGCGCCGCGAGACCGGGACCGCGTCTCCGCCTCCGCCTCCGCCTCCGCCTCCGCGTGGGTTTTTTCTCCTCCCGGGCTCGCGAGCCGGGGGGTTTCGTCCCGTCCCGTGTGCTCTTTTCCATTCTGGCTGGCTGGCGGCCCCCTGCCGCGGTGGCGCGGAATTGAACGCGGGGTACGCGCCACGGAAGGGAGGGGGAGCGTGCTCCGTTGGCTCTGCGCGGCGCCTGCATCAATGGCTTTTACTACTACCCGTTCCTGGCGCCACGCGTCGGCGCCTGCCTCTTGGGAGTTTCGTTTACTGCTGTCGTCTTCCGTTCTCCCACTGAAGTAAATACGGACGGAGTTAGTACGTCTACCGCTCTAGGGTAAAATGGTAAATATTTCGGCCCTTTATCAAATCAAACTCCCGGGTTTCAAACTGTTTCTTTCCAGTCAACAATGTTTTCATGGGTTGTCCGTCTCTTTTTTTTTTTGGCCCCTTTCCCTTTTCCCTTTGTTGTTCTGACCGTGACTGACAAAGGGTGTGCATAATAAAGAGAAAGTAAAGCGCATATGAACAAACGAGGGCCCCCAAACGACTAGTGACTCGCTGCAAAAGCACCAGCCAACCACACCTCGCCAGTGTTGGCGCCGTCGGACCCAGATTCCGGCGAGCAAAATTTTACGCATCCCGTGCGGGTGCGGCCAGGGAGGGCGTCAGGCCGGCAAACCGGCGTGCCGTGCAGCTGGCGAATCATGTCCCGCTTCAGTCCATAGTTCGGCACCGCGCCTGTGTGTTTCTACGGTACTTGTCGCCCGGGCCGTGGACGGATGGGCATCGATGGCGCTCCCCGCCGCCGCCTGCCGGCGAGCGCCACCGCGGCACTCCTGTGTGTGTGTGGCCGTGCCGCTCCAGGACGCGCCTGTTCAAGCACGCATGTCTTCATAGAACGATTGCATGGAACAGGAAGATGCCTCGTCGTTTCTTTGTTTGCAAATGTTGGATCCGGAAAACGCAATGAGGCGACACTAGTACAACTCTTATAAAATCGATTAAACTTGGCGACTCATTGAACAAATTCGCTCGCGCCATCTGAAGGAAATTCCTGGATTAAGTAAGTGGTTACGTACGATGGAGCCCGGATCGGATTAATCGCCTGGTGAATAGCCGCTGCTGCCAGGAGGCCCGGTACGGCAGCTCTGCTCTGCGTGGTTTCCTGGCACGTGTCCGTCAGCACTCAGCAGGCATGCGTGGCACGCGCGAGAGTAAACGGCGACTGCTACCACTGCAGAGGAGTAGAGCGTGTGTCCGTGTGCCAGCAGCCAACGAATGCCCAACTCTCTTCTCCAACTGATCGTTTTGACTTTGCTGCGTAGACTGTCAGGCAGAAACCATCACCTGCTAATGCATATACTAATCTCTCTCTCCATGCCTGGACTGGTCTTCTCAGGTACTGTTTGTGCAATCAGGCTGAAGATTCTGGCGCTGAGGTGGCAGGTTGTTTGTACGGTAGCATCGATGGTACCAGCGGAACCTTCTGCTCATGGCTTATGCCTCTCAGGCAAAAAGGCATCCCTGGACGGGTCAACGGTCAAAGCAGTCAAAGATTGGACTTCTTCAGGGGGCAACCAGGGTTTGATTGGATTAGACTTCTTCAGGGGGCAACCTGGCATGGATGTGTAGAGGTGGTTGTCATTGCAGGCTTTTTCTATGAATCCGTTGTGCCTGTGCTATCTATCAGAATGTTCAGGGCATACTGCATGACGCGATGAGGAAGAGCACGTAGTAATCTTGTGCGGATACGTGTACTGTGGATACACGATCAAACTGTCTTTAAAGGATCCCGTGTGTCTTTAAAGGTTGGTAGCTAGCTCCTGGGTTGACCCAACGTTCACACATACTACTGTGGATGGAGGTTGCCATCGCCCCTCTGCTTTCCAGTGTCCTGCTCCCACTGTCCACACTGTCCACACTGGTGCTCCCAAGGCGATACATGATTGGGGAGGAAAACTGCTCGCGCTGCACGCCACACACTCCCTGTCATTCGCTCAGTTCCATCACGCAGTTGTAAAGCCAATCAGAATGGACGGCTAAAAGATCGACTGTCAACATCTCTACAGTTTTCTCTCTTCCCTTCTGTTCCGTAGCTGTAAACGTAAAAAACTTACAAAAGAATCTTGCTAATTTGATATACTAAATGAAGTCTATTTATAAAGTTTTTTGCACAGATAGGTTGTAAATCGCGAGACGAATCTAATAATGCTAATTAATCCATGATTAAGCAATAATTAGCGGATGGTTACTGTAGCATCACTGTTGCAAAATATGGATTAAGTAGGCTCATTAGATTCGTCTCGCGATTTACAGCCCATCCATGCAAAAAGTTTTGTAAATAGACTTTATTTAGTATTTCAAATTAGCAAGATTCCTTTGAAAATTTTGCGTTTACGGTTTTTTGCGTTTACAGCCTGGGAACTAAACATGCCCAAAGTAGCATGCTGCTTTGATTTGATACAAATACTGTACTGGCATGGTATGTGCAGAGCAGTTGCGATGGCCGTGTGGAGACACGCGTATCCAGAGTCACAAGGACAGGTCAACATGGAAGATGGTCTGAAATTTTTTGTGAGCAGGTGCTGGTACTCGAACGCGCGCGCGCGGGTGTGTGACACGGAAGAGGCAGCAGCACAGTGTCAGCAATGAGTGTGGCGCAGGAAAGAGGAGCAGGGTGGAGCTGGATCTTTTTCACGTACGCCTCGTTCTGATTCCTCCCATCACGTTGCCTGTCCCCGCTTTCCCTCGCATGTCGTCTGGAGTTTTCCTTCAATCTTGTTATGGTCTCTTGCTTGTACTTACTATATATCTTTTGACAGATAGATATGCAATTGTCGTCAAGGATTTGATGACGAGTGATAACTGCACTAATACCTGCTCTTTGACCTTTTGCATCTATCACCCAAAAAAAGAGCTGCACTTCTGCCAACAGTTTGCTAAAACACGAACTGTTTCACTACTCTGCTGAAATCTCTTGAACACAGTGAGATAGGTTGCTCCCAACCTGTATCTCTGAACTCGCTCGGAATTGGCTCAAATCCAGCTGGGAGAGTTCTGTAAGCTAGAGCACCTGACACCATGCTGAATTTTCTTCTTTTTTTTTCTCTAGAACATGCTGGGTTTTCTTGAGCCGAAGGAACCTCGAAAATCCGATTCCGTTTGTTCTCCTGCGTGAAGTACTGACAGTCAAATCCCCACGTGAACAAGACGGCTGTCTGTTTCGCGGTTACCTCGCGGGAAGCACGGTTTCAACCTGAACGGGCCGGGGGAGGGTTCAAAGGTTGAAAAAAATTACCAGCGGCGATGGAGGATGGCTGCAGCCATGGAGCGTCAAATTCAGAGGGAGACCCAGGCGTCGTCGTCAACCCGGTTGCCAAGTTTCCATGCCATGTGCGGGCCGCTAACGATATCTGATTGACCTTGCGTTTATTTATGCGACGGCAGCATGCCATATCTGACCCAATGAACGAGTAGTCTGCCTGTTGGAACTTGACTTTCAATTTTATTTTTATGTTATTTTTTTGGAAAAGAAATAGTTCACGCAAGAAAGTATATTTTTATAATCTGTTCCGTGAACGCATCATCTTATCTGGTCACATACTAGCAGTCTAGCAGTGCTGAGTCCCAAATTTTCTTTCGGTGAACACTAAACACACGCTAAAACTACCCTGAACACTTAAAAAAATAGCTTAATTTCGTCGACCAGAAACCGTTAAAAATAGCCAGAAAACCATCGAAAATATATATATTCGTCGGTCGGCTGACGAAAATAGGCCGACGGAATAAAATTGAGAAAATAAACACATTTTCGTCGGCAACCGATGAAAATCCATTTCTTTTCGTCGGCCAGCACAGCCGACGAAAAAGATACAGTTTGTCTCGTCGGCCTCGAAGACCGACGAAAATAATCGTAGTTAGTTTCGTCAACTTCCCTAGCCCGACGAAAATAATCATAGTTTGTTACCTGTGGAGATGGTAGATGCATGCATGGTGCAAAAGTCGGCGGTGGTGGAGGAGCCGAAGGAAGAGGTGGCAAATTAAATTGCGATCCAAGGGTAGCCGCTAACATTTCCTAAAAACCGATAATAGATCAAGTATCTTATAGCAATAAAAAGTGCACAACGACTTGAAAAATATCAAACTTGCATAGTACCTGAAAGTTGTCGTTGCTGAGCGAAAAAACCTTGCACGTACTCATGTTGTTGCCTTGCCCACTCCTCTTGCCTCTGCATCGCCTCTCTACGCTGCCTTATCTCCTCATGCAGTTGACTTTTCCTTTCGTAGCCTCGAGAACTCCGAGAGAACCGAGAAGACCTTGCCTCACTCAAAGCACCACTTGTATTAATAACACCATTCAACATGCTGAACCTACCATACTTCTTCCCTCCCATGCTTGAGTATAAGGCACCGACATCCACATCACTCCTCCTCCAATCCTACTCCTCCCCATGACGTGCCACCATTTCAGCACCATATCTCATCTACCATTCAAGCAAGCAATATTAAGACAATATTCGAATCAACGCTTAATTGAAATCAAATTGTGTAGCGTTCTCACTGCAAAGCAACTCTGGCTGTGTAGGATCTGCGCTATGGTGGCCTCGAATGTATGTCTCAATATACCTTGGGGCCACCCCACTTTGTGCCTCTTGCCAAAGAAGAAATTGTGATATTGCAAGCAAATACACAATAATCAAATTGAAATAATAAACACCTACCATTTGACGAGCCAATCGAAGGTGTCCATCGGTCCTATACCTTTGTGTAACCCGTGGTCCTACTTGACGATTAGCTCTCTTCATCTTGGATTTTTCCACAAAGCTGGGTGAAGCCCAATAAGCACAAAGTGCTCGCCAAGCATTTGGACACTTTCTTAACTAAGGCAAACCGCCAATATCAACTTGAAGATACTCATCCTCTCGGAGATATATCTCAGAAGCGTTCAGTTTCTTGTTCATGTCTTGCTGCTTTATTTTCTTTAGTATAAGCAAACACACTATATACGAGCATTGGACATCATGTCCCTAACCACCTTCGTCACCGCCTTGTCAAACACAGAACAAGCTCTAGCTTGTAGGCACTGCTCCTCGCCCTCCGGCAAACGATACCTGAGCTCGAGTAGGGGAGGGCCGAGAGGAGCGCGGCGGCGGCGGCTCGGGCGTGTGGGTGGCGGCAGCACGGGGGGGCGGCGGCTATGGTGACGGTGGCGCGTGGGGGCGGCGGCGGCGGCGCGGGGGGCAGCGGCAGCGCGCGGGGCGGGGGAACACTCGGGCAGGGCAGCGAAACAAAGAAAACGTAATCTCGCTGAACACTTAGGGCAACTGTATTTTCGTCGGCTCAAATAAAGCTGACGAAATTAGACTTATTTTCGTCAGCCTAAGTTAAGCCGACGAAAATATTAACTTAGTTTCGTGAGCCCTAACCAGACCATTGAAAATAAGTGTAATTTCATCGGCTTGGGTAAGCCGACGAACTAATTTAGTTGTTTTCGTCGGCTTGCCATGGACCGAATAAAATAAATATGACCGACGAAATTGAGCTGTTTTGGCGTAGTAGAATAACATTTGATCACGCGTTTAGCACAAGAATTTAATAATTTATTATCGACATCCAGTAACAGGACAAAATCTTTATTAACCCAATAATCCAGTTATCAACTCAAGTCTCAACTCCGGTCTCGTCGTCATATCATACAGGTGCAGCACCTGCACAAGCAACACAAACACCAAACAAAATTGGACATAAGCCTCCTTTTTCTTTTTTACACGGACCATAAGCTCATTGAGAGGGTAAACTTAGGGTCCCCGGTCGGAGCTCAGGCAGGTCTGCACAAGGAGCACGGCGGCGAGCTCTAGCGTCGCCGGTAGACCGCTTGATGCAAGATGTACCATCCAAGGACAGGATCAATCTTTTATTGAGTCACTTATCACCCACCACCTATGGTAATCACAATCACACTCCCAGTCGCAGTCCCGTAATCACACACAGCAGTACCGCACTACTTCCATGCACAAGCAACAGAATAGACAACGAACAAAAAATCCTTCGAGAACCCAGCGCGCCCATTGCGACAGAGATAGATTTTACTTGGAGGGGGAGGGGAAGAACTTGAAGTGCATGAGCAGCTTGACGGAGCGCAGCGGCTGGCCCTTGTGGTCGCAGAGCCGGACGGAGCGGATCCCCGGTCGGAGCTCCCACACCGGCAGGCAGGTCTGGCCGCCGAAGTCGTCCTTCTGGTGGTTGTCGGACTCGTGCACCTCCACCCGGAGCAGCGCCAGCTCCGGCACCGCCAGCGGGAACTCGAACTCGTGTTCCCACGTCGGGATCCAGCTGTCCATCATCACCCGGGTCTGCTCCATCCTCGTGTCCGCTGCCACGCCGGCGACCCCCACCTGCATTTCGTTCCAGGCAACGTTAGCCCGCCATTCGTGCCTGCTCTTTTTCAGCTCCAGACTGCAGCCCGTCCAGAGCTTACTCTGACAGAGCAGCATAATTCTCGTATTCATTTCAGGTGATTGCTGAATGCATCACACTGTTAGACTGACCCTTGCGTAGAAGTCTGGGGGCGAGCACTTGTCGAAATGCGTCTTGCGGAAGTCGAACCGCCAGCCGTCCCCCATGTACACCGTCACCTTCAGTCTCGTCTTCACCGGCAATTCAGCTCTAGGATCGAACAGCTTGTCAGGGTCGCTGTTCATCAGGATGTCGGGCTTCTTCACGTAGCCGCAGCCGCCGTTCGCTCGGAACATCCCTTGGGTCAGCCACAGCTTCCTTCCGTGTCCCTTTTGGAGTGACAGTGAGCAGCAGCATAATCAGGAAATGTACAACTGAATTCTGAGCTCGTTGGAAACGGCCAGAGTTACTGAAGAAACACACAGACAGAGGCACTGAATGTCTGAACTGCAGTTACCTGCATGTTCGCTGCGACCATCTGAACCCCGTACCTCCACCCCATCAACGGGTTGTAGTTCGACGACGTGATGCGCGTTGACCGCGGGAAAATCCGCAGCAGGTTTCTCTGCGTAAACCTGAAAATCCGCAGCGGTAAAACCCGTTGACCCTGGCATTCGCATTGCAGTTGCAGCTGAACGAACAGAATTGACCTCTCTCGATCAGCTGGTCAGGTGGAACTGAAGCTCACCTGATGATGTGAGCCCCGTGGGAGACGATGGCCTTCTCGTACGCCTTCTCCCCCAGGCTCAGCCGCGTCACCTTCTCCGGGTCGACCTTGAGGTCCTGGTCCATGTCGTGCTTCCTCCGGGTGAGCTGGATCGCGATGAGGCGCATGTACTCGTTGTCGGCCCCCTGCCGCGCCTTCTTCTCGGCCTCGCCGTCCTGCGGCTCCTCCTCGGCCTCCTCCGCGCCGTACTTCCCGCTGTACTGCTCCGACATCTGCCGGGCGGTGGCCTTGTCGTCGGAGATCTCCTCCCCCCAGACGCCCTCCTGGGCCCTGTCGTCTGCGGCCTCCTCCTTGCCGCTCTTGGTCTGGAGGTACTCCTTGGGCGGCTTCGTGGAGATGATGATCTTGCCCTTGAGGTCGTCCGGGGAAGGGAACTCCGCCATGTTCTCGGATTCCGAAATGTAAAGCATGTCCCCGAAGGTCTCCTTTAGCATCTGCATGTATGAGTAAGCTTGTAGAATGCTCAGGGTGCTTCGTCAGAGTTTGCAATGGGACATGGTTCAGAGTTCAGAGAATTGAGATGGCACCTTGGCTACTTTGCCCTGGAGGTCTGCGGTGAGGTGATCTTCCAGGGTGAGGATGACGGGGTAGGGAGAGGTCGCGAAGGCGTACTCCTTGATGGCTTCCAGGCACTTGTTCAGCTCCACGGGCGACGTCCATGTCCTGCACATTCATCGCCGTCAGAGCTCAGAGGATAGTGGCGGACTGGCGGAGCCTCTCTGCTGCCGCAGTAGCAGAGTAGCATATTGAGCCAACATTTGTTGGGCCAGGTTTTGAGGCCCAGTTCTACTAAAAATGCAGTAGCCCACCCACCTGCCGTGAAGGACCTCGACCTCGTCCCTGGCGGCGTTTGGCCAGAGGTCAAGCTCGATGACCCTGACGCCGTCGAGGAGGGCCTTCACGATGGGCCTCTCGCTGCAGCCGCTGCTGAGCTGGTTCCCCGTCAGGTACGAGTTGTGGCCCGTGTAGATGAAGTAGTGCGACAGCGGCGAGCCCATGTCCTGGTGAACCTGCACTAATCATTCCATCTTGAGCAAATCGGCTCAAAGGGGATGGCAAATTACGTTTTATTTTTCTAGAAAAATACAGTATAGACACGGATGCCACAGGAGGTAAGGGATGATGGCCTTATGCGCCAGTGCACTCTTCACAATCCAACTTGACTCTTATATATTTTTAGATTAAAATTGTATAAAATTAGAGCCAGACCCTTTTAAGACCCAACCTTTAGATTATCTACCTAAAATTTGAGACACCACCCCTTGACACACGCATATCTCTGTGCAAAGAAACTGAAATGCAATGAAAAGAGTAGCAAAGGAAGAAAGCAAGGTCCAACTAAATTTATAAATCCTTTGATAAGTCACTTTTAGGATTTATGAAAAAAAATCTAAAATCATGCAATGAAGTTGACTAATGACCCCAATAGTGTTCTTGGCGAGGCGAGGAGGTGGGGCGTCACGCGTTGGAAGTGCTAGGATCGGTTTGTCGCACGCGAAGTGACTGACAAAAGAAGGAAATGCATGACAGGAACAACTGAACAAAAAAAACAATGGTGGGTTGACATGTTGCACCCAGTGGTGTTTGGTAAAGTACAACTTGAAGCGAACAGCTCCAACTAATAAATCCAAGAATCATAATCTCTCTCACACGCACACGCACGGGCGCGCGCACAGAGAGAGAGACAGACACACAGAGTCACTCATTCGTTTTCAGGTGGATGGCATAAGGCACATCTGCTTTTAAAAGCATCTAATCTCACCTGCCGGCCCACCTAAACATCATCACTAGCTCCAAACAAAACTGAGCCAACTGTGAGCTTCTCAAATTACTGCGTACTAGTGCAAATTGCGCTCCTTAATCTCACGTGGCATCAGCCTCATTCGTTGATAATTTAGAAAACAAATTACATACCCAAGCCAAGTCGCGTTTCGAGCCGGAGAGCAGATCAGAATCTGATGATTACTAGCTGTGATGCGGTTAAGTGGGATTGCTTTGTGGATACCCACTATGATTTTTCGAGAACTGGACATGGAACACATGCGTTGATTGCGCTAGGGTAGGGGGGGGTGGGCAATTATCCGGATTCCCGGCCGGACCTTTAAAAGGTCATTTCATTTTTGTCACCTTCTGTGCGGGTGGAACATAAATTACATACCCCTCGCAAAATCGCACTAAAAGACTGCCCCCAAAATGGTGAAATTATTGCCAACGCACCTACTACCAAGTTCCTAAACGATCGTTACAGATCAAAAGAAGAACACAGGAGAGGAAAAAATGTCGTTAGGGATTTTAATCTTGGCGCAGT
This sequence comes from Panicum hallii, assembly GCF_002211085.1. Classification (NCBI taxonomy): domain Eukaryota; kingdom Viridiplantae; phylum Streptophyta; class Magnoliopsida; order Poales; family Poaceae; genus Panicum; species Panicum hallii. Next base: position 6,608,393 of record NC_038044.1, on the reverse strand, counting down.
ACATGCACTAACCTCTCGTCTGATCTAGATGGGGGCATATGGTCCAGGCATACGGATGTAGTGCGATTGTGACTCTATGCAGGAGGGACGCTGCACATGGGCCTAAACTATTCATCGATGGTACGACTGCCCCTTGATTTGGAGCACAAGTCACAACTATGAACTGTACCTTTTGACCTAATGGCCACCAGCATTTACCTTTACAGATAAAAACCCTATCCTTTTTAACCCTTAAAATAAATATCCCGAATCTATACTGTTTACTGTTGTTCGTTCATCCGTCAAGAAAATTTAATAAGTCAGCAATACTATTTCTTCTTTTTTATTAAAAGAAATCCTAATTCTTTCAGTTTCACCCATGCGTGCATGTGTAGTTTCAGTCTCAGTTTTGCACGGTGATGTTCAACTCTGCGAGACTGCGATGTCTACATAGCGATAATAGCCCATGGATATGGTGATGATATGCACTGTATTTAGAATTGAGCCACAAGATAATATATATTAGTTAGAGTTGGAAATTTAAAACTGCATAATTCGCAAAAAAGAGGAAGAAATTTAAAACTGAATGTGTAATCTGTGTGGTTTAGGATTTAGTTATAATAGCAAAAGAGAAAGATTTAGAGAGAGAGAGAGAGTGAAGAACAGTAAAGGGTTTTAGTAAAAAAAAATGAACAGAAAGATTACCCCACCGCGCGGGTCGAGGGCGGCGTTGGCGTCGCTGCAGAGCCAGCGGTGGAAGCCCTCGGCGGTGAGGCCGCCCTTCTTGAGCAGCCTCTGCTCCGCCGCGAACGCCATCACCTCCTTGGCCGCCGCCTCGGCGCCGGCTTCGGTCTCCCCCTGCACCTTCCGCAGGAGCCGCCTCAGCGCCTCCTCCCCGACCACGTCGCCGCCGTCGGCGTACGCCTGGAACACGTCCCTGACCGCCTCCGACGGCTCGTTGGACGCCGCCCGGAACCGCCGCAGGAAGCAGCACACCCTGTAAGTTGTCATGGCCGAGCGATCGACGACGACGATCACGACGCGGGGCTTCTCCGATCCTCTCGCTAGCCGACAGCTGCGAACGAACTGTGCTGCTGCTTTAATTCGCTTGCTGCCGCAAATATGGCTTATCTGCAGTCCTTGAGCTACATGTATATGTCCATATGCCTATATATGTATATATGTTGCTGTTAGATTTGTAGATATATATAGATGGTAAGTAGCTAGTGGTGGAGCAGTTCTTGCCGGCCCTAATATATAGGAGTGGAACACATGAGCTAGCTAGAAACATGGAGTAGCTAGCACCTTAGCTGGCTCAACAGCCGCATGTGTGGTCACCAAGTGTGCATGGACAAATAGACAAGTTAAGTACATATGCTGTGTGTTTGTGTGAGAGACGGAGAATAGCTTCACTGTGGATCAAAATGCTTTCCGTATGTCTTGAGAAATAAGAAAGAGATACGTTTTTTTTTCCTTTTGTGTTTGAGGTAGTGTCGGAGGAAATCTCCAGTCGGGTGGCGGAATGCACCCGACTAATCCTAGCTTAGGAAGAGTTTGGAGGAGATCTAGGAGCGCTTGATCAAAGGGTGGATGAATATGGGAAAGACGCAAAGATTTAAAGTGGTTCGGGCCGCCGGAGCGTAACACCCTACGTCCACTTGTGTGTTGTATTGCTTGAAAGATTGTTGGGCTTGGAAAGGGCCTCGGAGAGCCTTCTGGACTTAGAAGTCGTTGTTCTAACGAGTGTACTCTCCCTTTTATAGGCTCAAGGGGAGTGCGTACACTATGCGGGACCCCGACAGGTGGGTCCGGCAAGTGGAGCCTACAATACGAGAGATATGTGATCTTCTTCTCCAGCTCCTTCCTGTAGTCCTTGCGATCGAGAATTTAACGTGCGTATCTACAACCAAGATATGGTCTTGTGCCGTCTTACCGGCACAGTGCCTGCTGTCAGTGTTCATACAGTGGAGGACGTGCTGTCACTGATGGGTCGATATCCTCTGACAGGTGAACGAGCTGCGCTGACCCGCCGAGCCATCGCCTCCGCCCGCACTGTGGCGGTGCGCGCCTCCGCTCTCTTGCAGCAGACCATCATCACCCGTTGCTCACGCGCGCGGCGCAGTGAGTTGACTGTATGCCGCTTGCCCGCGCATAGTGCACAGTAACGTGCCGTCTTGGAAACAGGCGGGATTACCGTGGTGTCAGCATACCTGCCCAGTGTGTCAATGGGCAGGCCACGCCCTATCTTGGGCGCGCAGCCCACCTACCCGTATTAAATGCGGTAGTTGGGCCGGCGTCCCGCGGAGGGCCTTCTGCCACGGGCACGTGGAGGGCTGGCCCTGCAGTCACCACCTTGACGGCATGTGGCGGCACCGGACCCCTTCCGGGGAGGAAGGGAGGTCCGGGCCCCCGAGGCCAGTCCGGATAAACAGGCCCAGAGGGGTCTGGCTCCCACACGTGGCGGCGCCGGACCCCCTAGGGGGTCCGGGCCTGTGGTGGCCATTTCCGAACATGCTGTCCTCGTGGGCACGTGGAGGCGCCGGACCTATATGAGCACGGGGGGGGGGGGGGGAGGGGGGAGGTCCGGAGACCATGATCCCAGCTGTCAGGCCCGGGCCGTACGTCCCGTCACCCATAGGACCAGGGCGAGATCACGGATAACCTTGCACCCATCTGGTTGGAGACCCTGTCAGTCGACTTACTGACAGACGGGGCCCGCGGAGAGGCAGATCTCCTCGTAGTGGGCCACCACGACCATCTAGTCGTTGAGCATCTGGATAGGCGGCCGAGCATGTTGTGGCGCACGTCCACCACGATGCGCTTGGCGCACACGCCGGAGCCGGACACCATCGCGCCCTTACCTGTGAGGCGGCAGTGACGCGCCAAGGGTCTGGACACCCCAGACAGGAGGTACCCCTTTCTGTATGTACCGACAGAGACCCCCGGGCCCACCTCAGGTGAGGAACGAATCCGCAGGTGGGGCCATATCCCAGCGTTGCGTCGGGTGGACAGTTTGCGCCCGTCGTGAAGGGGCAGGAAAGACTTTTCCCCTTTGGCAGGATCCCCGAGGGGCCCGCCTTCCGCCCGCGCTCCGCGCGCCAGACGGTTCAGGTTCTTGTCTTATTCGAGCCTGTCCCGCGGCTCTGGCAGTTCGGATTCCGCCTTTCCGCCCCGCCTCCAGCGACCGCTCCTTTGACCAGCGGGCCAGGGCCCACCGATCATAGAGGGTGGGAGACGGGGGCCTGGTGTAGGCAGCCCTTCGGCTTCTCCTCGGTTACCGCCGAGTTCAAAAAGGCGAGCAGCTTTCCTTAAAAGGAGACACCGCAGAGATCGGCTACCCTTACGCTCTTGCCTTCTCCAAACTCTGCAACACCCCTCGTCTCCATCCGCTCATTTGCGATCTTGTATTTGCGCTTGGCATTTCTTACTCCTTCGCATCCTTTCGATCCGAGCCACCACCATGTCTGCTTCGCCACCCCCGCCGCTTCCAGCGCAAGATCCAGCTGGACTCGGTGCGTCGCCTTCTGGGGTGGACCACGCCGGAGCTCGTCGGGAGGATTCAGGCATGCTCGATTCCCCTCAACGACCTGGCCGTGGGGGAGTTCGTCCTCTTCAACTGCTACGCCATGTGCGGGCTGGTGCCGCCAATCTCCTCCTTCTTTCTCCTGCTCCTGAAGGAGTTCGGCCTTCAGCTTCAACACCTCACCCCCCACTCCATCCTCCTTATGGCCGTCTTCGCCCACTTCATGGACATGTTCGTGGGGGTCCGTCCCTGCGTCGCCATCTTCAGGCATTTTTACGCCCTGGTCGGGTCAGGGAGCAGCAAGCGCGCGATCGGCGCCTACTACTTCCAGCTCCGGCAAGGGACGGCCGACTCCTACATCAACGCCTTCTCCAGCGCCAAGTGGGAGGACTGGCGTGACGGCTGGGTCATCGCCAAGACTGACGCCAGCGACCGCCTGGAGCTGCCAACGGAAGGGCCCCTCAGCGACCGGAGCACCTGAAAGGCCAAACCGTCGCTGCCGGCAGAGCTCGACCCGGTCCTGAACCGGGTCAAGAATCTGGCGAAGGGCGGCCTGACGTCCATGATGGTGCTGGGTGACTTCCTGAGGCGTCGCATCGCCCCCCTGCAGCAGGGGTCCAAGATGGCCTGCATGTACACGGGGCAAAACGACTGCTGCAGGATCGTGCGCGGGCTAGAGGAGGCGCGGCGGTCTCCTCCGCAGCAACAGGTTCCACCGCTGCTGCCAACGACGCAGCGTCCAGCGACACCGGCACCACCTCCATCGGAGCCAGGGCCACAAGCCCCGCACCCGCTGCCAGGAACGCCCTCAGCGGGAGGCCCCCACCAAAGGACTGGGGAGTCCTCGGCGGGAAAGGAGAACCCCCCAATCGCTCAGGGAGGTTGGGATTGGCCTGACTTTGTTTAAGCAGCCTTCTCGAGCTTTTCTTTGTTCCATTTAAATTTTGGGTCCTAACCCTGTTGGTGTGTGTCAGGCCCCTTTTTCCAGACGCGCCCACCGTGCCTGCCGATGATTCACTGGCCGGGGGGTCCGGCCCCCAGCTAGCTTCATCCTCCCCTGCTGGGAAGTTGGCGACAGCACCAGCAGGGCCTCCGCCCCCGCCAGCATCGGTAGAGTCTGGACCCGGAGGTCCGGAGCCGGAGGCCGCACCCCCGGGGGCCGAAGCCGCACCCTAGGAGGAGGCCGCCTGGCCCACTGCGACGGCCGAAGTGCCAGCTGTGCCCGCGGCGCCAGACGCCATGGCGGAGGCCCCTCTAGCAGAACCGGCTGCAGAGGCAGCAGCACCGGAGGTCGCAGGGGCGCCCAGCTCCGGCCCCCAGCCCACGCAGGAGGACATGCCGGAGGTGGTGGACGGGAGGCACCTTCTTCCAAGCCCGTGGAGATCCCTCTTCCCCGCCTCCTGGTCAAGGCCCAGCGGGCGATGGAGGAGGCAGAGATGGGCTTCCGTTGGGAGTAGGAGAAGCTGGAGGCGGAGCGCCTCCGGCTCTCCGACTGGGAGGCCTGGGGGACCGCATCAAGACGGTCTCCTCCCGCCACGCCGAGGAGTGAGCCCAGCTCGAGCAGGAGCATGACGACCTGCAGGAGCAGCGGTAGAGGGTCCTCGAGCGAGAGGCGGCGGCTGCCCAGCGGGAGAAAGTGGCCATCCGGCAGGAGGCGATGGTCATTGAGCGGGAGCTCGCGATGGAGGAGAGGTCGAGGGTCACCCTCGAGCTGACCAACCACGCTAAGGCGGCGCTGAAGCTGATCGAGGAGCAGCGTGCCGCCCTCGGAGAACGGGAGGCGGCCGTGGTGAAGGGGGAAGCCAGCCTCGCCGCCCACCAGGAAGAGCTGGCGATCCGGACCTAGGGGCTCCAGGAGCGGGAGGCATCTCTCCAGAAGAGGGAGGCCAAGGTGGAGGAGTTCCTGGCGGAGAGGAGTGCCGGCATCGACCGGGTTGTGAGGTGGGTCGGTGAAGTTTACCCCTCCTTGGATGCTCTCGGGCTAAGTCCCATCCAGGTCGCTGAGGCCCCTCCTTCACTTGGCACTGTCCTCCCGGTGCTGGACTCCGCCGTCGAGCGACTGCGACACCTAAAATCTGCCATCCTCGACCGCCTGGAGACAGAAGGGCGAGTGGTTGCCCGGGGGATGGCGGAGTACATTCTTACCTGCTTCCGGAGCCACGACCCCGCCATGCTGCTGACTCCAGTCCTGGTTGGCCACATCCAGGCGACGGCGACTGCTGCGCAGGAAGGAGTGCAGGAGGCGGCGGATCCCGCATCCAGCGCCGTCCCGGACCTGCAAGGCTAAGGGATCCCTCCGGACCACCAGAACAATAGGAGTAGCTCCTTTTTTGTAATGTAAAGCTGTGTACATTATAAGTAATATATTTTCTTTGTTATGTTACGCATCTATTTTTGCGAGAAAACTTAGCGAGAAAACTTAGCTTTTTTCCGATTACCAATTCCATCGTGTGTTCTCAAGTGTACCGAGGTCCCATGGCCCCGTGGAAGGTAGTCGCGATAAATTGGGACTAGCTACCAGTAAACCGAGGACCTGCACACGACTTAGAATTGATGCTTAGCAGTCTTTCCCACGGGGTCCCGGATGTTGCCAGCGAGGGTTTTCTGAGTTGCATAGCAAATCAGAGCACCAGGACCTGGGTTCATGAGTTGAAGGGGTCCGACCTCTTGGGTGCGTGGTTCGAGGTACTACGGTGCTTATCCTTGGGAGGTAGAGTGTGTAGGTTTAGGGTACGGAACCAGGCTAAGCAGCTACACAGCTCTGGACCCCGGCAAAGGACGAGCCAGTCCCCAGAAAGCCAGACCCTTCCCTCCTGTGAAGCAGAGGTCCTAGAGCAGAAACGCAAAGTCGCAACACAAAGCAGGCCTCAGGCACGGCACGGGAATAAGGGACCACGTGGGGGTTAGCGAAGCAAGAAACGAGGGAAAAACAGAACCGAATGAGCCTTAAGGACATACTGAGAATAAATTTTTTCTTAATGAATTGGTACAGATAGAGTGTGCGATGTACGCCAGGGGCCGGGTTTACGAGGGCGGACCTCCACCGCCCTGGTCAGCATAGGGATGCTACTAATTACAAAGGAAAGAATCCCCTCTCAGCTAGGCCCCTAAGGGTAGAACTTACGGAGGTGCTCAATATTCCACGGATTGGATAGCTGCATGCCTTCCTCCGTAGCCAAGCGAACGGATCTGGGTCGGCACACCTTCGTTACCTTGAAGGGACCCTCCCAACTGGGGGAGAGCTTGTGTAGCCCTTCTCGGTTCAGGATTCGCCTTAGGACTAGGTCCCCGACCCAGAGCTCCCCACTATGCACGAACCGTTGATGATAACGCCAGAGCGCTTGGTTGTACCGTGCGTTTTGGATTGCTGCTCGCCATTTTCGCTCGTCGACGAGGTCCACGTCTTGGCGACGCTACTGCTCCTGCAAGTCCTCATCAAAAACTTGGGCTCGTAGCGAGCCCATGGTGATCTCCGGGGGAAGGCACACTTCGGTCCCGTAGACCAGGAAGAAGGGGGGTTTCCCCAGTTGCCCAGCTGGGTGTGGTCCGGTTCCCCCACAGTACGCTCGGAAGCTGGTCAACCCATTTTGCACCATGTTTCTCAAGATCACCGTAGGTTCGGATCTTGAGCCCTTTGAGGATCTCAGCATTAGCCCGCTCAACTTGGCCATTGCTCCTGGGATGCGCCACGGAGGCGAAACAGAGCTAGATATCAACGTCTTCGCAGTACTCTTGGAAGTATTGACTTGTGAACTGAATCCCGTTGTTTGTGATGATCCGGTTCGGGACCCCGAACCGACACACAATTGACTTGAGGAAGGTAGTTGCTGACGCCTTAGTGATGTTGACCACAGGGGTTGCTTCCGGCCACTTGGTGAACTTGTCGATGGCGACGTAGAGGTACCGGTACCCACCGACAGCCCTAGGGAAAGGTTCCAAGATATCCAACCCCCATATAGCAAAGGGCCAAGAGGGTGGAATCATCTACAGCGCCTGAGCTAGAGTGTGTATCTGCTTTGCATGGAACTGGCATGCCTTGCAGGACCTTACCAGCTCGGCTGCATCCTGAAGCGCTGTCGACCAGTAAAATCCATGCCGGAAGGCCTTACCGAGCAACGTGCGGGATGAAGAATAACTTCCGCACTCGCCTCCATGGATCTCTGCGAGCAAGTTGTAGCCCTCTTCCCAGGTGATGCATCACATGAGGATGCCGTTGGCACCACGGCGGTAGAGATCCTCTTCTACCACTGTGTACCACTTAGCCATCCGGACTATGCGCTCAGCAGATGCTTGGTCTTCAGAAAGAAAATTATCTTTCAGGTAGTCCCGAACCTTGGAGATCCATGCATCGGGATCTTCCTGAGTAACTGGGCGCGGCTCTCCGAGGTCTTTAGGACCCTCGAGGGTACACACGACCCTTGGCGGGCTCCACGGATGGAGCGCCGCCGGGACCGCTAGCTTCGAGGTGCTAGTCCGACCCCCTTCGCCCAGGCCGGCAGGCTGGGCGGAAGCCTTCAGCAGTCATCTTTGGAAGACGCCCTCTGGCACGGATGCCTGAGTCGATGCCCTCGCGGAGAGTGCATCTGCCGCCGAGTTGCCCTTGCATGGAACGTGTTGCAGATTCCAGCATATCGAAGTCCTTCTCCAGCTTCCTCACGTGGATGAGGTATGCTGCGAGCTGGGGATTGTTGCAGCAACACTCCCCCAGACCTGTCTGATAACGAGCTGGGAGTCTCCTTTGACCAGGAGCTTCCGGATCCCCAGGGACAGGGCCACCGTGAGTCCAAAGATTAAGGCCTCATATTCCGCCATGTTGTTGGTGGCCTCAAAGTCGAGGAGCACCATGTACTTCACTTGCTCACCGTTTGGGTCAATGAGGACCACGCCAGCCCCAGCCGTCTTGCTACGTGCGGACCTGTTGAAGTAGAGCGTCCAGTGGGGTCCGGTGAACATCGGAACCCTGGCTTCTGGTGGGAGGTCCGACCCTTGGCCCGGACCTCCTAGGACGCCTGGTGTCGGAGTCCACTCTGTAACAAAGTCGGCAAGGACTAGGCTCTTAATGGCGTGGAGAGTCTGGAAGTCGAGTTGAAACCCAGCAAGTTCTGCTGCCCACTTGGCGATGTTGCCTGTGGCGTTGGAATTGTGGAGTATGGCCCTCAAAGGATAGGAGGTCACCACCACAATCTTGTGGGCCTGAAAGTAATGGTGGAGCTTCCTGTACGCAATGAGTACAGCATAAAGCTTATGTGTCTCAGGATACCTAGCCTTTGCTTCGTGAAGGACCTCACTAACGTAGTAGACCGGCTTCTGAACAGTCTTGACTTTGCCAGCGAGGCTGGGTTCTTCTCCCAGAGTTGGGGACTCGCCGGACCCCAGGTCTTCTGGTTGTGCCTCGGGTGGGGACCCGGCCTGACCCTCCGAAGTAGGGTCGATCATCACACTGGTGGGGACCCGCCCTGACCCTCCGAAGTAATGATGGAGATTCCTGCAGGAGCTGCTCGGACCTCTCAGCAACCAGCACCATACTGATCACTTCAGTCATCGCTGCGAGGTAAAGAAACAGCGTCTCACCTGGGTCCGATGCGACCAGGACCGGCAGGGAGGTGAGGTACTGCTTCATCTTCTGGAAGGCTTGTTCTGCCTCTTCAGTCCATGCGAATGGACCGGGCCCCCTCATCAGCTTGAAGAAGGGAAGGGCCCTCTCTGCCAGCCTCAAGATGAAGCGGCTGAGGGCTACAAGGGACCCCGTCAACCTCTGCACGTCCTTGAGACGCGCAGGGGGTCTCATTACCTCGATTGCCCGGATCTTATCCAGGTTCGCCTCAATTCCCCGGTGTGACACCAGGAACCCGAGGAGCTTTCCCGCCGAAACGCCAAAAATGAATTTCTCGGGGTTAAGCTTTGTAGAGGTCGCGCGTAGCTTGTCGAAGACCCGAGCTAAATTTTCTAGAAGGGAATTCGATTCTCTAGTCTTGACAATGATGTCATTAACATACACCTCCACTATATCTCTAACCAAATCACCTAAAGTGATGTTGATTGCACGAGCAAAAGTGGGTAGAGCATTAGGCAGTCCATATGGCGTCTATGAAGGACAGAAAGTCACACCCGGAGGTGGAGTCTATAATCTGATCTATTCGAGGAAGTGGATAGGGGTCTTTTGGACATGCCTTTATTGAGATTGGTGTAGTCGATGCACATCCGAAACTTCCTGTTAGCCTTTGGGACAACGACCGGGTTAGCCAACCACACTGGGTGGTAGACCTCTTCGATGAAGCCAGCCTGCAGCAGTTTGCGGATCTCTTCACGGATGAAGTTCTGCCGCTCGATGGACTGCTTCCGTGGCTTTTGCCGGACCAGCCTGGCATCAGGGTGGATCTTCAGATGGTGCTCAATCACCTCCCTAGGGATCCCGGGCATCTGTGACGGTTCCCAGGCGAACACGTCGACATTTGTCCGGAGGAAGGCGATAAGCGCGCTTTCCTATTTCTCTCCCAGGTTCCCGCCGATGCGGGTGGTCTGGGAGGCCTCCGCTCCGACCTGGATGGTCTTCACGGGAACATCGTCCGTATCAGACGGACGGACCTTGGGCCCCTTGGCCAGAGCCTTGGCACACGAGGATGAGGGGTCAGACCCCTCTGCGCCAGCTTTTGGGGCAAGCCCTGCTGCCAGCGCATGGAGCTTCTCAACTGCCACGACGGCAGCGGTCCGGTCGCTCTGCATGGTGAGAACGCCTGCCGGGGATGGCATCTTCAGGACCAAGTACCCATAATGGGCAACGGCCAAGAACCGGTACAGAGCCGGTCTACCAATGATGGCATTGAAGGGGAGGTTCACCTCCGCAACTTCAAACTGGACGTTCTCCGTGCGGAAGTTCACCTCCGTCCCGAACATGACCGGCAGGGAGATGGTCCCTACCGGGTAAACGGGATTTAGACCCACTCCGGAGAATGGGCGCGACGGAGCCAACTTGGACTCCGGGATCTGCAGGTGCTTGAACACTGCATAGCTGATGACGCTGAGGCCGGAGCCTTCGTCAATCAGCATGTGGTGGAGGCGGACGTTGGCAATGGTGGGGGCCGTGACGAGCGGCAGCACCCCAGCGCCCGCCATGTTCCAGGGCAGTCAGACGGCCCGAAGGAGATGGTGGTGCTCTTCCACCGCTGGTGGGGCGCCACCTTTGGCGTCCCCGGCTTCACCGAGAGAACCTCTCGGCGAAGGGTTTTGACATCCCGCCGGGAGACGAGCTCCGAACTGCCGCCGTACATGATGTACAGATTTTTGCGGAGCTCGTCTCCACCGGACTCGGAGTCGGACTGGTGGAAGAGACCCTTGAGGTCTTTGTTTGGGGTCTGATACCCCAACTCCCTCTCCGTCGCGGCTACATCGGCGTCGGAGGCCTTTTCCTTGCCGGACCGCCGCGAAGGGGAGGAGCCTTCCCTGGAGGCTTGGTCGCGCCTCTTGCTAAGGCGCTCTGCTAGCTTCTGGATCTCGCGGCACTCGGTGGCGCTGTGGCGAGCCCCAGGATGAACAGGGCACGACCCGACGTCGGTGCGCTGTTGACGTGGGCGCTTGCCACAGGAGTTCTGACCCCTGGCCGCTGCTGTTGCAGCGACTGGACCCCCAACTCGTGACTTATCAAAGCCACGGTTCTTCTTGTTCTTTTTCTTGCCGCTGCCAGGGGCAGCGACACTGGGCCCGCTCTTCTGAGCGGGTCTTCCTTGAAGGTTAGAGTGCCATGCACGACCCTCTGCAGCCCTTGCGCATTTGTCTGCCAAGGCGAACAAGGTGGTGACGGTCTCCACCTAATGTGTCGCCAGCTTCTCCAGCATCTTCTCTTCACGGACCCCCTGACGGAAAGCCGTGATAATAGATGCGTCGGAGATACGTGGAATGGTTCCACGTACCTTGGTGAAGCGGGAGATGAAAGCCCGCAGGATTTCTCCGGTTTGTTGCCTCACGGCATGGAGGTGGGCCTCCACACCATGCTGCTGGTACGCACTGGCGTAGTTCGCCGTGAACTGCGCACAGAGCTCACCCCAGGACTGGATGGATCCCAGAGTGAGGTTCATGAGCCACGTCCGGGCAGGCCCAGTCAAGGCTACATGAAAGTAACTTGCCATGACTGCATCGTTACCCCCAGCCGCCGTGATGGCGATGATGTAGTTCTGCAGGAATTCTGACGGGTTGGTTGACCCGTCATACTTTTCCGGCAGGTGTGGCCGAAACTTGGACGGCTAGACCACTGCACGGAGGTGGTCTGCGAGCGCTGTGCAGCCCACGCCAGACACCGGTGCCTGAGCGAGTCCCTGCGGCCTCGCCACAGCTGCATCGAGCTCGGGTATGAGATTCCGACCCTCAATATTGAGTCGGCGGTTGCGCGCTCGCTCGATGGAGGTGTGGGCGTCCTCTCTCGCATGTCTGCGGTTGAGTTCAACCCGGAGATCTTCGGTCTGTGCACTCCTCACTGATGGAGAGTGCATAGAGCCGGATGCACCGCCCTGTCGACGGCGCTGCTTGGACACAGACCCCCCCCCCCCCCCCGCTGAGCCTGGGGAAACCTGTGTCAGGTTGAGGAGGCGGTCGACGTCGTCACGCCATTGCCTCTGCGTGTCAGGCGAGGCTGCCTCACCAGGCGGGTTGCGGAGCAACTCCCTTGCTGCCACGAGCGGCCTGTTTGGTGCGGGCTACGATTGGGCCACGGAGGCTCGCTCCGCAGCGCGCTGTGGTGCAGCACGCGCCGCCATCCTGGATAGGGGATGGCGCGAGGCGTGTGGCGTGGATGACGCCACTTCTCGCCCAACAGGATGTCATGATGCCCATTTTCCTGCGCCATTGCAGTCTTGAGCCTTGACCAAGCGCAAACCAAACCTAATGCCCCTACCTGGCGCGCCAAATGTCGGAAGAAATCTCCAGCCGGGTGGCGGATTGCACCCGCCTAATCCTAGCTTAGGAAGAGTTTGGGGGAGACCTAGAAGCGCTTGATCAAAGGGTGGATGAACACGGGAAAGATGCAAAAATTTAGAGTGGTTCGGGCCGCCGGAGCGTAACACCCTACGTCCACTTGTGTGTTGTATTGCTTGAAAGACTGTTGGGCTTGGAAAAAGAGCCTGAGAGAGCCTTCTGGACTTAGAAGTCGTTTTTCTAACGACTGCACTCTCCCTTTTATAGGCTCAAGGGGAGTGCGTACACTATGCGGAACCCCGACAGGTGGGCCCGACAACTGGAGCCTGCAATACGAGAGATATGTGATCTTCTTCTCCAGCTCCTTCCTGTAGTCCTCGCGATCGAGAATTTGATGTGCGTATCTACAGCCAGGATATGGTCTTGTGCCGTCTTACTGGCACAGTGCCTGCTGTCAGTGTTCACACAGCGGAGGACGTGCTGTCACTGTTGGGTCAGTATCCTCTGACAGGTGAAGGAGCTGCGCTGACCCGCCGTGCCGTCCCCTCCGCCCGCACTGTGGCGGTGCGCGCCTTAGCTCTCCTGCAGCAGACCATCATCACCCCTTGCTCACGCACGCGGCGTAGTGAGTTGACTGTACGCCGCTTGCCCGCGCACAGTGCACAGTGACGCACCGCCTTGGAAACAGACGGGCTTACCGTGGTGTCAGCATACCTGCCCAGTGTGTTAGTGAACAGGTCACGTCCTGTCTTGGGCGCGCGCAGCCCACCTACCCGCATTAAATGCGGTAGTTGGGCCGGCGACCCGCGGAGGGCCTTCTGCCACGGGCACGTGGCAGGGCTGGCCCTGCGGTCACCACCTTGACGGCATGTGGCGGCACCAGACCCCTTCCGGGGGGGAAGGGAGGTCCGGGCCAACCAAGGCCCGTCCGGATAGACGGGCCCAGAGGGGTCTGGCTCCCACACGTGGCGGCGCCGGACCCCCTGGGGGGTCCGGGCCTGTGGAGGCTATTCCCGAGCATGCTATCCTCGTGGGCACATGGAGGCGCCGGACCTATATGAGCACGGGGGGGGGGGGGGGGGGAGGGGGGGAGGTCCGGAGACCATGATCCCAGCTGTCAGACCCGGGCCGTACGTCCCGTCACCCATAGGACCAGGGCGAGATCACGGATAACCTTGCACCCATCTGGTTGGAGACCCTATCAGTCGACTTACTGACAGACGGGGCCCACGGAGAGGCAGATCTCCTCGCAGTGGGCCAGCACGACCTTCTGGTCGTTGAGCAGCTCCTTGGCGATGATGGAGGATAGGCGGCCGAGCATGTGGTGGCGCGCATCCACCACGATACGCTTGGCGCACACGCCAGAGCCGGACACCATCGCACCCTTACCTATGAGGCGGCAGTGACGCGCCAAGGGTCTGGACACCCCCGACATGAGGTACCCCTATCTATATGTACTAACAGGTAGGAACTGTGGATAAGAGGCATCTTGAGTGTCGTCACATCTTATGCACTGCGGAGGATCAGTGAGGCAATAACAGCGAACTGAGCGTAGTTCAGCTGCTATCCGGGTTTGAATCCTCGACTCGGCACATGTGCTCACATTTTTTTGATTCATTCCAGGATTTAACCGACGCTATTCTTCCAGTAGTAGGCGACGTGCCCGTCGACAGCGAGGCGACTATGGTAACTTCATCAATCTTGAGGATCTGCCAGCTCAGTCTCTCGGAGGTGCTCACAGAGGTAGGGCGCGTGTCTATATTCATAGGAGTGAGTGTGCGTGCGTTATGTGAGCGTCTGCGTCTGTATTGTGTTTGAAAAAAATAGCGAGGCAATAACAGAAGACGGCGTTGTGTGTATACTTACATTGGTTTGCAACAATAAGAAGAACAGTTAGCCAACAATACCAATGTGATCAGCCGGGATCATCATCAGAATCAGATACTCCTAACCTGAGGTGTGCACAAAGCATATGGTGGTCTCCAACTGGTCCCTTGCAGGCAGGATATTACGGCGTGATCACGCGCGATACCTGTGTCAATGCCACGTGGGACGAATAATTTAGCTTTGAGTCGCCAATCAGCGATATGGAATCATTGCACATAGACATAGAGATCAATATAACAAGCAAGGAGGTTAATTAACTTGTAGGTCCCCCGTCCAGCTGAGATGTGCCACACTACTTGTTGTCTTGCTCCTTTTGGGATTGATGCACAATGACCTGACCAAACGGCGCTTTCAGTTCCAGTCTATAGCAGTTGCTACCAAACGGGCTGAATGGCTGATCACACGTCCATGGCCTATGTACCGCCAATCCCGTGCCCATCAGCCGTTGCAGATTCTATTTTACCTGGCCATGGCCTCTCTGGACTCGACGTGGATCACGCTCACGCGCATAAAAGTTTTCCACAACCCTGTGATGGCACCATTGGAACCGCATGACAATTGACATGATGAGCGCGCAGGTCGCCTTCGTGTATGATTGTTCTGCTTCCTCTTTTCACTACACATGTTGTTGCTCCACGAAGTGTCAAAACTAAAGGGGAATACTTTCCCTCAACTTGTTCGCGTATAACTTTAATTTGCTTTTCCAAAGGAATCAATCGCATATACTCAAAACATTTGACAAATATCTTTGCTCCACTTGAGTTTCAGTTAGTACATTCGTTGCCTTTTCAAATAATGCCAGGAGCTCGCTCTGAGGTTTCACTTGACAACAAGGTTGGACGTCCGGGCCATTGAAGCGCAGGCAGGGCAGAGTAAACTTTGATGGCCAGCCCCCTCTACCAACGAGCAACTCCTGTGCCAGTAGGACACTTGTCTATTTCTAATCAGCTTCATAAATTGTCAATAAGAAAAAAAAAGTTATGCATTATTGATCATAGGAGTAAAGTTCTTTTAATGAATAAGTAGGAGAGCTGCCAATTATATTTATAAAGCGACATTTCAAGGTACTAAAAGAGTATGAAAAAGATGAAACAAAGAGAGGTAACAATGCACTATATATGTTTCGAAACGAATTTATTTCTTTCTTTTTTGAAACAATGGTAATAATAATGCACTATGTGATAGGGACCAAACGGAATAATCAGCATTATCTAAGTTGTGTATATGAAATCAAAATGACAGCCTACGTGTCAAGGCACCCGCCGTTGCCGGCTCTTTCCCCATGTCAATGACAGCCGGTTTCCTCGGGGAACGTATTAGTTTTTCCAATTCTCTGCTGGCTCAAGAACAATCAGTGGTTAGGGATACGTACTAGTGCGTACACGTGTATACCTGATCGAGTCAAGTCGTCGCAGGAAAAACCCATGAGATGATGCCCATATGTTAAAGTAGTTCATCCACTGAGATAAACTATACGCTCACAGCCGTCCAAGTGTTGCTCCATCCATCTTGCGCCATTAAAACTAAGGAGCTGATCCTACTCCGAGTAATACACGTTGCGTGCGTTGACTCGAGTCGTTTGTGTCCAATGTAATCAGGCCTCCTGGCACTATTATAACTGTACATATTGCGTAGCTAGTACTAGCACATTAACACCTTTTTTTTCTTCTTATGAAATGTGTGGTTTAATTTGCAAATTTATGATCTCCTGAAAGCGAAATGTGGGCAAATATTTTTGTAGCAATGGAACAGGTGATTTCACCGGTATTGAAAGTTAAGGTGGATATGGTGACCCTCGGCTTTCGAGTTGGGAAGGGGTAAAATGGACTTTGCTCTGCTTCAGCATTAAGCAGAACAAGCGGATAGAGTGGAGGTATTGACTTATCCCAATGCACACGGATCATATGAAACGAATTGTTAGAATTGTTGCTAGCTAGGCATAGATCCAAGTACCTGACCATTGCAAAATACCACGCGTGTACGATGTGATCATCGACGATTCTCACGACCATAGCCTGGTAGGTGTGAGAGACTCGGCATCAGCAGCATAGCAGATTGTTACATGAGTTGCTATCACAGATGATAGAGAGAGGCTCTGTCTCTTTCCTCGATCTAAACTGACAGAAGGGAAATTAAACCCACTGTACAGAGCACGAGACAACGAACAAGTTCACCCTGCATCGTATCGAATCGTTGCCTTCAGCTCCGATGCTGGAACCGATTCGATCCGCGCTGACCGTGCAACGAGCAGACAAGGCATTGGCGGTCTGTTATTGGTTGCCACTGCGCCAAACCTTAGGCGGATAAATTTGGAGAAGCTACTGGAAAAGCTATGCAGCCAAATTTTAATCAGCAGCCAAGCAGCATTATTTTTTATGGCGGCGCCATACACTGTAGCATGGCAAAGCGTGGCGTAAACCAAACACGTCCATGTACTTATCTGAAAGCAAAAGGCCATCGATCACTCGGTAGCAGAGAGATGGTGCGCCAAGCAGCATCCATCGACGGACGCCCAATTAATTCGTAAAATCCAAATCAATCATGGTCAGTTATTAGGCACCTGCGTGCGCATTTACAAGCAAATGATTGCGTCTGGTGGCCGGTTAGCATCGGCCCGACTTTCTCGACTCTCCATTGGCGTTGTATCGATCGGAGATGAAGACGACGGGCAGCCGGGCAGGAGAGAGGCTGCAGGGTCCCAAGTGAGACAAATTAGGGTGGAGAAAGATGAATCGGAAATGCTTCGCACCGCCGTCCGACGCGAGTCCATAAAATCGGATGTATTTTACTTTTGTCCAGCACACTAGATCTAAGTACGCAATCTTTCCCATGTCCTCCTCGGTATTTTCCTCATCTCTCGCCTTCATCATCTTCTCTTTTAAACTCTCTATCTATTTCTCTCAAGTAGCTAGAGCTCCTATAAGCAGGCAGCAATTGCAATACAGAGCTGCGACCTGTGAGATCTCCTCCTTTCATGCGTGGGATCCGAACTGAGAAATCATCTTCTGTCTGTGTGTTCTTCCCCTCCCTCTATTACTCTCTCTCTCTCTGATCGTAGAGGAGTTAGGACTCCAACTGCTTTCTCTATCTTCGCCAAGTCTATCAAGGATCAAGGAACAGAGAAATCCACGGGATCTTCTTCTTTGCCACCATCCTCAGCCGCCTGCCAGCACCGGTCTTTATCACTGACAAAGTAAAGCAGCAGGTTGGATGTTGTTGGCGTTTTTAAATATTGCAATTGGTGAATATTGATGTTGAAACGCATGATTATTAGACTTTTTTCTCCCTCATATTACAATGGATGACTTGTAACGTTCTGATGGGCTCTTTTTTCATTTTGATTGCTGCATGAAGCAAGCATACTACTTTCTAGTGGGATTTTTTCTCTAGGCTAGTAATTTTTTTTTCATATTTTTTGATGTTGCAAACTATATCTAAACATGTTATTAAAGAATATTTTGATGTCCCATATGGTGTTTCTAGATGTTGCAAAAGACCTTATCTTTGAAGAAAGTTTTGAATGTTGCATGCAACATGATATGCTTGTTGCGATTGGAATTTTTATCCTAAAATCATATGGCAGGAGTTATTATTTATATATGATATTTTTACGTTGCAAGTGGTGACTTCTAATATTGCGACAGTTAGATTTTAATGTTATAATGGAGTGTCCTATGAAAAAATTCATATCGGACGTCCGAACGCTAGTAACTCCGAAGATAAATTTTGTTCATGGACTATATAGATGCACGCTAATGCTTTATGCTACAAGCCCACAATTCCTTGTGAATATATAGAGCTTTCGGACAGTAGAATCATCCTATGTGACAAAATTCTTTATGTAGCTGGATGTTTAAATAAGGGCCCGGCAACCAGTCTCAAGCAGGCCTCCATAATATCAAGCAGGCCTGTGCCTTCGACAAAGACAAACGGAGGCGAACTAAACTTGAAAGGTACGCGACGGCCTTGAGGCTCAAAAGTAACATCTTGGGCCGAGTCAGCCCGTGGACGATGACACCAGTTTTGCTTTTGCAGCACTGCAACAAACATATTCTTTTCGCTCAGGTTAGAGCTCAAAAGGCAATACTAGTACAGTAGTAACTCTTACGTTGACTACACATGTACAATTTGCAGGGACACTTATCCTGTCTCTGACGCCGGGGATCACTGGCATCCCGCGGCGTCGCCGGCGATCTGGCAGGCTCACCGCTCACCGGAAGCGTGGAGGAACTGATTCCAGTGGCCTTTGCCCCGGATGATTGGGTTGGTTGGAACGTGGGCAAGCCTGGCACTGGCAGGGAGAACGCCCCCCTCACCGCCCCACATCATGCATGGACGCCACATCGTTATCGATCGTCTCTGTGCTAGCTGACTAGCTCCACGCGCCGTCCCCGCGCGGTCGGCGCAGACCCACCTTCCTTGCAGTTGCAACTGCAATTTCAGTTCCCCTGCAAGGCTGCACCTGCAAAGCCCTCCTGGCTCTCCCGGCACCTGGCTGTCTATATATGTGCTGGCTGACTTGTCCCTCGTCGACAGAGTGAGTAGGATCGAATCGACAAGGCCACGCAAGGATCCCTACCAATCCAGGCATCGAGCAACAGTTAACTGCCTGCCAAGAACACGAGGAGGCAGCTGCCTGAATCAAGCTAGCTCGGCTCGCCGATGGATCAACCGATGGACATGGAGTTGGAGAAGAAGGACGCGTCGTCGGCGCTCCAGAGGAGCCTCTCCGCCGTCACCTACTGGTCAGTGCCTGCTCCTCTCTTGCCCTGCCTGCCGCCTTGGTTTCTGCTCCGATGATCATGGTGGGTTCTCCGGCTGACAACCGCGGCCGCGCTCGTGGCAGCTGCGGGGCGTGCGGGTACGACCTGCGCCTGCGCTCGTCGGACCGGAACACGGCGGGCATCGTGGGCGGCGGGTACGGGCGCGCGGCGCGGCGCGGGGTGGTGGCCTTCGACGCCATCGACGACGCGCGGTTCGGCCATGCCGACGAGTTCCGCTGCGTCGACGTGCGCGCGCGCAGGCTCTTCGTGCGCCGCACCCGCCTGCTCTGCCGCAAGTGCGGTGCCAGCCTCGGCTTCGGCTACGACGACCGCGGCGCCGTCGGCAGGTCCCCGCGCTACGACATCAAGATCCGCGCGCTCCAGCCTCTGGCCGCCGCCGACGGCGACGGCACGGCCGCCTCGCCGCCCGCGCCGTCGGACGGTGCCTGACGGCTTCCCCGCTCCCCCGTCTGCTCGAATTCAACGCTGTCAAGATTGATTGTCTTGTCTTGCTCCTTCCCAGTGACGCGTTTGCTGCTGTTTTTTCCCTTGCAAGTCGCCGTCGCCCGTGGTTTTGTCCGCAAGCAGCTCTCGCTTGCATCTCAAGAAATGTACAAATTGGTGGTGGGTGTCCTTTTCTTCCCCCCCGCTTTTCTTTGTAATTTTTTACTCAAAAGAAAAGGGATTTGTTTGTTGATCTTGACTGCTTGTATCATACGGAAGCAATTAGACAAACGCGTTGTTGGGTGGCTCCACCAGACCAGCCTGGCAGACGCAGGCACGCAGCCTCCCATTCCCCCATGAAAAAGTCAAAAGCTTGGTGTGGCTGGCATCTGTTGGATTCGACTCCAGCTGAACTGAACTTCCTAGGCAATTGCAAATTCGCAAGTTGCAAGCTGAGCCATGGAACTACCTGTTTCTGTGTTCGTTGACTTCGCGCGGATGCCAAAGCTGGAACTTTAATTTCAGCGTTCAGAGGCCAGGGAATCTGTTCCATGAAAAAAGAAAAGAAATAAAAAGAAAAACAGGATGCGGAACAGCCAGTTTGTGAACCCATGCAAAAGTTTGCTTAAAATTCAAGTGATTGGATGCTCCAAAAAGCGTGCGTCGATTTGAATCTCAATATACATAGCATGCGAGTAATATGTGAAGCCATGATAAAGTGCTAATACGGGCTAGTTTTGAAATAAAGAAAGACGATAATGCAGCCATACAGGTAACCCGAGATTATTCCGATTTCGCAAGAGGAAATTTATGCCCCGAAAAAGAAAAGAACTACAATTTCAGGATGGTTGACATGTGGTCCTAGATCTATCACAATATATTGGAAGCAGTATGCAGTCCGTAGCTTTTAGATCATGTGCGCCCATGCGGATCCGGATACGCTTATCGACACCTAATTTTAGGCCCAGCAATTCTGGAGAAATCAACCTCTTCAGTGCTCAAGACGGACGCCACAAGAATAGTCTAGGGGTCTGTCACAACTCAGAAGTTGAACAGAAAACCTCCAGTAAAAGAAAACCTTGGCCATCGGATTGGAACCTGAACTCCCCCCCTGTGCGCATCTCGTTCAAGTTCGCCTGCACATTGGAAACTGGAAATCGTCAAAGATGTAACCACAATTGCAGAGGATCAAGAGTTCACTGCACCTTTTCTCCCATGCGTTTCAGCAAAGAAGATGCCAATGAGGACAGAAGGGATGCGGCGATCACAATGCCGAATGGTTGTATCAAGCAAGCATTAAGCTGCTGTTTGCAATTGCAGTGATCTCCATAGCTACTTCGGTTCCCACCCCAATGCCACCATCATCTTCTCCATTACCATGCAGAAACTAGCTATTGCATAGGAAGAGGGTGGGCTGATGAAGACGGGAGGAAAGATACAATCGTGCTATATTGTGAGTCAAGCTATGGTTCACTGTATGGATTATGGAATATGATCATATGGGCCTGCACAAGTCCTCCCAATAGCTCACTAGTCCCGTCCAGACTCCAGACACAAAGAACTTGACAGCACGACTCTGCGCACCTTCCACCTAGGATGCCTTGCATACTTTGGCAGGAGCTGCTGCAAAAGTAAAGTACTCTTGAGGAATAATCCAAACCTGAGATCCACGAAAGGTAACAAATGATACGTCACGTTTCAGGGGAATTTTTTGACATGATGTGGCATGATGCTCCAATGCAATTTGTGTTTGTCAAAAACTGAAAACCTTGCAGATGTACCAACGCAGAATGCAATGTTACGGTGGTTTGAGCTAAAGGATGCATATCTCAGAAATTTTGCATTGGATCTTGTATCAGCAGTAGTCGTACCAGTTCCACAGGTAAAATTAAAAAGGTGGGATCTTTTAAAAATGCAACAACAGGTGTGATCTTGGTATGCAGCAAGTTGATGAGGGCCAAACAGATAATTACCTTTTGGTTTCTGAAATGACAATGCAGCTGTCACTTCAACCATTCTTCTGGAAAATCAAGAGGCGAGTCGGAAACAATGTGGTTCACCAAATATTCATTGCAATCACTGAGTTTCGCATGAATTAGATCCACGATGTAAATACTCAATAGCATAGGATTTCACTGTACAAAATAAATAAATGGATAATGATACATCAAAATGGCTAATTAGACTGTTGCTTGGCTCCTATAGTTCCAAATCTGGAAGATAATTAATTGGTGATCTATCCTCAGAATTGCAACTGAGTGACAGTTCATAATTAGAATGGACAAAGTAAACCTTACTCTAGGCATCAGTGGTCCTAACTTACATTTCATTGTCCATCCATCACTCTGCTGAAAATAACAGGTGGTAGCTAGCATGGCAAGAAGGAAAAGGGAAAAGGACAATGAATGCCTCCTATAGAATGAAAAGTATGTGTTTTCTCGAAATGATGAAAATAAACTTATTATCAATTCAGAAACTATCTTGAAACCCATCACAGTTTTTAAAGTTACTTGAAACAGTCTACTTTTGACCATCGAACTATCGCCTAAGTTTGGTTTTGGCCATCCAGCTCTAAAACCAGAAATGTTTGACCATCCAACTATAAAAACCGTTCACATTTGGCCATCGGGCGATTTTGCTGGATGGTTTTGGTGATGTGGATGCCATGTGGCGATGGGCCCACCTGTCAGCCCTCCTCTCTCTCTCTCTCTCTCTCTCTCTCTCTCTCGCTCCTGCTGCTTCGCCTCCACGCCCTCCTCCGTGTCGTCGCCGTCGGCAGCTCTCAACTGCCCCGCCTCCGTCAGCTCCCAACGCTCCAGCTCCTCCTAGACACTCTCCCACTCGTCGAACTACCCACGAGTTCCCCCGCCAAGGAAGCATCGAGATCCAGCATCCTTGGCGAATCGGGCCGAATCACACCTGGCCACGGGCACCGGCAGCGAGATCTCACCGCATCGGGAGCACCTCTCTCCTGCAGCACCTCTCGCCGCTGGTGAGGGACGCCAGGAAGCAGAGCAAGCCCGCGGCGCTGTCTCCATGGGCATCGAGGAGGCACCTGTGTTGTCCTCCTCCTCCTGGGGCGGCGCACGCTGTGTGGGCCTTGAGCCCCGGTGGGTACGCGAAGAAGGCCGGGTGAGCTCGAGCTCCGCCGCGGGCCAGCGCCGCCGGGAAAGCGAGATGCAGCTCCGCCGTGGGCCAGTGCGGCCGGGTGAGCTGGAGATGCGCGGGGGAGGGTGGCGGCCAGCGCAGGGTGAGAGGAGAGGGATAGGAGAGGAGAGAGAGGAGCACTGATAGGTGGGCCCCACCGCCTTGTGGCGTCCATGTTAGCAAAACCACCACCAAAACCGGTCGATGACCAAATATGAACGGTTTTAAGAGTTGGGTAGCCAAAGATTCCTAGTTTTGCAGTTCGATGGTCAAAACCAAACTGAGGCAATAATTGGATGGCCAAAAATGGACTTCTTCCTTTAGGGAATGGACCAGATGGTCCCTTACTTCTGTTGACCTTTTGTGTGGGGACTATCTGCTTACAAAATGTTAGGTAATGGGTACAATCGGTTAACCTCAAGATCCTGATGAAGGGGTACTATAGCGCTTATAAGTGCTACAAATGCAAAGAAAGAATCCACAGAACTGTAAATCGAAGAAAATGTTTATGTTCCATGCTCTTGATTACCTCATAACCAACAGCAATTTGATGGAACCACTTTCTGTTTGTTTTCAAACTTCTTATCTGGATTATGCTGAGATGTCAACTTCTTGTCTTCTTGTAATCATGTTTAATGGCAGAAAGAGTTGTTCTTAACACCCAAAGAACATTTTTGTAACAAGCTTTTTACTTTCATAACATTTAAAAGTGTTTCTCATATCTTCCTTTCCATCTGAATTATGAACATCAACAGTAATGCCTTAACAGTGATCAAACAGTAATTAAATATTTGCAAGACCAAAGCTGGTTAACTTTCCAGCTAAATAGTTTCTACACTCCATTTATTTGTGAACTCTGGGAAGCAGGAAAGGAAATGCGAGTCCGTTCTACTTCTAACATACAGTGTACTCAAAGAAAGTTCGTTCCCTCCATCTACATAACCAATATCAGACACTCATCATCCATGGTTATCACCAAATTTGTGGCATTCTAAACTGTGTTTTATGCTAATGGTGTCGAACTACATTGGAAGATAAGTCGGTTATCAACACTAAAGACCAGTCTAGGAGGAACTCTACAGCTGTTATGACTGCTTAAGTTCAGTGTATAAGAAAATAGGACTGATGGTATGCATAGCAAGTATTAAGAGGAACAATATGTTCACCAATTTAATGAAGGTTTTAGAAAAACCTTCATCTAAGTAATTACTACTATCCCCATTCGAAAATAGATGTTATTTTGGCAGCTTAGTTTTGGTTCCTCAAGATAACGTTGTCACTAAATGCCAATATTGATTTCTTGTTGGTAGAGGTATTACAAAAATAAAAATGCAGCTATTAAGGTCCAATCATGCCAAAAGTTACTGCATTATGTGTATACAGAGCTAAAGAAATAATTAAATTGGATCGAAGGGAGTGTATTTCTTTGCGTGCCAAAATCTGTAGCAAAACTTGTCCTAACATCCACAGTAGGTGTGATTTCTAGGATTACATTTTATTTGTATTAAGGAAACATACTTAAACAAGTAACTAAAACTTCATAGGTCTATCACATTTCCATTTTATCACATCCATTGAATTAGCCACAATTAGAACATGAGCCATCAAAACCATCTACCGTTGGCTAATCCATTCCACACAACCTCAGTTAAACACATAAAAACCATGAAGCTGTCTCGTTCCAATAGCAACATGAAGCTATGCCTGTCACATTTATGTAAGATTTATTACTTTATGGAACATTTACAGATCTTACATGAGAACAATAACTAAAAGATCATTTTAGTCCTAGCAAGTTGGGGTAAGCAACAGCAATTTTTTTTTAGAGAGAGAGTAAAGCCAGACCAAGTTGTGACAGAAGAACACATAAAAAAACTATACTCGTACAGGAGTGCTAATGCCTACATACAATGATATACCTTTCTACAGTTCTTCGATGAAAAAGAACAGCAAAATTTCAATAGGCAATGAAGTTTCAGAGGTTAAGCAAACAAGACACATATGTGTACGAAGGAGGTCAGAAAGATCATAAAACTCATATCATGGTCAGGAAGTGATAGCAAGCACAGATGTGAAGCCAACTCAAATTACTCGCTGTCTTAGGATAAATCCAATCCCTGAAATAAGATTTAGTACTCTTGCATTCATAAGTTTATCCTGATGTAGAACAATTTATTTATTTTTCTATTTCTTTCTGGGCATGCTTTTGTCAATCATATTGTTAGTATCTTGAATGCTATGAAACTTTAATGTCAACTGAAAATGAATTTCCAGGACAATCGATCACTTTCTGCGTAGCATATACGATTTTCCTAATCTATCCTAAGCATTTGAAAAAATCAACAAAATGATGCATTTCGAGAATTTCAATTAAAGCATTCCATTCTCACTGAATCATTCCAGTGCTTTGGCTCCAGCAATTTCAGTGCAGTACTTCTCACAAAAAAAAAGCAAACTGAGAGGTTGGGGCCACAGGAGTAACAAAGTTAACTATAATAGTGTAGAGTTAGAAAGCATATTTGTAGGTGAGAGTAACCATAAATTGACCTAAACTGGGCACGATTCACTATTATTGCCTGTCAGGCATCTATTCACTCCCAAACTGTGAGAAATCGCAACAAACTTCAAGCTTATACAAAATTTGATGACATTCAGTGACATATAACCATATAAGGGATTTTGGCGCAAAGGAAGATAAAAAATCATGTTTCAAGATTATATTGTTAAGCATGAGGAAATACTTTCAGAGAGAGGGAGGCTACTGGAAACTACAAAGTGCCAAAATAAAATGTCTGAATGAGCATTGATAGTCCTATTCCAATCTATTGGAGGTTCCTTACATGTAAACTATCAGAAGAAATGTTATTGTGCTTGAAGTTGAAGAAGTGTGCGACACTGCGACATCTTAGTAGATAAATGTGATTTACCTGAATGGTGAAGAATAGATACCCGCTGCTACGCCTGCCAAGCTCTTAAATGATTTGGTACAAACCCCGGTGCAGCATTTAGCACTCCAAGGAATCTATCAGATGTCCCCATATTGATCATTTATGATGCCTGCCAGAACGAAGACACACCCCTAGCCTAATCGGCTAATCCCACAAGTTTTTGCAGTGTATCAAATCAAATGCTCAGACTCCCCCTAATCTAAACACCAAATCTCTGAAGGAGCCAAAGCACCATACGAGCTCCATCTAAATTGATAATTGAATGAATGATGAATCAAATAAGGCGTCACTGCTCCGATCCTCGGAGGGGGGAGGGAGTATCGCAACCTCCATCCAATCCACGGGCTATGGCTACGAGATGGATGACGAAGGCGTCAGAAACAGCGAAACAGCAGGAGATCAAGGAGCCAAGCCAACAGATTAACCAACGGCGCGCCGAGAAAAACCAGCAGCTAACCAACGGCGCGCGCATCGGACCCGAACGGATCCAGGGCGCGGGTGGGAGAACGGCAGATCCGCCGCGATTGCAGTTGCAAACAGGGGCAAGGGCGCCCGAGCGAAGCGAGGGCGATGGGGGAAACCGGGAGGCGGGGTGCCGCACTGACCTCGGGCGGGATCGCGGCAGTAAGGGGCTAACGGCCGGCCGCGGACCAGCTGGGGAGGCTCCCCTTCCTCTGGTCTCTGGCTCCTCCTCGATACCTCCTCCTCGTCATCATCGTCCTCGCGATCGGAAATTTGCTGGAGATTTTTGTGGGGCTGCTTTGCTTTTGATACGGCGAGCGGCGACGTCAGTACGGCCATGTTCGGTGAATGGGACTGAGAAAGAGAAAGAGCAAAACTTTGGCTCTTTTCACTTTTTTCACTTTTGGATCCAAATACCCTAAAGTGTAAAAGGGTAAATGCTACCGTAATTTTGCTAATTATAGATTAATTAGGCTTAATAGATTCGTCTCGTTATTTAGTCCTCATCTATGTAATTAGTTTTTTAATTAAACTATATTTAATACTTCTAATTAGCGTCCAAACATCTAATGTGACAGGAGTAAAAATTTTACCATTTATTATTTTGCCATTTGGGGTGGATCCAAACGTAGCCTACGTCACGGCTAGGCGAAAGGGAGTCTGGAACTAGCATTCACTGTTGTGCACGTACCACAGGCCAACCAGCATGGGCGGCGACTCAGCGAGGGGCCCGCCGGGGTAAGCGAAGAGTAGGTGGTCAACTCTTGACTTCAAAATCCTAACACAAAAAGCTCTTGAGATCAACGTTTCTTCTCTCCTTTTCTTTTTTTTTGAAAATATTCGTGCTGCGTTAAAAGACACCATGAGATTTGATGGTTTACAGCAAGAGCCATTTTGTAAGAGTTATATAATTTTTTTCTCAGTTGGGTCATGAGTACACGATATTGTATCAAACTTTTAAAACTTCATTAGTCGCCAATTAGCTTTAAAAATGTTTAATTAGATATGAAAACAGCATATACGTATATAGTAAAGTTGAACTTGAAATATCATAAACAGGAAAAAAAACATATATTGCTAGATAGGGTCTATGAATTTTCTTTTTGAAAATCTAGATGGGCTCGGGCGACTATTGAGTATGACAAGTACATTGATATTGTCTTGCGGGCTTACAGCTGTCTCCTAGCTTCTACACAAAAAATTGAGAAACTTAATAGACGACTACGTCTTTCTACTTGTTCGTAAAGAAAATGCATCTTTTTGCAGTGACATTTGGTGCAAGGGTATCGTAATCCTAATTTTTAGCTTATCAATGCTCACGAACCAATGGAAATTTTCGAAATCCAACTCAGATTTGGACCGTACAATCATATCCTACCCGGATTCAAATATATAGTCCACTGGAACAGGATTTACATGTATTAAATTTTGATTATGGGGTATAGTCGCACAAGTAAACTTTAGCTTCCTCCCCTTCAAAAAAAAAAAACTTTAGCTTCCGTTTTTTTCTTGTTTCTTTGCATTGCGTGTTTTGAAGGTGATCGAGCCTCGTAGTACTTGTCTCCCCCACCGGGGAAACAAATCTCACGTGCTATATGTCCCCGCAATATAGATTCTGCAGATTGCTTACCCTTTCCTCCTCCATCCATGAAAGCCAACACGATGTAAGCTATTCATGCCGCATGGCTCAGATTCAGAAACCATGCACGGTTTGCAGGAACCAATGGTCCAAAAGCCGTGGAGCATGAGAGAGGAATTTACCACAACTGTTGGTACTTTGCACGAGCACGGAATCATGCCAGGTCTACTTCGAAAAGAAATGATAGCGATGAGCCAAATGCACAGTACAACAGTTTCAAGGGAGGGGAAAGATGTTGTCGTATCTACGGTAGGAATTTATTCTGGCATCTAATCCGAACTAGAAGTTCGTAAATTTGTTACATATGTGGCTTGCCTTCAATTTTGTTTTGTTGAGTTACTTGTTTTCTGTGAACGTTTTTATAAAAAGAAAACCATTAGACCTAACATTATGTTAAGGATTCAATTCCTACTGTATCGTTCCAAGCACATTCCCCTTACCGATGCACGATACCTACTCTCCTTGTCTTCAGACCTTCTATCAAATTAAAAATATTTTATTTATCCAAATGCAAACATTCAGACATGGTATACTGTGCATAACACGTATTTTCCGCGCTACTTTTTTACACTTGTGAACATTTTGAACACGATTGGCTTTATTTTCCCTAGTGAATCTCTGCAGCAAATAGCTAGGATGTTCAAGGCCTCCATGAGTCCATGATAAATGACACATTGACACCAACGGAAAAAAAGAGCATAATTGCCGGTTCCCTTTGGGATGGAACTGGAACCTTCTCGAGCTCGGGCCAAGTAAAGCCAAGCCGGCACGGGAGAGGGCCCCACGAGAAAATCACTTTCATCAGCCTACCCAGCCAGCTCCAAACGCATCTCCAACAGCGAAACCAATTCCGCTTTCCCCCGAACGAATCCAGAAATCCTCCACCAGGTCGTTGTTCTCCGATCTAATCGTGTCGTGATTGTCCCCGCGGCCCCCCTTCTCTAACCTCGCGGCCGGCACATCGAGGCCGTTGGTTGCCGCGGCAAGCGGCCCGGATCCTCCTCCTCCCCGGCCAGCCCAAACACACCGACGCCACCGGCCACCGCACACCCCCAAAATTTCCCAAATCCCCGTCACATGCAGAGCAAGCATAAACTCCTCAGATGCGGCGCTGCCGCTGCCCGCTTCCGGCAGATCGGAGCAGCCTCTCGGCGAGGGCTGCCGCTACCCTTCGCTCGTCCACCAGATCCCCCCCTCGGTTCCCCGCCGCGCTCAATTCCGCCACCGCCGCCTCGCGATCGATCCGCTCCCGCCCCCAGCCCGGCGCGCGGATCGGCGGCCGCCGGGCCCCGCGGGGGAGCGGGTCCGCTC
Source organism: Panicum hallii (assembly GCF_002211085.1). Classification (NCBI taxonomy): domain Eukaryota; kingdom Viridiplantae; phylum Streptophyta; class Magnoliopsida; order Poales; family Poaceae; genus Panicum; species Panicum hallii. The sequence goes on along the minus strand of NC_038044.1, from coordinate 6,579,386 downwards.
GCACGCCGCGAATGGCCGCGCTCGCCGGCGACGCGCGGCGCGGATCGTGGAGCTGCCGCTGGCGAGCGGCGGAGCAGGCCAGAGATTGGGTGAAGGGGCGGAGACGGCGTCCGGCCCGGAGTGCCCCCGGGAGTTGGCGTGAATTACGGCGCCTGCCATCGGCCCCCTCGATCGTGGCCGTTGATCGGGGGGCTGGTATTCCCGTAATTCCCGCGGCGGGCCGGGGGCAGAGACGGTAAAGCGGGCGGGCGGGCCAGGTAGGAAGCTTTGTTTGGTGTTTGTTGCTTGCGCTGCTGGTTGCCAATCTCACTTATCCTTCCGCCCCTTTTTTCACGAATAAAAAAATCGGGGTGTTATTTAATGGCGAAATCCCGGAAATTGATTTCTTCTCTCTCTCTCCTCTCTCCGGGGGGCCGCGGGCGGACGTGAGGGGCGCGCATCAAATCGGATTCAGGGCCGGGCGCGTCCGCTTTATCGGCTCACGTTGGCAGGGCCTCCGTTTCCCCTCCCCTTTCCTTGTCTTCCCTCCCGCACCACCTCTCCCTCCCCCTGCTGCCTCTCGCCCACCTCCTCCCGCCCCAGCCCCAGCCACCGCCGACTCTTCCTCAACGCAGGCGCAGATCAGCGCGTGCCGGCCCCTGACGAGCCTGACTCCACGTCCCCCGGCCCTGGGCGGCGCAAGGGAGCGTCTGCCCGCGCCTCTCCGGCGCTCCGCATCGCCTATTCCGCCGCTTGCTCGCCGGCGGCCGGTGGGCGACGGACTGCTGCCCCGCACACGCCGCCTCCGCGTGTTCTGAAGGGCTGGGCGCCCTTGCCCGGCCAAACCCGGCGCCGCCTCCGCCTGGAACCGTGCGTCGTACGCTCCTGAATCCGTCTTCCGCCGGCAGGGCCGTCCGGCCGGCCGTCCTTTACCTATTGGTTGTTCGCTGATGGGTGCGTGTGCTTTCTGCGTAGGTGTTCTGCGGGTAGGAGGCCAGAGGCTCCACAGAGTTGGCTTCGCCGCGCGTATGTGATTCGCGGCGGCGGCCGGAGCTCGGTACAGGCGCCGCTGGGACGACGACGACGACGGCGCCGTGGATGCCTCCGCCGCCGCCGGATCGGAGGGACTATCTGTACAGGGAGGGCCGCAGGCACGACGGCGGCGGCGGGGGCGACCCACTCCTGCCGCCTGCCCCCACGCCGCCCCGCTGGCGGGACTCGCCGTACCACCCGCCGCCGCCGCCGCCCCTGCGGGACCACGCGCGGCCCTCGCCGCGCCGGGCGCCGCCGTCGGCCTCCTCAGGTAGGCCCGCCCCCCGCAAATCCTCAGATCTGAGGTGGCCGCCGCCTCGGCGGCCCTCTTCGGCGCCCCTAATTTCCCCGAACCGCTCTGCTATTTCAGAAGGTTACTACCGACAGGCCGGCGGCGCGTACGACCGCTCCTACCCTGATGAGCCGCCGCTCGGCTACACGCCGTCGCGCTCAGACCGGTACTGGACGGAAGACGACGGCGGGGGATACAAGGGCTTCGGCCGGTATGGCGGCGGCGGCGGCCGGAGGGACGGCCGTGACATCAGGGGCTCTTACCGAAGGTCGCCGTTCAGGGGCTATGGAAGTGACTTCTCCAGGAACCATCCGGAGCAGCCCCCTCCGCCACCGCCGAGGAGGTCCCCGTTGAGGTCAGTCGCTGTTCCGATCTGCTATGACCCTCCAGGCAATAGAGTTGACAAGGGGGATAGGGACAACCTCCCACGGGTGACACCATGGCGGAGGAGGGAGAGCAGATCTGAGGTTGCGGATGCTGCTGGGGCTGGACCTGTGTCTGTTGGCCAGACCACTCGGTCGGCGCCCTCAGAGAAGGAGGCTTCAGCTCAGCCTCCAGCTGGGGCAGCTCCTCACGGGGCTGATGAGGAGGCGCCAAGGAAGAAGGCTCGACTTGGATGGGGGCAAGGTTTGGCCAAGTATGAGAAGCAGAAGGTGCAAGGCCCTGCAGATCTTGCTGAAGCTGTTGCTGATGGGAGCCCAGCTGATTCTGAACAGAAGGCTGCTTTTCCTGTGCCTCCGCCTCCGCCTGAGCCGCCTGCTGCGCCTGCTCCTCTGCCTGAGCCGCCTGCTGCGCCTGCTCCTCCGCCTGAGCCGCCTGCTGCACCGGCGCCTCCACCTCCGCCTGCACCTCCTGCTGCGCCTGCACCTCCTGCTACTCCTGCACCTGAGCCTCTTGCGCCCGTGCAACCTGCTGCACCTGTGCCTGCTGCTGTGTACGTGCCTGCCCCTGTATCTGCACCTTCACCTGCGCGCTGCCCATCTCCAGTTGATGCACCATCATCTGCAGCACCATTTTGTACCTCAGGTATGCAATCTGTTTTGTTTTACCATTTTCTCACTGTATCTTAATTGTTCTTAATTTGCCCTTCCCCATTTGGTTCTAATACTTAGATAATAATTCTAATATCCATTACTTCTTAGCTTCACTGTCAATCTAGTTTCCATTCTGTTGTTGAATTAGTTCTATAATTGTAGTGGAACCAAAACAGTGTCGGGTATTTTCCAGCGAGTTTGTCTTTAGGTTCACATACCCTTATTTAACATGCGGATATATTCGTATTGCCTGACTGTCTGAGACACCTTCCAGTGGTATTCAACGATAGCTCAGAGATCATTTGGTTAACGTTAGTCATGTTCCCTCCACTATTCTCTTGTTTGATTTTGTATCAAGACATGTTCACTTTTAGAGTCGACTTACTGAAATCTTAATATCTGCAATAGTTTTTAGTTCCAGCTGTTACTTGGACTTGCTTTATCCTGTTAGTGTGCAAGATACTTGGTATACTTAAATAAAGGTACCATAGTTTAAAACAATACACTTCATGGGGGTTTATGGTAGCTTACTTGCTCTTGTATGTCAACTGCAGCGCCTGAAGATAAATCATATGAACAGATGGCACATATGGCCATACACCCTACTAAAGATGTACCTGAAGCTGGTGATAAAACTTTCAACACTGAGTTCTCCATTAAGTTTGATCAGCTGGGTAGTGATCCTATTAATTCCCTTGCAAACATGCTTGCTGACCTTCTCCAACATGATGATTCTTGCTCTGGGGATTCAAAAGGGCCAACCAATGCAAGTAAGCTGCTGCTACTGAAGGAAAGCATTTCCAAGGAGATTGAAAAGACTGAACTCGAGATTGATTTGTTGGAAGGTGAACTTAAATCTGTGAGTACTAAGGCTGGAACAGCTGTTGAGGGTTCTCCCACAGGTGTCACATATGCAGAAATTCTTTCACCTTCTAGTGGGACATCAAAGGTCCCTGTATGTGTGGAGATCTCTGAAACATCTCATGTGATGAAAGAACCAGTGGAGCTCATCAGTTCTCCTAAGCCACCTGTGGTGCAGGATGCTAATGCCAAAGGTTCTGATATGATGGAAATTGAGAATGCTCCAGTTCGTAATGCGAAAACAGTTTCTTCAGAAGAGAGTGCTGTATCTCCTGTAGTTGCAGAGGGTCCGGCTTGTGCAGCTGCTGATCTTAGCCCATTGAAAGCTTCTGAAGGAGCTGGGTCTCAAATTGATATGGACAATGACAGGCTGGAAACTTCTCCATGCCATGATAATGCTGATTCCATCAAAACAGAAGTTAGTGATGACCCACCAGTGAGGCAATGCTCACACCATGATCATAAGTATAGTTTGACATCTGCCAATAATAATATAGCAAAAGTAACGAATGAATCGTTATTTAAATTGTTGCCTGCTGATACACTTTGCCTTGATTTATTGGCATCAAGTCATCTTCTGAGCCAAAGGAAGAATGACCATCATATCAAAGAGAGGCTTGGAGTATGTAAAAATAGGCTGAGATTGAAAGAGCAGATTCTTACCTTAAAGTTCAAGGCATATCGTCACTTGTGGAAAGAGGATCTGCGACTACTTTCTGCAAAGAAACAACGCTCCAAGTCTAACAAGCGCATTGATCAGAGCAACCGGGCATCACATATTGGATCTCAGAGGCAACGATCCTCCAACCGTTCACGATTGGCCATGCCTGGTCAGTTTTCTTTTTTCTATCCAAAACTTTTTACTTAATCTGCATTTAAGTTATGTATTGCTCCTGCTTCAGCTTTCACAAGTTCTCATATGATGTTAAATTACTGCTCAGCTTGCGAATTGTTACAATAGATTGTTTAGAAAATTACCAAGGATTATTATTAATTTGAGCTAATAGTTTCATAAATTAGATAATTTACTTATTGCTCTGCATTGTAGTCTGGACAGCATGATGACATGTATGAAAAAAAATCCTTAACATCTTTATGAATCTACAGAACCAATTCCAGTGGATTGATCTAGAGAGAATGGGTGTTGAAACATTCTGCCTTTTGTGTTTGGTTTATCAGTTATCAAGCCCCTTTCTTAAATATCTATTCCTGCTTCACAAGTTCTCAGGGCCCTTTCTTAGGGCCTGTTTGGTTCCCCGGGACTAAACTCTAGTCCTGTCACATTGGATGTTTGGACACCAATTAGAAGTATTAAATATAGTCTAATTACAAAACCAATTGCATAAATGAAGGCTAATTCGCGAGATGCCATTAAGCCTAATTAGTCCATGATTTGACCACGTCGTGCTACAGTAAGCATGTGGTAATGATGGATTAATTAGGCTTAATGGATTCGTCTCGTGAGTTAGCGCCGGCTTATGCAATTAGTTTTATAGTTAGCTTATGTTTAATCCCTTTATTTGGCATCCAAACATCCGATGTGACCAGGACTAAAAATTAGCCCCTGGATCCAACACCCCCTTAGCATGATAACATGTACATAAATGTTGTCATGCATGTGATAGTTTTGGGATTTTTTTGTGTGTGCAAGTTGTTACAAAACAAAACTTTGCATTGTATATGTTTCTTTAGTGTTGTGATTAAAACAAACATATTTTAGTTTCAATTTTATTTTTAAACCCAATCATTTATGTACTGAATTCTTAGTTTCATTTTGTTTAAAACTATCATTTTGTGTAGATTGCTCCTCTGGTTGTTCTTTTTTGCTTTCATAATTTATATAAATGGTTTTATATCCTAGTTTCCATCACATGCTTTTGTCCTTTGAAACCATTTTGACATGTTTCTTCTTTTTTGCAGCTGGTAATTTAAGTACATTCTCAACTCCAGAAATGTCAGATGTTGCAAGCAAGTTGTTTTCAGAATTTCAGATTAAGCGCTGCAGAAACTACCTGAAAATGCCAGCACTTATTATAGATGAGAGAGAGAAAGAATGCTTGAGGTTTGTCAGCAAGAATAGCTTGGTTGATGATCCTGTTTTAGTCGAGAAGGAGCGGGTAATGATAAATCCATGGACACAAGAAGAAAAGGAAATATTTATGGAGATGCTTGCTAAATTTGGCAAGGATTTCTCCAAAATCTCCAGTTTCCTTATGCACAAAACTACTGCTGATTGTGTGGAGTTCTACTACAAGCATCATAAATCAGACAGTTTCCGAGAAGTCAAGAAACTTTTGGACCTTCGTCAGCAGCAACCCACTGGCAATTTTCTAGGAGCAAAATCTGGAAAGAAATGGAATCCTGAGGCAAATGCTGCTAGTCTTGATATGCTTGGAGTAGCATCAGTAGTAGCAGCCCATGGCCTTGAATATGCAAACAGAGTGGAGAAAGTCTCTGCGAAATCCCTCATCCGGACTGCATATGGGTCCAGTATTTCTTTTGCAGCCAAAAAATCTTCTGACAGGGAAGGCATTGATAGTGTACCTTTGAACGAGAGAGAATCTGTTGCTGCTGATGTATTAGCAGGCATATGTGGCACTCTCTCTCCTGAGGGAATGGGCTCATGCATCACTAGTTCTGCTGATCTTGGTCAGAAGATTGGCATGACGAGAATGGAGCATATCTTAGCCTCTGAATTTGACAGAAGCATTGATGAGGAAGATACACTCTCAGATCAAGAGTGTGAAGTTGATCCAGTTGATTGGAATGATGATGAGAAGTCAATTTTCATTGAGGCTATGAACAACTACGGAAAGGACTTTGCTCGGATTTCATCATGTGTGAAAAGCAAGTCCTATGAGCAGTGCAAAGTATTCTTCAGCAAGGCTCGGAAATCACTTGGTTTGGATTTGATCCATCGAGGAGCAGCTGATGTTAGTATGCCAACTAGTGATACAAATGGAGGGAGGAGTGATACTGATGAGGCATGCGCTGCTGAAATGGATTCAGCTATCTGTAGCACGCAGTCATGTTCAAAAATTGAGATGGATGTATGCCCTACTGAAAAAGGCATTGGAGGTATAATCACTAAGCAGCCAGAACTTAATCCATCAAATGGGTTTGATGCTGTGAATGGTAAAACTGGGGAAGATGAGAAAAAGGCTGATAAAAATTGCGGTATTGTTGATCATGAAAGGTTCGATGAAGGTACTCATCAAGCAGCATGTGGTCCTATTGACATTAATTGTCCAGAAAGCACAGAGAAGCTGCATGGAAAAGATGATGCCGTTGACCAAGTAAATATGCACAACAATAGTGCCATCAGCTCCTCAACTGATCAAGCAATGGCAGTGCAGTCAGAAGTCGGATCCTGTTTACATTCTATTGAGGTACTTCATCAAACAAGCAAAGCCCCTTCAGGGAGTGGCACTGATGCTTCCGGGATGGAAGAATGTTCAAACCATGCTCTTGATAATAAGCTATTGAAAGCTGGAAATTCTGGTGCCTCATCTTGCATAGCTTCAGATACCTGTGACAATGTTCAATTTGCAAACATGACTGGTGCTTCCACCATTAGTCCTACATTTGCTTCAAGTTATAAGCATTCTGTGCCAGCAGATATGGCCCCGACAAAACCAAAGCCACTGGTTGCTCCCCTTACCCCAAAGGATTTAATGCCTGTGCAGTTCAGTTCTGCAGTTCCTGATCCTACTGTAATTCGTTTTGATGGCATAGCTTCAATAACTATGCCCAATTTTGAGGACAGTGGTAGCAGAGTCAGCAGTGCTTTAGGGCCCAAAGATATGAGCAAGTACCCAGCTTTTAAAGACCCAACCGGTAATCAGCATGACACATTGTTTCGTAATGTTGATGGTTTCACGAATCATCTGACAACTGAATTACCAATTTTTTCTGAAAGAACTGCAAGTGGCACTGCGAGTACTTCTCAGACTGATCGGTTCACTCTAACAAAATTCCAGAATGGCAAGTCCAGCAGTTTGGGCCTTCCAAACACTTCTGATGGGATTCAATGGGCCAGAAAACACGAAGAAGTATTGCAAGGCTCTCTGAGGTCATGCTCTCAAAATACAAGTTCTGAGGGTGATGAGCAACAAAAGCGGCCTGGTGATGTCAAGTTATTTGGGAAGATTCTCAATCATCAATCGTACTTGCAAAGTTCTGTCCCATCATGTAACGGTAACAAGAGCAAGCCTCCCTCGCCAAAGGTTGACATGTCATCTGTGAGATTGTCGAACAATCCAAGGGATCGTGTGGTTTGTTCTTCCAGGCCTGGCGTCACTCATTTGGGTCTGGAGGAAAGAACAGCTAGGAGCTATGGCCATTTGGATGTAAGCACAACACAGCCAGAGCCACTGCTCATGATGGCGAAGTGCCAGAGCTTAGCTGGTGTACCGTTTTACTCGGCTAAAAATGGTGCCGTTGGTGTGTTCTCAGATTATCAACAGCCTTCGATTCAGCCGCATCAATCAGATCCGAAACGGCTGGAAAGGTTTTCTGATCCACAGAAGCGCAACGGGATGGAACTCATCTCGGGTTTCCAGCAGCCTGGTAAAATCTCACGGTTTGGGGGTGCTGGTATCCTTGTAAGCGGCGTCTCAGACCCTGTGGCTGCTCTCAAGGCTCAGTATGGTCCCAGTTCTAAGGTTATGGGCAATGACGTGGATCCTTGGAAGGACATAGGAAGCAGGTAGCATCGGTAGTGGTAGCAGCTTTAGTGCATGTTTTGTTGTCCCTTGTATCATATTTAGTTTTTGTAACTTAAATGAAATGAAAACAAGGGAAAGTGAATGGCTTTCCTGTTCATACTATTTGTAGGCTTTGCAGTAGCTGTTTGGGTTATGTGATGTACTTGGCATTAACACCTCTTACCTTTTCTGCAGCTCCATACCCTTTGCTAGCTTGACCTGTCAACAGTGGCACAGTGCTGTAGGTTCGCTAGAGGTCTGTCCACAGGCTGACTATATATGTCTGTCCGGTAGGGTTTTGTTTTGTCAGTTTATGCAGAGACCTCACATCATTGTAATATGGTAATGCCTAACTCGGTACTGCTAGTCTGATGGAGTTTTGGTTGAAATTGTGCCTTGGCCTAGTGGCCGATGTCTCTGTTGTTTTTTGCTCAACATTTCTAAGCTTCTGTCATCTGTAATCAGCTACAGGGATGCGATGCTCAGCTGTCATGTTGAGCATCTTTGCCATAGCAATGCTCTTGGTTGCCACATCACAGTGCTGCATCTGATGAGAGGACATCCCCGTGCTGTTTCTTACTTGGGAATTCCTTGCAATTTTGGGTGTTGCTGCTGGTATGAATGGTGTGATCTGTCTAAGCGCATGCCAGAAGTGCTGCATTTGATGAAATGGTATCCTTGTGATGTTTCCTACTGGGGAGTTGTTCCTGCGTCTATTTGGAGTTCCTGGGTCAGGGATGATTTGGTGTTGGTGCCTTGTGAGCCTTTGTTGATTCCATCGGATTTCTTACGCCGGTCGTGTTTCTATTCATCTTTTTCCTGGTGATGCAACAGTAGCTGGCATTGTACACCAGAATTCGATTGTTGGAGCCTTCCTGAAACCATGCGTTGTGTGGATTACTGATTTGCTGCTACGTGCTAGCCTGACAGAGTGATAGGCATGCTGTTAATCGTGTCCTCGAATTGATTTCAGGAGTGCTCGTGGGGATTCAACGTCACCAGGGGAACCCGATAGCTTTCGATTTTTGTGCACGTGAATTTCTGGTCCGAGTTCGACTTCCTTGCAGCTGCTGCGGGTTGCTTTTGGTTTCACGAGTTTCTCCCGGAGCTGGCGCTTTCCGAAGCGTAGTAGGGTGGGTGGTCCAGCGACAGCGAGGCCGCGACGCAACGCAAGCCATGATGCTGCGCGCCTGTGCTCGGTCCGATCTCATCGTGATCGTCTGCACGGCCGCTCTAGCCAAGCTACTCACGGATAATGTGCACGGTACCTTGCCCAAGACGTGAAAAGCCTTTGTCCTTTTTTTCTGTTTGCTGATTTATTTGTTTGCCGGGGATGCTTTTCTTCCATAGCCGTGGATGTACAAAGCCACTCCTTCGGCCTTTACCTCTAGCAGCTTCCGCCTCTAGATATGCAATGGACGCCCTTGCCGCTAGCTCTACCCACCGCTCATGGCTCTGGTAGCACCACAATTTGCCACCTCACCAGACCACTGGCCAAGCCATCTAAAGTTCTAAACCTTTAACCGTACTCCTACCAAACTCTAAACACCTCTGTTATCGGGTGGGCGGGTGGCGGTGGCGCATCTGTGGTGGCAAGAGAAGAGAGGGAATATGACCATAGGGAGACGAAACTGGGCTCCGGCCCCTGCTCAAAACAAATTACCAACCCAGCAGTAAATAGGCTATGATGGCTAATGCTCAAGGCTGGAAAAAAGAACATAACTAGCTAGTAGCTAGGACCTCAATGTACACACCAGCAATTGCCCTCCCTACAATTTACTTTACGGTCCGCCACTGAATATGGAGGTAACAGATGATGAAGCAAAGGGATGCCATGGAGAGAATGTAGAAAAGCATATGCATCACGTGCCATCCGTCTCATCACGCGCATGAAACCTTGACGATAATTGGCTAGGCCCAAGGATAAATCCAAGGGTATATATAACGATACTTGTCTAGAGTCTAGAATGAACTTTCAATGGTTAGTGACGCCTTATAAGAAAAATAACTTAATTAGAAGTAAATAAACACATTCAAAGAGAATGTTGAATTTTTTTCACAATTATAGAAACTTTTTAACCCTTTTTATTTAAATAGCAAAGAAAATTGAAGAAAAGTGAAGACACAGACAAATTCTTTTTCAAAAGATTATGAAAAAGCTGTGGATAAATAATTGCATAGAAGATTTGCTAAAATAAGCAATATAAGAAAAGGAAGCATACCTGTTAGAAAGGAAAAAGAGAGGGTGAAATCCGCAAATAGATGCAGCCGATCTTCATCGCTTATTCTTGTAAGCTCTCAATTGCACCTTCTCAACATCTTCAATTGTGTTTATAGTTAACAGGTGAGGTTGATTATGGATCCTCACCAGTTGATGGTGGCTATCCTAGAATGAAATCTTGATTATGCACATATATTGTGTGAGAATAGAGAGAGAGAGAGGGTGAGGAGAAGCGAAGGACAAAAGGAGGGAGGGAGGATGGAGAAGGAATTGAGAATCTTGATGTGGCTCTTAAACATGCCAAAAAATGGATAGATTTGGTGTGAAGCGAGGAAAGACCTGAGTTGATTCTTTTAAAGTGCTCCTCAGTATCTATGAGCTGTCATGTCATATCGTGTCATCTGCGAACAATAGTTTTGTAGAATAATCCTTACAAACGGAGGGAAGGATAATTTATAAAAAATTTCTTCCATACTACACATATATCCTGCATAAAGCACTGTTTTTGAATCCTGAGATCTTGTTAACTTTTTTTAAAAAGTTGTGAAATTTGCTTCTAATTGCCCTCGCCTCAACGCTCAGTTTCTTTTTCCATGTACGCCTTGGGCCATCGTTTGCGTAGGGTGTCAAATGCGCCACTAGAACGTTTACAAGCACACACTCGCTCCCTGCCTTCTCCGTGGCGTCCCGCCCGCGCACACCCGTCCTGCTAAAACCCTAACAAATCAGGGAGGCGACCTTCTAGAACCTTCTCTGATGGCGCTCCTCCGGGCTCTCCAGCGAGCCCTCCCGCCGCTGTCTTCGCCGGCGGCGGCTCTCCTCCGGCGCGCCCCACATGCGCTTCCTCCTCCTCCCGCTCCTCTTCGGATCCTGGATCCGATCGGGCTGCGCCCCTTCTCCGCCGCCGCCACTGCCTCGCAGGCGGCGCCCATGGGGGCCAGCCTCTTCGGCGGGCTCATGGACACCAGGTTCCCGAAGCGCCGGCCGGGCTTCGCCAACCGGCGGAAGAGGGCCAGCTTGCGCCCCAAAGGTGTGGAGGATTGCTTCGGCCTTTCGATTTTAGCAGTCGAAATGATTCGATCTGGACTATTTTTTTGCATTTGTATTACCCCATTCCTTGGAAATATGACTCTGCTCTGTAGTTTATTTACAGAGTTTTGTGAGGTTTCATGGGTTAAATGTAGTGTTGAGCGTTCATCTTCCCTTCCTTAATTATGTAACTGATGGAGATGCTGTTGTTCGCCCGTAGGTCCATATTACTGGGTGAAGTGCAATCCTGGGGAACCCATACCAACTAGCCAGCCGAACAAAGGGAGTGTGCAAGGGAGGAAGGAGAAGAAGCGGATCAAGCAGCGCAAGGCCTTTATCATGGTGAACCCTCGTTCCATTCTTTATACCTGTTGTTATTACATCTTGATGTCCTGTTTTGCATCCTGCTATAATGCTTTAATATTATGCAATCCAAGCTACCTTTGAGGTTCTGTATAAAATGGAAAGAAATGATTGACCAAGAAAAATCTTTAGAGTCGATAATAGATGCCACCTAGCAGTCGTGAGTATTGCGATGAACTGGAACTACATAACAACTGTTTAAGTGACTGGGTTCTTTCCAGCAGTGCTCAGCAAAGTTTAAAACCAACCTTCTTATTGAATCACCGTTCTACAATTTGTTTCTGTTTTTCCTTGTGATGTTGAATTTATGTTGATTTTCCTGAACCTTGGATGTACCTTTGTAGCTGTGTTAGTCGTACGATACTGGCTTGTATAGAATGAAGCTTTAGACTACCAGTGTATTTCTAGAATTAAGTTGCATCGCTTGCTTATGGCTGTCGATTTGCTTGATTACTTCGATCTGAGCTCTCTATTTTAGGTATAGTTGGTGTATTGCCCTTAGTTTCTAATCAAATACTTAAAATGCATGTCTTACTCGTACAGGCTGAAAAGAATAAGCGCAGAGCACAGTATTCTGCTGCGGTTAAGAGAAAGGAGGCAGAACGAACAGAAAGGAAGATGGCTGCTGTGGCAAGAGAGCGGGCATGGGCAGAAAGGTTGATAGAGCTAAAACAGCTTGAGGCATTAAAGAAAGCTGCAATGGCTTAAGAAGCTACTCTGGAAAATGGCAAGGCGTCTAACTTGTTTCTGCTGCTGCATTTCCCCCCTTTTTTTCAGATAGTCTAGAATGTCATAATTCTTGTGATGGAAGACTAGCTGTACCACTTCTTTCAACAGTAATAACAAATGCTGGAACTGGTTTTAATACGAATTTGATAAATCCAAGTTTGGGGTTCGTGTTCAGTGATGTATTTAGAATAAATGTTATGATGGTTCTTGTGTGCTGGAGACCTGGAATGACCAGCGTCTGCAACCTACAATCTTGTTTTACTGTGAATCTGCGATACAGAATTTCATTTGAAGTTACTTCATTATTGTAACAACTTCTGATTGTAAATCTATTGCTCTTCTTGTCAACTCCCAGTCATCCAATCCCTCGGTTTTGATGTATTGGACACTATTTTACATTGTATTGCAAAATATCTGAATGATAGTAGTGATTCAAGAAAACCCGTGTATGAACTAGGTCCAGATTGGCATTCCAGTATTCCACTGCCTCCACTCAACACAATTGGCACCCTTCATGGTAGCACACTCCCTTTCTGCGACATCCTGGCCCCAACTCTACATAATGTAGTTGCCTGGCAATTCTGGTTTAGACTTGAAAGTGAATAAGTGATTGCTAATGATCCTTTGCAAGGTTTACCTTTCCAACTGGAAAATTGCTCCTTACAACCATGACGGCCATAGCCTATCAACAGCATGCATGTTCTGCCCTGGCTGCTTCCAACCACTCTAAAAACTAGTTTACCAAGGGTTCTGCATGTTCTACCCGTGTATTGTCTTAACTTTCCAGCTGAAGGATCTTTAGGAGACAAACATTCAGTTAGGACTATGGAGCAGCTAGTAGTTTTGCTGTGGAATGTATTACAGTGACACAAATGCAAGTTATTTGCCTGTTTCTTCACCCTGCATAAGTTTTCGTATTTATTATATAGCAAAATCTTGGAAATTATGCTGCACAATGGCGAAAGCTCTAAATGCATTAGAATACCATGGTTACTGAATGTCATTTCTCCAATTTAGCTTCATTGTAGGAATCTGGTGTTATCAGAGCATAAGATAACCATATAAAAATAGAAGTCGCACCAACTGTAGATAGTCATAGGCATATCTTCTTGAGTGGTTCCCCCATATACATGGAATCACGTCCTTTCTGAACTCAACACATAGACTTCTACATGGTGTGAAATATGTTAGCTACCATGCTGGAAAAACTATACATCCTGTTTACTTCATCTGCTGCTCTGCTCTAACTCTAACATCTACACGTTCTTAATTATGCAAACCTGGAGGAAACTGTACAAATAAAATAAAGTAGAGTACCACAGAAGCTATCCCAGCTCCCAAGCATTATTATATTTTGATGGAATACACAATACAGAGTAGGAGCAAAATATCATACAAGCATTGAGGACCAAGGGCTAGCCTAGTAGAGTTGTTCTCTTCTACCACGGAACCATCGCCCCCTACAGCAAAAAAACCACAAAGCAGTGTTAAAACCGCAGAAAACAAATGGGGACAAAAATTGGGATACATATACTGCATAAGCATAATTATAGTTGTGGTAAGTGTGAGGATAAAATAAATAAATATATCCTTTATTAAAAAATTCTTAATGATTGATGTTTTCTTTTTGGTCATGGGTTTGTTTATGTTCCATAAGCTTCCTCATCTTCTACTTTTTCCTAAATAGTTCTATGTTTTCAGTTCTGAAATCAACTTTACAAAGAAAAAAAAAGTTGCCAAATGGCAAAAAAGTTGAGTGAACAGCTAAAACATTTTGCTGAGTACCAGTAGTAGTCCCAGCGTGGGTTTATCTTGGACATGCGGTTTACCCCGTATGGGTACTCGGACAAGGAGCGACGAGCGTTTCTGAAGGCGCAGCACCCACAGGAGCAGATGCAGATGAGGGCGACAAGCACGATGACGTTGAGGACGGAGATCTTGTGCCAGTCCTGGCGGATCTGCTCCATCACGCCAGCCTTGCACGAGTTGCACTGGTAGCAGAGGATGTCCGCGGCATTGTTCCACCGATAGCAGTCCTCGTCCTGCGCTCCGACGGGCATGCCTCCACTGTATTGGCACGCTGTTGGTGGTTTGCAGCAACCGGACTGCAGGATAGTTCATGGTTGCAGTGAGTCGAAGAAGGCAGCAGCAGGAAAATTTTTGAAACTAGTAGCCGTAGGTAGACAATCTTGTTTCTTGACAGAATAGAGCTAGGTTGAAGTGATGATAAGCTAGGTTGCACTATTGATAGTGAAAAATAGGATAGGAGCAGTAACACAGACAATTAACTCGAAAACAAAAATCAGTCAGTGGCTGATAGGGCAAACCTGTATTGGTGTGAGATCATGCTGGAGGTAATCCATGGGAGTCCAGTTCTCAATCTTGGCACAGGCCTTGGACCCAACCACACAGGCAAGGGCTGGCTTCCAGTACTTCATGTCCTGCATGTGGTGCTGGAGCCATGAGGAGTAGTCTGAGATGTGGTACTCCCTGTAAGGCCTCCCTGGAATCTGTGTGCCTCCGCCTCCTGCTGTGACGGCGAACCCGAAGGCTGTGATCCCAAGAAGGAAAGCGATGAGGAGCATAATGGCGACGAGGTACAGCCACAGCGCCCAAGCGACATGGAAGCAAGCGCCCACGAAGCCAGCAAGAGAGATGAGGAGCACGACGAAGCCGATGACGAGGAGTGGCGTCTGCAGAATCGAGGAACATGTTGCCGTGGAGCCCTTGGCCAGCCAGAGCCCTGCCCCGATGATCGGAATCGAGGCGAGGAGCGTCCCCAGGTTGAGGTAGCCGATCAGCACATTGCTGAAGCGGTAGGGATACATCTTGACGCTGTTCCTGCTCGCTCTTGCTGTGTTCTTGGGTGCTCTTCCTTGTTTTATATGATATGGCTATGATTGATGCAGGGTCTTGCTCTTGATTTTGGGTTGTCCCAGCTCGACTGATTGGAGTGGCGTTTCTCTGAGTGGTCTGGTGCAAGCGTGAGTGCTTTCCTTCTTCCCTTGGATAACTTTTTGATCCTGGTGACTGTGCGTATACCTCTTGAAGGGGTGTGCTTGTGTGTATTCTATGCTTGGCTTTGCTTTGTGGGCTGTGGCTGCATGTCTTTAATAATGCTGGGATGGTTTTGGAAATCTTAGGCACCCCTTGCTCGCTTTCTTGCGTTCTCACTTTTTTATTGAAGCTTTTAGCTCTTTGCACTACCATCTACCATCCTGACGTGTATATGTTTTCTTGCGGTTCCGTGTTTTCTGTCTTTGTACTCTATATAAACTCACTTTCAAATATGTTTTTTGAATGAAGAGTACCACTCCGCTGCTGTTGAATTTTTGAAGCTTCCATATTTGAGAACACTAGATCAAATCCTGGAGCATCAAAGAAGCGTATTGTTCCACTGGATAATTTCTTCTGTAATATGTTAAAGGAGCATCTGTTTTTTCATATCCACTTGCTACAGTTTGCTTGTTTCGTGGAATAAGAATAAAACTTCTCTTCGATTCGATCTGTTTCATGGGTATTGATTCTGCAAGGAAAAGGTGCAGAATTATGGTGGGAATTTTTGGGAAATGTGTGGATGGGATGCCTTAGCTCCAACATTGATGCTTAATCATGAAGTAAAAAACTAAAAAGTGTGTGGGGTTCTTGGTTCTGGGCTTTCAAGAGGGAGGGAGATGCCCTTTTGCATGAATCCGAGTGCATGAAGCAATTCTGCTTTCTGGCCCCATCATACCAGTATTCGCTTTGCAAGTAAAGAAGGGCCCTTACTTGTCTTGCCCAGAGCAATTGCAGATCAAAAGCGTCTCATATGCGCTTGCTTTAATCCCTTTGCTGACTGATTTCGTTCCTTCTCTTTTTGCCCTTTCAGCAGGATAAGCCCGGCAGTCAATCAGGTGGAGGCGCTTGGGATTTGTTCAAACGGCAAATGTGGCGCCACTGCACGCTAGGAATTTCTTTGGTGACTTAAAATAATGGCGGATTCGTTTGCGTGGATGCCTGCTTTTTCTTGCTGCTTTTTTCTTGAATTGTGATGTGAAGGAATGTTGTAACCCTGGGATAGACAGAAAGTGCAGCAGGCGTCCGAATCCAGGACATTGAGGAGCTCGAGAGCTAGTCTAGAGCGTTTCTACACATGTAATTTTGTTCCATTTGCTTTTGGGAAAACCGAATACAAGGGATTATGCTGCTGGCTGATCTTGTTGTTTAAGCCTCAGAACTGTCATATGATGATACTCATTTTTAGGTCTTGGCACTGACATATAGCCGCCTTGAGTGCCAGGCCTTGGTGTCACAGCTCAGCTTGCAGTCTGAGCTTCTGAAGCATGGAGTATCATTCACATGTGGTGATCAGTGCGTGGTATTCTGGAGGTTTTTTGTTTGGAGTTTGGACCAGAGGCATAGAGACATGTGTAAACTTGAGTGCACAGACGAAGAAAGTACATGCAGCGCAAAGGTCCTGACGCAATGATTCACCTGTGATTGCATCGCAGAGGTGACGCGATGAGTAGTGGTGACTGGTGACTGTGTTGCTACGGACTTGGGGAGAGGCAGAAAAGGGCAAAGCTTGTCGTGTGGGAAAAGGGGGAATGGGAAAGCGTTGCATCGCCAGCTCCCGGCGATGCCTCTCGCCACCGCACAAGCGTGAACTCGTGAAGATCCATGGAACTTTGGAGCTGCAAACTACCGGTAGTTAGCAGGATTTTTATTTTGTTGGTGGCGGAGGCACGCATTTCTTTCGAGCTGTTGATTTTGTAAGGCGCATAGTGAACTGGGAATGGGAATAATGATGATTCATATTAGGATTAGGATTCATCACTTGGAAGTCATACTTTTGTTTGCTTGCCGTAAAAAGGAAGAAAATTTGAGTTCACGGAGCAGGCCTAAATTTTGTTAACCAAAACATCTTTTTTTATGACGCAAAATCGTCTGATTATATCACCAGAGCCCATAACGGCCCATTAATTCTCTTCCGCCTCCACCGCCACCGCCAAACTAAATTTAGGCCTGCCCCGCTTGGTTCCCGGCCCAAACTACGAGATCTTGACGGCATGATTGTATCGCGCACCACTCACTAGGGCAGGGAGGCATGGGCAACACGTGCCTTTGTAACGGAGGCCAAATTTCTATCGTACTGCGCGATCGGGACAGACCGAGCAATCACGAAACGTTTTCGCACCCCGTCCGCAAGGTTTTTGCCCACCGTGCGAACTTGATTCAAATTCTACGAGGGCGCTGCCGCTGTCCGAGTCATCGACGTCATGTTCCCAACTCCCAACCGGACGAGGGCTGCGCGGGAGAAAAGGAGACGACGAGGAGGAGCCACCGAGCCTGCCAGCAGAAAGAGAGGGCAAGTCGGAAACGGAAACGGGAGGGAGGAGCCGTCCGGACCCATCTCATCTCAGTCATCGTCGTCATCTATCTGCTCCGACTGCAGAGCGGAGCGAATAAACAAAGCTCGATCTCATTCGTCGTCATCGATCAGCAGCCTGACGCGACGGCTCCAGCACATCCGGTTGGAAGGCTCGCCTTCTCCCCCACCCCCATCCCAATTTCCCATCCCAGCACGCCGGGAGGGAGGAGTGGTCATCCCCCATGCTAAAAGTTGCATTAGCCCCTTGATAAAGCCAGGCAGCGGCTGGTCTATGTACCACGCTTTGCTCCGCTCTGCTTCCCGCTACCGACCTAACCAGGCCCGACGATGCAGCGGTGGCTCCCGGCGATCCTCCGCCGCGCGGCCCCCGCCGGCGGCGCGGCGCGGCTCTTCTCCTCGTCCTCCCTCCTCTTCGACGAGACGCAGGAGCAGGTACGCGCCCGCCCCGTCTCGCGCCGTCACTCAGAGATCGCCACTGCAATTCCGCCCCCCTTGCTTGCCTGATGAATGACTTGATTGCTCGCCCGCCCGCCCGCACCAGTTCAAGGAGAGCGTGCACAGGTTCGCGCAGGAGGCCATCGCGCCGCACGCCGCGGCGATCGACGCCTCCAACCGCTTCCCCAATGGCGTGGACCTGTGGAGGCTCATGGGGGACTTCAACCTCCACGGCCTCACCGCGCCGGAGGAGTACGGCGGGATGGGGCTCGGCTACATGTACCACTGCATCGCCATGGAGGAGATCAGCAGGGCCTCGGGGTCCGTCGGCCTCTCCTACGGCGCGCACTCCAACCTCTGCATCAACCAGCTGGTATGGATGGTGCTCAGTTGACAGCAGTACTCTGTTTTTTTTTTGAAAATACAGTAGTACTCTGTTTTGATTATGACTTGCTGCACGTCACATGATTCACATGACAAGCAATTGGGAAATGTGCCTGGTGTTTCTGTGCAGGTTCGTCATGGCAACCCTGAGCAAAAGCAGAAGTATCTACCCAAGGTGCTCTCCGAAACTGTTAACACTGTCTCATATGCTTTTTTTTTAAGAAAACACTGTATCATGCTCAGTTTGCTCACTAGCAATCATTTTGCCTCCAATGTTTTGGGTAATGATTTTATTAACCTGTTTTACCTTTCCCAAAGCTGATCAGTGGCGAGCATGTCGGGGCGTTAGCAATGAGCGAACCCAACTGTAAGTTTCATTTCAGTTGGTATTCATTCTGTTCTCCATTTCGTCAAGGTCTCACGCTCTGATGCCTTCTGTGTGATTTCAGCTGGTTCTGATGTGGTCAGTATGAAATGCAAGGCTGAGAAAGTGGACGGTGGTTATGTCATCAATGGGAATAAGATGTGGTGCACGAATGGGCCTTCTGCTCAGACATTGGTATTTCCTTGAATCTCATCGATGTTCATCCCCTTCTGCTATATATCATCAGTCATGTTTGGTTCACTGGCCCATGCCTGTCCTGGTTTCATGTCCTTGGTGTTGTTTTCGTATGCAGGCATAAAACACTTGCTAATTCACTGAGGTCGGGATTTGCAGGTTGTTTATGCAAAAACGGATTTAGCTGCAGGGTCAAAAGGAATAACCGCATTCATAATTGAGAAAGGGATGCCTGGGTACAGAACCACTCCATTCTCTTCCTTGGGCATGATCGAACATAAGTGCATATCTTTCTGCAACCTCCTTATCATGTTACTGATGAACTTTCTTTATGATTGCAGGTTCAGTACTGCTCAGAAGTTGGACAAACTTGGCATGCGAGGGAGCGACACGTATGATGTTTCTACTTACACACTATAACCAAAAAGAGGTGAACCCGGTTCCAATTTAACAGATATCTAATCTGCAGGTGTGAGCTTGTTTTCGAGAACTGCTTTGTGCCACACGAAAATGTTCTTGGTGAAGAAGGGAAAGGTATTATCTCCTGACTGTTTTCAAGCTATTCTAAATAGGCTCTTGTCCTCTGTTTTCAAGCTATTCTAAATAGGTTCTTGTCCTGGCCTTCTGGGTTTTACTTTGTTGTTTAGTTAGTTGCCTGTGCAGTACACATGGCATAGAGATCGGAATTATAGTATCTAACCTAGAAGGAAAATATATTATTCACACGGGAAATTATGATAGTTCTATCCTAGTATCATGCAGACTTAGTTTCTGAACTTTCTGTGAAACTAAAAGGAGTTGTTTTTTAACTGATGCTCACTTGCAATCTCTATGCCTGTTTTTGTCCCAGGTGTTTATGTCATGATGTCAGGGCTTGATCTGGAAAGACTTGTATTAGCTGGAGGTCCCATTGGTCTTATGCAAGCATGCCTTGATGCCGTACTTCCATATGTTCGCCAGAGGGAGCAGTTTGGCCGTCCAATTGGTGAATTTCAGTTCATACAGGTAAATTCGTGTAGCTGTCATTTATGTCCTATTTTCTCATGTTTCTTGGTACAACACTTTATTAGTACAGGCATGGCACTAATAATAATTAGTTTGTTTCTATTGCAGGGTAAAATGGCTGACATGTACACCTCCCTGCAGTCATCAAGGTAGGTGCCTCCTCAAAACTTTTGCTTATAAGATTTGAACGTCTTCTTACTTCTGTTTCACTTTTTCTTCAGATCATTCGTATACTCAGTTGCTAGGGACTGTGATAATGGCAAAGTTGACCGCAAGGTACCCTTATAAGTCTATCGAATATCATTACTATTCCACAGGACTTCTGTGTTTGCATTACCGGCATATAGTGCTGCTGTTCAAGACAAAACCAAGTGACTAGTTTATCTCATATATCTTTTGGATCAGGATTGTGCAGGAGTAATTCTTTTTGCTGCTGAAAAGGCAACCCAAGTTGCACTTCAGGTAAAACCCTTCCCTTTAACCCATATTCTTGTGTTGTTTTCTCATGAATTCTTAAGGATGCGATCAAACATCATGCACCTATCTTGTCCTTCCCTGTGGAGCTATAATTTACCTTGCAAAATTTGCATTTGCACTACAGTTATTGCAAAACTCTATTTGCCCTCTTCTGACAAAAAAAAATTCATACTAAATCATTCTATTGCACTTCAAATTCGTAGATCATAACAGGCTTTTAGATTTTGAACTAATAATCTGCAGTATTTATCATTTCCAGTAATTGATGGTAAAACTCTTTCACTATGGCAGGCAATCCAATGTCTTGGTGGCAATGGGTACATAAATGAGTACCCAACTGGTCGTCTCCTCAGAGATGCAAAGCTGTTTGAGATTGGTGCTGGTACTAGTGAGATAAGAAGAATGATAATTGGCCGTGAGCTCTTCAAAGAGGATTGAAATTGTTATTTTGCAAGCCAGATATCAATACATGTTGTTAACTGGAGGAGGTGAGCGAGATTTAGATATTTAGCAAACCGCCCGTGGTTCAATAGTTGATTCTGCTCTATGCTAGCATCCTCATGCTTTTGTATAATTTCAACATTCATCAAATAAAGTTCACTTCCTTGTACTTGCCTTTTGTCTATAATGTGGTCATGTGACTTAAGCATGGTTCCTAGTTGCGTTATATAATAGTAGTTAGTATAGTGAAAATAAACAGTAACAGCAAACTTATATTGGGGGGATTTGCAAGTTTAAACAAAGTACAGAATATCGACGTTTCACAATGTTCAGGATAGAGCCATTGATCTCATAGGGGATATTCACATCACAATATCTTAGGTAGCTTCTCACCTTCTCCACAGGGTTTCATGTTTATTTGACATTTAATCCTGAATAAAAATTAACAACATTGAAACACTTAGTTGAGGTCCTAATTTTGATCCAGTTCCATAACTGATTCAGAAATAATGATAATCTAAACTTTTTTAAGCAGGAAAATAACAAAAAAAAGCATGATTAACATAGGCCACATGAAAACAATTAGTTTTTTTTTTTGGAAGCAAATTTGAGTTGGACTGATAGTCACTATGGTAAGAATCTCTCCTTTTAGGGAGAAAACTTGATGGTAAAAATTCAGAAGACAACTAGAGATTAGAATATTCTAATAATAACATTGAAGATCTAGGCACCACTTTAAAGGCTGATGAAGTATTGAATTGCATATTCTGAACACTTATTTCAGAGCTTAAGTTTTTCAGTGATGCATCATTACTTTAGTGCTCGAACTCATCTGGAGTGTGTCCTTGTTAAGAAATTTTCATTGTGCTCGAACTAATTTTATGCAGCTACAACACTCCTTTCATTTGCTGCTGTGTAGTAAATAATAGCATCACTCATGCAAGCTATAGGCTTTTATTGACGCAAGTACTTTGGTAGATTTTCGGGCCTGCTTGGACTGGGGTGGTGGGATTACATTACAATCCAAAATCCTAGAGCAGTCCTACCTTTCCAAACGGGCTAATAAGTCCTAAAAGTACCAATTCATCACTACATGTTTATAGCTACATGAATGCCAGCAGGTTTCATCATCATTGGGATGAAAGCTACAGGTTTCATCGCCACATGAGTTTCTTTGGTGCTTGATATGTTCTATCTAGATAGATTAGTGCATTCAAAAGACCTGCTATGTATACGAGTGTACCATTCATTTGCTTTTCCTCCGCTGCAAAGGAATAGATGAACCTTAGTGTGCTCCTCTTCTGTTCTCTTCTACAGAAGTTAGATGGAGTGGTAAGCAATGATCAGTTATTGTAGTTCGTAGATCCAAAAAAGTGTTATATATACAAGAGATGGACTAAGGATTCCTTCCGCCTATGGCACATATATGTTAGCAGCGAGCACTATAAATCCCTTAATCCTTTATGAGACAAGGGTTTGATTTACAAACTCTAACTATATATGAAAAATTTAGTCCGAGGCTTGTACAAAACTGCAGGTTTACAAGTCAGTGGGTGGCCTAATATCTTTTGCTCCACATATGCGATTTTCACAACCTATAGGCTTCTGGAGGGGATGATTCCTTGACTAAAAGCTTTCTTTTCTGGACTTTGAGCCTTCTGTTTCTGCCTCAATGAGCCCCACTCAATGGCCTCCGCAACTGCTTTTTGACGATCATATGCACTCTTATCTTGCTTTGAGCTGCTAGTTGATGAGGGATCTTCAACTTGTTTCATTTGGGGTATAGGACCAGACTTATATTTATAGCCAGCAGGCACTTCTGCAAGGAATCCCAGTGCCACAACAGCATCACTCATGTAAGGCCGGACTGAGGCTTCCTCTTGTAGGCACATCGCTGCCACGCCCACAGCCTGGCCCAAGTCTCTTTCTGGATACTCGCCTCTGAGAAGAGGGTCTGCTAGCTCACTGTACCTCTTCCTGTCTCTCAGCATGGGCTTGACCTGTTGATCAACCATGAATTCAACAATCAGAAAACCTTGTACCAGAATAGTCCTATGATTTATTTATGACTGTTCATATGCATTTGCCATTTCTGTGGTGTTGCAGTTGCCCTAGTGATATTAAGAAATTCTATGGGCAAGCAAATTATGAGTGTATATGCGGTGTAATATAATAATAAATTAGTACATACCCAGTTAACTAGGACTTGTTCACTTGGTGGTCTGGAGGAATCCACTGCTCTTCTTCCTGTGATCAACTCCAAAAGGAAAACCCCAAAACTGTACACATCAGTCTTGACAGTTAGCTGCCCTGTTCTTATGTATTCTGGAGCGCAGTACCCATATGTTCCCATCACCCGAGTGGAGATGTGTGTCTTTCCCCCAACCGGACCGAGCTTTGCAAGCCCAAAATCTGAGAGCTTAGGGTTGTACTCCTCGTCAAGAAGGATGTTGGGGGACTTGAGGTCCCGGTAGATGACAGGCGGGTTCGCCTTCTCATGGAGATATTCCAGCCCCTTAGCAGTTCCATGAGCAATCTTCATCCTAATATGCCAACTCAATGGTAATTGTTCTGGAGTGATATCTGCAATTACAATTCAAATTTGAACTTCTTTAAGTATCTATCTCAACAAATTACAGCAAAGGAACCGTTATCTGATTGTTATTGGAGACAAAAAAAAAAAAAACTAATACTTACCAAGCAGGTGTTCTGCGAGAGAACCAAGTGCCATGTACTCGTACACCAGAAGCCTTTGATCTCCATCTGCGCAATAGCCTACCAAGTTGACTAGGTTTGGATGGTGCAGTAGACTGAGCATCAGGACCTCAACTAGGAACTCCCTGTTGCCTTGAAACCCATTCAGGTCTAGTTGCTTGACAGCAACAAGCTGATCATGCAAACGAAAAAATAAGACACTGATTAGTGAAGATGAATGTGCAGGGTTTTTTTTTTAAGAAAAAAGGAAAATGTTTCCGGCCTCTACAGCCGCACACAGCCAGATGAATGTGCGAATTGTCCTAGCGTAGAATGTTTGCTGTTTTGGTGTGTACCTGTCCATTTTCAAGCTTTCCCTTGTAGACCCTGCCAAAGCCCCCTTCTCCGAGAAGGCAGTCGGAACGGAAGTTCTTTGTGGCAGTGGCCAGCTCACGGAACGTGAATGCTTTCGCGGTTTTGGCAACAGAGGAGCTTGCTTTAGGAGGTTCTATACTTGTTGATGTTTCAGATGATGGCTTGTGCTTTGAAGAGACTGGTGATGGCTTGATGGACCCTGCAAAGGTGAGTTATAGCATACATTAGATAGATTTTTCTATTTTCTACTTATTTACTTGTTCAATTTTCTACTTATTTACTTGATTTAGTTGTTGTTGTTGTCATTTGCCGACCAAATCTGAATAGGATGCCATGATTCATGTTATATTAATTTAAAGCCATTTGTCCATGACAGTTTAGAATGCATGAATTGCAGGTTCAAGTATAACACCAAAATGCATGTGACACTGACAGGAGACACAGATAGCTACATAGATTCGATTCAGACTTTCAGAGGAGTATACACATATATCCAGAAGGAAATACTGGGTTTGTCCTTAAACAGAGATGCACTGAATGGTCGGTATTTGGAGGCCTAAAAGCATCTGCAGGAAATCACTGAACCTGGTACGGGGTATTATTTAACCACCGGCATTCAGTTACAAAACTTTGCTGCGCAGATGAGGACGTACTCAGGGATTGTAGATCTTGGATCTTTACTACTACATTGTATTTAATTTGTTATGATTGTTCGGTCTGTTTGCAGGCGTTGCTGCCAATTATCATAGTTTATGCTATCAGTTTGAATAGTACAAACACATGCTAATTCCTTATTTCTTTTTGCAAGCAGAGGCAGGAGCATATTATGATCCTTACCAGGTTCCCTGGGAGGCGCTTCATTCTCGGTCGAGGCCTTCTTCACGACCGTGACCTCCCTCGACTCCATCCTTGTCGACGGCGTCTTCTTCTCAGGCTTGAAACAGCCAAAACAGCTCATCGTCCCCAACTGTACGTTTCAAACGTTGAATCTCTCTTCCTCTCCGCTCTCCCGCAGTTGGTAAACCTCTTCCTTCTCTCTAGAACACACAGACGAATTCGCAGACCTCCTTGTGTTGGGATTTGGGAATGGCGGCACGGGTGAGAGTTTAATGCAGCCTCCTCCTCCCTCCTTGCGCCTAAAGATCTGTCCAGGTTATTGATTGCTGTTCGTGCTTTGTGCGCGGAAAATGTGACCCCTGTGAGGAAATGTGGTCATATAGGATGATCATCCTCTCCATGCCTTTGCGGCGGGGAATGTGCTCAGCCAAGAATAGGGTCATGGGGGGTCCTAAATTTAGAAGCTCTGCGCGTCTTCCACGATCCGTGTCCCAGCTAAGGCCTCTGGATGTAAAGCTGGATCTGACGTCTTCCCTTGGAAAGTTCCAGTTCTAGAAACAGTCGCTGCTGATTTTTTCTGTTCCAAGGAGCACCGCGTGCCAATATGCCATTGCATTGGAACATGCTGGGGTGTTTACCAGTGCTGCACTTAGAATTCAGGCCGGTGATACCGTGTTAGAATCGCTGTCAGCTTTATTGAGCTTGATAAGCTTGGTCGGTTTTATTTATCTGGATGCCTACTTGGTTTTCCAGACAGTGGCCACGACAAATATGTTATCGTTACAACTAATAGTCTAAGGGTCTGAATGTCTGTTCTGTCTAGTCTCTGGTGGCTGGTGTCCGCTGCTGTTGTGGTAGCAAAAGAATTCAGCCCTTTCAGGTTTTGAGCAGCAGTTAAGTGGTACTAGAATATAAGGAACAGGAATACTGCTTTCTATATGCTCAAGGGGGCCGGGCCTAACCTTTTTCTTTTTGAAATATTGAGGGGCTAAGATTGGCTGGTACATTACCTGACAGTAGTCCTTTCTGAATCTCTGATCCAGGCCTACAGGACATGTGAGAGGCTGCACAGTACCGCGCAGTGCGGTCCTTTTTCAGCCTGCGGTGCAGGACTACCGGCTGACCAATGGCCATACGTGAACGTGAGTGAGATCTGTTACTTCGTATGGCGAGAACGAATCCACGGAAATGGGGCTTAAAAGAAGTCTTCGCCTCTCCGCTGTGGATGGAAGTGAGCCTTGCAGAATATATGCAAGTCGTGAAGTGAGGCCCGAATAAATATGCCGGAAATTCTCGCCGACGTCCCTGAAGTGTTTTAAGTGAAGAGTGAACCTCATGCGTCCAGGATCCGCCGATCTATCTGTGAGGACCATTAAAGAGCAGCCGTGAATTGAAGCTGTGGCTTTGCCTTGCCTGCCTGCCATGCCATGGCATGGCACATAGATCGTGCAGGGCCTGCAGTTGCCGGGCGCGGCCCCGTGTGCCAGTACGGTGAACATGTGATGCGGGCTTGTGTCCGTGTCGTGTCTGGTCCTGCTACAACAATACAGTCAAGTACTGGCCGGCTGCACGTTCAAGTGGAATCGCGTTGCGGGGGTACTCGGTAAAAACTACGGGCACCCTTGTTACTGCTGCGAGATCAAGTATACGGGGGATCTACCGCGCATCCCTTTCATTTCTACTATTGTTTTTTCGTGTGCTGGGCAGCCAGCGATCCATTTGGTGAGAACGAATACCCTCTCTCTCTCTCTCGCTCGCTCGCTCGCTCGCTACGACATGAGTGCGGCGTGCGGCTCGCATGCAGGGAGGCAGCCCTGCGACGGCACCTGCTGTCCACTTCAGCGGCTGCCACGCCTTTTGCGCTTTCTGAAAAAGGGAGCTAGTAAAAGGCAAGTGCCACAAAATTCAATTCAACCCCACAACACAGAGGCAGTAGGCGAGGCAATTACGATTTACGAACGTTAATCCCAGCAGCCCAGACGACAACGACGCTACACCAAGAACTCGCAAAATCCTCACGCCCCGGCTTCCCCTTCCATTTCCGCGTCTCTTCCCGTAATCTGTAGCATCATTCCTCCTCCCGGGGCTCCATCGCGCCAGCCAGCCCGCCGGGATTTCGGACGAGTTCGCGCCTGGAAGATGCAGCCAAGGCGTCCGGTGAGACGTGATGAGCTGCTGATGAGCCGTCGCGCGAGCGACGGTATTCCTACCGTCCGCGGCTCGTTTGCTAGCGCGCTGGTGGCGTCCGAAACGAGGTGCGCGTTCGGGCCTGCACGGCGATCTTCTTCGGCAAGCCACACCGTGAGGATGATGGTTCCCCTTGTTTGTCCCTCCTTCACTACCCAATTCCATCCGGATACACCAACGCACTCGTGGCGTATCACCGTCATTCCCGTCCTCTCTCTCCTCTGCCACGGCGATACGCTTTTACACGGCCGCTGTAGCATTAGCACTAGCAGTCTAGCACAGGCCAGGGGTAGAACGTGAGACCTGGCCACTTCTACTTGATTACACAAAAAGCCCTGTGGCTGCGGTGTCCACGTCGGCAGCAGCCACCACCATTCCTACCGAAACCTACGAGCAACAAGGTAATTAATTAATGACCTTTTCCGTCAACAAAATCACGCGCGTTAATCCATTCCAATCTGGCCCGCTCCGAGGAAATCCGCAGATTTTACACCATTCCCTTTCCGTTGTTTCATCCATCATTCACCGTGGCAGGCCTTTCTGACAACTTCTCTGCGAGCCCATACCAATCTGCCCGGTCCAAATCCGGATCCTGGTGTTGTTGAGCGGTCGTGTTCTTCGCTCACGCGCCTGAAAGATCGATCACGGCTAAGCGTCACCACCGACCCTCCTCAGATGGCCGTGCGCGATCTGGACCGCTGACGGAGCCGATCGGACGGCTCGTGGGCTTACACGCCGGCGAGTGGGTTCATGAGCTGATGCCACCGCAGGATCCAGCCGGCCTCAGCAAAAAAAAAAAGAGCATGCGCCGGCACACCGGCTTCTTCTTCAGCAGCCGGGGCTCACATGACAGTGACCCGGATCGACTTCACGGGATAGCCAAGTAGGCAGGCAATGATTTTGTGCATCTGGATGCTGACAAGTCCATGCGTGCTCACAGTGCCATCAGTTGGTGCGGGTGAGTGTGACCCTGGTGCTTTTCTAGTAGGAGGAGAAAGGGCGTGCTGGGGTTAGGATTAGTGCTCCAGCTAGTGCTCGTGGACTAATGGCGGCGGCTTTCGGTTGGTGACTCGCATCATGGATGGCTTCCACGCCATGTAAGCACACGTCCAAGCATAGTGCAGCAACCAGAAGGTAAGGGAAGAAGAGGAACAAGATTGGGCCGCCCATGGATTGGATTGGAATTCCAGAGACTGGCATATGCTTTCCTTGCCATGCCAACCAGCTCAGCTATCTTGTCGCTGCTGCCCGGTTGCCCAAGCACAGGATCGCACACCAAGGAAGTAATCCTTTGCAATTGCCCGGTGAATATAGATATTTTGTGATGTCATCATAGGACCAGAGAAAGAAAACCCTTTTTGTTCGCAATGAAAGAATCTTCTGATCCATGAGCTGGAATTCTTGTCATGTTCAGCGACATCTCTCTAGAGAAAGAGGGGGAAACTGGAAGAATGGTGGCGTTTTGAACTGCAATTTGACCACATCGCTGAACTGAACTGAACGAACGAATAATCTGAATTCTGAATCATTATTAAGACAAATTTTACAAATGGGGGCTTTGGTTTGGACTTTGGAGTCCAAAATGCTGCTAATCTATGTACTCAATACATACATTGTGCTCTGTTTTCGCATTAAGATCGGCAAGGAAGAGGAACTCTAGCTAGCTGTGGGAGCCGGTCGGATTTCTGCTCGGTCGGGTCACCTGGCGTCGCCGCCGGTGCTGCTGAACCCGATGTCGTGGCCGCCCCTCCGCAGGGTGCTGGTCAGCGACGACGAGCTCAGCGAGTCCGACGAGGAGTCCGACAGGGTCAGCCCCAGCGCGTTGTAGTCCGACACGCTGTCCTGCAGGCTCAGCAGCAGCTGGTGGTTGGCGCTGAAGCTCATCGACGGCCGCGCCGCCGGCACGAACGGCGGGTCCGCCTCGCCGCTCAGCATCTGTACCACGGCGCGCATCCCGGGCCGCAGCGCCGGCTCCGGGCTCGAGCACGCCAGCCCCACCAGCAGCGCCCGCCGCACCTCGCCCTCGTCGAACTCGCCGCCCAGCCGCGGGTCCACTGCGTCCAGGACGCGGGCCTCGCCGTGGAGGCTCCACACCCACTCCACGAGGTTGTTGCACCGGCCCTCCGTGCCGATCGGCCGCCGCCCGCACGCCACCTCCAGCACCAGCGCGCCGAAGCTGAACACGTCGGTGCCCTCGGTGGCGCGCCCGGTGAGCAGGTACTCCGGCGCCAGGTAGCCCATCGTGCCGGCCGCGGCGGTCGCGTCGGGGGACTCGCCGTGCTCCGCCTGCCGCGCGAGGCCGAAGTCGCCGAGCCGCGCGCGGAACGCCTCGTCGAGCATGACGTTGCTGGACTTGACGTCCCGGTGGATGACGCGCCGCTCGCACTCGTGGTGGAGGTACGCCAGCGCCGAGGCCACGCCGGCGAGGATATCGCGGCGGTGGTGCCACGGGAGAACCGGCGCCGAGGCGTCGAACAGCGCCTTGTCGAGGCTGCCGTTGCGCATGTAGTCGTACACCAGCAGGATCTCGCCTTTCTCGTAGCACCAACCCTGGAGTCGGAGCAGGTTGCGGTGGCGGAGGCCGGCGATGATGGAGAGCTCGGACAAGAACTCGGACCGCGCCTGCTCGCTATTGGCATTGGCGTTGGCCTTCGTGCACCGCTTCACGGCGACCATGGCGCCGGTGTCCGGGATGATGCCCTTGTACACGGTGCCGAACGCCCCGTTGCCGATCACGCGGGACGCGTCGAAACCGCGCGTGGCGGCGCTCAGCTCCTTGTAGCTGAACTCCCGCGGCGACCGCGCGAGCGCCGCGGCGGACGCGAGGTTGTCGCGCTTCGTGGCCACCGCCAGCGCCGTGCGCTTCCGGGCCCTCGCGCGGCGCGCCAACGCCCAAAGCGCGAAGCCCGCGAACGAGGCGGCCACGAAGGCGCCCGCCGTCGCAGCGCCGGCCACGGCCGCGTGCCCGGGCGGGTGCGGCGAGCCGGCATTCCCCGCGGCGGCGTTCGACGGAGCGCTCGCCGCCGAGATCGAGCTGGTCGGCGCGGAAACCGTCGCGGATGGCGGCGACGGCGTCGTCACTCCCGGGAGCAGCGGTGAAGGAAGCACCGGATTGACGCTCGGCGGAGGCTGAACGACCGGGGATTCCGGCGGCGGCGTGGGCGCCGAATGCGGCGCCGGCGCCGGCGACGCGGTCGAGAAGCTCCACCACTCGATCGCGTGAACCTCCGTGCTCCCCTGCGTGGACGCCGAGAAGCCGACGAAAGCCGCGTCCTTGACGCTCTCCCCAAGGTCGACCGGCGCGGACAGCAGCGGCACCATCGGCCGCTTCGCGGCGTAGGACACGGACACCTCCAAGATCCCCCCTTTGGCTTTGTCGGGGCGGTAGTCGATCCAGGCGTTGACGGTCCTCCCGCTGGTGAGCTCGACGCCGGCCTCGTCAAGATCGGCGACGGCGGCCGACACCATGGAGCCGAGATCCAGACCCACGTGGTTCCCGTTCACGTCCCCGAACTGCACGTCCATGAGCGTGTCGAACTCTACCGCGGCGGCGTCGGTCCCGGTTGCGACGCCGATGTAGGGCCCGGCGTCGCCGAGGGAGGAGTCGTCGGCGGCGACGACGAAGGCGAGCCCGCCGCCGACGGAGGAGGGGTTGAGCGTGGCGACAGTGAAGGCGAACTGGGTGGAGAAGCCGGCGCGGACGGGGACGGCGGAGGCGTAGAGCGCGCGGCCGGAGCCGGACGTCGGGACGGGCAGGTCCCGGGAGAGGCGGATGGTGCCGTTCTTGAGGTGCGCGTCGCCGAGCAGCTTGAGGCTGCCGAGCGTCAGCGTGGCGTAGTCGAACCGCACCGCGGCGGCCGGCTCAGGGGCGCGCCGCAGGAGGAGGAGGAGCGCCAGCGCCAGCGGGAGCGCGGCTCTTGACATGGCGGGCGCCGGCATCGGCATGGGGCCAGGCGCGCATCAGCCGCGGGGCATGGGAGCCCGGCCCGAGAAGCAAGCGATCGAGATAGCAGAGCCGCGGAGAGGGGAGCAGGCAGCCAGGCAGAGATTGGGAGAGTGAGAATGAGGTGGTGAGGTGGGGGACTGGGGAGAGAGAGAGAGAGAGGGAGGGAGGGAGGGAGGAGGCCGCTTTAGAGAGGGAAGAGAGGTGTGAGGGAGGTAGGGGACACGTGCGCCGGGGTGGCAACGGTAGGGAGGTCAGGGGATGGACGCTGGAGAAGAGTGTGGAGAGCGGCGACAGTGTAAGTGGGCGGGCAGTTGGTGTACTGGGGAGGAGCGTGACCGCGCGAAGGCGACGAGGTGCCGTGGTTTTCCGCGTGGTGTCTTGCGGGTTGGACGGACGCGCGGCCTGCGTCCACCACGGCACCATACGTTACGCGGAGAGGAGCCCGGCGTGGCAGCGCGGCGGACAGGGAAGGGAGGCCGCCAGCTAGTGCGGCGCCGACTGCCGTGTCGTCCTGCGGCGCGGTGCCCATCCCGCCCTGCAGCCGCCAGCAGCGCCGCGCCGCGCCCCCACCCCCGAACGGTAACAAGCGGACGCCGGCTGCCGTTGGCGCGTCACGTCGCCGGGATCGCCTCGCCGGCGCCGGATTGGGGCCGTGTAACGTTCGGCTTCGGCCGTTCGTGGTGCGCCCTGACACCTGACTGGGCTGACTCGGTCGTTCGGCTGCGCCGTTCTGGGCGGTCTCCTCCTGCCCGTGTAACGTAAAGGAGGAGCCTTTTCTGTGCTAGTTGACTGCGCGCCTACATGGCTGGTGGTAGATCACGGTGGACTGGAGGTTTCAGATCGGCGGCGGTCATGGCAGCCAAGGTGGCGTAATCTGCAGTGCACTCGATGGGAAAAGAAAAGAGGAGATCAATGGGGATAACATTCAATAATCTACCCACCCTAGATTAGATCTGCTGGCTCTGACTCCCAAACCTCGCCCTGCTCTAATCTTAGCCACCATCGCCATTTTCACCTCCCTATCTCTGCTCCACTCCGTTGGTCCATCACCTCGTCTCGTGCTCTTCTCCGCTGGAATTCTACATGACTGGTGGTGAGTGCTACACGAGCTCTCTTTTGAAGACCCAGGTCGAGTTTGGCTTGCACATTCGGTCGGTTGGTTCGCAGGACCTGCCTGCGCAAGGTGTTAAACAATGGCACTGGACAAGAGATGTTGCAGTCTGCTGTAAGATCGAGCTGGACCGCTGTAGTAGGCAGATTAAAAAAGAAACGGGGACAGATTTACCGCTTCGCGCAGCGGCTCCCACATTCATCTGCCTCGGCCCCCGGCTCATCTTTAACCTGCCGTGATCCGAATGTGGAGAGCTGAGGCCCCTCTAGCTAGTTTTGGCGATGCGTTGCGTTGGTGTCCTCCGCTCCTCCCATGCCATCGCCATTTTCTGATCCTTTGTTCGAGGAAGATGCTCGCGTTGCTTGAACGATCATGCATGCATCCGGAGATCAAATCTAATCCGTATCTATAACAGAATAATGCGCAAGTTTATATCCGAGAGATGTTCAGTCCGTGACGACAGCGAGGGGTGTCACGAGCGGAGCCCACTCCGCCGTGCGTCTCCGGTCGACGGCAGCAACCCGGCCGGCGTTGAGAATAAAACGACGAGGCGCAAGGTTGGCATCCATTCCTTGCAAGCAAACTAAAGGAATCTACGTACTCGTAACCACCACAACAACAACAAAAGAAACGGATATGAATGGCTGCGCACTAGTTTATAGATATACGTATATACAAACTAGAAAAGCTAGCGTCGCTGTCTATCGATCTGTCGTCTGCCACACACAATGCTTGAACCGTACTCATGTCGAGAGGGAGAGCGAGTAATTACTAGTCCGCGTGGCTCGCTTAATCATCATAGCCATGGATGCTTATTGCTGCTTAATCCGGCTGGCTCGTTAATTGTCTGCGCGCTAACTTTTGCATGTTATTCAGCACACATGATGCATCAGACTAGACGACATTGATGGTGTATGAATTCATGATGCCAGGAGCAATCTGCATATAAATATACATTTGTCACATGAGAACGAAAGTAAATTTGAATTCATAAAATTCATCTCATGTTTCTGGTTAGCTGGTTCTCAGCATTGGACTCTGGTTCAGAAACCGGGGAAACCGAAGTAAATGTGGAGGCGAGGAAGGAGGAGGCAGGACCAAACAAAAAAGGAAGAAGTGCCGGAGGAGCAAAAGGCCGCAGCTGGGCCCACGGCACAGAACAAGGGCCTTCCCGCCTGGGCTGCTCTGCTGGTCCTTCAATTTGGCTTCTTGCTCTCACGCGGCGGGGGCGCGTACAAAAAAGTTGGAAAAAAAACTGAAATCACTGTGAACTTTTAGGCTATGTATGCTTGCACATGCAAATGGTTGTCTCGGGTTGACAGAGGGCTGCAGAAAAAAGCGGAGACGCATGTAGGTCTTGGGGCAGCCGTGGAAAGCGGCTCCTTGCGAATTGGTCACATGTTCTCTTCTTTGCCAACTGAAATTTTACTGAGGGGAATTTGGCCGCTTTTTTCTGGCCCTTTTGTTTTCCATGGAGAATTGGAGATTGGCTGGTGGGTGGTGGTTCTTGTCGCGTTGATTGGCAGTTGCAAATGCTGCTGCGGTACCACCACACAAAAAAACCGCATCGTGTCCAGGCGCCCACAGCCGACGGAACTGTCCAACTTTACGGCCCACATAGAATCTGGTCGGCGTTCCGGGAGGCCCATAAAGGGGCCCAACGTCAAGTAGGATGCCAGGCTCACGCGCACAATATGTTGAGAACCACCATCAGATCTACATAGTAGAATACTTGCCACTGTTTATTGAGATACCACTAGTATACAGGGCAATGTCATCGCTCCGTGGTCTCATATGGTTTATTCCAGTGGCCGGAGAAGGAGATCGACTTCATAGTTAGGATCTCGGTCGAGCTCATCCTAGAGCTCGCTCTCACTAGTCCCCCCCCCCCCCACCCACCCACTATCTTTGATCTTCATCGCGTCTTTCGCCGGGACATTGTACGAAGCGGCGATGGCCCCGACCGGCAGGCCCCGCGATGCGGCTCGTCACGGGGCTTGCGTCATTCTTGAACGCAATGTACTCGACCCCATCCTTCCCTGCTTCCGTTAGGACGACGAAGAACTCCGGTACGACCAGGAGCTGCCCCCGGCGAAGCTCGCCGTCGAACACCGCCGCCCCGATGTTGTCCACCACCTGCAGCCGGGCGCTTCCTCGGACCGCGTACACCACGCTTTGAGCCCCGGCAGTGTAGTAGAGCGGCGGAACAGCAACGTCCTGCGTGCAAGCGTAAGCGCAGACGATCACTGAAAGAATTCATCGGTTTTTACGCATCGATTTACACTGATCATCATCAAGATTGGGCCTGTACGCACCTGGGACATGAAAAAAATTAGAGGTGCGGAAACATCGGCCTCAAACTCAAGGTCACGATGGTAACATGTTTATATAAGCGCGGCAGTGCAAGAGTTTGCTACATGTTCGGTTCGGCAAGGAGTTTTAGAGTACGGTAAGCTTACAACAAATACATCTAAAAGATGTATCTTCAAGCCAATAACTTCACGTTTACAGAGTTTTTATCGTATACTTAACAGGACAAAGTTCCTCTCTCGACGCTCACTTGCAGGGAGTTGAGGATGGGGAAGTTGTGGCCGGTCAGGCTCGTGACCCTCATCCTCTGCGGGGAGCGCGGGTCGTCGTTGATGCCAGGGTCTTGCTTGCAGGTTCATCGTCACCTTCATCCTGCACATCTGGTCCTGGTCGTCCGGTGAATGGCCCCGTCCATCAGCCTGCTGGTAGTCTCTATGTTGCCCTGCCTTCGCTGGTGTGACTCGGTTTCCCGCAGCAATGCGTTCTCCGACCTTTCTCTCACTCTCGCGCGCGCACATGGTGTTCGGCATAATGCTGGCAAGGTTCATCCGACTTGGCCGGCCCCCTCCCTGATGGAGGGCGACCGCGTGGGTTCGCCGCAGAGCTCTCCATCCAACGCCGCCGGCATTTCGCATCCCGTCCCCACATCCAACGGGTGAGTGGTGGCGCGGATGAGTGGGTTTCAGATGAAGTTGGGGGCAGGGGAGGCCGAGAAAGGCGAGCGTGAAGCATCCCGTGGAAGAGTTGGCGCCTTGGCA
Source organism: Panicum hallii (assembly GCF_002211085.1). NCBI lineage: Eukaryota > Viridiplantae > Streptophyta > Magnoliopsida > Poales > Poaceae > Panicum > Panicum hallii. The sequence continues at coordinate 6,544,250 of NC_038044.1, read as the reverse complement.
GAGTTGAAATTGGCAGTGAAGTCGGGCGGGGGGAGGAGCCCGAGGTGACGGCGAGGGCGTGGTGGCAAAGGTCCTGGCGCCCGGAAGCGTCGAGTGCGGACTGCCAGCGGGAGCAGACACATGCGGGGAGCGCGACGAGGAGCAAGAGCAAGCTGGCGGCGACACGACCTCACGGGAGAACCACGGGCTCTCCTCGAGCTCCAGTGGCCAGGGCATCCGGAGGCGAGCACAGCGAGGAGGACGGGGCGTCGAGACCCTAACCTTCTCGAGACACCAGGCTCCGCCAACAGCACTGCAGGCCTGCAGCGGGAGCTCTGCCTGTGCCGGACGCCATGGCCGCCGGCATCCTGTTTGCAAAACAGTCCCTAATCTTTGCAAATACCCCCTAGTTTGGATTGCGATTAGTAATCGCGATCCCACTATTGTTATTTAGCCCCCCTGTATTTACAAATAACTTCCTATTTTGGATTGCGATTATTAATCGCGATCTGATTATTTTCAATTTTCCCCTTATACTTTTACAAATTGCCCTATCGGCATAAGCCAGGCCTGCACACGTAAAGCAGAGCGACCACCGACGCGGAAGTGGACGCGGCCCACCTCTCGCAGTCCCAGTCCAAACGATCTGCCGCAGCGCCGCCTCGATGTCGACGGGACCACGGCGGCGTCGCTGACGTACGCCGCCAGTGAGCGCAGCCGACGTGCACGGTTTACCGCGGCATACGTCTCTCTCGCGCCCGCCTGGCCGCCTGTAAGGTGTTCGGCATAATGCTGGCGAGGTTCATCCGACTTGGGCGCCCCCTCCCTGACCTGGGTTCGCCTTAGGCCTCTCCATCCAACGCCGCTGGCACTGTATGTGTTGGAGTGTGCTCAGCGGTGCTGCTGTTTAGCTGTTAAGTTGCTCGTGGGCAGGTCGTTCAGAGACCCGCACAAGGCCCGACATCTAGCCTCAATTTGTCATCAAATCCAATTTTCTCGTTCGTACTGGTCAGTGATCACGGTTCTTCCCTGCTGACTGTCTATTGATTTGGTGTTACTTTTGTTTTACGGGATCAATGTTGTAGTTATTGGGCTGCAACCGCTAGAGGGAAAAAAAAGACGGGCAATTCACCCAAAAGTCTAAACTAATGGAGAAAGACGAGCAGAGCAGTTCAGTTAGCAGACTAGCAGTAGTGGTTCTCATAACAGCAATCCTATGATCCTATCATGGTATGGAATGGACCATATTGGTTAGCTTTCCTTGTTGTCAGTTCCCCTGATTTGCTTCAAGACGAACACTGAAATGTTAACTTTTACCCGCTGCGGTTCAGTACTGCCAGTCATATGGAAATATCTTAACGGCAGAAAGCAAAAGACTAGAACAATGCATCAACGAACCACACAGAACACGGCATCGAATTTCGCCCGATCATGACTAGACAATTTTTCAATTGGCATGTTCAGAAAGCCTTGGATGCACACAGCCAAACGCCCAAACCAAGGAGCTTCAGATTCTCAAGGTCCACGAAGTAGCAGGCACGGCTGCATCAAGTTGCCGCTGGCCGCTCCCAGAAATGGCGTCAATTTGCTGCTGGCTGCACGGCCGCCTTCTCCTTGGTCGGCGGCTCTAAAGAACACCAAAATCCGAATCACACGATCAGGGATTTTTATACACGAAATTCGGAGTTATCGCCGACGCAAATGGACGCAATGGAAGGAAGGGGATCGGTTGGTTACTTGAGATGAGGGCCTTGGGGCGGTCCTTGAAGAGGATCTTGTGCCGGATAACGCCAATCACCTCCAGCTCCACCACCTCCGCCGTCGGTGTCTCCTGATCCGCCGCACCACCAGTCAGCTTCTTCTTCCTGAGCACCAGCAGGGGCTTCTTCAGGGTCACCTTCGTCCCAGCGAGTTCATGGTACCCCACCGTGAAGGTGTACCCTCCCTGCTACCACCATCGCATTCTCGTAATCGCATCAAGTAACTAACACCTCCGCCAATCAGGGAGAGAGCCAGATGCCAAGAGAAGACTAGCGAATCGGGACGAGATGTCTTGCCTTGGAAGAGGACGGGGAGGGGGCGGAGCAGAGGCGGCCGATGTGGAGCCCCCGGATGTCGCCGGAGAAGGATGCCTGCGGCTGCACGGCGCCCTGCAGCTCCACGACGGCCCACTCCGGGCACGACGAATCGCCGCAGCCGCACCGCACGCGGATCTCCATCTCCGCAGCTTCACCCTCTGGTGTTGCCGAGAAGGAATAGGAAAGGAGGAAAGAACGCGAGATCTTTCCGCGTGTTGCCGCTTGCCGCCAAATCGCCGCTTGCTTTCCCGCCTTCCCCCTCTGGTGTTTTGTTTAGTTGGCGCCAACGCCCGGGGGGGGGGGGGGGTGGGTGCTGGGGGACGGGCAAGGCAGTGGGAGATCACTTCGTCTAGGAACAACACGTTCCATGAGAGCACGACATTGCTAACGAGAGCTGCGACCTGGTATCTGAACATTCATTTCCCGATGAGCAAAATGAAATGGCTTCTGAAATGAAAATCGCAACTATCCCGTGATACTAATTCAGATGCCGCCTTTAGGTCGTGAAGCCTTGAGCAGGAAGGCGTGAAGTAAAACCATGGGAAGCAGTGGACTGAAGATGTGCGATGGAGGGAGCTAGCGATGATGAATACTTTCTATGTCCTGCCGCTTCAGATCTCTCATTTCAGGGCAGGGCACCGAGCAGTACACACCTACTCCTATAGGAGCATGAGGAAGCAAGGTGGAGAAAATCATACTGCCCTGCCGAATCCAATGATATACAGTTGACTTCAGTTTTAATTGGACGATCTCGTTCCTGCTTTTTATTGGTCAAACATCTACCCTACCAACATGTTCCCGCTACCCTGCCGGGGAACAATGACCAACTACTCCTTAACCTTGCCGTCATTATCTGCATTTGTACATATTAACAATAACGTAGACTTTTTCCATCGGATTTCTCGCACATGTTTGGAGCTCAAGCTTAGATTCGTGATGCTTGCTCGTCATTCTGATAGGACTCCAGCAAATCAAGTCCTCCGTTCAGTAGTCCCAGCCAAAAAAAAGGTGAGCAGAACTGCAGCAGGAGTATCACTGTTTTGGAGCCTTTGGTTGGCAGGGGCGTCGACATGTCCAACGATGCGTTGTCCCGCACATTTATTTCGGCCTGCCATGCGTGCCCCCGGCCCACTCCTTTCGAGCCCAATTGCGACTGCAATGTACATGTGCATCGATTGTTAGTTTACCCGTAAATCTCAACTGCCTACTTAATCAGTCTATGAGTACTACTACTACCAGAGGATGCAGCATACTGCTACTATTTGACGCATGCGTCATCGTCTCATACTCTCATCGATGATCGATTGTGGCCAGATTCTTATTAGCTCGGCTGTTCTGAAATAGCGCGTCGTGATTTTTATCTGCTCATCCTGCCTTGACTCAAACAGTACATTTGTTTTTTGTTTTGAAACAGACGACTCAAGTAACCCTCGCTACTTCTAGTGTGGTAGTACTAGTCCTGAGAAGGTGTACAATGGATTAATAAATATCCTTTTTCTTGCTAGGCTACTGAATCCTATCAAGATAAGGTGACCACATTGAAGGAAGTGACTCTTCACTTGGCGCCCTAGCCAGCCAGCCAGGAGGAGGGCTGCTTGGCCATGCTGGCTACAGGGTATGCAATGTGACCACACGTGGCTTCCCTTCTCTTTCTACCCTTCCTTATCCTCTCCTCATCTCTTGCTCGCTTCTTCAATTCAGACATGTATCCGGGACGGACAGGGGAGACGAGACGAGAGGAAAAAAAAAGCTTGCTCAAGACAGCAGCTGGCTACCGTAGGGGAAACGAGGAAAAGAGCAGTGGTCGATGGTGCCGTGTGTGTCAGATGTTGCTGGCTCGTGGCGCTGCCTTGCTTTTAGAAACGTACTGGGCTTGGCCCAGAGAGGGGGGTGGGGGCTCACGCCCATGTGTCGTGTACGCCACCATCCAAGCAAGCACGTACGACCTCCAACCACCTATCTAATACAGCACTCCTAAAGCTAGCTAGTAATTCGATTGATCTTCACGCGGTTAGTTTATCCAAATCAAGATTAAGCCTGCAGTTTGGTGCATTTTTACCTGCGTGAAATTCATGCAGCATACCATTGGTACGGTCGTGGTGACGACGATCCTTTTTTCTTTGCAGATTGGCACCCTCGCTTGCCTTGTCGTGCTCTTCTGTTTGGCACGTCATCCGCGGGAGGCATACGGCTAAGCCGTGATTGCAAGTGTGTTACCGTGCTTCTAGTACGCCTTTCTTCAAAGTAAATAATGGCGCTACCTCCGTGCACCAGATATGTTCCTCCTGCTGCAGATTCGGGCCGGGAGTCCAGTTCATTTCATCTTTTCTAAAGCAGAGGACTAATTTTTTTAAAAAAACATATTTCAACAAAAAGCAAAGATAACCGTATGCACTTTTCCGACCAGATGCAGGTGCTTGATCCGCTAAACTTTAGCACTAGTGCATTCAAACAAGAGTGCTAATGGGTGGACTAAACTTTAGTCAAGACTCAAAAACTTTAGCAAAAATATAAGTGCTAATAGGTGCTAAAATTTATTTTTTTTAATTTTAGCACATCCAAATAGGCTTAATAGACGCTAAAGTTTGTCACATGTTCTGTTGTTCGTAATGTGCTGGATTCTTCTCGCATAGCAGAGCCTTTTGTATGCTTCCATTTCATCATTTGACTCACACATGATGGTGGGGCCTCTAATTTGCGTAATTCCTTTTGTTTTCACGACCTTCACCTGATCACCTCATGTTTTGGGGGCAATAATGCCAGCGATGCTTATCTTGTTACTGTTCTGATGCTGTGCGTGCTGTCAAGAAAGGTGGCGTACATAGGTGTTCATGGTGTACCTGCGTCGCATGGGCCGGGGGAAGAAATGCAAGCATGCCCGCATGCTATTGATTCGTACATAGAGGGATCTTCTATGGCAAGCAAACTCTAAATCTTGTCATTCTCCTCTGCAACGATTTAATTCTTATTCGGATTATAAAAAGATTGTCATGCATGGCCTAAATCTCAATCAAGTTCAAGCGGATGGTTGAAGCTGCTTGCCTTGGTGAGGAAGCACACTGCCTGTTGTTGTTTTGTGCCTGGGGAGTGGGGAAGATACCATTCGCATTGTTTAGTACACGAAGGAACAAAAAGAAAAGGGCTCATCTCATGATCAGATCACGATCCAAACACACGCACGCACACACACCCGTCAGATCCCTAGGCAAGGAGCTCCACATGGCACCAGCTCAGAGCGCACACGGCGCGCTCCTCGCCTCCGTGCTCGCCCTGACACCCTGCAACTAAACAATCAGCGGGAGCAGCATGCAGCTGCTGGCCTCCACTGACCACGCACACGCCGCGGCTTGTTTTTGCACAACAAAAAGGTAAGCAGCCACCAAGCCAAACTACGAGGAGGGGAAAAGATGGAGAGAGAGAAGGAGAGGTGAGGTGAAAGCTGCCATGGCTGATGCACCCACTCGTGCAACGCCTCTTTTATTTTACTATACTAGCTGCTCTTTCGTTTCCTTGCACGGCTGCACGTCCGCACGCCCCGGTCAGTCGAGACGGAGGACAACAAGAGAGGACAGCCATCTTCGATCTTTGCTGCTATGGGAACCCATGGTCCATGGTGGAGGCATATGTATCCATGCATCTGCTTCTAGCCTTCTAGCTAAATCCTCGTAGTTCCGGAGAACTAAAGTTTAGCATTGTTACGTTAAAAAGAACTTGAATATTAAATAAAATCTATTTACAAATTCTTTTGCACAAATAGGTGCCATATGTCTCCTTAGATTCGTCTCGCGAATTAGCCTAAAGGTTTTACAATTAATTTTAAATTAGATTTTATTTCATACATCAAAGTGATAAGATTGTCTTTGATGCGATAGAGCTAAAGTTTAACCCTCAGGCATACAACACCGACATCATTACAATTTCTTTCTTAGTTGAAGAGTCATAAACTTGCTAATCTTTAGTCAAGAAGAGATATTTTTCTCTATTAATCTCTGCTATGGACATTAGAGCTGTAATGCACTTACCATAAAACTAGCACTGAAACACTAACACGCTCTCTATCAAACCTTTCTCCAGCGAGACAAGGGAGCGTTGATTTTGTTTTCTCGTGGTGCTATTTTTTATGACAAATTGCCTGCCATCAAAATTCCTTTTTTTTGTGTGTGTAAGTGCCCAGTAGTACATCATTGGGTGCTCGGGGATGATAGGTCACTAGTGTGCAACAGGCAACAGGTGTTGACCAAGCAACCATCCCTCGTTTCCCAAACCGATCGATCCTGAAGTTGTGTTGTTCGTGTCCTAGTTCGTTGGTCCCCTAGCATTTCCACTGAACTGTTGAGCGGCTAGTATACCCTCGAAAACAAAACAAAAGGAAAAAGAGAGGGAAAAGGAAAGCTGAACAGCGTGACATGAGAGACCAGAGTAAGGTGAATGAATGAACGAAGGGACGTATGGATGTGAACTGAGGAAATCAAGAGAGCAGAGGAAGAAGAAAGGATGGATGGGCACTTGGGCAGGGCGGCAAGCAAAGCAAAGCAAAGGGGAGAGAGAGAGAGGAGAGCATGAGCAGCAGCCAGCAGCAGCCTCACTGCCTCAGATCAGATCACTCGCATCACATCCATTTCTCCTTGCTGCCAGTACAACTCATGTTCACGCCCTTCCCCACCCCCACCATCGCTGTGGACCCGGCCCATGGACTGCCCGCGAGCCCGCCCAGGACAAGCCCACGAAACCCCCATAAATGCATGCCTCAGATCCACCCATCACATGAGCTCCCGCGCCACTGTAAACGCAACGCTGACCATTCGTGCTTGGAGCATGCCGATATTTAAAATTTTTAATACACATGATATATATATATATATATGTGTGTATATGTTATTTCTCCTTTTTTCCATTCTTGATGTCTCCAAAATTTCACTGAAACTTAGTTTTTTTATGCATTTACAGTTGATTTTTTCTGAAATTTTGTACAATCTAAAAATGACAAAAAAACACAAATATTAACGCGACCATGAGACCGACCCATTACATCAGCAACTAAACCCCAGCAGTATGGTCCAGTGGACCAGGTCTAAGGTCCACGAGGCAGGTTGGCAAGCGAATCCTAAGACGCACACGCACACCCACACTGCCACACTGCCACTCGCTTGACGCTTCCAACGCAAGGAGCTCAGCTCAGCTCAGCTCATTAAGCTCGCTGCGTCCCACCGTTTCCAAGTCAGCCAGCCGCCCACCGTCGCATCTTAGCTGCTCGTCCAGCTGAGCGCGAGGGGGAGGGCCATGAAGCCGCCGGCGGCGAGCCCAGGCCGCGCGGAGAAGCCGCAGCTGCCGGCGCCGGCTCCGCCGGGGCTGGCGCGGCTGCTGCTTAGCAAGAGCCGCCGGGGCGGGCGGTCCCGCCGCGCGCCGGCCACGTCGCCCATGTTTGTGTCCCGCGGCCGGAGCCGCGCGGCGGACGGGGAGCCGTCGTCGCCCAAGGTGACGTGCATTGGCCAGGTGCGGATGCGCAAGGGGAAGAAGGGGGCAGCGGCGGCGGCCAAGGCGGCCGCGCCGGAGAAGGGCGCCAAGGGGTACTGCCGGTGCCTCAAGAAGGCGTTTTTGTGCGGCGGGCTGTTCGATTTCGACTCCAGGAAGCGGAGGCAGAAGGCGCCGTCGCCGGAGGTGGAGAGGGCACGCCGGTCGCCCTGGGTGTTCAGCAGCAGGGACGTGGCCGTCGCCGCAGTGCCCAAGGCGGCGGATCCAAGGAGCGGGAGCCAGGGGGAGGGGCATGAGGATGACGAGGAGGAGGAGATGGTGGTGGGAGTGGGCGTCTTCGGATCGATCGGGAGGGAGGAGGGGGAGAAGTTGGGGATCGGTAGTGGCTGCGGCAGCGAGAAGGAGGAGGAGGACGGCGACGACGAGCGGGAGGCGCAGCTCGTGTCGTCGGCGACCACGACGCCGCCGAAGAACGCGCTGCTCCTGATGCGCTGCCGGTCCGCGCCGCAGAACCGCACGTCGCCGCTCACCTCCCGGTTCCCCGCCGCGCCGCAGGCGCCGGTGCCGGTGCCGGTGCCGGTGCCATCGCCCTCACCGACCAGGGACGCCCTCGCGGCGGTGGCACTGGAAATCGCCGCGTCCCCTTCTCCGTCTCCGTCCCCCCGCAAGCCGGAGAGGGCGTCTCCGTCCCCCCGTAAGCCGTCCGCGGAGAAGGCGTTCGCCGACGAGGACGGCGTCGAGAAGGGGCGAGGGGGAGCGGCGGCTGCACAGGAGCAGGACCCGCATCTGATCGGGGCACGAGAAGAGGATGACGAGGAAGAAGAAGACGACGACGAGTTCGAGGAAGAGGACGAGATGCGGTGCTCGTCGGCGCGGCCGCTGGTGCTGCAGCGGTGCAAGTCGGAGCCGGCGACGACCGCGGCCGCTAAGATGGCGGCGGGGGCGCCCGGCGCGGACGCGACGACCGCCGGGTGCTTCTGGGCCCACGGCGGGAGCAGCGGGCGGAGGCGGCACGCGCCGTCGGCCTCCGGGGCGCCGGTGGCCTTGACCGGTCACTAAGGCCGGAGGTCGCGGGACCGGCGGGTGAAGTGGGGCCCGCCCATCAGTATAATCGCTTTCCTTTTGTCTGTTGCTGTTAATTTGGTAGTAGAGTATTGGTAAGCTGTGTAATACTTTTGGCTAGTCAGTCTTCCCTGTTCATGTCTCTCTATGCAAAAGATGCTGCTCCTCTGTACAAATATCTTCACCTCATTGCTATGAAAATTTCATCTATGTTCTTCTGGGGTATTAGTAGTTCAGTAAACCAGTGTCATTTGAAGTAAGATTCAGGTCAGCTGATTACGCTAGGAATGCAGATACTATCATGATGCGTTTCAGACTTTCAGCTGGGGAGATTGGGGCACGAGAGTGATCAATCGCTTTCACGAAAGCTACGGTTCCTCCATGAAGACTGAGGAGCACAGAGCTCAGCTCAACTCGCTTTCCTTCATGACAGTTACAGCTCGACGTTTGCCACTCCACTGTCCGGTGCACTCCGGCCCGGTGATGGAATTAAAGAGGAGCCCCGTCCCGTCGCGGCCGGTGCGGCACCGGCGGTAATGCTTCTGCTTTGCCTACGACGCCGACCGCACGTCTCGGCACGCCTCGCTCGAGCAACCGTCGCATGCGCGTGCACGCCGCCTCCATGGATTTTCAAGTCCGTGACAGGATCCTCCCCTTTTCAAGTACTCCTACTTGACAGGATTGCAAGGAAGTAATACTGTAATAGTAATCTCTGGATTTCAGAGGGAGAAGATAATCAAGATCCGGGGCCAAAGGGAGAAGAGGGAAGGAGCACCATCCGATTCAAGAGTGACGGCTGCGACCCGTCAGGCTTATACTAAGAAGAAGAAGAAGTAGTAGTTAAGATCATCTCCTAAGATAGAATAGAGGCAACCAATCACCACTGGCAGCAACACATGAGCTGAGAACCCGTTCCATCCACTTGCAGCAGTTGCAGGCACGATAATAGCATCAAACAAGCATGGGATGCTGCGATTCAAGATGTGATCCGGCTGGCCAAGAAGGCCCGGCCGGGTTAACTAAAAAGTAAGAGGCCGGCAGGGTACGGCCAGCATCCACCGTGCACATGAGCAGCCACGAGCTGGGTTGACCTGCGAATTGCGGGCGCTATTAGTGGACTAACAGTGCCGCGCCGTGTCATCTCGAGATCTGCTCTTGTTTGACAATCCCTGGCGGGAGGGAGGAGCTCGGAGCTCAGGGAGGGAATCATCGGCGACAGCGAGAGAGACGAGAGTAAAAAGGCTTTCGCAGCAGGGACATGGAGAGTGGAGAGGAGGAACGCTACGTGCGGCCCTACGCCTCGAAGCGGCTAAAGAAAGTATCCTTTTTCCCAGGTCGTCATCGTCATCCCGGCGTCCGTCTCGCTCGCCCGTCCATCACCCAGGTGCGGCCGTGCTGGTGCTACAGCGCTACACAGCAGCTAGCTGCCATGGCCAGCCTCCGCACTACCCGCACAAAAACATGGTGCCCCGTGTGGCGCTCTTTTGTTTTCATCAAAGCCTGAAACCACGCACGTGTTCTCATATCCGGGGAATCTAAAAACACTGGGGAGTTTGTTTTGTGTGCTCCACTACGGTCAGCATCTCTAGCGGATCCCCGTTCCCCAACCCAACTACTATATTTGGAGAGTTTACATAAAAATTATGCTTCAGCAAATCCTCTTTATATCTCCCTTTTCCCAATAATTTACCGCAACTCTCCCCAAATAGAGGGAGAGTTAGCTCTCGGTAGTTGGATTGGGATGAGATTATTGGGGAACCGCAAAAGCAACTCTCCCAGTAACCTTGAAAGAATTATTGGAAAAGTACCTCTCCAGTAACCATGAAAGATCATTGGGAACATCCCCATTAGATGGTTATTGGAAAAGATTTATTGGAGAACTGCTAAGGAGTTTTATTGTTGGGTGGTAGAGGTCTTTCCCGTTTCCATCATTGTAAGGATCGATGGACCAAGAGAGGGGGTGAATTGGGCCTTTTTCAATTTCTAAAACAAAGTAAAGCAAGCTTAACCTATGCAATGCTAGTAAGGCACCAATTCACCAACCGGATAACTAAGCTACCTACACAAGCTAGGAGAGATAAAAAGAGAAGTAAATCCTAGCAAGGTAGAGCAAAGGTATGATCTCTAAGTCAAGCACATGAGTAAATTGGATGAAAGAAAAATGCTTGAATAAAGAGAGTGGACAAGAGACAACCGGATTTTTTCCCGTGGTATCGATGTGTTGGCACACACCCCTAATCCACGTTGTGACACTCACAAAGAGTCTTGTCACCTCCCAAGTCACGGAGACGAGGGCGCTCACTAAGAGTCTCCGTTCACCATCCCGGTGTGGTGGAGATCAAGCCACGTACAATCTTCTTCTCCGGGCTCCCACAATCCTTGGCAAGCTCCGAGAGAAACACCTCGATCACCAAGATCGCCTAGGTGATGCCAATCACCAAGAGTAACAAGCTAAGACCTTCACTTGAGCAAGAACCGATCACTAAGAACGGATGCACACAAGCTTCTCTCTACTAAAGTCCTTAATCTTGCTTCTTGATTGATTGAATAAACAAGTGTGTGAAATGATGTAGCTCAAGGTGGCTCTTGACTTTGGTATGAGTATTTGGATGTTGCCTGGCGTCAAGAAGAGTAAAATGACCCATTGGAGGGGTATATATAGGCAGCTCACATGAATAAAGCCGTTGGAGAAAAAGCTGCCAGAAAACTGCGTAGCGCCGGTTAATCCGACGTACGTCCAATAATCATCGTCAGTTTAACCGTGAATGTAAACTGCCACCTTCTGAAAACTAGCCGTTACAACTTGGGCAGATTAACCGGCGTATCATCGGTTTAACCGGTGAGTATAGTTATCCACTGATCAACTGAAAAACCAAGTCTCTGGACTACTGCACCGACGTCTCATTTCAAACATCGCCGGTTTAACCGGTGTATAGAGCTTGAAATACCCTGGAAAAACCAACTCTGGACTAATGCACCGACGTTAAATTTAAACACGTCGGTTTAACCGGTGTATAGACTTGTCCAAACTCTGCTGACTTCGTTTAACCGACGTATAGAAAATAGAGAGCGTCGGTTAAACCTGTGTTAAGGATTTTTCCTGATTTTGTCTTTTCTGATTTGAGTCTTGAATGAAATCCAAATATTCTTGAGATATGAGTTGAGAACCACTTGTTTGAGCTTTTTAGAAACCTGAGTGACCATTGTGTGCATCCATTTTCAAATGACCAAGTCCATGCTCAAGTTACTTAGCCTTAACCCCTCTTAACAGTGCAATCACTACAAAACTATAAAACCTATACTAACCTAAGTGTCCTTCTCAACATTATGACACTTAGGACTAGAAAGATTCTTAGTCTTGACATATAATTGAGTTGAATGCTGAGATCGCCTTTTTGAGTAACGAAAATTAGGGGCCTCTTTTGACTTATGACCAAATGAGCGATAATGATCTATTAAGCTGCACAAACTCATTACTCACAATAATGGTTGTCATTAATCACCGAAACATACCTTGAGAGCCTAGATGCTTACAATCTCCCCCTTTTTGGTGATTGATGACAACACAAACATAAATAATCGAGAGAGCAAGAAAGATAAGGCAAGAATAAACACAAGCAAACTCGAAAGAAAAGAACCAAAGAGCTCAATGGCTCAAATGAAATCCATAGATATGTCTCAAAACACAGCATACTCAAGTGATAAATGTACATATCCATGAACTAATACCAAATGTGATATAAAACATCAAAGTCCTGATCACTATAAGCTCTCTCTAACTCTACCCTCCCCCTGACTCCAACTCCCTCTCTCCCTTTGGCATCAAAGCACAAAAAAGAGGCGAGCTACTGATCCGGCTGTCGTGGTACGGCAAGAAAACGGTCCGGGTCATCGTCGTCGTCGTCGTCGGACGGTGGATCCTCGGTGACGGACGGGAGCTGGTGGTCAGAACTGCCTGCTGGAGCTGAACTGACTGGAGGTGTAGCTGTCGTCGAGGCTCTAGTGCTGGCACTGCCTGGAAGAGGGTCCGTGGAAGTAGTAGCCGGCTCAGCAGAGGATGTGACAACATCTGAAGTAGTAAGTGCTGAAGCTGTCGGCTGTGTTGACTGCTGAAGCAAGGAACCCTCTCCACCTCCCCCTGAAGGTAGTGTCTGTGGAACGACGGGGAGGCCGACTGTCTGCACAGCTGAAGGTGACTCCTGGAAGAGTGAAGTCGCTGGCAGTGGTGAGAAGAAAGGACGACCCGCAGACCCAAGTAGTGCGGACATCGAGAACATGGTCTCCGGGGTCGCTGAGGTAGCTGGAGCAGTAGGGGCTGGAGCTGGTGTAACGGCAAGTGGCGGTGCTCCAACACCATGAAGGCCTGGCTGTCCTGACTGCTATGGGGCGAGTCCAGTGTGAGAGTAAAGCTGTGAGATCATCCCGAACATCGCCATCATGCCCTGCTGCATCTGCTGGAATTGAGCGTCTGTCCTCTGAGAGACTCTGTCAATAAGGCCGACAAAGTCGCAGCTCGCTCACGGGCGGCCTCCCTCTGTATAGCTGCAAGTTGAGCCTCATGGGCTCTCCTAGCCTCCTCCTGTGCTAGCCGGTCCTCTCTCTGCTGAGTCACAAGCTGCTGTAGAAGTGCGGTGAGCTCAGACGGCTGAGACACCTGGGACTCTGAAACTGTAGTAGCAGCGGCTGACTCTGGAGCTGGCTCCCTGGACCCCCCTGCCTCATGGTCGTGACTAGCTGGGGCTGGTGCAGGGAAGTACTCTTCATCCTCGGAGGAGTCTGACTCAAGGTCGGACCAGTGTATCTCATCTTCTCCTCCGGGGAGCTATGCCTCGGCGGCAAGCAGTGCCTCATCCTCCTGTGCCACTCGGGCCTGTGCCTCGGGTGACAACTGTGCCATAGCAGCTCTATCGGCATGTCTGCCTCTCCTCCGGTCCTGTGGTGCAGTCGGACGGTAGACTAGGAACCAGGGAACCTCGTCCTGACGGTAGACTGCACTGACGGGTGACTCAGCTGGCACGATCATAGAACAGATATAGCTGATCCAGTGAGCATATGGAAACTGACGCACAACACCCATCCCGTCAGTGATAACATCCTCGATCTCAGCCAAGATGAAATAAACAATGTCAAACGGCTCATGAGTGAGGATGTGTAGAAGCAGTAGCTGCTGCAGTCCTGTGAACCCCTCTGGGTAGCCACTTCTCGGTAGCAAAGTCCTCCGGAGTGCCATATGTACTGCGTATGCCTCTGGGGTCAGCAGGCTGGGAACTCTGGCGTAGGAGGCAGGAAACGGCTGGCGGAAGCATTGAGAGATCGCCTCGTGAGAAGGTGCAATCCCGCCAATCATGGCTCTGCGCGGTGGATCTGCATCACCATAAACCATCTCGTGCAGGGAGACATCAACCAAGTCAACTCCAAGAATCCCTGCTAGTGTAGCCCTGGACAGACCAAAGACCTGGCCTCCAAACATGAAGTGTACAGCTCTGCGTTCTGGGGCTATCCAAGCTGTGGCATAAAGAACTCGAACCTAGTCCTCAATGTATCTGTTCCGCTCAATCGAAAGCAACCTGGGCAGTCCCCTGAAGTGAGCAAAGTGCTCTCTGACATCTGCTCCCCCTGCGGCTGTCCTCAGAGACACCCAGTCAAGAACTCTGTGCGGGAAGATCCTGTGGCCCCGCCTCTGGTAGGTCTCGTAGAAACTGGCCTGAAGAAGCGTCCAGAATCTACGGTCGACCCTGCTATCACGTGTCACGGGAAACCACTCGTCCTCCTGAACACTCCACCTGAGCCTCTTGACCTTCGCCGCATTGGCCTTGGTCAAGTTCTGGAGTAGCACACCTGGCTCCAGACGCACAACAGTGTCCATACGGAACACTGCGCGCTCGGCCGCTAGGGCCTCGGCTCTACGAGCTGCTGCTGCTGCTGCGGACCTGCGAGGCTCCTGTGGCTGGTGACCTCCTCGCGTCCTCGGTCCGGTGCGACGCTCGGTCGCTCGCGAAGTGTCTCCTGCGGGGGACGTCTGCCGGGTGCGGCCAGAACGTCGTAGAGTCGGTGATTGTGTGCTCTGCCCCTGTGACTGCTCAGACTGCTCTGCCTCTGTATCTGAATCTGAATCTGCAGCTGAAAGTGACTGATCTGACTCTGCTGCTGCTGCCGCAGTCATGGCTCTAGTGGTCCTGGCACCTCTGACTCTGCCCATGCCTCGACCTCTGCCCCTGCCCCTGGCTGACGGATCCCTGATCGCGAAGGGGCGAGCACGGCCTGATGCCTGCTCCTCGGCAGCCTTAGCCACCATCTCGGCCCTCTCGGCCTCTCTCGCTGCACGAGTCCGCTTGCGAGCGGGCTCCTCGACCACAATCTCCTTCCCCTTCCTCTTCTCACGGCCCATCTCGACAACAGGGGGTGACAAGAACGCGGCGCTGCGAGCTAGGGCGAGCGTGATGGTTTGGGCAAAACACCGAACACTTGGCGTGCGCGGCGTGAATGCGTGAGTGCGGTGCAAGGCGCGTGGGCGGCGGCACGGTGGAGGTGCAAGGCGTGCGGAGCAGAAGGCGCTGGCGTGGGCGCGGTGGCGCGCGGGCGGCGGACGGCGGCGGCGCGGTTGCAGTGCAGGCGGCGCGCGGAGCGACGCAAGGCGGCGGCGGCGCGGTTGCGCGCCGGCGGCAGACGGTGGCGGCGCGGTTGCGGTGCAAACGGCGCGGGCGGCGGACGGCGGCGCGCACGGGCGGCACAATGCGGCGCGGTGGCGGAGATGACGACGAAGGCGAGGAGACGGCAAACGGCGAAGACGAGCGGGTGAAAGCGAGCGGGCAAGAGAGTTATATGACAGGTGGACCCCGCAGATTTTCTTATCGCCGGTTGATCCGACGCTTAGGGTTCGAACGCCGGATGATTACGTCGGTGTAATTTACCCGAGATTTTACCAAATCTGTATCTGAACGCTGGTTGAACCGATGATCCTATAAATGCACTCGCCAGTTGAACGGCACAAACGACAGTTGATTTTCAGGTTAGATCTGTGATATGTTCACCGGTTGATCCGATGCTCCATAAATTGTATACACCGGTTGAACGCCTGGACTGACTGAGCTGAAGCTGAAACTTAGTAACGCCGGTTAAACCGATGGGTGAAGATCCTTTGAATGTCGGTTTAACCGGTGAAGCCGAAAACCCTCACTCAGCTCACTCTTCTATGCTAAGTCCAATAAACTTATAAAATTCGAATAAACTCAAGATAATGGACTTGCATAGGCGACTTTACCCCTCAAAGCAAATAGGATAGCTCACTAGCTTAGATAATTTTTCTTTTCAAACACAAGGAAAAGCCGCAAGAGCGACAAAGCACCAAATAAAATGTATGAGCCATGTCATAGGAATATTGAAGAAAGAAAGCTTCAAACTCATCATGACATTGCTCACTAGGCAATAACGCACCTAACATTTTACTATTTTCACTTTTCATGAATTGAGATTTTGTATATGAAGCAAGTCTCATTTTCATCAAGTGATCTCCTTTGTGACCCCTACGCATGCAATGATAATGCAAGCAACATCCACATGCGAAAGTAAGGTAAACATGAAGTGCACATCTATATGACAAGAAATGCATAGCGAGAATTTAAATTCTACTTGTCAAGGTTTGAACCCACGGGAAGCTTCTTCACGATGAGCCTTTCTACAAGCCTAGAGGAAAACAAGTGGACCACCACCTCTAGCTAAACCCTTGCTCATTACTATCTTACCATGGTTAGACAAGTGTCCTATATGTATGCATTTTTCTATATGACATGTCAACTTACATGACGTTTGCCGCATCTAACACATTTAGCTCATTCCTTAGCCTAACAAAGGTACTCTCGTCTAAAGGTTTTGTGAAAATATCCGCCAATTGCTCATCGGATCTCACACCTTGAAGGGAAATGTCCCCCTTGGCTTCGTGATCACGCAAGAAGTGATGGCGAATATCAATGTGTTTTGTGCGAGAGTGTTGAACCGGATTCTTGGCAATTTTTACGGCACTTTCATTGTCACAAAGGAGTAGTATTCTACCTAGTTTCACACCAAAGTCCAAAAGGGTTTGCTTCATATATAGAATTTGGGCACTACATGCACCGGCCGCTATATATTCCGCTTCCGCGGTGGACAAAGCCATGGAATTTATCTTCTTACTTGACCAAGAAACTAGAGAACGCCCAAGCAAGTGACAACCCCCGGAGGTACTCTTGCGATCCACACGGCTTCCGGCAAAATCCGAATCCGAGTATCCCAAGAGATCTAAGCTAGCGCCTTTGGGGTACCACAAGCTATGCTAGGAGTGTGCTTGAGATACCGAAGGATCCTATTCACTGCCAAAAGATGTGATTCCTTTGGGTTACCTTGAAAATGGGCACACAAGCACACACTAAACATTATATCGGGCTTAGATGCGGTAAGGTAAAACAAAGACCCTATCATAGAACGATAGAGGGATTGATCAACCGGTTTACCGTCCACATCCAAGTCGAGATGCCCATTGGTTGCCATGGGTGTCTTGATTGGCTTGCACTCATCCATCTTGAACTTTTTCAAAATATCTTTAGTATACTTTTCTTGATAGATTAATGTCCCTTCCTTCATTTGTTTGACTTGAAAACCAAGGAAGAAGGTCAATTCGCCAATCATGGACATCTCGAATTCCCTAGACATCATGGTAGCAAACTCATGGCTTAGTAAATCATTAGTTGAGCCAAAGATAATATCGTCAACATAAATTTGACAAATGAAAAGATCCCCGTTGACGTCTTTTGTGAACAAAGTGGTGTCCACCCTCCCGATCTTGAAGCCTTGCATAATTAGGAAGTCACGAAGCCTCTCATACCAAGCCCTTGGAGTTTGTTTAAGCCCATAGAGTGCCTTGTGCAACCTATAAACATGGTTAGGATTCCTCGGATCTTCAAACCCGGGAGGTTGCTCAACATACACAAGTTCGTTAATAACGCCATTTAAGAATGCACTCTTCACATCCATTTGATATAGCTTAATGTTATGATGTGAAGAGTAAGCAAGAAGGATGCGGATAGCTTCAAGTCTTGCGACCGGAGCAAAACTTTCACCAAAATCCAAACTTTCGACTTGAGAAAACCCTTTTGCCACAAGTCTTGCTTTGTTGCGTACCACCACCCCATGTTCATCTTTCTTGTTTTGAAAGACCCACTTTGTGCCGATGATGTTCTTGTCTTTCGGAGGTGCTTCAAGGACCCAAACTTCATTGCGGATGAAATTGTTCAATTCTTCTTGCATGGCCATCACCCAATCCGAGTCCTCAAGCGCTTCCTCTATGCTAGTAGGTTCAATACAAGAAACAAACGAATGATGTTCGCAAAATGAAGCATGCTTAGATCGAGTTCTTGCTCCTTTGGAAGGACTACCAATGATTTGACCAATTGGATGATCCTTGGAGATGCGACCATGCTTCACTAGCGGTACTTGCATGGATGCTTGTTGGGGTGGATCATGGGTGACTTGTGCTTGTGGTGGAACATTTTGCTCTTCTTGTTCTTGGACTTGGGGTGTTGGCGTTGACACATTTTCTTGAGATAGTGGATCAACTTTTTCTTGATCTTCATCCACTTGGGGTGCCGTGGAGGTGCTTGGTGTAGATGAGGAAGATCCTCCCCCTTGATCATTGCCTTCATGCACTTCTTCCGGCTTGATATCCCCAATGGATATATTCTTCAAAGCTTCATCAATCTCTTCATCACCTACATTTTCATAGCCAACAATCTCCTCTTGGGAGCCATTAGATTCATCAAACTCCACATCACATGTTTCTTCAACTAACCCGGAGGTTTGATTGAATACTCTATATGCTTTGGAGTTTGATGCATAACCAAGAAAGAAACCTTCATCACATCTACTCTCAAACTTACCGAGCCTTTTCTTCTGATAGATGAAGCATTTGCAACCAAAGACTCGAAAGTAGGATATATTTGGTTTCCTCCCGGTGATGAGCTCATATGGAGTTTTCTTGAGGAGTCGGTGAGGATACACTCGGTTGGATGCATGACACGCCGTGTTGATTGCTTCCGCCCAAAATTTCTCGGACGTGCCATAATCATCCAACATTGCTCTTGCTAGGGTGATGAGTGTCTTGTTCTTTCTTTCCACCACTCCATTTTGTTGAGGCGTGTAGGTGGCGGAAAACTCATGCTTGATTCCCTCTTCATCGTACCATTCTTCATTCTTCGCATTCTTGAACTCGGTGCCGTTGTCACTCCGGATCTTCACAATTGGGGAGTTGTACTCCCTTTGAGCTTTTCTTGCAAATGTCTTGAAGATCTCCGGAGTTTCACCCTTATCGCCTAGAAACATAACCCAAGTGAAGCGTGAAAAATCATCAACGATTACTAGGCAATAGAGGTTACCACCAATGCTCTTGTATGTAGTTGGACCAAAGAGATCCATGTGTAGTAGCTCGAGCGGCTTGGAGGTAGACAACATCGTATTGATGGGATGATGTGTTGCAACTTGCTTCCCAGCTTGACATGCTTTGCATAACTTGTTCTTGTCAAAAGTGACGTCCTTCATGCCAGTGATCATCCTTTTCTTGTGGGCTTTCTTGAGGTTGCTCATGCCAATATGAGCAATTCTTCTATGCTAAAGCCACCCAAGAGACGACTTGGTGAAGAGGCATGTTGCTTGTTTGCTTTGAAGAGAAATCCACTAAATAGATGTTGCCATGCCTAAACCCCGTGAATACCAATGACTTATCTTTTTCATGAGTTACTACAACACCTTTCTTGTCAAATGCACACGTTAGTCCAAGATCACATAATTGAGCAATAGAGATAAGATTGAAACTAAGTGCTTCTACAAACAAGACATTTGAAATAGATAAATCTTTTGAAATTGCTATTCTATCCAAACCTAAGACTTTCCCCCTTGAGTTATCACCATAGGTGACATGTTCATGATCGCCGGGGTCTTCAAGAGAGGTGAACATGCTATCATTGCGGTCATGTGTTGAGAGCAACCGCTATCAAGTACCCAATATTTTTCACCGGCTTTGTAGTTCACCTACACACATGAGAATTCACTTTTGAGTTTTAGGAACCCAAACAAGCTTTGGGCCTTGCACATGTGTGACAAGAGCTTTTGGCACCCAAAGTTGCTTGGGGAGTTTCTTCTTTGAGTCCTTAGCCATTTTGCCAATGAACTTGGCCTTCACCTTGCCCTTCACTTTACTCAAGAGAAAATGGTTATTTTGAAACATTGATGAGTAATTCTTGGGTAAATTAGGAAGAGGACGTGATGGTAAAGTGCACTCCCTCGTGTGGTGCCCGGTGACTTGGCAATGTTGGCAATATGAACCAACTTCCTTGATGAAGCTAATCTTGATCTCCGTAGAAAGAGTAGTAGCTATGTTTGGCTCCGAAAATGAACCAAGACCTTTCTTGCCAAAGTCACGGGCATTGTTGAAGAGAATTTCCTTGTGGATGTATTCTCCTCTTGAGAGTTTCTCCACACTACTCTTAAGACTTGCCACTTGATCCATCAATTTCTTTTCCCTAGAAGGAGCAAGCTCGGGCACAATATTAGTGGCATTAACATTAATGAGTAGGTCATCACATGAAGTAGAAGTATTGACCTTTTCAAAAGTTTCATGAGCAAATTTCTCAAGACTTGGGTCAATTGATTCATAGGCAAATTCAAGTTCTTGATACTTGTGAGACAACTCTCTATGCTCTTGTTTGAGCTTTTTGTGGCTCTCTTCAACTTGCTTAGCAAGTACAAGTGACTCATTGTGCTTTTTGAGCAAGTTATTGTACTCACCAAGCAAGTCGGAGTGGGCAAGCTCTAACTTGGCATGAGTACTCTCAAAAATTTTGACTTTGCCCTTTTCCCTCTTGATGACGGATGTATACTTATTAATGAGGTTAGTGAATTTATTAGGATCAAACTCTTCATCACTATCATCTTCACTATCTACCTCACATACCTTGGTGTTACCTTTTGCCATGAGGCACATAGGAGGCGGAGGTAGTGGTGGTTCTTCATTGGTGAGGGCGATGGTGACGATGTCTTCTTCATCACTTGAATCTTCGCTTGATGCGACATCGGTCACCCATTCTTGTTTTTCCACCAAGAAGCTTTTCTTGGTGTGCCCTTTCTTCTTTGGAAAGAGCTTGGTCTTCTTGTCATGGGTCTTCTTCTTCCCAAATCTCTTGTTTTTGTTCTTCCTTTCTTCTTCATCATCATCGCTTCAATCATGGCGATGCTTGCTCTTGTTATCCTTGTTTCTTTTGTCCGGCTTGGGGAAATTTGGACGGATGTGACCTTTTTCTCCACAATTGTAGCAAATTTTATTCTTGACATCCATTGGCCGGAACATTCCCTTTTTAGAGTCAAAGTTGAAACCCTTCTTATTGATCTTGTCATTCAAGCGTGTGAACTTTCTTATCATGAGAGCAAGTTCTTCATCTTCTTTAACATCGGATGAGCTTTCATGATGATCATCTCCTTCATTGCTTGAGCTTGAATCTTGCTTGATCATCTTGAGCTTGCGAGATTTGTTTGCCTTGATCTTTAGAGCAATTGATTTGCTTGAAGTTGGCTCTTCGGACATACCAAGAATACTCATTTCATGAGCGCGAATTTCCCCCACAAGCTCTCCTACTTCCATTGTGTCAAGATTCTCCTTTTGAAGCATAGCATTGATGATGTTATACTTGGGCTTCGGGAGGAGCATGAGAATCTTGCGATTGATGGAGGCACTGTCAATTTTGGATATTTCAAGTGCATTAATGTCCTTGACAATGACATTCAAGCGAGAATACATATCATTGCAATTTTCATGAGCTAGCATTTTAAAAGAACCATACTTAGCTCTAAACAAGTGATATTTTTGCTCACGAAGTTTAGTGGAACCTTCATGAATTTCAATGAGCTCCCTCCAAATATCACTTGCTAAGTCCATGCCATTAACTCTAGCAAAGACTTCCTCACTAATGGCTTCGAAAATTGCATTTCTAGCCTTGCATTCCATTTTAATTGTTCGGTGGTGGGAGGTTCGGTGAACCCGGTCTGAGTCACCAACCACACTTCGGGGGCAATCGCATCAAGATATGCGGCCATGCGAACTTTCCAATAAGCAAAGTTCTTGCCCTCGAAGTGAGGCGGCGAACCACCCATCTTGGCCATAGCTCTAGGCGGTGAAGCCTAATGATCCAAATGAGCAACGAGGCTCTGATACCAATTGTAAGGATCGATGGACCAAGAGGGGGGTGAATTGGGCCTTTTTCAATTTCTAAAACAAAGTAAAGCAACCTTAACCTATGCAATGATAGTAGGGCACCAATTCACCAACCGGATAACTAAGCTACCTACACAAGCTAGGAGAGATAAAAAGAGAAGTAAATCCTAGCAAGGTAGAGCAAAGATATGATCTCTAAGTCAAGCACATGAGTAAATTGGATGAAAGAAAAATGCTTGAATAAAGAGAGTGGACAAGAGACAACCGGATTTTTTCCCGTGGTATCGATGTGTTGGCACACACCCCTAATCCATGTTGTGACACTCACAAAGAGTCTTGTCACCTCCCAAGTCACGAAGACGAGGGCGCTCACTAAGAGTCTCCGTTCACCATCCCGGTGTGGTGGAGATCAAGCCACGTACAATCTTCTTCTCCGGGCTCGCACAATCCTTGGCAAGCTCCGAGAGAAACACCTCGATCACCAAGATCGCCTAGGTGATGCTAATCACCAAGAGTAACAAGCTAAGACCTTCACTTGAGCAAGAACCGATCACCAAGAACGGATGCACACAAGCTTCTCTCTACTAAAGTCCTTAATCTTGCTTCTTGATTGATTGAATGAACAAGTGTGTGAAATGATGTAGCTCAAGGTGGCTCTTCACTTTGGTATGAGTATTTGGATGTTGCCTAGCGTCAAGAAGAGTAAAATGACCCATTGGAGGGGTATATATAGGCAGCTCACATGAATAGAGCCGTTGGAGAAAAAGCTGCCAGAAAACTGCGTAGCGCCGGTTAATCCGACGTACGTCCAATAATCATCGTCGGTTTAACCGTGAATGTAAACTGCCACCTTCTGAAAACTAGCCGTTACAACTTGGGCAGATTAACTGACGTATCATCGGTTTAACCGGTGAGTATAGTTGTCCACTGATCAACTGAAAAACCAAGTCTCTGGACAACTGCACCGACGTCTCATTTCAAACATCGCCGGTTTAACCGGTGTATAGAGCTTGAAATACCCTGGAAAAACCAACTCTGGACTAATGCACCGACGTTAAATTTAAACACGTCGGTTTAACCGGTGTATAGATTTGTCCAAACTCTGCTGACTTCGTTTAACCGACGTATAGAAAATAGAGAGCGTCGGTTAAACCTGTGTTAAGAATTTTTCCTGATTTTGCCTTTTCTGATTTGAGTCTTGAATGAAATCCAAATATTCTTGAGATATGAGTTGAGAACTACTTGTTTGAGCTTTTTAGAAATCTGAGTGACCATTGTGTGCATCCATTTTCAAATGACCAAGTCCATGCTCAAGTTACTTAGCCTTAACCCCTCTTAACAGTGCGATCACTACAAAACTATAAAACCTATACTAACCTAAGTGTCCTTCTCAACCTTATGACACTTAGGACTAGAAAGATCCTTTGTCTTGACATATAATTGAGTTGAATGCCGAGATCGCCTTTTTGAGTAACGAAAATTAGGGGCCTCTTTTGACTTATGACCAAATGAGCGATAATGATCTATTAAGCTGCACAAACTCATTAGTCACAATAATGGTTGTCATTAATCACCGAAACATACCTTGAGGGCCTAGATGCTTACAATCATCCTATCCTATTCAAACTTCTACATTAGTTTCCAAAGGGGTGAAAAATATATCACTAATACGAAGTACCGATATCCATATCCACGAATATGTATTTCATGAATCTTTCATCCGATGTATGAACTTTATAGCAGTTGATGATATAATGTAAAGGAAATAGATAATCAAAGTTTGCTTGCAAAACTTTTTTCTTAATTCTAATACACCTTACAAAAAGCAAGAAGGGGTATATGGAAGCATCTATTACAATATAAACACAACAATATAATAGGGCCCATCTCACCTAGGTCTGTGTGTGGTCCATGCACATTTCCTATGCAACGGGCCACGAGTCGAGAGGAACCAAGAACAACCACTTCCATGCCAATATGGCAGGAAGCCACTCGCGAGGGTGGGATGGGTCTATTGTGTTTATTTTTCCAAACCTTTATTATAAACATTTCTAGGACATTTGAGTCTTGCAGGAGTTCTTGATACTTTAATACCTAGAGTAATTTTGCTAAACAAATATACACTAAAGGGTGATTGCAACTCGTGCAAAATATATTTCAATCTACCTGAGTAACTAAGTTATTGTAAATAAAAGTTCTTATCTCGTATATACTCACCATCACTGAAGCACAACTTAATCTCTAAAGTTCAGATTTGAGGCTTGCAAAACGTTTAGGTGAGATTAATATTTTTTTTTTGTTCTCTTAACAGGATCCATATATATACACCAATTTTTTTGTTTATTTATAAACTTTAACAGTTCGAGTTTAGTGTCTGAACCATGGTTTCAGAATCTTGGTGACGCTGTATGACTTTACAACCTAGATAAAGGGAGAATCGATGATGTTGTATTTTTAAAATTCTATGATCGCAACCTCACTTACAAGAGATGTTATCCAATTTATTGAGAATCATGATTTTGGCAAACACTGCATCTCCAAACTGTTGGGGCAAAAAAACTAAATTTCTCGCGCTAAGATAAGAAAATCTCGGAAACCTAATTCTACGATCACTGTTTCCCATAGAAGAGGCAGATGCCGCAGGCTTGATGCCTTGATCATTCTCCGTGCATATATCTGTCACCATCGGTAGGGGCAAGTCCTCCCTCGCCGATCGGCAGGAGCCCCATGGTGTCTGTTGGAGGAAATCTCCAGCTGGGTGGCGGAATGCACCCGCCTACTGCTAGTTAAGGATGGGTTTGGAGGAGACTTAGGAGCGGTTGATCGGTGGACAGATGAATGCGGGAAAGACACAAGAATTTAGAGTGGTTCGGGCCGCCGGAGCGTAATACCCTACGTCCACTTTGGTTGTGTATTGACTGTAGAAGTCTGGATTGAGCCTAAGCTTGGGATGTAAGGTTGGACCTTGCCAGCTTGAGATTGAGCTTCTAACGAGTGCACGCTTCCTTTTATAGTCCAAGGGAGGCGCTTACACTGCGCGGGGCCCCGATAGGTGGGCCCGGCCAACAGGAGCCTATTCTATGGGTGATATGGAGATCCTCATCTCCAGCTCCTCTCTATAGTTCTCTCGATCGGGAAGTTGATGTGCGTATCCACAGCCAGGATACGGCCGTGTGCAAACTTGCCTGCACAGTGACGGCTGTCAGTGTTACCCAACAGTGTAGCCGTGCTGCCACTGTTGGGTCAGAACCTTCTGTCAGGCGAAGGAGCAGTGTTGACCTGCCGCGCCGTTGCCTCCGCGCGCACTGTTGCAGTGCATGCCTTGGCACGCGTGTTGCAGGCCATCATCACGCACGCGCGCGGCGCCGCGACGGGATTGTACGCCGCTTGCGCACAGTATACGGTGATACGACGCGCCGCCTTGGAAACAGGCGGGCTTACCGTGGTGTCAGCCTATCTGCCCTGTGTGTCAGTGGCAGGCCATACTTTTGACTTCGGCGCACCCAGCCCACCTACCCGCATTTAATGCGGTAGTTGGGCTGGAGTCCCGCGAAGGGCCTTCAGCCACGGGCACGTGGCAGGCCAGCCCCGCTCCCGCCGCGGAGGCGGCACGTGGCGGCACCGGACCTCTTCCCGGGGGAGAGGGGTCCGGGCCCCCCGAGGCCGATTGGAGCGGTCAGACCCAGCTGGACTTGGTGCGCCGCCTTCTGGGATGGACCGCGCCGGAGCACGCTGGGAAGATTAGGGCCAGCAAAATCCCCCTCCGCGACCTTGCCGCGGGGGAGTTCGTTCTCGTCAACTCGTACGCTATATGTGGGTTGGTGCCTCCGATCTCCTCCTTCTTCCTCCTGCTTTTGGAGGAGTTCGGCCTTCAACTTCATCACCTCACCCCCACTCCGTCCTCCTCATGGCGGTCTTCGCCCACTTCATGGAGATGTTCGTGGGGGTCCGCCCCTGCACCACCATCTTCAGGCATTTTTATGCCTTGGTCGGGACAGGGAGGAGCAAGCGTGAGGTCGGCGCCTACTACTTCCAGCTTCGACACGGGATGGTGAACTCCTACATCAGCGCCTTCTCCAGCTCCAAGTGGGAGGACTGGCGTGAAGGCTGGGTCATCGCCGAGGCCGATCCCCACGACCGCCTGGAGTTGCCAACAGAGGGGCCTCAGAGCGACCGGAGCACCTGGAAGGCCAAACCGTCGATACCGGAGGAGCTCGGCCCGGTGCTTGATCGGGTCAAGAATTTCTCCAGGAGTGGCCTAACGTCCCTGATGGTGCTGGGCGATTTCCTGAAGCGGCGAATCGCTCCCCTGCAGCAGCGGACCAGGATGGCCTACATGTACACGGGGTCAAATGACTGCTGCAGGATCGCGCGCGGGCCTGGCACCGACTTCACCAGGGCGGAGCTGGAGGTCGTGATCCAGGGAATGACCGGCGACGCGTTCAGCCCGGAGTCCCTGGTCCTCCCGAGCGGAGTGAAGGCCCTGTGCGAGGACCAGGCGTTGCGGGCATCAGTCCTGACGTCGATGCCAACCCTGGATGAGGGTCGCCTGGCGGTTTGGCAGCTGGGAGGCGACCCCAATCGCGGGATCCACATCCCCGGCGCCTCACCCGACCGCCAGCAGCGCGCCAGCCAAAGTCCCGGGGGAGGTCCAGCCCCCACCGGGAAGGAAAAGGATAAGGTGCCGGTGCCGGAGCACCGCCACAAGGACAATGCGGGTGCCGCCCCGACCCAGAGGGACGACGGAGCCCAGGGGGCGGCCCTCGCGCGGAGCAGCCAAGCAGAGGGGAGCAAGTCCCGGAGGCTCCAGCGTGGTGACGGCTCCTTCGTCGGGGAGCCGGCCCCCAAATGCCAGAAGACGGCGGAGGCGGAGAGACAGAGCAGAGCTCCATCGCCTCCGCCGCAACGCCAGCAGCCGGAGGGGAGGCCAGAGGAGGCGCGACGGCCTTCTCCGGAGCAGCAGATTCCTCTGCCGCCACCGACGACGCGGCGCCCAGCGACGCCACCACCACCGACAGAGCCGAGGCTATGTTGCCTGTGGCGTTGGAATTGTGGAGGATGACCCTCAATGGGTAGGAGGTCACCACCACAATATTGTGGGCCTGGAAATAGTGATGGAGTTTTCTGTACGCAACGAGTATGGCATAAAGGAGCTTATGCATCTCAAGATACCTGGCCTTTGCTTCATGAAGGACCTCGCTGACGTAGTAGACCGGCTTCTGGACGGTCCTGACCCTGCCAGCCGGACTGGATCCTTTTGTTTGAGCTGGGGACTCGCCGGACCCCAGGTCGCTTGGTGTTTCCTCGGGTCGGGACCCGGTCGGACCCTCCAAAACAGGGCCGGTTGTTAGACTGGTGGAGGCCCGACCTCCTTCCCCTGTAGAAGGATCCACAGGGGCCCTCTGCGGGAGATGCTCGAACCTCTCCGTGACCAGCACCATGCTGATTACTTCGGCCGTCGCTGCAAGGTAACGAAACAGTATCTCATCGGGGTCCGGAGCGACCAGGACCGGCAAGGAGGTGAGGTACTGCTTCATCTCCTAGAAGGTTCGTTCTGCCTCTTCAGTCCATGTGAATGGACCGGACCCCCTCATCAGCTTGAAGAAGGGAAGTGCCCTCTCTACCAGCCTCAAAATGAAGCGGCTGAGGGCTGCAAGGGACCCCGTCAACCTCTGCACATCCTTGAGGCGCGCAGGGGGTCTCATTGCCTCGATCGCCCGAACCTTGTCCGGGTTGGCCTCGATCCCCTGGTGGGAGACCAAGAAACCAAGGTGTTAGCATCTAGGCCCTCAAGGTATGTTTCGGTGATTAATGACAACCATTATTGTGACTAATGAGTTTGTGCAGCTTAATAGATCATTATCGTTCATTTGGTCATATATCAAAACAGGCCCCTAATTTTCGTTATTCAAAAAGGCGATCTCGGCATTCAACTCAATTATATGTCAAGACTAAGAATCTTTCTAGTCCTAAGTGTCATAAGGTTGAGAAGGACACTTAGGTTAGTATAGGTTTTATAGTTTTGTAGTGATCGCACTATTAAGAGGGGTTAAGGCTAAGTAACTTGAGCATGGACATGGTCATTTGAAAATGGATGCACACGATGGTCACTCAGGTTTCTAGAAGTTCAAATAAGTGGTTCTCAACTTATATCTCAAGAATATTTGGATTCAAGACTCAAATCAGAAAAGGCAAAATTAGAAAAATCTTTAACACCGGTTTAACCGACGCTCTCAATTTTCTATACGTCGGTTAAACGAAGTCAGCAGAGTCTGGACAAGTCAATACACCGGTTAAACCGACGTGTTTGAAATGGGACGTCGGTGCAATTGACCAGTAAGATGGTTTTTCCAAGGATTTCAGAAATTGTACTCAGCGGTTAAACCGACGACGTCGGTGCAGTTGTCCAGAGAATTGGTTTTTCAGTTGATCAGTGGACAACTACTCTCACCGGTTAAACCGATGTTACGTCGGTTAATCTGCCCAAGTTGTAACGGCTAGTTTTCAGAAGGGTCAGCTTACATTCATCGGTTAAACTGACGATGACTATTGGAGGTACGTCGGATTAACCGGCGCTACGCAGCTTTCTGGCAGCTTTTTTTTTCCAACGGCTCTGTTGGAGGAATTCTCCAGCCGGGTGGCGGAAAGCACCCGCCTAATCCTAGTTAAGGATGGGTTTGGAGGGGACTTAGGAGCGCTCGATCGGTGGACAGATGAACACAGGAGGGACACGAGGATTTTAGAGTGGTTCGGGCCGCCGGAGCGTAATACCCTACGTCCACTATGGTATTGTCTTGACTGTGAGAGCCTTGGGTAGAATTTAGTCTGGACTTGTGCTTGTGTATCTCACCCCTGTGTTCTAACGAGTGCACTCTCTCTTTTATAGTCCAAGGGGAGTGCTTACACTGAGCGGGGCCCCGACATGTGGGCCCGGCCAACAGGAGCTGTTCTATGAGAGGTATGGAGGTCATCTCCTCGAGCTCCTCTCCGTAGTCTTCTCGATCGAGAAGTTGATGTGCGTATCTTTAGCCAGGATATGGCCGTGTACAGCCTTGCCTTGTACAGTGTCCGGCGTCAGCGTTGCATAACAGTGAAGCCGTGCTGTCACTGTTAGGATGGGACCTCCCGTCAGGCGGTGAAGCAGCGCTGACCCGTTGCGTGTGCACTGTTACAGCGCACGCCTTGGCTTTGCCTATTACAGACCATCATCACGCGCGCAGCGCCGTGACGGGACTGTACACAGTCCGCGCACTGTGCACGGTGATACGACGCGCCGCCTTCAGATCAGGCAGGCTTACCGTGGTGGCAGGCCGCTCTTTTTGACTTGGGCGCGCCCGGCCCAGCTACCGCATTAAATGCTGGTAGGTGGGTTGGAGACCCGCGAAGGGCCTTCAGCCGCAGGCACATGGCAGGGCCAGCCCCGCTCCCTCTATAGGACGGCACGTGGCGGCACCGGTCCCCTTCCCCGGGGGGAAGGGGGGTCCGGGCCCTCCGAGGCCGGTTGTAGCAGTCTGGCCCGTAATGGTCCGGCCATCACACGTAGCGGCCCCGGACCCCCTGGGGAGTCCGGGTCCGCGGGGGCAACCCGAGAGCCCTCCTGCCCTCCTGGGTGCGCAGAGGCCCCGGACCTCTTAGAGCTCCGGGTGGGTCCGGATGTGACACCTCAGGTATATGGGAGCCAGACTTAGTGCATTGCTTGTAGGATGTACTCTTGTGTGTTGTTTAAGGACAAGATTTTAGGGTGATTTCTGTAATTCTAGAAAAATATAGGGTTTAATGTGCAAAATGTGTGTGGGAGTGGATAATTTTGAAATATAGGAAGGGCTGTTTTGCAAATGATGTTTTTACTTTTAAACCACTGTAAAGAGTGAAAACAAATCAAGGAGTTGTTTGAAATGTAAAATTTTAAATAGGTTTTAAAAGAAATTTGACTAATTGTATAGTTTTTAAATTAACTTTGAAACCTCAACTCTTCTGAAGGTGAACCCTAAAGCAAAAGTGTAGAACTTTTTATTCTCTACACTTTTAGTTTTTGGATCATTTTCATTTGAGCTCTAGTTTAAAAGTTACTCAAGCTTTACAGTGAGCCCCTGAACTTTTGAATAATTGCAACCGGGTCCCTGTCGTCCACCTCCAGCTGCTCTGCTCTGCTCTGTTCTGCCGCGCGCTGCTGCCACCGCCGCTTAACTCCGGCTAGCCGCCCCAGCCGCCACCTGCCCCCGCGCCGCTCGCCAGTGCCACCTCCACCTCCAGCACGACTGCCCCGCCGCTTGCCAGGCCCTGGTGGCCATTTCCCGAGCCGCCACGCCGCCCTCGAACGCGCCATGACCGCCACGACGTCGCCGGCGTCCAGCTCCTGCTCGCCGCCCTCCAAAGCCTTCCCAAGTGCATAAGTAGCTCCGTGGCCTCCTGCTCGAGTTCTTTTACCACTTCCTCGAGCCCAACTCCACCCCGGCTTCCTTCTCCCGTGCCTCGCCACCGTCCGCCATTACGCCGCCATTCGGCCTCGCCATCGGCAGCCTCCTCCAGAGCCTCCCACGCTCGACCCTGACCTCCACCAGCACCACCTCATCCTCCTGAAGCTCATCGTGCCAGCCATTTTCCAATTCCCCCACCGGAGACGCCTGCCCATGAGCACACCGCCGCTCCTCCGCCGCCGCAGCTCGGCCCCATCGCCGTCCCACTGCTCCGCCGCCCCCTAACCCCTGCCAAGTGGAGCAACAGCACCACATCAACCTCACGAAGCTCTCTAGGTACTCCTCGACTACTCCCCGGTCCTCCAACCACCGGAACGCCGCCGCCTAGATTCCAGCCGCCGCCGCCGCCTCTGTCCATCGTCGCGCCGCCGTTACAGCTCCTCCCCGGCCCAACTCCGGTCACCCCTGAGTCCCTTGTAAGCCCCTAAGCATTTCCCCTCCCTTTCCCCTCACCGCCGGCGAGCTATCTCGCCGGAATCGCTCGCCGTTGATCTGTCCCCGAGAGGAAAACCGGCCAGGGACCTGATTGCTTAGTTTCAAAACTTTCCAGGGGTCTCTTTGTGAAGAATCAGTGCCTTTTTCATTTTTCCGTCCAGCTAGTTTTAAAAATTCATAGGAAAGTGTAGAAAAATCCAAAAATGGCAAAACCAGTTCTGTTGTGTTCATAAAAATAAGATCTACAACTTTGGTTACTAAAGTATAGTTTGAAATCAATTAGTTTTGCAGTTATTTAAATGTTTTCAAAAAGGGATCTTTTGTTTATAACTTATGTGATTTAAGTTTATTTCCTGCAATTCTTGGTCATTAGTTAGTTTAAGTAGTGTTAATTCTGTAGGAATTGTCCAAGACCAGTACAAGTTTGTAAATTAAGTAATTTCAGGATTGGATAAAATAAGTTCAAAACAACTAAGATTTGAGTATAATAAATGCTAAATATGTTTAAACTTATGTTTAGGAATAATTTGCCTTAGTTTATGATACTTGTTAAAGGACAAATACTTAGTTGTTTGATGAGGTTGTCATTTGTTGTGATGTTGGGTGTATGTTGATTTGTAAAAATACAACTTTATCATGAAGGAAAGATCTAATATATTTGGCACTAAAAATCAATCTTTGCATATCATGTAGACTCGCCGACACTCGAAGACGGAGACTACGAGTTGATCTTGGAACCCGAACCCGGGCTATCTGAAGACTCCGTCCAAGTTACTGAAGAAGTGACTGAAGCCCCGAACCGACGTTCGGAAGTTTTTAACTCGTCTAACCCTAACTTCACTTCCGAAGGCAAGCCTCGGTGCACATCCCAATATTTTCAAGCTATTACAAATTCAGTATTATGTTATATATTTTGCATTACGTCTAGGAGTTGAGATGAAACCCTAGTTGCATGATATCGTAGGAAACCAATGTGTTGTACCCAAGTCCTTATCGCTTAGATGCCCTGCTAAATAGAACCGGTAAAAGTCGAGTGATTTCCTGTCACTCGCGCGATATAGGAGTTGCTTGTTTACAATTCTGCAGCCACTATAAGGATGACGGACAGGGTCATGTGTTGTATCATGACCTGGAAGTTTACCCTGTCTGTTTTGATAAAAGCTTTAAGGTCGAAAGGTGTGGTAGTGGTGGCTAAGCTTTTGAAAGTACTAGCCACATGCCGTGAAATATGGTAAGCGGTAAGCCTAGTAACCGATCGGCCCGGCAAGTGGACATACCTCCCACCACTCGTATTTTGGTTTTTCTTGTTACTCGATTCGATGTGTGGGAATATGTGTTGCAAGGGCAACCAGGAGTACGGGTTTGTAGTCGCGCTACAGCCGTACGTCCTGCACATATTGGGTGTGCTTATGGTCCTGCAGTCGCTTGTGGTGGCCCTGTTCCACGACCCGGAATGAAAGGCAAACGGTTGCTTCAGAATCATCGTTGGATGTTCCAAGCGTGTGTGTTAGGTTTACCTTGCAAGGTTAAAATTCGGTCCGGATCGTCCGCCTCTCACGAGTATTGAGATTGCTTATCCCTTTTACCACATTGAGTAAGAAGTGGAACTAATGATGGATAATCTGGATGGATGATAATCACTACCTTGCTTGCTTAGTGTAGGTGCTAATCTAGAATAAATACTCAACTAGAAGATGAAAGCTAAAACTTGAAATTAGTTCATACTCTTTGTTGCTTTTCAGCTGGAAAATAAACCCAGAACCTTACCACACCTTCATGAGTCTAGTTAAGGGCTTAAGTATACCCAAACCCGGGTAAGTCTTGCTGAGTATTAGTATACTCAGTCTTGCTAAAACTGCTTTCAGGTATGCCGGTTGAGAATCAGGTTGATAGTGCGTCCTGCCCCTTTGTTGTTCCGCCTGGTTGGTCCGTGGAATGGGATCCGTCCCCGGCCAGCATTGACCCCTCGGAGTGACACCATCGACTGGGCTACGCATGGTGCTGCTGATGGCGACGTTGTTAGTCGCGTTGTCTTTTTGCTATAACTTTGGTCAACGGGTGTTTATCCATGGTTTTTAAATAACCCTTTGTTTATTTTGCTCCAGACAGAGCTGGAGAAAAACTGGTTTGTAATAATACTGCTTACTCTGTAATAAAGCTTGCGTTGTTATATACCTGGAATTCTTCTTGTATGAGTATAACCTACTCCGATCCTGTGTAACCGTGGTTGTATCGGGCGGTGACCCGACAGACCCATGGGTTGTTCCGTTTGAAGTGCATTTGAGATCAGCGGGTCTTTGTAAATGATGATTAATGCACTTGAACCGGAATAATTCAGACGGTTCTGCCACACCGGAGACGGTGGTCCCAGCTGTCAGGCCCGGGTAATGTGCCTCGCCACCCAGAAGGCGAGGGGGAGATTATGGATTATGAGACGCCAAGGGCCTGGACACTCTAGCAGGAGGTACCCCTGTCTGTATGTACCGACAGGCTCTATTCGTGTGAGCTGCCTATATATACCCCTCCAATGGGTCATTTTGCACTTCTTGACACCAGACAACATCCAAACACTCATACTATAGTCAAGAGCCACCTTGAGCTTCATCATTTCACATACTTGTTCATTCAATCAATCAAGAAGCAAGATTAAGGACTTGAGTAGAGAGAAGCTTGTGTGCATCCGTTCTTGGTGATCGGTTCTTGCTCAAGTGAAGGCTTTTGCTTGTTACTCTTGGTGATTGGCATCACCTAGGCGATCTTGGTGATCGAGGTGTTTCTCGCGGAGCTTGCCAAGGATTGTGGGAGCCCGGAGAAGAAGATTGTACGTGGCTTGATCTCCACCACGCCAGGATGGTGAACGGAGACTCTTAGTGAGCGCCCTCGTCTCGGTGACTTGGGAGGTGACAAGACTCTTTGTGAGTGTCACAACGTGGATTAGGGGTGTGTGCCAATACATCGATACCACGGGAAAAAATCCGGTCGTCTCTTGTCCACTCTCTTTATTCAAGCATTTTCTTTCATTCAATTTATTCATGTGCTTGACTTAGAGATCATAACTTTGCTCTACCTTGCTAGACTTTACTCCTCTTTTTATCTCTCTTAGCTTGTGTAGGTAGCTTAGTCATCCGGTTGGTGAATTGGTGCCTTACTAGCATTGCATAGGTTAAGGTTGCTTTACTTTGTTTTACAAATTGAAAAAGGCCCAATTCACCCCCCATCTTGGTCCATCGATCCTTACACAAGAAGCTTTCCCGCCGAAACGCCAAAGACGCATTTGTTGAGGTTAAGCTTGGTGGAAATCGCACATAGTTTGTCAAAGACTTGAGCTAAATTTTCTAGGAAGGAATTTGATTCTCTAGTCTTGACAACGATGTCATCAACATACACCTCAACTATATCTCTAACCAGATCACCTAGAGTGATGTTCATTGCACGAGTAAAGGTGGGTAGAGCATTAAGCAATCCATAAGGCATCACTATATAACAATAAAGACCATCCACTGTTACAAAAGCAGTATAGTTCCTATCATCCTTGGCTATTTTGATTTGGTGAAAACTAGAATAGGCATCTATGAAGGACAACGAATCACACCGAGAGGTGGAGTCTACAATCTGATCTATTCGCGGAAGGGGATAAGGGTCTTTTGGACATGCCTTATTGAGATTGGTGTAGTCGATGCACATCCGAAGCTTCCCGTTAGCCTTCGGGACCACGATCGGATTGGCCAACCACACTGGATGGTAGACCTCCTCGATGAAGCCAGCCTGGAGCAGCTTGCGGACCTCTTCACGGATGAAGTTTTGCCGCTCGATGGACTGCTTGCGTGGCTTCTGCTGGACCGGCCTGGCGTCGGGCCGGATCTTCAGATGGTGCTCAATCACCTCCCTAGCGATCCCGGGCATCTGTGACGGTTCCCAGGCGAACACATCCACATTTGCTCGGAGGAAGGCGATGAGCGCGCTTTCCTATTTCTCTCCCAGATTCCCACCGATACGGGTGGTCTGGGAGGTCTCCGCTCCGACCTGGATGGTCTTCACAGGTACATCGTCCGTATCAGACGGACGGACCTTGGGTGCCTTGGCCGGAGCCTTAGCACGCGAGGATGAGGGGTCGGACCCCTCGGCGCCAACTGCGGGGGCAAGTCCTGTTGCCAGCGTGTGGAGTTTTTCAACCGCCACGACGGCAACGGCCCGGTCGCTCTGGGCGGTGAGGACGCCTGCCGGAGAAGGCATTTTCAGGACCAGGTACCCGTAGTGGGCAACGGCCATGAACCGGTACAGGGCCGGTCTGCCAATGATGGCGTTGAAGGGGAGGTTAACTTCCGCAACTTCGAACTGCATGTTCTCCGTGCGGAAGTTGTCCTCCGTCCCGAAAGTGACCGGCAGGGTGATGGTCCCCACCGGGTACACGGGATTCGGTCCTACTCCGGAGAATGGGTGCGACGGAGCCAACTTGGACTCCGGGATCTGCAGGTGCTTGAACGCTGCATAGCTGATAACGCTGAGGCCTGCGTCTCCATCAATCAGCACATGGTGGAGGCGGACGTTGGCGATGGTGGGTGCCGTGACAAGCGGCAGCACACCAGCGCCCGCCATGTTCTCCAGGCAGTCGGATGGCCCAAAGGAGATGGTGGTGTTCTTCCACCGCTGGTGGGGCGCCACCTTCGGCGTCCCTGGCTTCGCCGAGAGGACCTCTCGGTGAAGGGTCTTGACGTCCCGCCGGGAGACGAGCTCCGAACTGCCACCGTACATGACGTACAGCTTCTTGCGGCGCTCGTCACCACCGGACTAAGAGTCGGACTGGTGGAAGAGACCCTTGAGGTCCTTGTTGGGGGTTTGATACCCCAACTCCCTCTCTGTTGTGGCTGCATCGACATCGGAGGCTTTCTCCTTACCGGACCACCGCGGAGGGGAGGAGCCTTCCCTGGAGGCTTGGTCGCGCCTCTTGCTAAGGCGCTCCGCGAGCTTCTGGATCTCGCGGCACTCGGTGGCGCTGTGGCGAGCCCCAGGATGAACAGAGCACGACCCGGGGTCGGTGCGCTGTTGTTGTGGGCGCTTGCCTCGGGAGTTCTGGCCCCCGGTCGTCGCAGCAGCAACGACCGGACCCCTGATCCGTGACTTGTCAAACCCACGTTTCTTCTTGTTCTTTTTCTTGCCGCTGCCAGGGGCAGCGACACTAGGCCCGCTCGTCTGAGTGGGTCCTGCCTGGGTCGCAGAGTGCCATGCACGGCCTTCTGCAGCCCTGGCGCATTTGTCCACCAAGGCGAACAAGGTGGTGACGGTTTCCACCTGATGAGTCGCCAGCTTCTCCAGCATCTTCTCATCACGGACCCCCTGGCGGAAGGCCGTGATGATAGACGCGTCGGAGATACGCGGAATAGTTCCACGTACCTTGGTGAAGTGGGAGATGAAGGCCCGGAGGGTTTCTCCGGGTTGTTGCCTCACGGCGTGAAGGTGGGCCTCCACACCATGCTGCTGGTACGCACTAGCAAAATTTGCCGTAAACTGTGCGCAAAGCTCACCCCAGGATTGGATGGATCTCGGAGTAAGGTTCATGAGCCAGGTCCAGACTGGCCCGGTCAAGGCTACATGAAAGTAACTTGCCATGACAGCATCGTTACCTTCGGCCGCCGTGATGGCGGTGATGTAGACCTGCAGGAATTCTGACGGGTTGGTGGACCCATCATACTTTTCCGGCAGGTGCGGCCGAAACTTGGACGGCCAGGCGACCGCGCAAAGGTGGTCTGCGACCGCTGCGCAGCCCAACCCAGACACCTAAGCCTGGACAGGTCCCTGCGGCGCCGGAGCCACCGCAGCGAGTTTGGCATCAAGGTCACGACCCTCGATGTTGAGCCGGCGGCCACGCGCCCGCTCAATGGAGACACGGGCGTCCTTTCCCGCACGTCTGCGATTGAGCTCTGCCCGGAGGTCTTCAGTGCGTGCACTCCTCACTGATGGTGAGTGCACAGAACCAGATGCGCCGACCTGACGACGGCGCTGCTTGGAGACAGACCCCCCGCTGAGCATGGGGAAGCCTGCGTTAGGTTGAGGAGACGGTCGACATCGTCACGCCATTGCCTTTGGGCGTCGGGCGAGGCTGCCTCACCAGGAGGGTTGCGAAGCAACTCCCTGGCTGCCATGAGCGGCCCATTCGGTGGAGGCACCGATTGGGCCACGGAAGCCCGCTCCACAGGACGCTGCGGAGCGGCACGCGCGGCCCCCCTAGGTGGGGGACGGTGTGAGGCGTGCGGCGTCGAGGATGCCACTTCCTCACCCAACAGGAGGGCGTGATGACCGTTTTCCTGCGCCATTGCGGTCTTGAGCTTCAACCAAGTGCAAACCAAATCTAAGTCCCCTACCTGGCGCGCCAAATGTCGGAGGAAATCTCCAGCCGGGTGGCGGAATGCACCTGCCTAATCCTAGTTAAGGATGGGTTTGGAGGAGACTTAGGAGCGCTTGATCGGTGGACAGATGAACGCGGGAAAGACACAAGGATTTAGAGTGGTTCGGGCCGCCGGAGCGTAATACCCTACGTCCACTTTGGTTGTGTATTGACTATAGAAGTCTGGATTGAGCCTAAGCCTGGGATGTAAGGTTGGACCTTGCCAGCTTGAGATTGAGCTTCTAACGAGTGCACGCTCCCTTTTATAATCCAAGGGAGGCGCTTACACTGCGCGGGGCCCCGACAGGTGGGCCCGGCCAACAGGAGCCTATTCTATGGGTGATATGGAGATTCTCGTCTTCAGCTTCTCTCTGTAGTCCTCTCGATCGGGAAGTTGATGTGCGTATCCACAGCCAGGATACGGCCGTGTGCAACCTTGCCTGCACAGTGACGGCTGCCAGTGTTACCCAACAGTGTAGCCATGCTGCCACTGTTGGGTCAGAACCTTCTGTCAGGCGAAGGAGCAGTGTTGACCCGCCGCGCCGTTGCCTCCGCGCGCACTGTTGCAGTGCACGCCTTGGCACGCCTGTTGCAGGCCATCATCACGCACGCGCGCGGCGCCGCGACGAGACTGTACGCCGCTTGCGCACAGTATACGGTGATACGACGCGCCGCCTTGGAAACAGACGGGCTTACCGTGGTGTCAGCCTACCTGCCCTGTGTGTCAGTGGCAGGCCATACTTTTGACTTCGGCGCACCCAGCCCACCTACCCGCATTTAATGCGGTAGTTGGGCTGGAGTCCCGCGAAGGGCCTTCAGCCACGGGCACGTGGCAGGCCAGCCCCGCTCCCGCCACGGAGGCGGCACGTGGCGGCACCGGATCTCTTCCCGGGGGAGAGGGGTCCGGGCCCCCCGAGGCCGGTTGGAGCGGTCAGGCCCGCGGAGGTCTGGCCCCCACACGTCGCGGCCCCGGACCTCCCTGGGGAGTCCGGGTCCGCGGGGGCCATCCGAGAGCACCCCTGCCCTCATGGGCACAGCGGGGGCGGTCTGGAGACCATGAACCCAGCTGTCAGGCCCGGACCGTATGCCACGTCACCCAGAGGACGAGGAGGAGGCTACAGATAGCGAGATACTAAGGGTCTGGACACCCTAGCAGGAGGTACCCCTGTTCGTACGTCGGTTTGGGAATCTGAGCTCATACATTTGACCACAAAGCGTACGTGTTTGTTGTTTGGGAATGAATACAATACAACTGATGCCGCGTGCATGCGGTCAAAGAGGAAGCCGGCCATCGGATGGCAGTCCGGCCGCATGCATGCATGGCCGTCAAATGCAACGAGTGTGATTTGTGTTCAAATACCGAAAACAAAAACCATCATCATTTATTTGCGTCCTCCCGAGGACCAGATGAGAAATTGGAACCCTGCTTTGCCGCGGCTATAACGACGGCGCAGATTCAGTTACTTACTCCATCAAGATTGTGATTATTTCCGTCATCGTCTTTGTTTTCTACTTTTCTCCACGCACTTATCTACGACACGCATGCTTTCGTAAACAGTGGAAATGCACCCCGTGCTTAGCTTTTCTACTGAAGCAAACAGAAAAAATGATAGCAAAACGCACTCGAGATCCCTCATTTTGCAGGGTAAGGGTGCGACAGAAATTTCGGTAGATGAACGAGAACATTGCATGATGGAACTTGATTCCGATCCGACTGATAGCATGCATGCACATGCATCTAGCTATAGCTAGCATCTTTAACACATACTCCATGAACTTCCAATGACCTTGAAGCATTACGTACGACTAAACAGAAGAAGATAGACATGATTTATGAGGTACTGATACTGAGATCCTAACCCTTATAAAGCACACCGATCATTTATTCGCCAGGCACCACATCCAGTATCGTCTCAATAAGTCCCAACTAGAACGAACTAGCAGCTAGCCGCAGGTGCAGGCGGCCGAGGCGACGTGGAGGTCGTACTGGAACTGGTTGGAGTACTCGAAGGTGATGGTCTCGCCGGGCCGCACGGCGCCGCCGCCCCTGACGAGGCAGTCGCCGACGGCCAGGCGCCGGAAGTCGCTGGGGTCGACGAGCCTCGCGGACCCGAACTCGCCGCAGGAGACGTGGAGGTTGCGCACGCTGCAGGACAGGCAGGTGTTGGTGATCGTCACGCTGTAGCACGGCACGCCGCCCGGCCGCCGCACCACCTCGGCCTGCGACACCACCACGGCGTCCTGGGAGCACTCGCTCGGCGCCGTCGACCCCCGCCGCTTCTTCGCCGCCGCCACCGCCTGCACAGCAGCAGCTGCCGCTGTATGTCATGCATGTCAGCAGCTCGTCATCAGCAACTATATATATAATGGATGGAGACACGGAGTATTGAAGTAGCTAGTAGTATCTTACTCGTGTTGATGAGCAGCTTGCGGGCGTGCGCTGCTGGCGTCTTGTCGTCCTTCGCCGCGGAGGATGATGATGGCGGAGGATCGCCGGCGACGACTCCGGCTACTACGAAGAGCAAGATGGACACGATCGCCGCCATAGCAGCAGCTCGCTTCTGAGAGTAAGCCATGGCCTCAAAAGTTGTCGCCGATCTTGCCGCGATATGGAGAAAAACTTACTTAGCTCTAACCTCAATTAACTGACCAAGGCAAGGAATGAGAGTAGAGACTAGAGAGCGGCTACGTTGTGTAGGAGGAAAGGGAAGGGCGGAAGGATGTATAAATAGACCGGCGGCGGAGTTAAACGTGCGCCTCGAGTCCATGCACGCACGGAAGGAGGAGGAGTAGAGTCAGTTAGGCTGGAAGACCGATTGGCATTGGGAACTGCTTTATGTGAAGTTGTATGTATAGTACAACGTTGACAGTGGCCGGATCGGCAGTCAAAGTTGTACTAGTACTATGCATGCAACGTTCATTGACCGTGCCTAGCTACTACTCCGAACGATGCTTGATCTAGTAGTTGCCATGGAGATGACCAGACAAGCCGTTTTTACTCTAGCACAAAATTATTAGTTTTAGTTTGGCATTAGTCGGATGAGGAAATGCATGGGCTTCTTCAGGAGGGCTTCATGCATGCATGCATGGCGTCGGAGAAGAGAGGCATCGCAGGCGTATTGTACTCTTGATAGTTAGCCACTCACAATCTAGCAGGGCAGGGCTAATATCTCTGTCACCATCGACGACTTAAATTCAAGCCTGACTCCGGATAGCCTCCCGAGCCAACCATGACACACTTCTCTTAGCAGAACTGTACGCACGCATGGAGCAATCGATATAGCTCCCGGAATGACCTCCGAATGGTGGATGCACGTGCAATCCAATTTGCTTCAGTTTCACAGTAAGAGAGACGACCTGTTCAGGATAAGGAAAAAGAAAAAACGGGCGTCAGAATTTGAGAACACCGTAAAAAATTTGATCATCAGGAAAGACTCACAAGTACAAAATCCGTAACTCAGAATATCATTTCAGGCTATGATGCATGCCTGAAAGATGAGGGAATTTTAGACACTACATCACCAGCTAGCTATCGACATGATTTTTGAAAAGCTATGTATTCAGACGTGTTCGTCTTGAAGCAAACAGGGGAAGTGACAACAAGGAATGCTAACCAATTTGGTCCATTACATACCATGATAGGATCATAGGCTTGCTGTTGCGAGAGCCACTACTGCCGAAGGAGGTGCTCGTCTTTCTCCATTACTTCAAGACTTTTGGGTGAATTGCCCCGTCTTTTTGAATATGCAGCCCAATAATTAACTACTACAACTTTGATCCCGCAAAACAAAATTAACACCAAATCAATACTCTGTCAGCAGGGGAGAATTGGAAGGAGGCGGGCTAACTCACAGAGACTCGGATGTTAGGCCTAGCGGGTCTCTGGATCGGAGCCATCCACGAACGAGTACTAAACAGCAGCACCGCTGAGCACACTCCAACACATAGAGTGCCAGCGGCGTTGGATGGAGAGGCCCGCGGCGAACCCGCGCCCGTCAGGGAGGGGGCGGTCAAGTCGGATGAACCTCGCCAGCATTATGCCGAACACCTTACAGGCGGGCGCGAGAGAGCGTATGCTGCCGAGTGCCGTAAACCGTGCTGCCGAGCGCATGTCCACCTCCGCGTCGGCGGTCGCTCTGGTTTATAGGCGTAGGCCTGGCAGATGCCGTGGGGCAATTTGTAAAAAATGTAAGGGTCTTTGTAAATAATCGGATCGCAATCCATAATCGCGATCTCAAATAGGGTGTTATTTGTAAATATACTGGGGCTATATGCAAATATTATCGCGATCAAAAATAGGGGGGTATTTGAAAATATTAGGGACTGCTCTGCAAAATATCCGGGAGCCGGCGACGCTACCCCTAGAGGCAGAGCTCCCGCTGCAGGCCGGTGTCTCGAGAAGGTTAGGGGAAAACGCATCCGCACGCCCCGTCCTCCTCGCTCTGCTCACCTCCGGCTGCCCCGGCCACCAGAGCTCGAGGAGAGCCCGTGGTTCTCCCGCGCGGTTGTCTCGCCGCCAGGCTGCTCTTGCTCCTTGTCGCGCTCCCCGGATGTTCGTGCTCCCGCCGGCAGTCCGCGCTCGACGCTTCCGTGCGCCAGGACCTCTGCCACCACGCCCTCACCGTTACCTCGGGCCTCTCCCCCCGCCCGACTTCGCTGCCAATCTCAACTCTGCCAAGGCGCCAACTCTTCCACGGGATGCTTCGCGCTCGCCTTCTTGGCCTCCCCCTGCCCCCAACGCTTTCATCTGAAACCCACTCATCCGCGCC
Source organism: Panicum hallii (assembly GCF_002211085.1). NCBI lineage: Eukaryota > Viridiplantae > Streptophyta > Magnoliopsida > Poales > Poaceae > Panicum > Panicum hallii. Next base: position 6,502,365 of record NC_038044.1, on the reverse strand, counting down.
ACCACCACTCACCCGTTGGATGTGGGGAGGGGATGCGAAATGCCGGCGGCGTTGGATAGATGGAGAGCTCTGCGGCAAACCCACGCGATCGCTCAAAAAATCGTATAAAAATCAAGCAATCAAACTTGTGGTAGTGGGCCAGTGGGCGTGGAACTGTAAATCCTCTTTCGTTCGCTGGGCCTGGGCCTTTGGACTGTAAATCCAAACGGAGTTAGTGGTTCACGGAGGGGCCGGCCAAGTCGGATGAACCTCGCTTGGCGTCGTCCCCATCGACATCGAGTCGGCGCGTACGGATTTATAGTGTGTTAGTGATCGAGTTCTTGCTTTGTCCTGAACTCATCATGTCTTGTACCACAGAAGCGACCCCAGTATTAGCGGCCCATGTGGCCATGTCTCGTACCAGGCCAAAGATGTCGGATTCTACAACCTCAGGCTCGCCGCCGGCTGGCCCCAGCCCCCAGGGAGGAAGGCGACGTCGTACCAGACGGTGCTGAGGAAGACGTCGCGGACACGGGGTCCATGGGGCCGTACAGGCCGCGGATGGCGTCGAGCAGGCACATCTTCAGTGTCTGGGCGTGCTCGCATGGCGAGGCGTTGTAGTCCACCCTCGGCGCCGTTGATGATGCGCCGGCTGGTGGTTCCTTACCCGCCGCCATGACCAGGCCCCTGGACAGCTTGGCCTCCATGCACGCGCTATGAAACTGAACGCCATGCTGCCTTGACGCCTTGTAGGATGGCTCTGGCTGAAGGGACGGGAAAGGCAAGTTCATTCCATCCGGTGAGGTCGGCCTGTCCACCGACCGATCAAATTCAACTGATATCAAAGAGATGCACGTACTTTCGTCTATGGCTGGAAGCAATATAATCCATGGCTCTATATCATGTTCTGAAAGAAACCAGCACCTTCCCATCATAGGCTGACAAAGCTTACGATCGACAATGGCATACAGGAAAAATAATCATGATCCCACAAATACCAACTACAAATAAGCGCAGTAAGCGATAGCAGTGGCAGAAGATGCCCCAGACTGCTAGTGCTGTGTAAAACCAACCTCAGTAACTTCACAAGCTGCGCAACAGCACTACCCACCAAGTAAACTGAGTTTCACCAATGAAAAGATTGCCATACCGACAAATGAGCACCAACAATCACATTTTGTTTACCTGTGCAAGATGTAAAGCCAAATCTTACCATGCGGGATAGGTAAAGAAAAAAACCCATCAATTGGCTCGTGTCACAGCGAGCTGATTCCTCTGCCAACCATGGCTTTTGGTTTGTCCTTCCACGGAAGCTCTCAAGCTGAACAAAAGCCACCACTTCAACACAAAACATATGAATGGTCAGCTGCTCCATGTCAAAAGTGAAGGGCTCTGTTTATTAACCGCCACTTCAAGGAATAATTTATTTTCCATCAAACATCAGGGTAATAAACAATCTAAATTAGCACCCAAACCCTAAATACAATGATGGTACACACAAACATTCACATGTATTTGTCTTTAGCCAAGTGATGGCCTCCCTATTCCTTATACCCAGTAAATGTCAGGAAAAATGTACAACCTGCTCCGCTAGCCACATTAAGCCTTCACTCCCAGTTAGAAAATATCCTGTACCAACCTGACATAAAGAAAATACACCAGTTATCACATGGTTTCATCACTTGAACTCAAAAAAGGAAAACAAACCACAGGCATCCTCATTCATTTGGTTCAGTTTATCCTAAATAATCAATCAGAACTCTTTCAATAGACATATTTCACATAAGAAGTTAACCCTACTGCTTAGCTAAATCAAGGCAGGCACAACAAAACTGTGCCACTAAGGCAGATGAGCAGGCACAGCTAACACCAATATTGTAATAATGCACAAAATGCTTTCTTTTATATATCATAGCCACCAATCAAGAAATGCAGTCTATTCGTAATTACATTGGAATAGCCCAAGACGATGGAATCGCAATCAATGCCTTCTGTATTTACAAATCAATTTTGCATTACACTTTGAAAAATTACAGGAATCGCAGCCAGGATATCTTTATGGGAGTTCAGAATAAAAAATAATACTCTGTTCATTTTTACAGGGCGTAGTTTGACCGTGCAAGATTGATCTTTGACAGTAAATTATATTGATTGTGTTTTTATTAATAGTTACAAAATCATAACCATTACCTGGTTCTTAAAAGAATCTAATGGTACCAATTTTGTGACACAACACACATATTATTGGTCAAAACATGAGTTTTGACAATCCAACTAAGCCTTATAAATCTTAAGGGAAGGTGCACAAAACAAAGCATAAAAGAACAGATTGACTGCTTCATGTTGAGCTATGGAGGGAGGAGGAGGAAGAGAGGGGGACGGTGTGTGTGTGTGTTGGGTGGGGGGGGGGGGGGGGGGCGGGGGGCGGTAATAATAAATCCTTTTTAGTCCCAAGCAGGTTGTGTAGTGATAAAAACCAACTCGAGGCAACCAACAAGGATATAACAAGTACTATAAGTGTTGTTAGATTGATAGCCTAGGTCATGATGATTCATTGGTGATCATCTATCCTTACCATCAGATGAACTCTATGCAGATCCCACTTGGATCATACAAAACACTTGGATCACACCAGGTTGAAGCAACAAAGCATCCACACTGGTGTCTCCTTGTATCAACCAACCTGATAGCCCTCAAAAGTAAAAAATCAAGATTCTGCCAGCTTTGCCAAATAATAAAAAACTCGGCGATTCCAATGTGATGCCCGAGCTACTCCGAATCAGTATCTAATGATAAACACAGGCGAGGCCTAACAGACCGCGGTTGCCGAGGATGAGAAAATATATTTTCAATCCTTCTTGGATTTAGATTCGCTCCATTGCATCTGTCATTGTTCGTGCTTGGGAGAGCAGAAGCTGCAATCGAGAACAAAAACTGTTTCAACAATAACATCAACCAGCAAACGAATTACATGAATAGTTTGTTGATGGCTGTGTCATGTATACTGGTAAAGGTGAGAACACAGACAGCTAAAAGCTAGAAGGTCAAAAACTCAAAATATCATGTTCAATTTATACCGCAAAATCAGCTTATGCCCATTAAAGCTAGATTGCTCTTTCTATTCTAGTCATTATTGAATCATTAAACCTATTTTAAATGCAAGCATAGCAAACTCTAAAGTTCTGCAGCCAACAGATGATACAGGCCCACATGCTAAATAACTATAAGTTGGTAACAAATACAAAATCTTCAGAAATTCAGTATATCTAAATTTCAGTTCAGGGTCATGCTGAGTACGCCGCGGGGGGGGGGGGGGGGGGGGGGCAGGGCACTCAACATAAGTTGGTAAAATTAGTGACCAGGGAATTAAATATATTCCCGGGATTTTTTTAAAATATCAGACTTTGCACATCTTCTAGGAAAAAAATACGACCTAAGATGTCTGCCTTCAAAAGTTGACCATGATGATCCTGAAAATGGTTGTCGGGCTACCAAAAAGAAGTGCAGTAAACCGTTATCTTTAGGAACAAAACAATCACAAAAGGAAACAATTAAATTCATAAAAGTGAGACAGACCAGAATCAATTAAAGGTTCGACCCCTGCCTCTTTTGATGGCAGTTTTGGCTGTGATTGTAGACCATCAACATTTGCAGACTCTTCATTACCACCTCCACCTGCCGCTAGTGTAAGAGAGATCCTCCAATCATCAGGGTGGACACCATTTGGAGCATTAGCACGCTCATTCAATTCTTCCTGAAGGGGAACAGTGGAAGGTTGACTTGGAAACAAAATTTGCAAAGATGGATCATCGCCAGCTAATGCCAATGGGTTATCAACCAAGCTTCCATGCATGTCATTACTGTTCCGGCAAATTGAAATACCGTGAGCTGCCGAGGGTTCCTCTATGCCAACATTACAATCAAGAGAATAGTCATCTGGTGCAATATTAAAGGAATTATGTGAAGCACCAAAAGGATTGGCAACATCAGTATCAGTCCCAAAAAACTGGAATCCTTGCTCTGGTTGTGGATAAGAATGCATTTGCCAGTTATTTATCTCAAAATCACCAGCATTGTTGCTTAATAAACCAAGGCCACTTGTGCCAACGCCATTATCCTCCTGGTATCTTTCAGGATATCCAGATCCAGCACCACTAGTGGCGAAAGGAAAATTGTTGCCATCTGTAGCAGCATTGCCAAAGACAGCTGGCGGTTGAACAATCGGATCGTTTTCTTCATCAGAATCACTAAGAACAATGACATCTGCAGCATTATGCTGCTGCTGCTGCTGCTGTCTATCCTCTGTATTGTATGTCTGACCAAAGTTACGGGCAAAACTGTCAAACTCTTGGTTCAATGATATATCAAATTGAGTACCACCCCCTTCTTGGTTCACACTTGCGTCTTCTCCATCTCTGTAACTCCCAGTGGGGCTACTGATCATAGGCACAGTGTTTGGTGCTGGAAACCCAGTGTTGTTCTGGATGTGATTTCCAACCATAGAAGGTTTCTTGTCATCTGCCTTACTGCTAACTTGCCATATGCCATTAGGATTTCTCTTGATTCCAAGTTTCAAACTTCTATGTCCATCAGAAGTACCCTCTATCTTGACTTCATTCAGATTTTCCGCACCAGGGTTTGTATCTTCCTTTGAGTCACAAAGTGTGCCATCAGGCATATGCCACTGAGATAGCTCTCTGGTGGAAGCATCACCCTTCACACGCCATGACCCATCAGGTTTAACATCAAGTTCATTCACATCTTCACTGCAATTGCGCAACTACATCCAAAATGAAAAAAAGGAATCAACAAACATAACAAATTCTAGCAAAAGCCGTATGAAAATGTGTGGCGAAGACCTACCAAAGAAGTAATCCGATTGAAATAAGGATCAATCATCAAGTTCTCAAGAGAGTAATTCTTTAAACATATTGGACATTGCCACTGCACAAAAGTAAGAACAGATCAATCAAAGAGGTAGCATGCAAAATATGATATCATGTGAAACGAAAAACATGATATCTTTAATCATCAAAGCTGGCAGAATATAAAAAGGCAATTATACGGTAAGGATGGCCCCTCATCCCTAGTACAACACTGACATAAGAACAAACAAACCCCTCCCTATTCCATTCATGGATACTAGAACTGTTCATGAACAAACAAACCCCTCCCTATTCCATTCATGGATACTTGCAGGCATCTCAAGCATGGCCTGATCATGCCCACGAGATTATTAATAGAACATTTTTTTTCTTAATCCACTGTATCTCCTACTAGAAAATAACACAAATTAATAGCATCTTGGGGCATTTCTGACTAAGTTGTGCAAGCAGAAATTAGGCCTGGCCTGGACCAAACCCCAACTATAACACGAGGTCAAAACAGGCCTAATGCATATCTACATTTAGATGTGCTTCTGCAGGCAAAAATTCTGACCTTGCGGGAGCGTTGATTCAATTCCACAAAGGTTTCAAGATCAAAACAACCCATGTGAACGCAAGGCTTGAACCTTCCAGCAATCCTCATTCTGGATCCACTATTCTGAAAAATAAAATATTTGAGAAAAAAAGTTAGACAAAATTCAAATACTGCAAACCACACCAGTAAAAAGCATCAGATAGGTTTAGCTCAACATGCCACCTATAGCCCACCAGAAAACATATGTTGGCAAGGAGAATACCTATTACAATGCTTATGTTTGCTTCTGAGTACATAATAGTTAGCAACTCTTTCCTAATACTACTCAGCTAGCTGAGCACAAAAAAGCATTCTGAGAACATAGCTGGTTACAACTACCTAGGAAGAAAAACTGAAAAGGGCATATGGTACTGACATATATGATCAAGCCAAATGAAAACGTGAGCATGAGTGAAGTAATAAAACCTTTTTTAAAATAAATTAACATCATCACAAAAAAGAATATGTGCAGAAGATAACTCACAGGACAACGAAGGTTGACTGTAACAGATTCAGTAACCACTTCCAAATCGCTGTCACTATCAGCATTATCTGTAGCACCTCCACCTCCAAGACAGCGCCGGACACGAGCAAGAGCATCCACAAAAGACTCCCCTTCACCTTCTTTTGGGATCAAGTTTAATACCTGGAACATAAATAATAGTGTCAGGGAAGAGAAGAGAGGAGGGGTAGGTATAATCTAGCCATAGCACTTCTCGATTTTCCTTGTAGGGATAATTCTATTTGTTCCGAGACATAAACGGAAAATTTTGGAAAAAAAACAGCATGGTCTTTACAATAATTATTAATGAACTATTGCTGACACTCGTCCATAACACATCATTAACATAATTTACACTACTCAAGGTTGAAACATAATAATAAAGATGAACAAGCTAAAAATTGGCAATACATAGGCACTAATTATAAAACGGGAAATCAAATAATATTATAAATTATTTCAGCAGTATGATAAGTAGCAAATCAAATGAACAAAACCTGAGCAACAGTCCTCCTCCTAACAATTCGGACTCCAAAGCAAAATGTTCGAGTATCAACTCTTGATAAGCTAATTTTATTGATTCCTTCTCTACTGCACGTTGTTACCTGCAAATGAGCAAACACAAACATGACAAGTTGAATCATGAACAGAGAATTTGGGAACGAATTTCAAAGTAAAACAATGTTGTGATCAAATTATCATATAAATTATGGAAGTCTAACTTTGCCTCATCCACTAGAAATGTGCACCCAATTGCTTCCTATCTCTGAATGTCAGATATAAATAGAAGAGTGCTAGCTTAAATCTTGCCTTATTGCATGTTTTATATCAGCAGTACAAGTTTCTTGGTAAAATAGTTATAAAGAATGCAACAAGACACATGAAACCTTAAAACAGCAGAGACCAGAAGTGTAATGCAAAGCATACTTGAAAGAGATGAGAAACAAGCTTATATTCTGTTCTAGCGGGGATCCACTTTAAAGGTGTAAGTGAACCAAACAGAACATAGAACAAACCCTGATGGTCAAAAGATGGTGGAAATGCTGGTTAAAAACATCCCACAAAGAAACAAATGGCCTACTGAGGAGACCTAACAATGGCACAAAGTAAGAATTAACTCACCAGTGGCCCATCATCCCGTCCATTTATCCCTAGTAACTGAGAACCAGGTCTGGTCACTACTCGTACAGGAATACCTGAACAAATGGAACTAAATATCACACTGAAAATCCCTTAATTTCATCAAACATCAATGTAAATTAATTGTATGCGTCTCAAGGATAGCTGTACAACATATAAACCAAGTTTTGGGTCTGAGTGCATTTCAATAAATCCAAGTTATACAAGAAAACTCAACATTACCATTCACTTGCAATTCTGCATATTGAGGCCATTGCATCCTGAATTGGACTTTGTCATTTATAAGAATGCACCAAACCTGTCCATCAGACCCACAAAACAATCTCTAGTTAACACGATAGGATAATAGAACCAGTCAGTGTGTTCAAGTGTCTTCCTTTATTCTACGACATGATAAACCTTAATCCACGGAATCAAGATATTTTATCAGAAGCAAATGTTCTCAATGTGCAATGCTATATGGTACACAGTTAGCAATGATGTGAAATATCACACATAGTTGGGGTACATGAGAAATCAAAGAAATTCCATGTTGCAGAAAGAACATAATTAAAGTGTGCAATATTTTATAAGTATCTAGGCAAGTGAACTTCAGTTTGCCGAGGAGAGAGCAAACCTGAAGCTCATATTCTGGTCTCTGAACTGTTTCTCTATCTGCTCGAGAAAGCTGGAAGGTCTTCTCCACACTTTGAGATACACTTGTTCTAGAGATATAAAAGGTTTCATAAGAACACATTTATGTATAAGTAACCAAACAACATCAGTCCAGAAAACAAATTAAATAGCTGAACAAAAGTCTAATAAAATGGCACGCTATTATTCAATAGATATGCCAAAACACAACTATAGACAACCTTAGTCCACATATATTTGGATGTCGTGTCACATTAATAATGAATCTTTAACAATTATATAAGAATCAAAGACAATAAATATTGTACTTTCAAAGATGTGGAAAGTTCAGATACCAATTCAACATATTTTAGTTATATACAAATGAGCAATAATGCTCACCATTTGAAGACATTTATATCAATGGACGGTTTTATGCTTGCATTAACAATTAACAATACTGGGAGGATCATCAAATCTTAATGACTAACCAAAGATCCAGAAATGAAGTAACAACCCTATATAGGACTGTGTTGGAGATATTAGCACTTGTTAATTGAAAATCAAGCATATATTTATGCATCACAGGGCAGCAACAGCATAATATATATCCATAAGGTCAAAACATAATTCCTGAAAACAATACAGCATTAACTTCCACCCTCAAAGTTAAAATTAAAATGATTATGATAAACATAAAAGTACTTGTCTAGACAACCTCCGAAAGAAAAGGAACATTGCAAATTCGTTAAGACAGTGATTGTAAGATATAATATTACAACAACATCTACAATATATACCCACCCATCATTTCCAACACCAGATGACATGAATTTCACGGGGGGTAAAGGATTTCCTGTATTTACCCAAAACCTGCAAATTCAAAGTGTGAAAAAAAACGTGAACAAGAATTGCAATTCCCAGTGGTAAACAGTGAGAAATTTGAAGTAAAGCTGCTCAAGTGCATTGCCAACTTAAGAGAGCATAAATAGATTTACAAAGTTTCACCTGACTTTTGGTCATATACATTTGAGGTACTGACCAAAAGACATATGGCTTCAATTGCACAAAAGACTAGACACACCTAGAACTTTAGCGTTCAATAAACAAACTATTTCATTTACATGACATATTTGTTGCTAAAGGAAATGAATCATTAACGTGTTCAACCCAATCAAAGAGAACAAGTCGCTTACTAGGCACACTATAAACTCAAACAAAGACAAACAGCAGTTTTACTTACCTAAGGAATGAGTGTTTCCATTTCACATAATATATAAATAAAACATTAAATGCATCTAAAAATGTCTGGTGCATAGCATCTCCAGTTAATAAAATGGCAAATTTGATACTATTCATCTGGGTACCAACATAAAATATACAAAACTAAGAACAGTCAATCAGGCAACCAAGCAAGCACTAGCCTCGTGGTAGTAGCCTAGGTTGTTAAATAAGAGGCTATTGGATCGATTACTATATCACAAGTGAAGAAACTAGTAGAACAAAAGGGGGTTCTAAGAAAACCAAGGGTGGATGAAAAAGACCATATTCTAAAATCACAGTAAACCATACAAGAAAGAAAACCATAGCAAAGTTGATTTACTATATTTTAGCTACAGGTGGGCATCCCAACAGCTGCTCTTGTGAAAAATAAAAGGAAACAAAGTAAACCAAAGAAGTCATAGTAGAACATACGGGTCTGCCCGGTTCAGCCGGCACAATTCACAATAAAAATGAGGCGGAACTTCAGGGCTAACACCCTCTGTGGGCTTATCTGGAATGAGTACGCAAGTCATGTGCTGCCACACTTGGCATTTGGCATCTTCACACTGCAGAAAACAAGATGCAAGATAAAAAAATTAAAAGGGACAGGACACCAAAAGAAACCGGTTGCAGTTAAAGGAATAGTTTCACATAAAACATGCCTTTCAAATTGAAGGAAAAATAATGAAAGGATATGATACCTTGATCATATTGTCATTTAGCATGGTGCTACTACAAAGGCAGCGGACCTTAGTCTCCACATGATAATAGTCAGTGGCTTCCTCTTTGGGCCTGAAATGACTGAAATCTGATCCGCTGTGGCTCCTAGAGGCTAGGTCAGGAGCACATTGAACTTGCATTTTCCTGCTAATGGAGCCATCAAGGCATCAAAAGAAACTAAGTCAACAACTTCATCTGACATAATCAACCATCTGTTATGTAGTTTCTCCTGACAATTTGGCAAACATGTGGATTCTTACCTGTATGTATCATCAACAACTTTTGCCACGGCCTCCCTTGTAAGAGCATTTTTCCTTCCCCATCCATGATGGCGTTGACCTGCAACAAGCAAATAGAGCCTAAGAACCGGATTTTGTTGAGAAAACAAACTTAAAAATCAGATGACGAAAATGCGAATTGGCTGATGTTCTAATAAAGAAGAGACCTTTTTTTCTTGATAAACAACAGATATAGAAATGATCCGTACTGCATGGCACAGATGTGGATAACAAACCTAATGACTTGAGCACAACTGAAAAGCATGGCTATCCAATATTGAACATTGGAAAATGCAGTAGTTTAAGGCAAAGATATAGAGGCATATGCAGAAAAGACAGGCATACCTTGCTCATCTGATAACAGCGCCAATACCCTGTCGACTAGGTCCTGTAATCAACAATTAAGAAAATGGATTAGATACCATAAAAAACAAAGTTGAGGCAAGTACAGTAAATAGGAGGTTCTGAACTGGCAATACTGATTTCAAGTTCTTTCTGCAAACCCATCGTTACCACCAAAGTGAGTTGTAAACAGCATACGAGCCCAACAAGGATATGTTACAGGATGGCGAGTCCGCCCCAAAGGCTCGTATAGCATGCCTCCATTCAGTAGAAATTGCACGTCCAGGGAAGTGAAACAAAGTGTTGCAAAAAACTGGAAATAAAAAAAAGGAAAACATTTGCTGACCTGCTTCTTTCCCTGCTTCGGCAACCCCAGCTGATTTAAGATATCTTTGAGCTCCTTTATTCTAAAGAACGCAAGTTTATCCTGCAGCAGACAAGGAAAGGATCAATATCAAAGCTTCAAGAGTAATCCATCAGTATGATGTGTGCATGAAGTACACTACCAGACTCCTCATGTTCGATCCATGGGCCAAAAATTACAAGTGAACTATCAACTCTAGAACCACATATGCGTTAAAAAGAACAGTGATTTTGGTGCTGAAGCAAGCTAGGGGCTGCTGAAGGAAGTACTGCATCATGCAACAGCGGGATCTAATCTAGCCTACCAATCACAATTCATGAGCAATTAACTGGCAGGCTGAATCGGTACAGAACCACCCCTGAGAATACATATTGCTCCAAGAGTAAGGACTGAACTACTGCGGGCAGTGGACTAACAAGCTAAGCCGAAGGTTAAGCAATTACACATATTTTTTTTTGTGGGAAACCACGAGGTGACACTGGTACCGAAAGAGCTGGAACTAGGCACGGAGCTCCCCCAATCCATCCGCCCCTCTAAAACTCGGCACAGAATCAACCACGGAGGCGGCTGCGGCGGCGGGGGCGGGGGCGAAAAATCCCGTAAACCCAAGCGGAATTCGCGGGGAATCGGCGGAGATCGGGGGGCGAATTGGCGCGCGGGCGCCTACCTTGCAGGTCGAAGCGAGGTCCGCCATGGCCGCCACCCGCCTGCTCCCGCGCGAGGAAACCAGCGGAGGGGCAAGGGCATGGGGAGGGGCCGATCGGTGGGGGGGGCGGGCTGCCGGCAGCGGCGCCGGCGAGGAGATCCGGCGATCGGGGCGCCGAATTGGGAGCGGGAGCGGGAGCGAGGGAGAGACGGCGGCAGCGCGCGGCTGCGGCGGCGGCGACACCTCTGCCTCGTCGCCTCCGTTTGTATCGACGATGGCTTGGGGGGGGGGGGGGTTGTTTTTTTTCCTTTTTCCTCTCTGCTATCTATCTCTCTCGCCTCGTCTTCTCGCGTCGCGCGTGCTTGTGGGACGGGTTCGTCGTCGCCTCGTCGGGGGAGGGGAGTTTCTCTCTCCTATTCAGCCGCCGCGGCGGACGTATCGGCCGCTATCAAATCCGGTTTTTTGCGGGGCCGTACGAGTCCGCGACCGACCCAGCCGGCGTGGGGGTTGGTCGTCGTGCCGTGCCCGCGCTTTACGCCTTCACTCCCCTTCCCTCCGTTAAGGGTGGTACCCGCGCCGCTTGTGCTTGCATGCTCGCTCACATGACTTCACCCGGGACGTCACCGTGGGCCAGGCAGGCTCACCTCGGATGGGCTGGGCTGACATTCAAGAAGCCTCGCTGGACACGACTCTAGCCCAGAGCGAAAAGAAAAGGCAATATCTGCAGCATGTTCAGTTTTTGTTTTTTTGATCGGATCTTGTTGCTCCATTCTCTCGGATAGTGCCAACTTTTGCAAAGCATCTGCAAACCAAGCCGACCTTGAACAAATATTCAGGACTCAAATTTGTACGGGAAGTATTGTAAGATAAAGTGTGGCAATGTATGGGCACCATCCGTTCGTAAGCTAATCCATCAATCAGAAGGTGAAAAAGGGTCAAGGTCAATCAATCGCTGCTCTTGAGGTAAATATGAGTGACAGGCTTGTAGCCTAAACTTCAGAAACCTGTTGTACATACTGCGGAATGGCAAATCAGTATTCTTTAGACCACGGCAGATATACAGTGTAATTTCCTAGTGCTTTGTTTACCGGTGCAGATATGAACTACAGTCAAATAATATTTTAAATAGCAGGCTAAAGCGGCGCTACCGAGGTTTCACGAAATTGACGCTATGACCAGTAGAAAATAGCGCGCTATAGTGGCACTAATAGCGTTTCGAGGATCCTGCCTAAATCCTATAGCTCGCTATTTTAAACATTGCAGTCGGACCATTCCCTACTTGAAGAATACCGGTTCACTTATGACGCTATATGGTTCAAGGATCAGATCTAGGAAGTCCTAAACTTGTGGCGAGGATCACGGGAACTTAAATTTGTCACTGAAGAGGAGAAGTGGAAATACAGTTTCTGCAAATTTGCGTCAAAATATCCGATGATAGCTTCCACATCAAGGTGTTGACACTAACCAAAAAATGCTCAGATTTGGTTGGAGCTTGGTGGAATTTTGACACTGAGCTGAAGAACCAAAATAGTATAGTTGAATGAATATTTGTAATGCCTTTCGTTTATTCTTTCGTTTGTTTATTTTTCTTCTCAGGGAAGAAATATAACTGTCTCTCACATATTATTGATTGGCAATACAATTATGTTCTTCGTGACTTGGTGTACATATGTAACGAAGAAATCACTTTCTGGAATATTCTGCTGTGGGATTCGAATTCGGGTTAATGGATTTTTCTTTTTTGAAAACTAGGTTAATGGATTTGTAGCGCATTGTGATTTACTTCACCTCTTGCCTGGAATGGAGATAATGGTTTATGGACAGATACGAGTAGGATGCTTCTTTTGCGAGATACAAGTAAAGAGACTGCAAGGGTAGCACATTTCACAGGGATCTTAGAAGAACTATATGGCTCACATTAATAGAAGACCTGTTTACATATAAACATGACGAACTGATACTTGTTTTACAGAAACAACGAATGGAATCAACTGGCAGGTACTGTGAATCTTATAGAGCAAACAATGTGATCTAACTGGAAAACAATCCAAATGACTGGCAGGTCGTCCACATGCGAAAGCCCATTCTTTGGCTTGGCGGATTTTCTCCTCGCAGGTATTGGCGCTATTTAGCAGAGGGCGTCGAAGGGGATTGCCTGGAGGCTGGATGGGTCGGTTTTGGAGTTGGTGGTGATGGCTTTTCTGGCTTTGAGTCTCGGCGGTTGAAAGCTTTTGTGATCTCATCCTCTCCAAGGTTCAAGCTCATGCTCTTAACTGATCCACGGTCAATGTTGCTCCTTATCAGCGCCATTACAGCCCTCCCAAGGTTTTGCAGCCATCCAGCGCTCCAACCAGCTCCAGCCCCACTGCAAGTTGTTTGGGTCTACAGACATTGGGATGACACATCTCAAAATGCTCTTCCACGCCAAGCAACACAGTCAGGATTTTAAGCTTGCCATCATTGAACGAGATGAAGTATATATAGATTGGCATCTGTTCTGAGAATAAAGACTTTCTACGTGATGTGAAAATGCATAGGCAAACGCTCTTTCTCTTCTAACCGCTGCTTCTTGACAGCGGGCGGTTGAACAATAGTATCGTTTTCATCAGAATCACTAAGAACAATAACATTGTTTTCTTCATCAGAATCACTAAGAACAATGACATCTGCAGCATTTTGTTGCTGCTGCTGCTGTCTATCCTCTGTATTGTCTGTCTGACAAAAATTCCGGGCCAAACTGTCAATCTCTTCTTGGTTCACACTTGCGTCTTCTCCATCTCTGCAACTCCCAGTGGGGCTACTGATCATAGGCACAGTGTTTGGTGCTAGAAATCCAGTGTTGTTCTGGATATGATTTCCAACCACAGAAGGTTTCTTATCATCTGGCTTGCTGCTAACTTGCCATATGCCATTAGGATTTCTCTTGATTCCAAGTTTCAAACTTCTATGTCCATCAGAAGTACCCTCACTCTTGACTTCATTCAGATTTTCCACACTATGGTTTGTATCTTCCTTTGAGTCACAAAGTGTGCCATCAGGCATATGCCACTGGGATAGCTCTCTGGTGGCAGCATCACCCTTCACACGCCATGAGCCATCAGGTTTAACATCAAGCTCATTAACATCTTCACTGCAATTGCTCAACTACATCCAAAATTAAAAAAAAGAATCAACAAACATAAAAAATTCTAGGAAAAGGCATAAGAAAATGTGTGGCGAGGACCTACCAAAGAGGTAATCAGATTGAAATAAGGATCAATCATCAAGTTCTCAAGAGAGTAATTCTTTAAACATATTGGACATTGCCACTGCACAAAAGTAAGAACAGATCAATCAAGGAGGTAGGATACAGAATGTGAAACCATGTGAAAGAAAACATGATATCTTTAAACATCAAAGGTGGCAGAACATAAAAAGGCAATTATACGGTAAGGATGGTCCCTCATCCCTAGTACCACACTGACAAAAGAGCAAATAAACCCCTCCCTATTCCATTCATGGACATTAGAACTGCTCCTGAATAGTGTGTAGTTTGGCCAGCTTTGCATGCAATCCCAAGCATGGCCTGATCATGCCCATAGAATCATCAATAGAACTTTTTTTTCCCTTAATCCAATGTATCTAGTACCAGAAAATAATACAAATTAATAGCATCTTGGGGCATTTCTGACTAAGTTGCGCAAGAAGAAATTAGGTCAGGCACTCAGGCCTGGGCCAAAGCCCTGCTAGAGACAAATGCTCAAACAGGCCTAATGCACATCTACATTTAGATGTGCTTCTGCAGGCAAAAATTCTGACCTTGCGGGAGCGTTGATTCAATTCCACAAAAGTTTCAAGATCAAAACAACCCATGTGAACACAAGGCTTGAACCTTCCAGCAATCCTCATTCTGGATCCACTATTCTGAAAAATAAAATGTTTGAGAAAAAAGTTAGATAAAATTCCAGTACTGCAAACCACACCAATAAAAAGCATCAGATGGGCTTAGCTCAACATTCCAGTTATAGCCCACCAGAAAATATATGTTGGCAAGGAGAACACCTATCACACCGCTTATGTTTGTTTCTGAGCACAAAATATAGTTAGCAACTCTTTCCTAATACTACTCAGCTAGCTCAACATGCCAGCTATAGCCCACTAGAAAATATATGTTAAGGAGAACACCTATCACAAGGCTTATATTTGTTTCTGAGTACATAATAGTTAGCAACTCTTTCCTAATACTACTCAGCTAGCTGAGTACAAAAGAACCACTCTGAGAACATATCTGGTTGCTACTACCTATGAATCAGTAGCGGAGGACGAATTAAATTTGAGGTATGGCGGGCAACAAATTTGAGCACGTATTATCCATTAGAGTATAGAAAAATAAGGTAGATAGATAAATATGTAGTGTATTTATCAAAAAACAAGGTATGGCAATGGCCATACCTTGCCATGCTGGTCCTCCGCCACTGCTATGAATAAAAACATAACAGGAAATAAAAACATGACCATCGGTGAAATAATAACACCTTTCTTAAAAAATAACACCACAAAAGGAATATGTGCAGAAGAAGGCTCACAGGACAACGAAGGTTGACTGTAACAGATTCAGTAACCACTTCCAAATCGCTGTCACTATCAGCATTATCTGTAGCACCTCCACCTCCAAGACAGCGCCGGACACGAGCAAGAGCATCCACAAAAGACTCTCCTTCACCTTCTTTTCGGATCAAGTTTAATACCTGGAACATAAACAATAGTATCAGAGAAGAGAGGAGGGGGTTATACCTGGAACATAAACAATCTAGCCATAGCGCTTCAAGTTTTTCCTTGTAGGGATAATTCTATTTGTTCTGAGACATAACAGGAAAAAATTATAAAAAAAGCACGGCCTTTAACAAGAATTATTAACAAACTGTTGCTGATACTGTGATGCTTGAAACTTCCACCCATTTGGTTAACTCGTCCATAACATATTGTTAACATAATTTACACTACTCAAGGTTGAAACATAATATTAAACATGAACAAGCTAAAAATTGGCAATACATAGGCATATAAAACAGGAAATTAAGTAATACTATAAATCATTCAGCTGCATGAAAACTAGCAAATCAAATGAACAAAACCTGAGCAACAGTCCTCTTCCTAATAATTCGGACTCCAAAGAAAAAGGATCGAGTATCAACTCTTGATAAGCTAATTTTATTGATTCCTTCTCTACTGCATGTTGTTACCTGCAAATAAGCAAACACAAGAATGACAAGTTGAACCCATGAACAGAGAATTTGGGAACGAATTTCAAAGTAAAACAATGTTGTGATCAAACTATCATATAAACTACGGAAGTCTAACTTTACCTCATCCACTAGAAATGTGCACCCAATTGCTTCCTATCTCTGAATGTCAGATATAGATAGAAGAGTGCTAGCTTAAATCTTGCCTTATTGCATGTTTTATATATCAGCACTACAAGTTTCTTGGTAAAACCTGAAAGTGGCCATTGCATCAAGGACTTGCCTCACATCAAAACACAGGGCTACATGCTATTACGTCTTTGGTGAAAATGATATCTTCTCATAATGCCATCAAAATGGTGTTAAATACTTGTGTGGAACATGATGCTGTTGACTGCATATCCGATTCTCTATAGTAATGGTTTATTTTCTCTTGGTACTATTTCAAAGTTATTTCACTTTTTCAAATGGTATTCATCAGGTTTACAATCCTACTACTCCTATGATGCAGGGTACCATGATCGATAAACTTGTGAGCCCAGCAAATTCAAGGCGAGACACTTTCTGCCAAAAATACAGTTATCTTTGGGCCATAAACCTCACATTGTCACACTCACATGCAGCAGATCACTCCTGAATGACATGATACACCCAGCCTCATGTAGAGGTAACCCATGTCCTTCTCTAGTTAATGTCAGACATTGTGTAGAAAAAAGCAGGATTCGAGCTGGCAACTAGTGTGTGAGGCAACAGGAAACAAAGAAGCAGTACTATATCATAACTTCTCCATTGATATCTGTAGACTGTTTGACCAAAATGTGGGCATCTGACCTAAATAATAATGAGCAAGCCAACTCAGCAAACGAAGAGTTGCCTAACAAATTGATACAGCATGCTGCTTTTGTAAATGTGACCTAGTCTCAATTCTACTCAGGGTCCCAACGTTTTACTGATCAACGTGAACTTGTGCTCTAGTATCTTAGCAAGTAGTTTATATAGCGGTCCACATTTTGAATTTTCTGATTCCCATAAAACTATTCCATGAGTAGATCTACATTGTGAACCATGAACTTGTACTATTTTATTTAAAAACAAAAGGCTTGTTTTTGAGCCCTATAACTCCAGGCTTCAGGAAGGCACAAGAAAACTAAGTGAAATCTGTATCATGTCAAAATACATGTAGCTAAAAGCCTCGAGAGGATTATCACCCGTACACAAAATACCAGTATGCTCAGAAATTGTTATGCGTGTCATAGAGTTATAAAGAATGCTATAAGACATAGGAGACCTCAAAACAGCAGCAACCAGAAGTGTAACGCAAAGCATACTTGAAAGAGATGAGAAACAAGCTTATATTCTGTTCTAGTGGGGATCCGTTTTAAAGGTGTGAGTGAACCAAACAGAACACAGAACAAACCCCGATGGTCAAAAGATGGTGTAAATGCTGGTTAAAAACATCCCCCAAAGAAACAAATTGCCTACTGAGGCTAGATCCTAACAATGGCACAAATTAAGAATTAACTCACCAGTGGCCCATCATCCCGTCCATTTATCCCTAATAACTGAGAACCAGGTCTGGTCACTACTCGTACAGGAATACCTGACCAAATAGAACTAAATATCAAACTGAAAATCCCTTAGTTTCATAAAATACAAATGTAAATTAATCGTATGCGTCTCAACTATAGCTGTACAATATATAGGCCAAAAATTGGGTCTGAGTGCATTTCAATAAATCAAAGTTATACAAGAAAACTCGACATTACCATTCACTTGCAATTCTGCATATTGAGGCCATTGCATCCTGAATTGGACTTTGTCATTTATAAGAATGCACCAAACCTGTCCATCAGACCCACAACACAATCTCTAGTTAACAAGATAGGATAATAGAACCAGTCAGTGTGTTCAAGTGTCTTCCTTTATTCTACGACATGATAAATCTTAATCCACGAAATCAAGATATTTTAACAGAAGCAGATGTTCTCAATGTGCAGTGCTATATGGTACACAGTTTGCAACGATGTGAAATATAACTCATAGTTGCAGAAAGAACATAATTAAAGTGTGCAATATTTATCAGGATCTAGGCAAGTTAACTTCAGTTTGCGGAGGAGAGAGCAAACCTGAAGCCCATATTCTGGTTTCTGAACTGTTTCTCTATCTGCTCGAGAAAGGTGGAAGGTCTTCTCCACACTTTGAGATACACTTGTTCTAGCGATATAAAAGGTTTCATAAGAACACATTTATGCATAAGTAACCAAACAACATCAGTCCAGAAAACAAATTAAATAGCTGAACAAAAGTCTACTCAAATGGCATGCTCTCATCCAATAGATGTGCAAAAACACAACTATAGACAACCTTAATCCCCATATATTTGTATGCCGTGTCGCATTAATAATGAAGCTTAATAATTAAGAAGCAAAGACAATAAAACATTATTTTAGTTATAGACAAATGAGCACTAGTGCTAACCATTTTAACGCATTTCTCTCGACGGGTGCGAAGGGTAAGGAAGCTAGCCGAGCCAACTAGGATTCGTCTAGGTAGTTGGAACGTAGGGTCTCTAACAGGTAAGTTAAGAGAACTAGTCGATGTAGCAATTAGGAGGCGTGTAAATATTCTATGCGTGCAGGAGACTAAATGGAAGGGCCAGAAGGCGAAGGAGGTGGAGGGTTCTGGCTTCAAGCTTTGGTACACGGGGACAACTTCGGATAGGAATGGTGTAAGCATCTTGATCGATAAGAGCCTTAAGGATGGAGTTGTAGATGTTAGGAGGCAAGGCAACCGGATTACCCTAGTGCGGTTGGTCATTGGAGATCTGGTTCTGAATGTGATCAGTGCCTATGCCCCTCAGGTAGGTCTTAGTGAGAGCTCCAAGAGTCAGTTTTGGGAAGACCTTGATAGCATGGTTAGTACCGTGCCTATCAGTGAGAAGCTATTCATAGGAGGAGACCTCAATGGCTATGTGGGTGCGACTAATGTAGGATATGAGCGAGTACACGGGGGTTTCGGGTATGGTAGTAGGAACGAGGGGGGGGAGGATGTTTTGAATTTTGCGTTGGCCTACGACCTGCTGTTAGCGAATACCCTCTTTAGGAAGAAGGAGCCCCATCTAGTGACCTTCCATAGTGGACAATACTCGAGCCAAATCGACTTTATCCTTGCTAGGAGAGAGGATAGACGTGCCTGCTTAGATTGTAAGGTGATACCTGGGGAGTGTGTTGTCCCCCAACACAAGCTTGTGGCGGCGGATTTTCGTTTTCGGGTACGTACCCACCGGGACAAACGTGCCAAGATTGCGAGAACAAAGTGGTGGAAGCTTAGAGGGGAAGAGGCGCAAACGTTTAAGGAGAGGATGCTGCGAAGGGCCTTGGGAAGAAGGAACAGATGTAGATGATATGTGGCTAAAGATGACGACATGTGTTAGGAAGGTGGCCTCAGAAGTGTTTGGTGTGAGTAGGGGAGGCAAGCAGGAAGTGAAAGAGACTTGGTGGTGGAATGACGAGGTGCAAGGGGCTATTAAGGAGAAGAAGGAGTGTTTCAAACGCCTTCACCTCGACAAGAGCGCAACCAACATCGAGGGTTATAGATTAGCGAAGAGGTCTGCAAAGCGAGCTGTAAGTGTAGCGAAAGGTCAGGCTTTTGATGACCTTTATCAACGGCTAGGTACGAAGGAAGGAGAGAAGGACATTTATAGGATCGCTAAGACCCGCGAGAGGAAGACAAGGGACATAAACCAAATCAAATGCATCAAGGATGGGACAAATCGACTTCTGGTGAAGGATGAGGAGATCAAGGACAGATGGCGAGAATACTTCGACAAGTTGTTTAATGGGCAAAATGAGGGTCCTACCTTCGAGTTGGACGACTCATTTGATGATACCAACAAACGCTTTGTGAGGAGGATTCAGAAGGCAGAGATCGGGGAGGCTTCGAAGAGTATGAAGGGAGGTAAAGTGATGGGTCCTGATGGCATCCTCATTGAGGTGTGGAGATGCCTAGGCGAGAGGGCGGTAGTACGGTTAACTAAGCTTTTTAACCTAATTTTCTGGTCAAACAAGATGCCGGAGGAATGGAGGAGAAGTATATTAGTACCGATCTTCAAGAACAAGGGAGATGTTCAAAGTTGTACTAACTACCGGGGGATTAAGCTGATGAGCCATACGATGAAACTTTGGGAGAGGGTTATCGAGCATCGCCTAAGAGGATTGACAAGGGTGACCCAAAACCAGTTTGGGTTCATGCCTGGGAGGTCGACCATGGAGGCGATTTTCTTAGTACGACAGTTGATGGGGAGATATAGAGAGGACAAGAAGGACTTACACATGGTCTTTATTGATCTAGAGAAGGCGTATGACAAAGTACCGAGAGACGTCATGTGGTGGGCCTTGGAAAAACACAAAGTCCCAACTAAGTATATTACCCTCATCAAGGATATGTACAAGGATGCGAAGACTTGTGTTCAAACATGTGATGGTGATACCAGTGACTTTCCAATTAAAATAGGACTACATCAGGGGTCAGCATTGAGCTCTTATCTATTTGCTTTGGTGATGGATGAGGTCACAAGGGACATACAGGGTGATATCCCTTGGTGTATGCTCTTTGCTGATGATGTGGTGCTAGTTGACGAGAGTAGGGCAGGGATTAATATGAAGTTGAGCTGTGGAGACACACGTTAGAGTCGAGGGGGTTCAGATTGAGTAGGACCAAGACCGAGTATATGATGTGCGACTTTAGCTCGACTAGGCATGAGGATGGGGACGTTAGCCTCGAAGGTCAAGTGGTGGCCAAGAAGGATACTTTTCGGTATCTAGGATCAATGCTTTAGAAAGATGGAGACATTGATGAAGATGTCAGACATAGAATTTCAACCGGTTGGCTGAAGTGGCGGCAGGCTTCTGGCGTCCTCTGTGACAAGAAGGTGCCACAAAGGCTAAAAGGTAAGTTCTATAGGACGGCGATTCGCCCGGCGATGCTATACGGTGCTGAATGTTGGCCTACAAAAAGACGACATGTCCAGCAACTGAGTGTAGCAGAGATGCGTATGCTGCGTTGGTTCTGCGGCATACAAGAAGGGATAGAGTCCGGAACGAAGAGATTCGAGATAGGGTCGGGATGGCACCTATCGAGGAGAAGTTGATTCAACATCGGTTGAGATGGTTTGGACATGTACAACGGAGGCCTCCCGAGGCGCCGGTGCGTAGTGGAGTTTTAAAGCGGGGCCATAATGTAAAGAGAGGTAGAGGTAGACATAGACTAACTTGGGACGAGACGGCTAAGAGAGACCTTAAGGAGTGGAATATAGCTAAGGAATTAGCTATGGATAGGAGCGCTTGGAGATTAGCAATTAACGTACCTGAACCGTGACCTTTGTTACTTTTTGTTTAACCCTAACTCTTCCTTTGGCTTGTGCCCTTTTTATGTTTCTTATTCTTGTTTTCTATTGGTTTCATCTCTAGTCTACCCCTGTTTTCTATTGGTTTCATCTCTAGTCTACCCCAACTTGCTTGGGACAAAAGGCTAAGTTGTTGTTGTTGTTGTAACGGTTTTATGCTTGCATTAACAATTAACAAGACTGGGAGGATTATCAAATCTAAATGACTAACCAAAAATCCAGAACTGAAATAACCCCCTATGGGATTGTGTTGGAGATATTAGCATCTGTTAATTGAAAAACAAGCATATATTTATGCATAGCAGGGCAAGTGCTTGTATTGACAACCTCTGGGGAGAAAAGGCACATTGCACATTCAGTAAGACGGTGATTGAAAATTATAATACTGCCATTACAACAAGTTCCAGCATATACCCACCCATCATTTCCAACACCAGATGACATGAATTTCACAGGGGGTAATGGATTTCCTGTAGTCACCCAAAACCTGCAAATTCAAAGTGTGTTGTAATCAACAAGAACGAGAATTGCAATTCCCAGTAGTAAACAAAGAGAAATTTTAAGTAAAGCTGCTCAAGTGCATAGCTAACTTGGTCATATACATTTGAGGTACTGACCAAAAGGCATATTAATTTCAATTGCACAAAAAGGCATAGCAACTTCAATTGCACAAAAACCTAGACAAGCCAAAAGTTTAGTGTTCAATAAACAAACTATTTCATTTACATGTCATATTTGTTACTAAAGGAAATGAATCATTAACATGTTCAACCCAATCAAAGAGAAGAAGGCGCTTATTAGGCACATTATAAACTCAAACAAAGACATGACAGTGTTACTTAACCTAAGGAATGAGTGTTTCCATTTCACATAATACATAAATAAAACAATAAACACATCTATAAAGGTCTGGTGCATAGCTGCTCCAGTTAAATAAAATTGCAAATTCAATACCATTCGTCTGGGTACCAACATATATCATATCAAACTAAGAACAGCCAATCAGGCAACCAAGCAAGCACTAGCCTCGAGGTAGTAGCCTGGGTTGTTGAACAAGAGGCTATGGGATCAAATACTATCACATGTGGATAAATTAGTAGAACAAAATGGGGGTTCTACGAAAACCCGGGGTGGGCGAAAAAGACCATATTCTAAAATCACAGAAACCATACAAGAAAGAAAACCATAGCAAAGTTGATTTACTATATTTTAGCTACAGGTGGGCATCCCAACAGCTGCTCTTGTGAAAAATAAAAGGAAACAAAGTAAACCAAAGAAGTCATAGTAGAACATACGGGTCTGCCCGGTTCAGCCGGCACAATTCACAATAAAAATGAGGCGGAACTTCAGGGCTAACACCCTCTGTGGGCTTATCTGGAATGAGTACGCAAGTCATGTGCTGCCACACTTGGCATTTGGCATCTTCACACTGCAGAAAACAAGATGCAAGATAAAAGATTAAAAGGGATAAAAGCATCAAATGAATCTGGTCGTAGTTAAAGAAATAATTTCACGTAAAACATGCCTTTCAAATGGAAGGAAACAATATATGAAAGGATATGATACCTTGATCATATCCTCATTTAGCATGGTGCTACTACAAAGGCAGCAGACCTTAGTCTCCACATGGTAATAGTCAGTGGCTTCCTCTTTGGGCCTGAAATGACTGAAATCTGATCCGCTGTGGCTCCTAGAGGCTAGGTCAGGAGCACATTGAACTTGCATTTTCCTGCTAATGGAACCATCAAGGCATCAAAAGAAACTAAGTCAACAACTTCATCTGACATAATCAACCATCTGTTATGTAGTTTCTCCTGACAATTTGGCAAACATGTGGATTCTTACCTGTATGTATCATCAACAACTTTTGCCACGGCCTCCCTTGTAAGAGCATTTTTCCTTCCCCATCCATGATGGCGTTGACCTGCAACAAGCAAATAGAGCCTAAGAACCGGATTTTGTTGAAAAAACAAACTTAAAATTCAGATGACAAAAATGCGAATTGGCTGATGTTCTAATAAAGAAGAGACCTTTTTTTTCTTGATCAACAACAGATATAGAAATGATCTGTACTGAACTATGGAACAGATGTGGATATCAAACCTAATGACTTGAGCACAACTGAAAAGCATGGCTATCCAATTTTGAACATTAAAAAACACAGTAGTTTAAGGCAAAGATATAGAGGCATATGCAGAAAAGACAGGCATACCTTCCTCATCTGATAATAGCGCCAATACCCTGTCAACTAGGTCCTGTAATCAACAATTAAAAAAGTGGATTAGATACCATAAAAAACAAAGTTGCGGCAAGTACAGTAAATATGAGGTTCCGAAATAGCAATACTGAATTCAAGTTCCTTCTGCAAACCCATCATTACAACCAAAGTGAGTTGTACACAGCATACAAGCCCTACAACGATTTATTACAAGACCGCGAGTCCTCCCCGGAGGCTCGTATACCATGCATCCATCAGTAGAAATTCGGGAAACTGAAACAAAGTGTTGGAAGAAAAACTGGAAATAAAAAAGGAAAACATTTGCTGACCTGCTTCTTTCCCTGCTTCGGCAACCCCAGCTGATTTAAGATATCTTTGAGCTCCTTTATTCTAAAGTACGCAAGTTTATCCTGCAACAGACAAGGAAATGATCGATATCAAAGCTTCAAGAATCAAGAGTAATCCATCAGCATGATGTGTGCATGAAATACACTACCAGACTCCTTATGTTTGATCCATGGGCCGAAAACTACAAGTGAACTATCAACTCTAGTATCACATATTAGTTGAAAAGAACAGTGATTTTGGTGCATAAGAAAGCGAGGAGAAGCTGAATGAAGTACTGCATCATGCAACAGATGGATCCAATGTAGCCTACCAATCACAATCCTGAGAACACAAATAGCTCCAGGGGCCAAGGCTAAGGACTGAACTATTGCGGGCGGTGGACTAACAAGCTAAACCGCAGGGTAAGCAATTCCACATTTTTTTTTTGTGAAACCACGAGGTGCCACTGGTAACCAAAAGAGCTGGAACTAGGCACGGAGCTGACACAATCCGTCCGTCCGTCCCTCTAAACCTCGGCAAGGAATTAGCCACGGAGGCGGCGGCGAAAAATCCCGTAAACTCAAGAGGAATTCGCGGGGAATCGGCGGAGACCGGGGGCGAATTGGCGCGGGCGGGCCTACCTTGCAGTCCGCCATGGCCGCCACCCGCCTGCTCCCGCGCGAGGAAACCCGCTGAGGGGCAAGGGCATGGGGAGGGTCCGATCGGTGGGGGGTCCGGGATGCCGGCAGCGGCGCCGGCGAGGAGATCCGGCGATCGGGGCCTCGAATTGAGAGCGGGAGGGAGGGACAGCAGCCGCGCGTGGCGGCGGTGGCGGCGGCTCTTTCTCTTCGCGTCCGTTTGTATCGATGATGTAGGGGTTTGTTCGTTTTTTTCCTATCTGCTATATCTCTCTCTCCCCCGCTCATCTTCTCGCCTGGCAGACCGGGCCCACAGCCCCCTCCTCATGCTTCTCCGGCTCCGATGCATTCCTCCCCCTCCGCCACGCCGCGCCAGGAGCTCCCCGTGGAGATCGTCAGCGACGAGGAGATGGCGTTCATCGACGCTGCGCTCGCCGCCGCCGCCGCGGGGGGCCGCCCCCTCGTCTCCTCAACCGCCCGCCGCGCCGCCGCCCAGCTCTCCTGCGCGGCCCACTCCGCCGCCGGTGGCGATATTGAGGACTCCCCTGTGCCGCGGAGGTCGCTTCTCGCCCGATTCCGGGAGCGCCGCGCGCTCGCCGTCACCGACATTACTGCAACGGTAACGACGTCGCCCACGCCCAAAGCTCGCGTCTTTCGCATTTCCTTGTCTCCTGGGCAGGGGAGGTTAGACGTGCTCGCATCGAGTGGTTCTGATGGTGAGAGCCCATCTTGCGGCAGGAATGGTGCGAGAAACAGATGGAGTTCATGCTCGAACACGGCAAGCCGGAGAGGACCGAGGCCATGAAGGCAGGTTTGGAACGCCATGCGCAGCTCGAGCAAGAGGTGAGTCCTACATTTCTGGTTCTCCCAAGCCGAATGCTTCTTCATTACATGGGTTCTACTTGAAATGCCCGTTACTAATGCTAACACAATAATCTATGCTTTTTCACCACGACTTTGCCCTGAAGAATTTCTCTGAACGTATCTCACGACTTGTTTCATTTTTTAACAGGTTGTTGAAAGAGTGGAAGTCGCCATTAGGTCTGAGGAAGAATTATGGACAGTAAAATTCATGAACTTCATAATGGGAACAAACCAGTTAATGTTCAAGGGCATCACAAGGGAAATTCCAGTGTAAGCAGAAATTTATCTCTTCTCTCTGCAACTGCAAACCTGTGCATTTCTTTTTTTCTTTGAAATAACCAATACTTCGTACTGGTGGACATGCTCTGCTATAATAACAGTTTCCAGAGCGGATATGAAGCTTTCTATTTAGGAAACATTCTACTTTGTAGATCTGATTGTGAATCATATCACTGCAGGATTGGGGTTGTTGAAGGTTCATGGATGATAGGGATTATTGATGAAATCCGAATGCCCATTGATGGCATTTCACTTCAACCCATTCTGGTAGATACAAAGACACGTGTCAGGCCAACAATTCCCTCAGAAGCACAAAAAAGAAATGGAAGGTTTACCCCTTACTGTTTCTTTCCTATCCATTTCGTTTCAATTCCATTTAATGTTTTGCCTCACAGTAAGATTATATGAAATTTGTACAATACAATGATTATCTGCTCAATGTCTTTATGTCAGGCTCCAGCTGATGTGTTACAAATATCTGTGGGACAATTTGATTGCTGAGAAATTTCCAGCAGAGAATTTCTTCAGCTATTTTGACCTGGACCCCAACTACTTGTTGTCAGATGATATCAGGCAGTACATTAGCTCACTAGGATTCAATGCAAAGGTGCTATGTCTCACCTTTAAACTTTGTGTGTGTTTTTTCCTAATAGTTCTCAGGCAATTTACTGTTGATGCCAACCAGTTTATTCATGGAAAATCATTCAATTCAATGTGCTAGGAAACTGCAGTGCTGCAGAAATCCAGGAAGTGTACGCTAGACTTGTTTTCTGACTGTCTATTTGGATATTCATGCTACCATCTACAACATATTATATAATCCTTGTGAATTGTAACTTTTGACATGGTTTCTGCTTGCAGACCTTTGAAGATGTGTTGAAATATTTCAAGGCTACCTGCCATACTCTACCGCGGTCTGGAGAATCGCTGCTCTTGAGGTAAATATGTACAGCCTAAACATCAGTAACCTGTTGTACATACTGCGGGATGTCAAATCAGTATTCTTTAGACCGTGGCAGATATATAGGGCCTGTTTAGATCAGTTTGCAAAAACGCAAAAAAGCTGTAAACGCAAAGATGCCAAAGGAATCTTGCTAATTTGAAGTACTAAATGAAGTCTATTTACAAAACTTTTTGCATGGATGGGTTGTAAATCGCGAGACGAATCTAATGAGCCTACTTAATCCATGTTTGCAACAGTGATGCTACAGTAACCATCCGCTAATTATTGCTTAATCATGGATTAATTAGCATCATTAGATTCATCTCGTGATTTACAACCCATCCATGCAAAAAGTTTTGCAAATAGACTTCATTTAGTACTTCAAATTGGTAAGATTCCTTTGCAAAAAAAAAATTTGCGTTTTTGCAAACTGATCTAAACAGGCCCATAGTGTAATTTCTTAATGCTTTATTTACTGGTGCAGATATGAACTACAGTCAGACCATTCTCTGCTTGAAGAATACCAGTTCACTTATGATGCTAGTTGGTTCAAGGATCAAATCCAGCAAGTCCTAAGCTTTTGGCAAGGATCACGGGAAACTAAATTTGTCACTGAAGAGGAGAGGTGGAAATGCAGTTTCTGCAAATTTGCGTCAAAATGCCCGATGATCGCTTCCACATCAAGGTGTTGACACTAACCAAAAAATGCTCAGATTTGGTTGGAGCTTGGTGAATTATTTGACACTGAGCTGAAGGACCAAAAGTAGTACTGTTGAATGAATACTTGAAATGCCTTGCACATTCTTTTGTTTGTTCTTTTTTCTTCTCGGATTAAGAAATGTGACTTTGTTTCACATATTATTGATTGGCGATAGAATTCTGTTCTTGGTGACTTGTTGTACATATGAAACGAAGAAATCACTTTCTGGAATTTTATTTTGAGGGATTTGAATTTGGATTAATGGATTATTAGTGCATTGTGATTTACTTCACCTCTTGTCTGGAATGGAGATAAAGATTTATAGACAGGTAGGGGTATTATAGACAGGTAGGGGTAGGATGCTTCTTTTGCGAGATACAAGTACAGAGACTGCAAGGGTAGCACACTTCAGAGGGATCTTCAGAAGAAATATATGGCTCACATAAATTGAGACCTGTTTATAGAAACAAAAATCATGGATTGCAGTGACGAATTGATATTTGGTTTACATAAACAACAAATGAAATCAACTGGCAGTCTGGCAGGCGCAGGACTGGGGCCATGCGAAATTTTACGGCCCCACTCGTCAGTGGTTGTTGGGTAGCGCGCTGCCGTGCGCCCGTGCCGTTGCGTGAGCCGCGATCCGCGAACGAACTAGCCGATTCCTCCAATGCGCTCCTTCCCCTCCGCCGCACCGCGACCTGGGACAGAGGAGCTCCGTGGAGGTCGTCGCCTCGTCGGGCGATGGCGCTTATCGCCGCCGCTGCAGCGGGAGCCCGCCCCCTTCTCTCCTCCGCCGCCCGCCGCACCGCTGCCTCGCTCTCCTACGCGGCCTACTCGGCCGCCGGTCCCGCCGCCGGCGACATTGAGGACTCCCCTCTGCCGCGAAGGTCGCCTCTCGCGCAGTTCCGGGAGCGCCGCGCGCTCGCTGTCACCGACATCACTGCGACGGTAACGCCATCACCCAAGCTTGCGCCTTCCGGATTCCTTGTCTCCTGGTAGGGCAGATCATATCTGCTCGCATCCAGTGGTTCTGATGGCGAGCGTCCGTTTCGCGGCAGGAATGGTGCGAGAAACAGATGGAGTCCGGGCTCAAACACGGCAAGCCGGAGAGGACCGAGGCCATGAAGGCAGGTTCGGACCGCCATGCGCAGCTCGAGGATGAGGTGAGACCTACATTTCTGGTTCTTCCAAGCAGAATGCTGCTTCATGTACATGGGTTCTATCTTCTTCTTTTTTTTCAGAAGGAAGGCTAGCAGAGGAGCCTCCCGGTGCCAGCCCCGGGGACATGGGTTCTATCTTGAAATGCGTCCTATTATTAATGACATTGCCAAGGAGAATTTCTCTGTATCTCATTTCGACTTTTTTCATTTTGGAGAAGGTTTTTCAAAGAGTGGATATCGCTACTAGATCTGTGGAAGAATTACGGGCAGTCAAATTCGTGAGCTTCGTTGTATGAACAAACCGGTTAATGCTCAAGGATGTCACACGGGAAATTCCAGTGTAAGCACTATAAATTTCTCTCTTCTCTGTGCAACTGCAAACCGATACTATGTACTGATGGAAATGCTCTGCTATTTTGTCGGTTTCCTGAGTGGATATGAAGCTTTCTATCTTATAGGAAACATTCTTCGTAGTAGATCTGATTGTAAATTATATCACTGCAGGTTTGGAGTCGTTGAAGGTTCATGGGTGGTAGGGATTATTGATGAAATCCGAATGCACATGGATGGCATTTCAGTTCAACCCATCCTGGTAGATACAAAGACACGTGTCAGGCCAACAATTCCCTCGGAAGCACAAAAAAGAAATGGAAGGTTTGCCCTTTACTGTTGCTTTTCTAACCATTTAATGTAGAGAATGGCAAAGTGTGTCGTGCCATTGGCAATAATGTTCCCTTAAAGCAAAAGGAAGATTATTTGTTGCTGAGGGTGCTGGTCTACTTAAGATTTGGACTGTGCGATAGCTCGGTTTACCCAAGGATCCTACTGTTGCAGGTTATGGTATTTTGTTAGTCTTGTTTTAAGGAATAACTCTTAGGTCAATCATTCAGTATACAAATGCAGAGTGCTGCTTAAATTACTTCAAGTTGATGTTGCTTGGCAAGATCACGTTTCACAAAAGATTGTACCACATGTATTTCCATTGTATTGTGCCATTAAAAATGCATCTTATTTATACAAGATCTTTATGAGGTCATTGGTGACTGTTACTGTTTAGCAAACAAAAATTCTTTTTTCCCCCTAAGCATGTAGGAGTTAAAAGAAGAAAAGAGTCGTACAGACACCACACACCCACACCCTATATATAAATCACATTTGTGCCTGTTTTACAACATATAAACATGACCCAACCATAACAAAATTCATATACTTAGTATTTGTAGTTGCCTACAAGTTTTCAATATTTTGCATCACATAAGATGGTAATATACTCTTAAAAGATGGTAGAATGATAGTCTTAGTGACAGGCTCCAGCTGATGTGTTAAAATATCTATGGGACAGTTTGATTGCCAAGAAATTTCCAGCAGAAAATTTCTTTAGCTATTTTGACCTGGACCCTGACTACTTGTTATCGGATGATGTCAAGTGGTACATTAACTCACTGGGATTCAATGCAAAGGTGCTAACTTTGTATTCTTTTTCTAAGAGTTCTCGGGCAATTTACTGGTGATTTTGACCTACCAGTTTCCTGATGGGAAATTGTTCAATTCCATGTGCTGTGAAACTGCACAAATCCTGAAAGATACTAGACTTGTTTACTGACTATCGGTTAGGATATTCATGCTACCGCTTATAACGTATTTTATAATCCTTGTGAGTTGTGACATGATTTCTGTTTGCAGACCTTTGAAGATGTATTGAAATATTTCAAGATTACCTGCCATTCTCTGGGGTGTTTGCGGTCTCGAGAACAACTGCTCCTGAGGTAAATATGAGTTACAGGCTCATCAGTGGCCTGCTGTACAGAGTACACTACTGAATGGCGAATCACTGTTTGTTGGACTATTCGCAGATGTGACATGGCAGATATAAAGCGCGATTCCCTTATGCTTTTCTTGAGCAGATATGAATTACAGGCAGATGATTCCCTGCTTGATGAATACCAGTTCACTTATGATGCTAGGTGGTTCAAGGATCAAATCCAGGAAGTCCTAAGCTTTTGGCAAGGATCACGGGAACCTAAATTTGTCACTGAAGAGGACAGGTGGAAATGCAGTTTCTGCAAATTTGCGTCAAAATGCCCGATGATAGCTTCCACACTAACAAAAAAAATGCTCAGATTTGATTGGAGCTTGGTGAAATATTTGACAGAGCTGAAGAACCAAAATAGTGTTGATGAATTTGAATATTTGAAATGCCTTACATTCATTCTTTTATTTGTTCTTTTTTTCTTCTTGGATAAAGAAATGTAACCCACTTGTTATTTTCCTCCATATGCAGCTTTGTAACTCGCATATTATTGATTGGCAACAGAATTCTGTTCATGTTGACTTCTTGTACATATTGTAATGAAGAAACCACTTTATGGAATATTCTTTTGTGGGAGTTGAATTTGGGTTAGTGGATTGTTAGGGCATTGTGATTTTAAATGTTTACCTCTTGTCTGGGATTGAGATAATGGTCTATAGACAGATACGGGTAGGATGCTTCTCTAGCAAGATACAAGTAAAGAGACTGCAAGGGTAGCATATTTCAGAGGGATTTTCAGAAGAAGAAATATATAGCTCACATAAATAGAAGACCTGTTTACATACAAACATCATTGATTCTAGTGACGAACCGATACTTGTTTTACAGAAACAACGAATGGAATCAACTGGCAGGTACTGTGAATCTTATAGAGCAAACAATGTGGTCGTAACTGGAAAACAATTCAAATCACTCATAGAGCTGATATCACGTTAACCTTTCTTCATGGAAAAAATATATATTCATAATCCGCTTTCCATTCCTTGTGCTTGTCATGAGTCACTTGCTTCCACCATTGATCACCAAGGCCTCTGGCTGTGGTGGGGCACTGTCCACCTTGGGAGGACCAGAATGCCGTCGCATTGGTGAGGCAGCCGCAGTTCCACCTTGAAAGGACAACCTTTTCTTGACCGGTCCAGCAGAGCTTCCTTTCTCCGGTGTCTCTGCACCATTAGTCAATGCTGATCCCTGGAGACGAGACTTCGCCCTTGCAGATTCTGTGGGAACCATGTAACTTGGGAGTGATGGGGAGCTTGCGAGACTCTCATCATCCCGCACAGTCGAGGTGGCTATACTGTGCCTCCTTGGTCGCTCAGACTGCACGCTGAACACACTTCTCGCATCGTCATCCACATGTGAAAGCCCATTCTTTGGCGTGGCGGATTTTCTCCTCGCGGGTATTGGCGCTACTTTAGAAGAGGGCGTCGAAGGGGATTGCCTGGAGGCTGGACGGGTCGGTTTTGGAGTTGGTGGTGATGGCTTTTCTGGCTTTGAGTCCCGACGGTTGAAAGCTTTTGTGATCTCACCCTCTCCAAGGTTCAAGCTCATGCTCTTAACGGATCCACGGTCAATGTTGCTCTCCTTATCAGCCCCATTGCGGCCCTCCCAAGGTTTTGCGGCCATCCAGCGCTCCAACCAGCTCCAGCCCCACTGCAAGTTGTTTGGGTCTACAAACATTGGGTTGACAGATCTCGAAGTGCTCTTCCACTGCAAATAACGCATTTCATTTTAAGCTTGCCATCATAGAATGAAATGAAGTATACATAGATTGGCATCTGTTCTGAGAACAAAAAATTCCTACCTGATGTGAAAATGCATATGCAAGCGCTCTTTCTCTTCTAATCGCTGCCTCTTGCCTGCTTATTAGGCTCGCCTCGATTTGCTCTTTGGATTGAGTGCTGTCATCCCAGTTCTCACCCATCTGATATAGCATTATTCACAAACGAAATATGTTCAATGCTCTTAATAATATTTTGTGATTATCTCAAGGCTTAGAGCAAAGGAGAAAACAATACTAATGAGGTTAGTTGAACAGCACAAGCACAAGAAATTTTTTACTGTGAAGCATTGAGATGGTTTGCATACCCTGAAATTCTCCAGTTCCTGCTTCAGTAGGAGCTGGCGCTGGAGGGCCTGGTTCTCCTCAGACATCTTTGCTCTCCTAGAACGTATTTGTGACTGCACCCGCGATAGAGTCTGCATACAGCGCAGAGTGCTTGCAGATTGACGCCTAACTGAATCACCCTCAACCAATGACTTCAATCGAACAAGGCCCCGCAGTGCTCGCAGTGCCCTCCTTGCCTAGAATATAACAAAGATGAGATACTCTCAGTCAGTCAGTATAATACTGATCACAAAAGTAAGATTCTGTTTTACTGTCAAACACGTCAAATTTTCAAGAAGCCATATTTCCCAAGGAACAAAAGTTACAGCCACTAATTGCTATCTAAATAATAGATCAAAAGCAAGACAGACAGGCCATCAGTATCAAAAAAAAATGAAAAGAACATCAAGATGAGTGATGAAAGGTGGTTGCCACCAACTGCCAGTTGTTCAGAATTATTTTTCTAACAAGAGCAAGAATGATTTGTAGGCCCTTTCAAAAAAAAATGTACATCCACATAGACAGTACAATAAACCTAAAAACTGTAACAACTAGTCAAAAGGAGAGGAATTAAGCTAGAAATTAACAGTTACCTGAGGTTCAACTGAAGCAAGAAAATCTACTTCTTTAACAATAAATTCTCATTTACCACACAAAACTTGTTGAACAAAAAAGGACATAAAATAGCTAAACCATTCAGCTAAAAGGTATCCTCCAAATTACAGTAACAGCAACTGGCCAACTACCACTTGCAAGGTTGGCAAGCTGCCGACACCTAAAAGTTAGAAAATGATAAGAGAAAATCTGCAGGGTAAGCCAATAGCAGACATTTGCTTGCATGTTCAGTCATGTTGATGTGGAAACAAAATCATGAAAAAGAAACAAATAGCCGTTTTCCTAACCTCAAAATATCAAAGGCCTAATTGGCCAGCTACTAGAAACGAACACTTCCTTAATGTGACCATCTATATAAGCCAACTTCCAACTGTCACAATTGTTGTTATCTAAACATTTCAGGGAAAAAAAAGGTGGAAAACCAGGCATGCATCTCTCCAAATGGCACCAGACAGGTGAATTCAGAACTGGTTTCACATTACCAGGTAACCTCGGAAGGCAGTCTGGATCTTGATTGCGGCAAGCTCTTCACTTGGCACACCAGGTGGCAGCACCGACGCCTGTGCAGGGGCCACAGGGGCCTCCTCTACGGTGACGTGCTTGCTCTGCTCCTGCTCAGCTTCGGGGACCCTGATCTCCTCAATCTGGTGGAGAGCCGGAGGAGCTGGAGGGGGTGGCACCGAAACATTGACTTCCAAGGAGGTCGACGGGGTCAGATCTAGAGGAGTAGGGTTGCTAGCTGCTGATTTTCTCCTCTGCCTCTGTTCATTTCATGGACAAAGTTTGGTTTGCGATCAGAATTCAGTTCGAACTAAAGTGAGAAAACAAATGCAAGAGAAAAAGAAAAGGCGATGTTTTTATCACAGATCTGGAAGACAGTTGTAAAGGGGGGAAATGCCATCTTGACAAGAATGCTTCTGGAATTCCTGAATGCCAAATAAAAAATTCATCTTCTTTTCCAAGAACACGAAAGCCCAATCAAAACCAGGACTACGAATACAATATGCCATTCTTAGCATGAATACTTTGAACTCAAGCTACTGAATTATTCACGATGCGGGGAAGGAAACCCCAAATTTACTCAGATCCGAGTACAAACCGCAAGAGAAATCCAAAATAAAACATATAAAAAGCGAGAGGATTCCGAGGGAGAAGTATTACCTCCTCCTTCTTCTCCTTGGATTCAGGGCTGAACACCTTCTTGACCGCGCCGAACCACTTGCCCTTCTTCCCCATGGCTCCACTCCACACTCCCCGAAAAAAAAAATCACCCTGAAGAGGAACAAGCAAGTCACCAGATGGTTCAGATCTATATCTATCAGACCCAACGCTGGACGATGATAACGAGACCACGGCGGCAAACACGCACAAGAGAGATACAACTTTAGTAGATGAATAAATCGCCAAATCTTTCCGCGGAAGCAAAGAGAGGAAGGCCCTTTCGGTTGAGCGCAGCGGCGGGGAGGCAACAAGAAGGCGTCAGCGGCGTGGGAGGACAGCTGAGCTCCGCAGGGGGCTGCAATGCAATCATGTCGCGTGGAAGGTCATGGGAGGTGCAAGGCGGAGGAGCAGGCAGCGGAAGCCAACGATTTTTGGCTGGAGCTAGGACTGACAGAGTGACAGGGGTGCAGGAGCCTTGGATGTTCGGAGGTCGCAACAGCTGGGGGAAGTGGCGAGAGTGATGAGGGAGAGAAGGAGCTGGAGGGAAGCGTGTGTACGTTACCTTGGTGCCTGTTGCCACGATGCGCTCCTCCTCTCTCTTCTCTCTCTCGCTGGGGAGATTTTAGAGGGGATCAGGGGAAAGAGGAGTTGGGACAGCTTGGAGACAGCAGATGAGGAGGGAGGGGATGGTATTGGAATCTCCACTGATCATATCCTTCAGTCTCGGCACCCTGTGTTGTTGCGAGTATAGTTAAAAAAATCAAAACTTTATAATCCTAAACTGAAGAAGTTAACAGGATCAGCTGTCTGTGACACTGAAGGAGTGAAGCTAACTACTGACATACTATCGCATAACTAACAGAATTCTTCAGTATCAAGCATGGAGCGACGCAGCAAGCTGTTGCAGGATCTGGCATTCAGGACCTGCATGGACGGTAGCACGGTGTAGTAGTCAGTAGTAGTTGAGACTTTTCCTTCATCCAAATGCATGCGTGTGGTAAATGAGACCAAAAAAATGCACATCAACTAATATGGGTAAACTCAAAACTAATTTGTTATTTGGTATATGTAACAAAGTGGGTGAACGCTGAATCCTGCATCAATAGACAACGCAGTAGGGTACATGCAATTGCAACCTCTGCCAGATAGCATATAAATTTCATGATCTCAACGTACTTGATGTACCATGCATACAAATAAATTAGTACCACATTGCAGGACAGCAGCCACTGTTCTGCAGTACGCGAGTGCCAACAGCGCAATCTGTATCCGGGAGTAAAAAGGAGATAAGAGAGAACAAAATGCTACTAATGATCAATGAACTCAAGAAAGGCTATGATACAAGTGTATACATTGTACCTAGGTGGCAAAAATTATTTGGTGGTTGATGCTCAATCGTATGCCAACTCACCAGAAGCCTGTCTGTGTTTCTCTGTCATGTCTGCCTCCGGCCCATATTTAAGCGTGTTGCGCTGGCAAAACTATATTAATCAAAACACTGATTCATGTAGACCAACTAAATCTCATTTCTTCTTCTTTTTCCCTTGTATAACTCTGTCGGCTTCTCCATTGTCATCTCACACAATTCATTCTTTATTTGTTTTTTAAAAAAAAATCTTTCTGTCAGTTAATGAGTAAATCCGAAGTACAAGGTGTCGAGTCACAAAACTATTATCACATTATTATCCTGAATGGTACAAAGCTAGCACTTTTCGCAGAACTACCGCAACTTTAAGTTCCCTTCTCATCAATCACATTTTGCCTCTTCCTGTCTCTTAGCACCTAGACCCACTCGTCAGCGTCATTTGGTGCACCATTTCGAATAGCAGTACACCATTTTGAATATACAATCTTACACGATATTAGAGGTCAAGGGGTAGCAAAAACATGGTCAAAGAAACACTAATGGGCGACGCATATCATGGACGAGCAACCGATATAACAATCCAGAGTCTCATTCATAGTGTCTCCCGTCGGATGTTTAAAAATGTCACGAGTTGCAAAGCGACAGCCTAACGCGCGCTCCTACTTTAATCATCTATCTGCTCTCAGTGTCTCGGATTATATAGTACTTTGTCAGACTCGCATGTAAAGATCGTACCATGTATGCATTTCTTCCTAGCGTGCCACTTGCATTGCAAGTAGGTCCACAAACTCCTAATTCCATCCTAGAGCTAACTCGTGTAA
Source organism: Panicum hallii (assembly GCF_002211085.1). Taxonomy (NCBI): domain Eukaryota; kingdom Viridiplantae; phylum Streptophyta; class Magnoliopsida; order Poales; family Poaceae; genus Panicum; species Panicum hallii. The sequence continues at coordinate 6,465,424 of NC_038044.1, read as the reverse complement.
ATTGTTTTCGGCAAAAAAAAGAAAGAAAGAAAGAAAGAAAGAAAGAAAAAGAACACAAGAAACACGTAATGATATCATGAAAGCCGACTAATTTACACATTGAGGGTCGACATTTCAGTTGCAGGAAGGCATGTGGAAGAGAGAGAGAGAGAGAGAGAGAGAGAGAGAGAGAGAGAGAGAGAGAGAGAGAGAGAGAGAGAGGAGGAGGAGGAGGAGGAGGAGGAGAAGAAGGTGGTTTGATAGTAACATTGACTGACTGATCTTCGGATGGTATGTGTAGGTTTTGTTTCAGAAAAAGATGCTACGTGTAGGTAGGATGGCGTTTTCTCCTTTGATAAAAGGATGCACGATTAGGTGACTGACCGGCTAGCTCGGTAAGCTTGTTTTAGCTAGCTATTATCTGCCCCTTTTCCTCTTTCTCTGCTTTTTCGCTGCAGACGAAAGGCACAAACACATCTCTCTCTCTCTCTCTCCCTCCCCAATATCATATCCTCTCCCATGTCAAAAAACCAAGCAGATGCAGGAGGAAGCAGTGGAAGAAGGCGCATCTGATGATGATCTCGGGGATCCGCCTAAGCTAATTCGTATGTTGTTTATTTATTTATTAGGGACCATCCACTGCCCGTGCCTCGTCACATGCACACGGAGCAGCAACGAACGGACCGGCCGGCCGCTCCCGCCTGCCAGCTCAGCCGGGCCATGAGCAAGGACGCTCCGATCCTCCGACCCGACCATGGCGGAGATATTTGGAGGAAAAAATCTGCTGGTTAATGAAGCTGGCCTTGGACGCGCGTGGCATGCGAGCGTGGCGGCCGCAGCAGCTATTGCTGCCTTGCAGGGAGCGCGTGTTCACAGGTCGCAGCTGTAGCAGCGTAAATAAAATCGGTCGATGTACGCACGCCGATCGACGGCCGTCGTCGGTCGATCACGAGGCGTGCACGAGGTGGCGTTAATGCTTGGCTTTTTCCTGCCACGTCGGTTCACCCCTCCCGTCAAGCCGCAGGCACTGCCAACGCCGGCGTCACATTCACGTCACCGACGGGCAGATGCCAGTCACGCAGACAGGAGGTGTGCGGGTGCAACGTTAACGGGCTCAAAGAGAGCCTGTGACTAGCCCGGCCGACCAAGTTTGCGCGTTGGCCCAAGTAAGGTCTCCCTCCTCCGACGATCCAGCAAGGGACCTAATTTCCTTGTTGACAGGCCCCGACTGCACGTGCCGCCGGCCCAAGCCTGCTGCATAATGCAACAGCAAGGGGATCGTGGGCTCGTAGCTGTGCACAGCACGCACGACGACGACCTACCGGGCGTACCTCCTCTGTCAGTCTGACTGTGTCTCTCCTCCTACAAACACACCATCAATTGCCAAATCCTCGCGCCCGTATCGGTCAACCCATCATTACAGCACATCAGCAGCACGGCGTGCTACTGCCAGCGGCAGGCACGCAACGACCGATGCGCCTTTCCTGTGTACTTGCACTATCCGCAGGCGCAGTGGCGGCCTGTCGCTCAAATCTGCCTTCGCAGCAGTTACAGGGGATGAAGCGCCACCTCGAGCTTCATCGTAGCTTCCTTGCTCCTTCCATCTGTGCTGCTACGATCGATGCAGAGGACTGGATGCAGGTGCCCAGATTTGGAGAGGAGTTTCTGGCCCTGTTTGGCTCCGCTTCCAGTCCCGCTTCTTAACAATTTTAAGCCGCTACCCGGCCAAACGCTTCGCTTCTTGAAGCGCTTCCCCCGCCAGCGCTTCCCCGACCTCGTTCAGAAACGCGGGTAACGAGCAGCTGGAGCGGACCAGCTTCTAGGCCGCTTCCCCGCGCCGGCCCCTGCCTCCCCGCGCCGGCCCCCGCCTCCCCCGCGCGCCGACCCCCGCCTCCCCCCGCGCCGGCGGCCCCTCCCCCGCCCCACGCGCCGGCCCCCGCCTCCCCCCGCGCCCCGCGGCGGCCCCTGCGCCGCTCCCCCGCCTCCCCCCGCGCCGGCGGCCCCTCCCCCGCCCCACGCGCCGGCCCCCGCCTCCCCCCGCGCGCCGGCCCCCGCTTCCCCGCGCTGGCCCCCGCCTCCCCCCGCCCCCCGCGGCGGCCCCTGCGCCGCCCCCGCGCCAGCCCCGGCGCCGCTCCCCCGCGCCGGCGGCCCTTGCGCAGCTCCCCCGCGCCGGCCTCCGCTCCCCGCGCTCGCCTCCGCCCCCGGCCTCTGCCCCCGCTCCCCGCGCCCGGCGCCGGCCCCCGCCCCCCGTGCCCCGCGCCGGCCTCCGCCCCCGGCGCCGGTCCCCAGCCCCCGCCCCCGGCGCCGGTCTGCGCCGGCCCCCACCCGCCCTGCGCCGGCCTCTGGCTCCTAATTGCATGATTAATTGTATCATTATCTTGCTTGACAGTAATCTATGATTAATTTTATGATATATTAATTGTTAATAATTTATAAACAAGTTTCAGCTGTGCAAAACAGGGCCTGTGACCAGCTGCTTCTCTTGCCAGCTAGCCATCAGCTGGCTTCTGAATAAGTTTCAGCTGTGCCAAATAGGGCCTTTATCTTTAAAAAAAAGATAGGCTCGAGTAGGGTTGGTAACAGTCCTCTCACAATCCGATTTGGTTTTTACATATATTTTAATTTAAAACTGTATAAAATTGGATTAGAGTTCGGCCCTTACAAGACCTTTTACCACCCCCTGGCTCGAGGCTCAAAATTCATTTTTTTGCTACACACAACAGTTGGGAAACACATGTTTTCCTCATCTTTCTACCACAACTGTGTCCCAAAAGGAAAGATGAAACAGTATGTTCTTTTTGGTGCATATGATTTTTTTTTCCCTTGATATGGTAATTGCTGGAATTCATGACACAGCTAACACACGCTCTTCTTCCTCACACCGTTGGCATTTTCCTCCCCAAGTCCATTCCTTCCTCCTCCACATGGTTTTTATTGCAATCCACGGGGGATTCGAGAGGCAACAGCGCCTCGCGAACACAACAGGGTCAAGTTAAAGAATCACAAATAAATCTGAATAAATACTATCGCTTTTTTTCCCCCGGTCGGGGGGCAGATTTCCCGCGGACAATTCATCATGGCCCCTCCGAACTTGAAAACCCAAAAATGAGAGAAAGAAAAAGGGAACCCCAAAGAGAAACAAGAAAACTTAGTAATCGACCTTCTTCCTTTCCTTTTTTGTTATCGCCACATTTACATCAACTCCGATCCCCGCCAATTTTCCCTTCCTGCATGCCAGCCTCTTACTACGTCTATTGTGAGCTGGGCGCGCCATACTGCCACACCATGATCTGGGAGCAATCAGAGGGGATCCCCTTCAGCTTAGCTCGGTCTTCCAGTACCACTTCTTGAACAAACTTGATCGAATCCTGCAAACCAAATCGTGAATAACTCATCATTATGAGTTGACAGTAGAAAATCAGGTGACCTGATAGGAGAGTAGCATTGGTAAGCAGGTGTAGGAAGGCTAAGTAACAAGAGTCTCCATCAACTAAGTGTTGATAGTTTATTGCTTGCAAAAGACAAGTAGAAAAAGAAATTGAATGCAATCAGTATCAGCTCATAGTTCAGAATGAAGCCCATAGGCTTGTATTCCTGTATCTACATGTTCCTTGCACGTATTGGTTTGTAAGGGATTGCTTGTCCCATTGGGTGGGTTATAAATTAGGACTTTCCTGATGCAACTACCATGTTGGGTGGCCGGATAGGAGAGTTAGGACCGAGGAGTTTGGTGAGGGATCAAAGTGCGTGATTACCTCGCTTCGATCAGCAATCAGTATCATGGTTTAGGGCCACACACAGCTTTCAGTATCATTAGTGGCCATAGCTCAAGGATTGGTAAAGTAGGTTGGTAGGTAATATAAAAACAAAGCCAGATTAAAAAATTTAAAAGGAATGCACGAAAGTGATATGGGTGCCATCTGTTCCCCGCCATATTCCATTGAAAGGGAATTTGACCATTGTGTAACTCTAGGGTAGTCACATCAATTCACAAATCTTAGTTGGTAATGTGTGCAACAGGGACAGTTCAACAAGATCAGGTAAGGTCTAACAAGAGAGGACAAGGGTCTGTAGAATGCTTGGTGCAAACTACTTCATTTGGATCGAAATGACTAATGTTGTACTGTGATTACTCTGGATTAAAAAAAATTACAGTGAATTGAATTCAGATGATTTATCCAGTGTGACAATTTAATCTTGTTCGGAAGGAACAGTGAGTGGCCATGCTTGACTTACAGTGATTGGCTTAAACCATTAACAAAGTCAGCATTCAACCACTTGTCTTTTTCATTCGAGAACTTGCTTAGCACCTTTTTTTGTTATGAGAAGGGAGTTCACATGACCTTACAGTGCATGACAATGACCACAATGCCAGCCCACACTTAACACACGAACACTATTACATTAGAAATTGGTGACTTCATTTTCCGGAGAACCAAAAGGAAAACAATCCATAGAGTACGAAACAATTTGTACGATTCCTTCAGATAATATTTCAAACTGCTAATTTCAGTGCTTAACATTTCTTATTTAAGCTAGACATGCACTCCACAATTCTGAGGGTTCTAATGGATCCTCTATTTTAGGAGGTCTGCAATTTTTATATGACATCACCAAGAAATGGATAGCCCAAGACTGCATTTATCTCAGATTCAGCCCCTTCATTGAGTCAATTAGCTTGCTAAGTACTTTGTTTTATGAGGAAAAAATAATAAAATTAGACTTGCTTGGTTACTAACATTCAGAAGGCAGGGGTGGACTAACCTGTGAAGTATCTGGTAATGACGTTGGCCGTCCCCACCGCTCAGGATCCCACAAAATAGAACTGTTGAACGCGAACCCTGAGACATCGATTGTGTGGATTCGTGTACCAGCAACACCAGCAGGATTCAAGTCAGTTTCTGTGTTATATGTCACTGCACGGGTAGTCCCATCGTTGAAGTCCCTTGAGAACCAGCCGATGACCTTTGAGGCACTGCATAATGGACCTTCCACTACCACTTTCTTCTCGCCTGCCGACATTGTTGCCACAGGCCATGTGCCAAACGCCCTGTCATTCGGAATGTTAGAAAAAACAACTAAAGGTGCCCACATCATAAAATGCAATTCAACAAGTATGCAACATTCACCAGCAAATGGCTGTGATCTATATACCACATCTTGATTGGTCAGTAGAATTCGGGAACTAAAAAGCATTGTGCCACAAACCTTGACTAGAATGAGACTCCATCGACACTAAGCAGACATCAGCCAATTGAGCTCAATTTGAACCAAAAAAAAATGTAGGCTTCTGATTTTCTCAATTCAAAACAAGATATTATAGGAGATAGCTCCATTGACACATCTTCCACATGCTGCCTTGTTGATATCATCATAAAAGTTATACTGCACTTTTGATCACTCATCCCAATCACTTGACACTAGACATAGGCTGAGTTATTCCATGCAACTGCCCTCCCATAGTCCCATATGTGGACATAGACTACACTACACCCTCCTCTCTACTTGCCTGCACATGCAGATGCTTAAATTGATCCATTACCAATTCCAAAGTTTGAAGAGCCTTGACAAATCAGGATCAAACAATACTATGGGATGATGCAATGGTTGATGAGCAATAGAAACTTTAGTGAGCACACGTGTTTCCAATATGCAGTCAAACACAACTTGGAATAGTAAAATTCAACTTGAACATGCGAAGTTATTTAAACACCTGGGTAAACTGTAAACATATTTTAGGCTCCTAGGCTTAAAAGAACCTAATGCTGAATTTCAACTTGACACAAGAGATATTAACCACGGTCAAGCCCCTCCTGTTTAGTAAACTGCACGTAGTGTCACTAACTCACTATATTGTGCACCTGCACTTCTTTGTTTCTAGTAACTGGTAAAGTTCTGGCCTCTATAACAGGCATGCTAGACCATACGCGCGACAAAGCATAATGGATGCCCTTGACTCTGTTGTATTTATGCTGATCTGCTGGAGAGCCCACAAAGCATCAGGGGCCACAAGTGCAGATGTGCACGCATCACGAGGACTGTAGAAACTAAAAACGAAATAAAAAGAGAAAGTAAAATAAAAAACAGTGTGTTGTTGCCGAAAAGCAGCAGGTAAACCTTGCTTGAGGCAAAGAGGGCTGCATCCCATCATGTTCCCCTCAGCGAAAAAGATTGTTCTTCCAGGGAACATTGCCACTGTGCTCTCACATGGCATGAGTAGTAGTGATCATAGTACCATGTACTGAACCAAGGTGTGATTCCCCCTCTTTACGAACGCAAGCACTCATCAATGTTAGAATGCTACCATCAGAAAAGTGAATGCGAAAGGCAAGTCAAATGTTTCAGGATATGTGTGTTCTAGTGGTAGCACTAGATGTTAGTCACTGACAAATGAAAAATGTGAATTATCTTCTTTGCAAGATTTCAATAGGCGGTTTTCATGCCAAAGGGGAAGATCTAGCTCAGCCAAGTGCACAAAGCCACAACCTGTGTCCAATTCCTCATGAGAAAAATTCCAAGGACAACTGGTGGTCTGCATAGAATTGAAGTTTCGTACAGGGTTTTGTAAAAAGGAAATATTTTTTTACAGCCTGCAGCAGATCTAAATCACAGGTGCACACCAGTGTAGAAAACTTGCACCAAATCTGTGGCAACTTTCTGTCTGTATATCAGATGGCCATTCATGGGATCGGGGAAGCAACTACTGGTGTGGATGGTGTCTACTCTATTGAAGCTCAATCAGTTACAATGGCCATGACATAACGGTTACTACTATTATTTTCTACCTGCTATCTTTTGTAGCTAATATTTCCCAGCATATTAGCTTCCCTATTTTAGGAGTAACAGCATTTCAGGGGTCAATTCAAGCATGCTATATCTTCATTTAATCTCAATTTTGTTAGGTGCCACCGACACTGTTACAGGCCCATTTGTCAGTGACTAACAGCTAGTGCTACCACTACCATATTAAATAATTATTCCTGCTGCCTTTTATAAGTTTGCTTTGCTCAGGAGCCGCGCTTAAAGTCTTAATTAAACTAATTGGAGTGGTTGGCATGAACACATTTGCTCGTTGGGATGAGCAAAAGTGAAACATTTAAATCTGCAGAAAAGAAGCATTGTTTGTTGGGGCGAAAGGGACTCAAAAAAGTGATAAGCTAGATCCAATTATTGACTCCTTGCATCAGAGAAATGGAGAGAGAATAGTTAAAAGTGTTCTAAGCATCTGTACTGTCCATGACAAGAGCACATGAACAGGACGTGTTGCCCCACCCTTATTCCCCCACTAATGACAGCCTTCAATTATTTGCTCACCAAACTATACGGCTTCTAAAACATTTATTAGACGAGTAAATTAGTGGTACTAAGTTAAGAAGAGGTGATTAGTTATCAGGAACCCTAGTCGCAGTGGGCGGGCATTAAAAAAAATCTGAAATTGATGAGCTAGAATAGCAATTTCAGGCATTGAAATTAAGATTCAAACAGCGCCTGGAAGAACAGCAAATAAATAAGCATGCTAAAACGGAGATCAATTAGAGTTCGAATTGAAGAGGAGGAACGAGTAAAGCTCGAATCTTTGAGTTTGGAAATCAACAATTGGGGAAACAATTAAGAACCTCGCTTGAAAGTTAAGACATTCTAATTTGCATCTTACTGTACGGGTTTCAGTATGAAGACGAACCAAGCAAGATAACGAATGATGTAGGGAGCAAGATGCAAGGTGAGCGACGCAATGGCATGTACTCACTCGATCTGGCGGATCTGGTCGAAGAAGCCGGTGTCGTAGACGCCGGCGGCGTCGGCGAAGTGGAGGACGCCGGCGAGGCGGTGCTTCTCGACGTGGGCGAGCGCGGCGTTCCGCTGTGCGTGCGCCTCGGCGGCGGCCGTGGTGAAGTTCTCCTCGGGCTTGAACGCGATGTGCCTGTACATCACGCCTGTACCCCGCAGCACCTCGGCCGTGGCGGGCGCGTCGGCGACCGGCTCCACGACCACCCACACGACGGGCGGGCGCACGAGCCGCAGGGTGTGCGCCAGGCGCAGCAGCTCGGCCCTGCGCCGCCGCCGCTCGCCGGCGCCCGACCGCGTGGTGGTGACCACAATCAGCAGCCGCCGCGGGCCGGCCTCCTCGTCGTCGTCGCCCACGTCAACCGTCGCCCCGCCGCCGCCGCCGCCGGCCCCGACGAGCCCCACCTCGCCAGCCGTGTCGGGCGGCGACGGCACCAGGTTGACGCGCGCGTCGACGGCGACGCGGGAGGCGGCGAGGTGGTCCCCGGCCCGGTGCGGCGGGTGCTGGGTGGCGGCCCTCCAGGACGACGAGGAGGGCGCGAACCCCGTGAAGAAGCCCATGACGAAGCAGAGCGAGAAGTGGAGCAGCGCCTTCTTCCAGAGGTGGCCGCCCCGGCGCTGCTTGGCCCGGTCCGGCGCCACCACCGCCACCGCCCCGGTCCCCATGGCCCCGGACGCTCTCAGATCACGGCACGCGAAGCTTCCAGATCAGGATTGGACGCGGCAAGAACCGACCCGACGAAGTGCGATGGTCAATGCGGAGGGGAGCCGGAGCTCAGCTCAAGGTGCAGGGAGATAAGAGGTGGGGGAGTTAAGGGGGATTGAAGAGCGCTGGCTACCAAGCGGCCATTAATACCAAGAACTCGCCATCAGTGGATCATCACCGGGCTGTAGCCAGGACTGGAGGAGGAATGTTGGGGAATGGAGATGGGGGCAATGAGGAGGAGAGAGGTGGGAAGATCAATCAAGATGCAGCAGCGGCAGGAGTAGGGTGGGGAGGGAGGTCGGGAGGTGGGGGGAAGGGAATGAATACGGCGTGGAGGCGGTGGTGAATCGGCGAGGTGAAAAATGAAGACGAGGAGGATGGTTGGTGAGGGCGGGAGGAGTGCGGTGAGAGGTGATACTTGCCTTTCTCAACGGCTACAGGTTTCACTCGCCCGTCGGTCGCCAGTGAATGTACTGAGCAAGCCGAGTAGCTGAAAATATAGCTGAAAGCGATGCTGCTCCAAAACATACTCCTCCATCTTTGCATAGCTTGGGCAAGAGACATGCTTTGCTTTCGATGAAATGGTAGCATTCATTCCTTGCTAAAAATTGTGTGGATGCTTACTCACTGGATAAACTAGGAATTACTTTTATCCAAATTTGTAGAAACTGAGCCAAAGTATGTAAGATTTCTGCGAACAATATTTTTTGTTTTTTTTTCTGAGAACTAATCGTGAGCAATGCTTCGGTTGGGCTTTTCGGATGAACTGGCTAGGCAGTGATATACTGATAGATCCGGTGCCCATTTCCGTGGGGTGAACACTTTTGCCACCACTGCTCTGCTGTGTATTTTTGTCACCTGCCCTGCCAGCGCTGTAGATTGTGTTTGGTGGCGTCTGATCCACTTGCTTTGCCATCTTTTCCCAAGCATGTACACTTGTTAAAAATGGTGATCATCTGGTGTCCCTAAAACTGTTACCTACTGCAGTTGGCTTGAATTGACTGGCGAGAACGAAAACAAAGACACCGACGGTGCCTGGTTTTCATGATTCCATCCATTGTGGAGAAGCAAACACCCGCAAAACCAGAGCAGCAGGCCAAGCACGTCGCCAGGTGTAGCAATAAGGTAATGTGTAAAATCTTATGAGTCCACACAGAGCTTATAGAATTTTTAACGCCATTTCAAGTACATCAATTCGACATATAATACCTCCACCACGGAATAATGGAGTAAGATATTCTTTTTCTACCAGCAGATGATTAGCTTATTGGGTAAATGTTGCAGCATTGCAAGAGGCGTCTTCAGACTATGAGCCCAGAAGAGAATATTAGGTGGGATGCAGCTTTTGCCCTCACTTGTATAATACACCTCTGATCTCCCTTGAAGCCAAAGGTAGGCGATGTGAGGTGGATGTTGAGGCGGCCATTTCCGATTTGGTTGGGATTGGAACATGGAACCTACTAATTGACGATCCAAAAAAAAAAAAGTAGTCCAGTTTCCAAAATGGAAGTGGCATGGAAGGTGCGGGTATCTTTGTGATGGCGCACCAACTTGTTTGCAAATGCACAAGAGGATTATCAGCTTTCCAGGCATAAGATCAATGATCCTAAAAAAAGAAACTAATGTATGGTTTGTAAAGGCCTTTAACATTTTGTTGTAGTTACGGTACCTTTCTGAATACCATGATAAAAGAATCTAAAAGTCTATTTTTTTAATTACACGGCATGCTCACCCCTATGAACACACGTACGCAAATTCTACACCTACAAGCATATTCGAAGACTACATCGTCTACCACTGGAAGCGTAACGCCGTTAAATTCTAAAAAAATCGCTCCCACATGAAGTCGAACCCAGAACCTAAGGTGCTACTAAGATTATTATAACCACTAGGCTAGCCTTCGCCTAAAAGTATAAATTATTTGATGATGACATTGTCTCCGAAACAAAAATAAAAATTAAAGAATGAGTGGTGCTTTGTGGAGGAAGGGGCAGGGATGCGCGTGGGTGGATCAAGACAGCGCGCCTCTCCCTGTCCACTGGGGGATTCCTTCCTGCATTCTCTCGGATCTCTTTCTTCCGCTCATTCTCGTTCCTGTTCTTCCTGTCCCGGTTCACCAGGAGACGGGAGGAGATAGAGGCCCCGGGCCATGTGACGGATGGATTGTGCATGCCCAACCAACTTCTTCGCCACCGATGCATGTTAGCCCAGTATCTATCTATCAATATACAATCCAACCTCCGCTCACCAAGTAGTCGGGGAATATTTGTTCTCCACGCACCTACGCGTTCGTTCCTTGGCCCGATTAATTATATACTTCTCTTCTCTTTTTGAAACGAACCAGGCAGGATCAGTTCTATACTTTTTTCAGCTTTCCTTCCTGGTTTAATATCAAGCGGAGGGAGTATATGGCCCTGTTCGGATCCAACCCCAAAAGAGCAAAAGGGAAAATATTTGCTGTTTTTTTTTCCATTTGCACCCGAACACCATCCGTTGAAAGGGAAAGAGCGAGACGAGGTAGCGAAATAGCAACCGACCCCGCGCCTCGGCCCCCGCCTCCGCCCCCCCCCCCCCGCCGCCCGGCCTCCGCCCCCCCCCTCCGCCGCCGCCCGGCCTCCGCCGCCCGCCGCCCGGCCTCCGCCCCCCGCCGCCCGCCGCCCGCCGCCCCCTCGGGCCTCGCCGGCGTGGCGAGCCCCAGGTCGCAGATCTTGACCGCGCCGCCGGGGCCCACGAGGATGTTGTCCGGCTTGATGTCCCGGTGGATGATCCGGGCGCGGTGCATCCGCTCCGCGCCGCGCAGGAGCTGCCGCATTAGCGCGCGGGTCCCGGCTTCGGGGAGCCGCGGCCGCGCCTCCGCCCGCTGCAGGCGGCGCAGGCTGGCGCCGACGAACTCCATGACGAGGAACACGTCCCCGGTGGCGGCGTCCTCGACGACGTCGCGGATGCCCACGACCGAGGGATGGCCGCGGCACGCGGCCAGGCAGCCGGCCTCGCGGAGGACCGCGCGGAGGTCGGAGGCCCTGGCCCGCTTGACGGCCACCGCCTCGCCCGTCGCGCGGTGGCGCGCCTTGACCACCACGCCGAAGCTGCCCTCCCCGAGCACCTCCAGCTTCTCGTAGTCGTAGATGCTCCCAAGCGTGATCCGCGCCAGCTTGCTCTCGCCGCCGGCCGCAGTGGCGGCGTGCGTGCCGTCGGGCGCCGGGCGCTTGCGCGTCGCCGCCGCCGCCATGGCCACGAGGAAAGCCCTGTCGGATTCTTGGCGCGGCGAGGCGGTGCGGCGGTGGTGGAAGACGGATGATTCTTGGAACGCAACAGTTTTGGAGATTGGGGGATTCGGGGGATGCATATAGCAAAAGGCAAATTTTTTGCTGGAGGATCCGAACACCTCTAAGGGCAAAATTTTTGCCACTTTTAGCGAATGGCAAAAATTTTAGCCTTTTGCTCTTTTGCTATATGGATCCGAACAGCACCTATGTAATGCAGTCCAGTTGCATCTGTTTTGTATGCACAGATGCCAGATTTTGATGACCACTGCGTACAAACGCGAGACCTAATACTCACTTCCTTGGGGAACTTGGTGAAACGCAATGGCTACCTCGGGTCCTATCTTGGACAGTACATGCTACAGTCGTGGTGTGCACGCAATGGCTACTGTACAGTACAGGATTAGTACAGTATTTCCTATAAAAAAAAAGGAATCAGATCGAAGGTTTTTTTTCCAAAAAAATAAATTGAAGTTGTAGCAGAAGCTAATGATTTCATCTAATACGGCGGGGGGGACGGAGTGCTTGTTGGGCTTCCGTCGCCCTCGGTCCGGCTTCAGTCGAGCTCAGTCGCCGCCGCCGGCTCCACCGCCACCGGGACGGAAGGTTCCGCCTGCGCAAGGAGGCGCGCGTCTGACCAGGGGCGCCCGCGCGGCGACGACGGCGGCCGTCGGTCGCGGTGTTGGCCGTATGTGCGTGTGAGCTGTCTCGCCTTGCCCCTCGCCGTACGTAGATCCTTACTTCTCCTCTGGATTTCGTTCCTGGGATGGATGCTTGCTCGTCGTCCGTCGCGGTTGCATGCGCTGGGACGCCGAGCTGGAGCTGGAGTGGTGTGGTGGTTTGTGGCACGGAGCTCTCCATCACACCGATCTATGGATGATGGATCCACTACTGCTGTCACCACACGTACGTCGGTACGTGGATTTTGTTGGGCTTTGGCATTGGGTTGAGTTGAGATCCATCCATACGGGCGGCGGCATCGACAAAAAGGTCGGTGGCGGATCCTTTTATGGTTGGGGTGGGCCGCACAACTAGCTAGGCTGCTGCTCGCCAGGCCAGACCAGGCTCTCCGCGTCTGCTGCGCCAGCTGCCTGCACCTGCACGTGCCACGGCCGCGCCTCCTGGCCGTCCGATCAGCCGCCGTGGATCACGCGGATGTTCCGTACAATCCACGGATGAGATTCCTGCGACTCGCGCGGTTTATAAGCGAAATTGAGCGTGAAAATAGTACGATCACGCGGTTAATTACAGAAAAAACTGCGACCATCTCTAAGATCGCTACTTCTGGTCCTGCTGTCCCGGCCATCAAGCACACGGCACGTTACTGCAGCTCAGAGAGGTATGCATCAGTCTCTTCACCGAAATTAAAGGTGATCAAAGGGCGGATGCAAACCAAAATGCCAGTGCATAATTTGTACACTACGTTCAGACACAGCGTCTACCGTCCCATAATAATATACTCTCTTCGCCATAAAATATAAAGTATTAAAAGGTTCAAAATTTGTACTTCAATATAAGATATTCGAGAACTTTTAGATAGTTTTAGATAAATTTTAAAGAAAGTCATTTAATTCTCCTTGTCTCTTAGATGCATGCTTACCTTTTCTATTCCTTCCTACCCTGCTTAATCTTAGAAATAACTTTAATTATAGTTGGTAAATGAGGGTACGTACGTTTTTTGTTCAATCCCTTGATCTGTCCTATAATTGCTAGAATATTTTATATTACAAGATGGATGGAGCAATGCTATGCTCGGTTAAAAAAGAATTACCAACATCAACGTAACTACTTTCTTGTCATTTGTGTCTCGAGACCTTGTCGATCATATATATATATATATATATATATATATATATATATATATATATATATATATATATATATATATATATATCAAGCACAAGAGAACATCAGCCGAAACATAAAACCTATTTCGCCGGTTCCTTCGACGCGGCTCATCATTACGAGAGAGAGAATACGTGATCTGGTCTACAGCCTTTTCTTTTCTTAAGAAACGGGAAGTATCTTTCAAGTGCTGAATGAAGGAGACGTCTGGCGTGCACGAAAACTACAGGCGAGCGGCTACCAGTGGCCAAAATTAATTCAACTAGCAAAGGTTTATTTCATATGGAACCTAACCATAAGAATTCGAAAGCGTTTTGGACTTTGACGACCTACTACTTCCCATCATCCATGGTATATACAGTTCAGATTAAACAAGAAGCAGTAGAAATGGCTAGCATGTGGAGCAGTAGAAATAAAGCTAGTAGCAAACATATGGAACACGTGGGGCAAAGCAAGACCACATGGATCACAGTTACCTTAAAAGGCGGCCATCGCTTCAAACGCGGGCAAATGTTTGTTTAACGACAAAGTGCTCCTGCGTAAGCCTAATGCAAGAATAAATTTTTAGGGCTAAGCAACAGCCAGAGCCCGGCTGGTTCTTAAAAGCCGAGCCGGACTCCAAACAAGACGACGGGCACCGAAGACCAAACCCTAGCGAGGGCCACACGTGTCAATTGCAAGCGCGAGACATGTTGCTGCACAAACCGGTGGTGGATAGTACTTAGCCCGGCTGGAGGTGCCCCAAGAAAGCTCCGGCAAAAGCTCTGTGCGCAACAGACAAGCAATGCGACGACGATGGCTTCGATCTCCTGGTACCCGGCGCGAGGAGCTCTTGGTCGTAGGCTATTCAATACTCGTGGTGTTCCTCGTTCCTGGTAATCTGGGGTAACGGCTCGCTTCGTCTTGCTTTCAGTTTTTTTTTTATAAAATTCATCTTGCTTTAAGTTTTTTTTTAATGAAATTCAGCTTGCTTTCAGCTGCAGAGAAGCGAGCAAAACATGGCGGAAACAAGTAACCCACTGCCGTTGTTGGTCGCCATGCAGCTTTTCATAATATTTGCCTTGACCGATGGGCATATGGTTAGCAGATGGAATGAAATGGTCGGTAAGAGCTGTTGGGCAATGGGATGATCTAAATTCTAAACGGCCGACCCACCCTTGACATGGAGCTACTAGCATGCATGTGAAGTGTGACCTATCTAGAGGCCGGAACAGTTTGTATCTAATCCCATGAGCAGGAAAAGAAAAGGATAATCTTCAGACAATGCAATCTTGCATTAGAGGGATGAGAGACCTGAATGGACAGCCTCATTGGCAGCGGCAGTGCCGCGAGGCTGGACTGTCAAAGGGAATGCCAAACTGTCCGAAGCATGGCGGCGTGGCATCCGTCTGAAGCTACCGGAGCTCAACCAAAGTTGCAGACACGAGACAGGGCCTGCACAGACAGATAAACTATGCCGGACCTGACCGGGCGGGCAAACGGCACATGCAGGACGCCAGCCTGTTGCATCCGGCCAACGCACTGGCCGTAACTGGAAGTCAGGCCCAGAGCGAGCCAAGAAAGCTACAGCAATGGCTGCCAGGAAAGGGGTAGAAGAACTGCACGCAGGGATGGGCGGATGGCTGCGTCCAGCCCGTGAGAGGAGATGGCCGACGTGGACAGCGCAATCAATTACTGGCTGTGTCAGCGTAACATTTACTGGCCATGGCCCCAGGTTCCTGTACTTTGGGAAGCAGTTGGCATCTGATCTGTACGAAAAGATTGTTCTTTTTTTTTTTTTGCCCCTTCCCTCCCCCTCTCTCGTTCAGCTTTTAGATTGCAGAATTCAGCTCGTTTCCGGGAAGGAATGGAATGGCGCCTCTGAAAAGTCCGGCTTCTCAAAGTCAGTCATTGAGAGCTCAGGCGCACAGTTCGTGTCACTGTCGACGCGCGCATGCGTGTCCTTGTCTTCCGGTCGTTTTATGACAGATCAACTTGTGTTCACCTGGAAACTCTTATGGCATGGCGGTCATATTATCCTGAAAATTCGCCAAAAACAGAGAGAGAGGGGGGGGGGGGGGGGGAGGAAAAAACGGGGCATGTAAAACCATGAAGTTATTCTGAAACACATTTTGCTTCTTCTCTTTCAAAATAAGCAAATCTAGAACACATGTGCCACTTGACAACATACTATCGATATTTTTAAAGCGATAAATAATTGACAGAAATTAGATAGAGATCTGAATTTCTCTTTCCTTTTTCTTCCGTTGCCAAAAATAAATTCGTGAACAATAGTAATGGGCTTTTTGTTTGAGAGAGGGAGGGAGGGAGGGAGGGAGGGAGGGAGAGAGAGAGAGAGAGAGAGAGAGAGATAGAGAGAGAGAGAGAGAGAGAGAGCAACGGGCTAGTTGGTTGGCCCTGTGCCAGAGAATGGAACGCCTCCCCTGCTTATTTATTATAGCCCATAGATTTCGATCTGGTCCACGGACTCGATCCATTGTTTCTACTGTCTCGCATGGCCTTGCTGGGGCCCAACACTCTTGTTGGGCCAAGTACACTCTCACGTCGACTGGCCTGTCCCTTATATTTTCCTTTTTAGCAACAAGATTTACTTACTACTCTTAAGCTTTTGTTGAAATTGAAAGCGAAGTATGACCTCCCTCCATTTCCTTGACACTGTGTCTGTATACGTTTTCCACGGATATCTGTGGTGGGCCCCATTATTTCCTTGACCACAGAATGCAGCAAGAGCTACCACTTCTACTAGTGCTCCTACTGTCCTACACCAGTCACCACCCATGCTCGACCAACTGCTGCCAAGCCGATTATTGCCGAGGGTATCCTTTTAACCTTGGTGAGTTCCATCTCGAGCCCTCAAAATCCCGAATCCTAACCTGAGCGCCATGTGGAGAAGTGGTGAGGAAGAAGATTGGGAGCCAGTTTAGGCTGAAAAGAGAATGTGGAGCCCATGGGTCAGGGAGAGATGAGGCGGAGGCGAAGATCCCCCGCCTTTCAGTGAGCAGTGAGCGCCACAAACGAGTGTTCCATCAAGTAGTGCTTCGAATTATTACCAAGAGGCAAGCAAACAAACTGGCAATGCACCAAGCACGAATCCAGCAGAAGAGCAAATCATGCAGGAGAGCTAGCGTCAATCGCCTAATAATTCCTGTGCAGGAAACAGGCGGAGCAAGCAAAGTCATGCACATGCGCCTCTGTCCCTGCCGCGCCTCTGTGTGTGTGGATATACACGTCTACGACGCCAGCACTACAGTATCCCCGGACGCCTTTATTTTCTGCGCTTAGCTGCAGGATTCAGAAGCTATCCCCTCCAGAATTCCAATTCCATCATCAGTTTCCGCGTCCGCGCCGAGTCGTGGAGTTCGGTACGCTGCCACCATGCATTCGCTCGCTTGCTCCAGGAAAAAGGCATTCATGCATCAGCTGATGACAGAAACACAGTTGCAGGCTTGCAGCAGGACGAGGCCGATCGAGAAGAAAAAGATCAGCGCGTAGTGGCATTGAGCGCATAGTACAACAGATGAACTGGCGCGAGCACAACGCCTGCTGCTTCCGCTACCACCTACTGCGCCTCCGATCTCCTGCATCTGCATGATGTATAGTAACCCAGTTCACACCTGACGATAACTGAAACTAGCTCGATCCATGTGTCGGGCGAGTCTTCGTTCTGTGTTGTACTGTGGCCTGATCACCATACCTAACTGTCGTAGCGAGCAGCTAAGCCTTCCAGGTTGGGATCAACTGGGGCGCCACAATGTGCGCTCCAGCCACCCCCAATTCCATCGCTTCTGAATGTTGCAGATGTCTCTGATTTTTTTTTTTCAGTACGTCGCAGATGTTCAGAGTTCAGTCACAGCGCCCCACAGGCAATTTACTTGGTAGCAGGCTACTAGCTAGGAGCCATCCGGTCAGTGTGGAAGTGACACCGAAGAAATTGTGCTGGTCGTCGCAATATGCTTGGCATGTCGGCACGATTGCAATTATCCCCCTTTTGGTGATTCGGGTTTGACTGACAAAGTAGTAAAAAAAGGTTGCAGCAGCATAAGTAAGTGCTTTGTTCGGTTAATTCAGGTCTGAGTTGATCGTACACTCTTCTTTCTGAAATTTCAGGTGGCAATCCATCGTCAATGATGGAGTCTAAAAGCGCATTATATATTGTTGAAGTAGCAGCTGGTGCCGGCCGTAAAGTCCACACGGAATGCGAATACAATTATGTGGGCTTTAGAAATGCGAAGCCGCAGGAACAAATACTGGAATAATTTCTTTCTATGTATACCGGACAAATACAGGAGTGTGTACCGTGGAATGTGGTCTGTGGTAGTGCTGTTCTGCTATACTGCCGGCGCAGGCAGCGGAATTCCACGTCCACTACACCTACCGTACCTTGCATTGTATGCGTTCTGAAATATCGGCCGCTGGTTCTTCTTTTCCATTTCATCACCTTCAAGACTTCAACCTTTCTGTTTTTTTTTTTTGTTTTCTCGGAAGTACTCTCTCGCTTTTTCCTAGTGACGATCCATTTACTTCATCATTAACGCTTTTGTTTTTGTTTTGTTAACTATAGTTTATGATACCTAATTTATTTATTTATTTATAATTTTTTAACATAAACAGAATTTGTATTGTAGGAGGGTTACTCGTGCATTTTATATTACTACAACTATTTTGTGTGGCATTGTATTGGATACGCTGCACGTTGCTGCCAGTAAGCGTGCATGAATGTCAAGGAGGAATCCGTTAATCCTTGACTCGTTTCCCGCTCCTACGTGGTGGGCTCCAACCGCAACGACCACCCCCGCGCACAACAGTGCAGCTAGTGCAATGCCGGGTAGTATATGCGCCAACAAGCAAGTACACGCGTCGTGCCACCGCTATCATTGCATTTCTATTGTGCTGTGTAGCCCTTAGTTATATATTTTTTTCTTTTACTTTGGAAAAGGAAATGTATAAACTGAAACAAGGCCAGCCTATATGCTAAGTCCCCATGCACCCGAATTTTGGTTAGTAATTACTCCAATAGTAAGATTTACTTACTCTTTTGCTCCATCTTCCTCACGTAGTCTTCTCGTCTCTTTCAATCTCCTTATCTATTATATTAATAAGGAAGTGTTAAAAGAAGCCATCACATTCACCGAGAGGATCTAGAAATTCTCACGTTAATGTAAAAAAGAGAATGATTTGCACCATCCGATTTTATAAAGATCTAATGGTTTTAGATCAATCCAAAGAGTCCATATCAATTACGATCAAAATATTAGCTTATTGTTAGAAAAGAAAAGAGTATACATATAATAAAATATAGGAAAGGAAAAAGAATATACAAGTGATAAGGTAAATAAACAACTCTTTACTAATTTCTCATCTGTTCTTTCCAGAAAGATATTTACCAGTAAAAATGGAAAATTAGCACTTCATTCGTTTTTCTTTTTATAAGGACACAACAAGAGGCAAACGTCCCACCTTTAACTGATTGGCCGAATTGACCTGGGTCAAAATAAACAACATATTTATATAGGGTGCAAATCATGAAAAGTAGTAGAGGAAGGGAGAGAGTTTAGGGCTAACAAATCCGACGTTTGTGCACATCAATCCGAAGTCACATTTCTTGGAATGTGCAGCCCTCACATGACTTAAACATTACAAATCTACTCGGTAACATATTAGTTTTGAAAGAGAAAAGGAGGGCAAATATATATGTATGTGTCAATCAAACCAACCATGGAGTGTCCTACATTTTTTATGAATCACATGTCTTCGGTTTGTTTGCCTGATTTTTTATTGAGAAAGCATCCTTGGTGAGAATGGCTCGAGAAGCCAAAGTCGAACTAGGCATGTGGAGATCGATAATCACCAATCCGAGGCATTTTAGTGAATCACCGCCTCTATTCGCCTCACGTCTTCAATGCTTTTGCCTGATTCTTTATTATGAAAGCATCCTTAGTGAGATTATTTCAAGGAGCTAAATTCGAACAAGACAGGAGGAGATCGGTCGAACTAGATAGACGGAGATCATACATTGTGATCCAAGGCGCTGGGATGCATGTCAACAAGAGCATAACCATGAAGAAGGACGGGAAGGGTGTGACACTCATCCTATTATTGCTTGAAATGCAGGCGCACGATGATGCTAAACAAGCGGACGTAATTTCGGTTGATAGATTTAAAGAAATAGTAGGAGAGTATGAAGTCGTTTCAGATCAGGATGTCCACATAGTAGAGCAAATCATGCTAAAAAACGTGTAGGAGAATATAAAAGAGCATAGGTCTATTCTTTGATGTTCATCAACCAGATGTGCACCAAGATCTTGATGATCGATGAGAAAATTGGCTTCCTCAAGGTGCAAGAAAGAAAATTGGCTCAAGAAGACAACGGTAGATGAACAAGTCAAAAGAATCTACACATGTACCTCATCACTATGAGAAAAATAAAATACTACCTAGAGAAAAAAATGAATGTTGTTTACTTATCACTATAATAGCTGAAATCAGACTAGCCGCGCTACTAGCGCGGGTTACCTTGCTAGTTTTTAAGCTGTAACAAAGAATTGCTAAAACATATCCCCATTTTTCCTCGAAGACGTAGGAGAGCTACGTGTCTTTGTAGTATAGAAGAACAATTGGTTACAATACCATACAAGAGTGAGATCGCCGCCTCAAAGTCCTTGGTGCTTAATTTACACATAAATTAGCAACCAAGGAGGGATATTACAACCAAGGAGGGAATACAAATCTTGGTGCTTTATTTTCAAGTACACTTTGAAAATTTTAAGTTTAGTCTAAACTTCATATATTTAAGAAAAAGGTAGCACTGAAAATTTTCGATGGTTTGTATGGATTCTAGAAGATCCCTCGAGCAACAGGCCGCCCGAAATTAAAGGTCATGCATGGATGGAGAAGCTAGCTGTCACGAACCGAAGGGCCGGCAGCACGGGCACACGGCATGCAAGACGGCACGTGCGAACGTCATTGTGACATCATGCACCCATCCGTGCATGGCTCACGTCGCGTCCGAAGTGAACCGGACTACCGTAGTGATAGCTCCGAGACTCCGAGGGTAAGCAAGTTTCTTTGAGGGGTACAAACATAGGACATACAGTACATAATCACGCTCACCGCATACACACGCTGGAGAAGACCTCAGTGCACGGAAAACGCACAATACCACAGAACGCGCACGTGTGTGCCATCTAGGAATAAATTCTGAAAAATACATCAGAATTCGTTCCTATCGGAAGTCGAACCTGCAACCTCTTAGGCCGGGTTCAACTGAGGTCCTGCTGACCAACCTCCGTTCGTAGGGTAAGCAAGCTATTATGCAATCACATTCGGATTTTGTTCTGTTTGACATGTATGAATTGTTACGAATTGAGGTGGACTTGGAGAGAATTGGACCATATTCCTTGCATTCCAGGTGATTTGGGCCATAACAATGTGATTAAGTACCGAACAAGAATTGTCATGGAAGTCTAAAAATTCCTTGCATTAATTCCAAGTTTCAACGATATATAGCCTCGAGACTTAAAAGTAGGAGGAGAATGCACAGTGTTTGGACTTTGGACTCTGCAAGACCCCGGTGTACGTGGCCGAATCCTCGGTGCCTAGCTGGCAGGCCGATGAGTCATCACCCTCCTGCTCAGCTCAGCTCAGCTCGTAGCTAGCTCAAGCTTGCTCAGTCCCTCTATATATACACAGGTTGCCGCCAAACTTCAAAGGCATCTCCCTCTACCTCAGTGTCGCTCACACGAATCGAAATGGACTCCTCCTCGAGCGACACAGCTGCCACCGCCGCGCTGCCGCCCGGCGGGGCCTCGACGCCTCCCACGTCGCCGCAGCCGCAGCAGCCGGCGGTGGTGCTGAGCCCCTGCGCCGCGTGCAAGATCCTCCGGCGCCGCTGCGTCGACCGCTGCGTGCTGGCGCCCTACTTCCCGCCCACCGAGCCCCACAAGTTCGCCACCGCGCACCGCGTCTTCGGCGCCAGCAACATCATCAAGCTCCTCCAGGTCAGCCCGTCGATCTCTCACTCTCTGACTCTCACGCCATTGAAATCCCTTGTGCTGACTGAGAGCGAAGCCATTATTGACGCCCATCGAATGACTGACGAGCAGGAGCTGCCGGAGGAGCACCGCGCCGACGCGGTGAGCAGCATGGTGTACGAGGCGAGCGCGCGCATCCGCGACCCCGTCTACGGCTGCGCCGGCGCCATCTGCCAGCTGCAGAAGCAGGTCAACGACCTCAAGGCGCAACTGGCGCGCGCCCACGCCGAGCTCGCCGGCGCCCGCGCGCAGCACGCGCACCTCCTCGCGCTGCTCTGCGTCGAGGTCGCCGCCGCGTCCTCCCCCGCCTACTGCGCCGTTGACTACCCCTCCGCGCAGCTCGCGGCGGCCGCCCCCGCGGCGCAGGCAGACGCGCTGTACGTCATCGACGGCGGCAGCGGCAGCGGCCTGCAGCTGCAGTCCAGCCCCGTCAGCTGGGCCGACGAGCCGCTCTGGACATGAGAGGTCATCACGCCGAGCGCGCGCGCGAGCGCAGGGTGTTCGATCGAATGTCCAAGTATAGTTAATCTAGCTGATCCTCCGTATATGCATACGTATACAGTTACATATAGAGTCAATATGTGTACGGGTGTATGATTTACTCCATGTCATAATTCCAAAGTTAACCAAAGGGTTAACGTGGTTGGGGTTCGAAGCAATTTCACAACCCCCTGAATCTGAATGAGCTTTCGTTTGATCTGAAACTTTCCTGTACTCCTGTACCGTGTATGACACTACCACTACTCTTAACATCAAGATTTGGTTCCCAATTGTGAAGAATTTGTTAATTACTACTAGCTAATAGCTAGCTATAGCAACTGTACGATAATTGGTTTTTGAAAACAAACAAAGATTCAGACGTCTGCTGAACTTGTAAAAGTTCGATTTGCCAATCATTAGGACAGGTGTTGTTGCTTGTTTAACATTTTTGTTTCTAGGCTACGGAATGATTCCAAATTCCAAACAATTGTTTTATATCCGAATTGAAGGACTACTACCTAAGAAGACTACTATTCTATATCTACTCCTATATTGTATCTGATTACCTTAGTTCACAATATGTTCTCTTGTGCAGAACTGAAGGTACACACAAATATTTTAAACCTGCTCATCATTAGCCCGACGTACTAAACGATTAACCGTTGAAAAATGTGAGAGATTGCGGCCACCAGCAGTTTGAAATGGAATCAAATTAATCCCGAGTTGGTTGACTCGCTCAGCTAGCTGTGCTCAACTGCTCATCCGAGTGTGCTGAAATATACGAGCTAGCATGCCACATGCTGCATGTAGTACAGATCAACCATATTTTCAGTGAAAACGCGCGCTTTCTTCAGACATATACCTGGCCTTGCATTAGTTATTGCTGTGTTTGGCCCGTCCCTGACGGCTGATGAACAATACTGTCAAACAACTCAACATGCACACACCATCGGTCTCAAGCAAAAGGAGCAATAATGCAGTTTACATCATGCATTAATTGGTCAAAACAAAGTGTACGACGTATGCCACTACTATAATCTAAATGGGTTAGAAATTAAGCTACGTAGCTAGTAACAGATTACCACATTAGTAAACGTGAATGAACTTGTAGCAATGTAGCTTAATTAATACTAGCTACTACTAGTAGATAGCAGAACGCATGCGTTGTACACTGACCTAACTTACTTGATTAAGATTTTAGACTATAAACAAATGTACAAAAAAAATAACTCTTCCAGCACAAGTGGGAAGTTAATCTACAGGGACCTATCCTTTGTCCCTGCTGAAAATAGGCCTCCTAGCTGCTAATTAGTTACTAGGTCTCATGCAAGTCCAATTTACAGTCCTTAACCTCTTTCAGTTACGTCTAATCATATAGTAGGACAATGGGTAGACAAGGGAAAACAAAGTAAATTACAAAACAAGTTAACCTAACTAACGGCCTTATCTGGACTAGACCACATGCAGCAGATGGTTCCAAGTCCAGTGCCAAACTAGAGCACGTGCGTGGCACATGATCCAGTGAAGTGATGCTCATCTAAGAGGTGTACCATAACCATATGCAAGATGAAGATAAATCCTAGTTGGTCAACTTCTAGATTTGTACCTAATTGGAAATGTACTGTACTGTACTGTACTGTATTGCAGCAAGTTCATCTGCTGAGGCTGGTAGAAGTATTTCAGTGGTCTGTGCATTGGCTGGGATGAGAGAGACTAGCTAGGACTGTTTGGCCTGGCCATTTGATCTGAGTCCTTGTCATGGCTTATGGATTATGACAGCAGCTGGACGTAGCAGCAAATTGGTTGCGTTCGTGCGATGAAATGTCAAGACAGGTACAGCTATAGCTGGAGTGACTGTCAACATTCCTGTGCGTTTTCAGGCTTGAGCCTGCTGCACGGGAGGATCCGAAGCTTCTCTCTGCATGCCCAAGCTGACACTTGAAACCTGTCTTGGCTTCATCTGCAGCTGCCAAGCTACGTTCATGGTCGACATGCGACTGTCGGCATGGAAGCCGAGAAGCAGGTTTGCATGGCGCCCATGCGTGCCGCCGTTCGTGATTTTTCGGTTCACACATCTACAAAAAGTTGGTGGAGATCGGTTTGTCCTCTTCCAGGAGACATATACAGGTATCTGAACATTTTAATTTGGCAGCTGATGAGCGTCGACAAGAATAAATGCCCAAATGCAGGGTCGGCGCATGTCTGTTCATAGGAACTTCGCCGAGGCTCTGACCTGAGAGGTCATGCTCCGGCCGAACAAAGCACTGCTCCTCATGTGGACGGAGGTCACTCAGGTTTCAGCATAAGATCAAACATCAAAAGTTCAAAACGATGTTGACAAGAATGAGATGATTTTTTTTTTGCTTTGTTTACATCCAAACTAGCGTTCAAAGAGTTGGTATCTAGTAGTACACTTACCCTGAACAGAAGTCTGAATCATCTGCTTAATGGACGTTTGCCATGCAGGTGCAGTCGGAGTGAAACTCAGGTGTACACGAAGAACCCAGTTCACATACTCGAAACCCGTTCAGGATTGGCAGAAGCAGAACGTACTAGAAAGGGCTGCATTTTTGAAAATCATGAGATTTCCGGGTCCCAGCAATTATGTATAATTCACAGCGGTATCAGAATAATTCCCTAGTTGATTGACTTGCTCAGTTGAGGTCATACGGCCTGTTGAAATGTGATCAGAACGTGCCCAATAGAGTGCTGCTGATGCTGCTGACGAAATTAGTGCGCAAACATTCTCACTACTTAACTTAGAATTTATTGATCTTTCTCTGCACTGCCCAACACTAGAGCAGTTATTTAGACCGTATGTTTGAAAAACAGGGGGAAAAGGGCAATTGGGATGATAGATTAATACTAGGACTGACCTAGGTAATTGGGTATCAACCACATGCATGACAGCATGAGCTAACTTAGCACCTAGCAGAGATGCGTTGTACATTGACCGTACCTAACCTAGGTTCATCCTAGCTAGATGATGAGGTGGTACATACAAATTTGTCCAAGCACTAAAGCACAACTGGCAAGTTCAAAACTACCGGATCTGGTTGTCCTATCCTAATAGAAATGAGTAACTTAAAATCCTACATCAGGTACTTTGGACTAATTTTTAAACGTAGCCGTAGCTCGTTTACTGAAAACAGATCGCCTAGCTACTCAGAAGCTGGTTTTCAGTCATGATGTCTAATCATAATAGCTGGTTCATATGTGGTAAGGAAGAAAGCAAAGAACAGACAACCTAACTAAACTGACATGGAATGGAATACTGTACTACCTTAACCAGCTGGAGAGAACACATGCATGCATGCAAATGCCTCCAAATCCATTGCCAAACTCCCCGCCAATCCACATGACATGAGCCGCGCGATCAATCAAACTGGCCTGGAAAGTACCGCGTGCACGCGCCGCAACCATGGCATTCAGTTCAGATATTTCCCCAAAATTCTAGGAGCTCTGCTCTCAATCAGGGGACAGCCGGACATGAGCAATTCGTCCAGCATCGGCTGAACATCGTCAGCGGAAATGTCAGCATCTTCTCCAAGCCTTTGACTCCCAGCTAGAGAACAAAGCAGCGCGGATCATGAGGGTGCCCGGTTTTTCTGCATGAGATCAAAGTGACGCGTTTGAGCTGGAGAAAGGAGTCGCCTCTCCCTCTGACAATCGTGCCAGAAATGCTATTGCTAGCCTGCTTGGTTGTGACCCATGTCAAGTGAACGCCACTTTAGTTTCTTGCACATTCACATGGGACAGTCCCTGTCTTTGATCCACTCCTCATCTTTACCTGGAATCATACACAGCTCATGTGGTTTGAATGGTTTACCAGGGATGGGAACATGCTAATGATCTGCTTTTCTGCTGCCTGATCAAATCAGTCGGTCACCGCTAGATGCAAGTGGATACTCAATGGTATTTTATGGATCAACTAAATAATTACGATGGTATGCCATCCTAATTCATTTCTCCTCCTAAGTTAATTACGCACGATACCATCCTAGTTCATTTTATCAAGTTTTTTGGTTGATCAATGACCCAAAATAAATATAACTTGCATCCCTAGTCACCGCATTCTCACTGTCATGCATGTTTGGTTGACGTTTTTGTTAACCCTTTCAGAAGTTTTTGGATGGGCGTAAAGGTAAAGTGAGATGCTTTCTCTAGAATCCTTTTCTAGAGTGGTTTAAGCAGTCAAGCTTTACAGTGAAGACTTCTTGTTGACAGAACTCCGACTGTGTGAAATTTGGCTGCGGATCATATAAAAGACTAGCAGCATTGAAGTTTATGTTCATCTGGTGAGGATGACGATTCCTTGATCCTCTTATCTGCACTGCTGGACCTCACCGTCGTCGCTAATCTTATACGGTCGTGGTCAGTCGGATAAAACTACGGCACTCGGGGCATCAGCCGAATCGCTCGAGAATTATATTGGATCAGCATTTCGTCAGAATTCCCTTCTCTTTCTTCCCTATCAGATGTACAGTAAGTGAGTGTGAAAGTGATGGGTTCACCAGCTTTGAACTAAAGATTGAGGTCTCCCTCCGAACCGACAGGAATCGAAGCAACAGGCTCCTCTTATGCGGAAGCCATTGATGGAGCAGACAGCTTGCATTGCTCCTCTTGGCTTCTGCTTGTCATGGCGGCTCCTGTCGAAGGCGGTGTGCGGCGAGATTGCGACGGAGGCAGCGGGACGGGGGGGAAGGACCGCCTGAGCCTCTTCTGCATGCGCTCTTCTGACGGATGGAGCCGCGGGATGCATCGCGACGGCGGCGGCGGGCCTCAATCTCGACGGCCTGGAAATTTTGCATCATTGGATCGCGATCAATAATCGTGATCCAATTATTTACACATACCCTTTCTTATTTGGATCGTGATTATGGATCACGATCCGATATTTTGTATAAAGGACCATGTTATTTTACAAATAAGCCCCCGCTCTCCTTTAGTTAGACAGGTTCTCCTCCGTCGGCGTCGGCCGCCGCAGCTTCCGCCCGATGCAAGCGGAAGGGCCAACCGCCAATGCATCCATAATCGGTGGTCCTCCGCTCCTGCTGTTAGGGACGAGAGCGAGCAAGCGGGAAGCCGGGCTCATTCCGATCGGTGGAGCTACGGATACGGCTCGCCGGTCCGCCGCGCTGCGCTGGTTTGTTGTGTGAGGCTCGCCGGTCCGTCGGAGCAGCGGATGGCATGGCAGCATCGGGGCTTGGTGTGCTCCTGCCGCGTTTTGTGGTGACGTGATCCTGATTCCTGACCGGAGCTCAATGCCGCGGCGGCGCGGCGCAGTCTCAAGGCGGAAATGGATGGTGGAGGTTGCGCTGCGGCTGCCGGGCGGCAACCTGCTCGCTTGCCGTGAGTGGAGGACAAGATATCTGGATATGGCAATGGCCTAGCTTTATGGGCCAGAAATTGTTTTTTTAGATTATGGGCCAGAAATTGTTTTGCTCGTGGATTTGTTTGATTGCACTCAAATGGTTTCGTCGGCTGAAATGAAGGCCCACATAGTCCACACTCACTGACAATTTGCAACAGCCATCAAATACTATGCAGAAATCTTGAGGAAATTCTTAGAAAACGTCTCACAAAGCTCAAATAGAACACGAGCCGGCAGCAGCATGAGCAGTGAGCATTTTGTGAAGCATCATACTGTGAGCTCCAGTATTCGCCATATCAAGTGAACAAAAGGTTTTGTAGGCTCCCTCATGGAAACAAAAGAAGTTTTGCGGGCTCAAATGGCAACCGCGCAGAAAGCCAGAAAGTAGAAACCATCTTGTATCGTGCATCCACTGTCGAGGCTTGTGAAGTTTCATAGAAAACAAAATCTTAAAATTGACACAAAACATATGCTCCTGGTCCTGAAGCGACTGAAACATTGAGATTTAGCGACCCTGTCATACTGAGAGCTCCAGTGTTGCCATACAATCTTCTAGAATGCAGATGATGACAAATTCTTCTTGGAAAGACGACATAAAAATCTCCCATACAGAACAATACATTCCTAAGTGAAGTACTCTTGTTTCTTGCGGATCCCATCTTTTTTGCACCCAATACATAATAGACCTACCCTAAACACTAAGGCAAGCACAAAATTAAACCACACTCAACTTTTTGATAAGCGAACTCCTTCCCTGTTCACCACCCAAATGTAGTTGACCCTGCATTTCAGTAAGATCTAACAAAGGCCAAGCCGTAGCACCATCCAGTGTGGTCATTTGTACAAGGCAAAAGCTTCCGAACCCGCCACGGTAGCCTAGAACTGGAACCTGCTCGGCTGGGACTTGGTCATCCGCGCCATGCCGATCGGCTCGTCGTTCTCGATCCTCTTGGCGTTGCGGAACGCAGCGCAGCCAGCAACGTAGACAATAACCAGGATGATCAGCACCACAATGTTTAGGATGGCCACCTTGCGCCAGCTCTTCTTGATGCCCGCCAGGACACCCGCCTTGCACGAGTCACACTGGAAGCAGAGCGTGTGCTGGTCGTTGCTCCACCTGTTGCAGTCTGCATCGCTGATCACCGGGACACCGGGGTTTGGCGTCCAGTATGTCTCGTTAATGTAGGTGAACCCACATGATGATGGTGGTTTGCAGCATCCAGACTGCAGTAGTCAATCATAAAATGATATTAGTATTCTGAGAAATCACACAGCTAATCAGTTGCTCTGAGAGAAAAAGAACTCAACCATGAAAACACAGAAACTACTTTTACCAATTATGAGCCTGAATACAGCTCATTAACAAGAAACACTCGGCCTCTCAACCCAAAATCTGGCAGGCAATAGATCATTTAAAATTTAGACATAAAAAATAGTGTATCTTCAAGCAAATTTACATCAAACAACAGTTGAAATGAACACCTACATATCCTGAGAAATCACACAACAATATGTTATTCTGTAAATCCATAACTAGTTTTACTAACTAAACGAAAGCGTAGCATGAAAGGATTATGCTGTTTAAGAGCTTGACGCCAGCTCATTGTCCTTAAATACTAGGCCTCTGAACTCAAAAACTCTTACGGCCAATTAAACTTTTAAAATCTGTCCAAGCCTTGAAGAACCTACTAAATGTCCATATATGTGTGCATGCACAAGAAAAGACAAACTAACAACGCAGCAGAACCAACCATCTTACTATTACTAATTGGAGGCTCTTTTAAGCCTCCACGTGAAGCCACCTAGGATCTTAGGTGGACACTCTAAAAAAACAGAGAAATCCTAAAAATTCTCACAAAAATCAGAAACATCCGGCCATCAATCCGACAACTCTAATCATAATAGTCATTGGATCTATTATCTTTCCTAATAAATTACCCACCTCTGCCATTATAAAAATAGACTAAAGTAACCCCCTAAACATGCATCTAAATAACCCACCTCTACCATTATAAAAAAAATCTAAAGTAACCCCCTAACCTTCGTGTAAATTACCCACCTATGCCATTATAAAAATAATGCAAATAACCCCCTAAATTTGCATATAAATTATCCAATTATGTCATTATTAAAAGTTAAAATAACCCTTAAATCTGAATCTAAATTATATAATTATAACAAAATATCAAAGTGCACCAATATAAAATTCTAAATTACTATTTCTATCATTATTAATACATTATTTATGTTATTGTTTATATAAAAATACTACCCACGATATGTGTCACCATGTATTCATATATGATGGAAGAGATAAGAATACCAATTCACAAACAAATGGTTCAATTAAATATATATCAAACACACATGCAGGTGTGATGGAAAATGAAATCTATTGCAACTAGATAATGATAAATATGTATTTTAGAGTATGTGTTAGAATATTTAATAGATGAAAGAGGGCGTGAGATAGATAATTATAATTATTAGCTATAAGCCTTATTTTTATATTAATTCTAATTAGTCTGTGCAGGAGCACGGGTTGATAGGCTAGTTTAACAAACACTTGGTGGGTGCCTGCCCACTGCAATGGATATCTATTAAACGATTATCACAAGCCCTCGCACTGAATCCACTGGCCTACTCATCTCATACAATAGTTATCTGACATGGACAATAGATATTCTGGGTCTCACTATAAACACAACACATAATGGAGAGTGTCATCTCTACAGAAACAATCAAACAGCTAAAAGGCCAAAGACAATGGATATTTGCAAGTAATTTTTGAAGCTGTAAACCAGGAAAAGAAAAACAACAAACTGGACAGTTAGAGAAGACAGCATAGAGAATACAAATATTGTGAGACTCCGAAATGTGACAGCTAGCAACTGGCTTCCATGGTCCAATTCCAACTTTGAAATGTGACACCTAGCAACTGGCTTTTGGTAGGACGCTGAGAGAGGCCCTGATTCCTCAATCATACAAATATTGTGGTCCTCCTTGTCGTCTGGTATCCGAAAAGATGAGGAAAAAGCTAGGAAAATTACATTATCAATATCCTCAGCCTCACCACCAGACACCAGATTCTACTTACCACTGCAATAGCATGAACTCCTACTCTCCTAGTGCTGCTCGTTCTTTGCACTGCAGTGGTGACGGAAGGAGGAAATAACTGACATAGAACACGAGTACACGACTCAAATTGGCCAATAATTCAAGGGGATATTTACTGGCTAAATGTCTTAGATGTACAGTTCAGAGGTACAGATTTGTTCGATGAGAAAAGGATGCTGTCTTTTAGGCATATTGTTCACATTTAGCGAAAAAATTATCCCCATAATGGTTAGTATGGATGATAAACTTGTTTCCTCATCCATGAGGTTGAGTCCAATCAACCAAAAGTTTCTGTACTTAAGGGCACCTGCTACAGAATTATCGACGCAATTACTTTCCGTGATGTAAAGCGAATAAAAGGATTGCTTTTGAAGAAAGGTATATGCTGGAACCGAAGGGGCTGCCAAAGTCAGTGGCCCTTCTAGCTGCTTTGCCCCAAATCAGGAACAAGCAAAAGGCCTGCCGAATTAATAATTTCTGAAAGGTGCAGGCTGGTGCGTGAACAAATAAATACTGAAGGCCATGACTTGCTAAGAGAAAGGGGGCTGCTGATAAAAGGGGCAAGCAAAGTTCATCTCGAGATCCACACTGGTGCCGAGTAGAAGTAACTGGAATATCCTACGCAACCTTTGCAAGAAGCAATCACAGGTTCAGGAAGAACCTGGAGTAGACTGTTAACCCTCCTCAAATATTTATGTGAATTAAAAATCAACAGTCTTTGCACACAAAAATGCAGTCTTCGTTTCCCCTAAATTACATAGAGCAGCTGGAGTGAATAATGGAACTAAATCGCCGAATCATCACAAAATCCTAAGTTTTATGCTCTAGAACTTATAAAAGATCCAAACTCTCCCCGCCAGAGCATTAACGTGGAACAAAGCCGCGAACTTTCCGGCCTCAAATCACATGGAAAGCAAGGCTGGCAAGAACCGGCGAATCTTTTCTGGGGAGAAAGAAAGAAAGAAAGAAAGAAAGAAGGCGACGAATTGGGGGGAAAGAGAGAGAACAAGAAAAGGCGGTTACCTGAATGGGGGAGAGGTTGCGGACGTAGAACATGCCCGGCGTCTCCGGCACGAGCATGCCGGTGTTGGGGTCGCGCGCCAATCGCCGCATGCCGGAACAGGCGTGGCCGTCGCGGAGGCAGGCGCTGATGGTGGCCCAGTACTGGGGGTCGGCGACGCGCTCGCGGAGCCAGCCGCTGTAGTCGGAGAGCTGGTACTCGAGGAACCGGCGGTTCATGACGACCTGGCCGTCGCCGCGGTCGGTGACGGCGAAGGCGAAGACGATGAAGAAGAGGAGCGCGAGGACGACGAAGAACATGGCGAAGAGGTAGAGGCGGAGGAGCCAGGTCTGGCGGTAGCAGGCGCCGGCGAAGCCCATGAGGGAGATGACCATGAGGACGAGCCCCACGACGATGATGGGCCACTGCAGGAAGCGGATGCAGTCGGTGGAGTTGGCCCGGGACGCCAGCCAGATGCCGCCGCCCAGGATGGGGATCGAGATCAGGAAGGTGATGAAGTTGACGATCCCCAGCACGCTCGTGCCGCCGCGCAGCATCTTGCCCCTCTTCTTGGCTGCCGCCCTTCTCCTCCCTCTTCTTCTTCCTCCTGCTCTGCTCCTCTTTCTCTCTTCCTAACTGGCTGGTTGCTCCACCAAGTGATGTGCCGTTGCCTGCCTTGTGTTGTACCTTGCGCGTGGGAGAGGGGGGGGGGTGTGGAGAGAGAGTGGGGAGAGAGACGAGAGAGTGGGCTGGCTTTTAGCGAGCTCGAGGAGGCTGGCTGGCTGGCGAGCTGTACGGGGGGAGTAACCGAGTAACAACATCTCCGACGGGCTCTGTATAACGGAGTTGGATAACTAAAAATTGTTAAATTGAAGTAAAAATAATTAAATTGGAGTAAAAAAGATCCAATAGCCTCTCTATTTCTAGATCCTCCCTATCTCGCTGGCCATCCGCGGCGCCCCGCTAGTCATCTTTCCCGAGTCCTGTCACCTCGCCATCTCCTCCTCCCACGCAGTCGCTGGCCATCCGCGGCGTCCCGCTAGTCATCTTTGCCAAGCCCCATCGCCTCACCAACCCCTCCTCCCACGCGGTCCGCACGCTCCCTGCCCACGTGGCTTGTCCCCGCGCGCTCCCTCCCTGCCGGCGCGGCCCGTCCCGCCGCTCCCTCCCCGCCGGCGCAGCCCGTCCCCGCAGCCGGAAGCAGCTGCGATGAAGGCCAAGCGGGCGCCAGCGTCCCCGGAGGCCCCGACGAAGAGGATAATGGGAAGGGCGCCCGGCGCGGGGGGAGTGGCAGCAGCTGCTTGGGCTCTACTCCGCCGCGGCAGCGAAGGAAGGGCCGGAGACACGGGGTCTGCGGCTGCTCAGCCTCCTGCTCCGGTGCGTGGAGGCGGTGGCCATGGACCAGCTGACGGAGGCGTGGGAGGTGCTGTCCAAGATCGCCGAGCTGGCATTGCTATTCGGGTCCTCCCCGGAGCTCGGTGTTTTGGGGGAAAAGAAAAGGATAGGAACGGATGTGAAAGATTTTGAACGTGGAGTCAAGATAATACCCAGTCTATTGGATAGACTAGTATTTTAGGATGTAGAAGTTAAAATCTGTAAATTTAGATAATGTTTTACCAACCCTTCTGGAGATACCCTAAGCAGGGAGCCGCGGCAGGTTGGAGTTGGAGAGGGGATTCTTTCGGATTTGACGAGCGCTAAAGCGGGTTTGGCAAAAGCCGAAGCCATAAGCCATAGTATAGCCACATGATTTCTTTCCATCCGTAGAGTGATCATGATCTAACTCGTCCATTCTGCTGTGGAATCGAACGACCATTGCAGCTGCACGTCTCGATGGACCATGCTTTGGCCGGCTTTGATGTGACGCTCGGTTCTCCAACTTTTCCGTTGCTGATGAACGAACTGAACTGACGACATGGTTGGATAAGCTGGATCATCAGCCAGGGCATTGCCAGGAAGGCTTGCAGCAGCATGAGCAAGCAAACTGAACATGAAAAATCTGCACTTCCATTGGAAACAAGAACATAAATCTATGCAACAGATTCCGGTGCCGGATCCAACTTCCTGGAGATCAGCTTGCGTGTTTCGCCTCCCGAAAACCCGTCCCGTTCCAACAAAGGAAGCTCTCTCATCCGATCTGCAGCAGCATTCTCTTGATGGATCGTTAAAAGTCTCCGTCCTGCTTGTTTAGGTAACTGTAGCGCTGCTCCTTGTTGCCGCCTGACCTGACCGTCCCTGATGGCTGCTGCTGACATGACGCCCTCCTCGTTTCGTGAAATATCTCTGGATAAGCAACCGCCCCATGTGGCCACGATTCCTTAATCTCCTTTCACACCATTACGAGATGGGTGCGCCTGGTTCAGAAACCAAAACCATGCAACTTGGATTAAGCATCGACCAGCTAACTGCTTTACCTGGAAATGACGGAGAAGGAAGACGGGCCTGCATGTGCAGTCGACTGACAGACAGAAGCAGAAGAGATTCAGAGCAACGTACATGTCCAGGCAATTGCGGCCCTGTTTCCCACTCTTAAACCTAAAAAAACCGTAAACGCAAAATTTTTAAAGGAATCTTATTAATTTGAAGTACTAAATGAAATCTATTTATAAAATTTTTTGCATGGATGGGCGGTAAATCGCGAGACGAATCTAATGAGCCTACTTAATCCATGATTTGCAACAGTGATGCTACAGTAACCATCCGCTAATTATTACTTAAACATGGATTAATTAGCATCATTAGATTCGTCTCGCGATTTACAACCCATCCATGCAAAAAGTTTTATAAATAGACTTTATTTAGTACTTCAAATTGGTAAGATTTCTTTGCAAATTTTTTTTTTCTTTACGTGTCCGGAACTAAACAGGGCCTGCGTCTTCAGTTCGCGTTGAAACAGTTGGCATCGAACTGTCGACGAGGAAACGTTAGAGAAGTTCCTCGAGTCACTAGGAAAACAATCACTGGATTAAATTGATTAACCGTGTGTTGGTATCGGTTACTGCTTAGGGTATCCCAACCCTCTGTAGTTTCCATAACATTAATTAAACCACTATGTAAAATATAACAAATGAGAGAGAGGAAGAAACCAGATCTCATACAAAATTTAGTGTCAACACGTAAACCAATACGCTAGACACTACAAGTTATACATTAGGAGTAAAGTGGTATCTTCTCAATAAAAGTAAAGCAAATATGATAGGTGGAGAAAAAAGAGTGAGTTTAATAGGAATCCACACCAAAATATTAACGAATTGCAGAGTGCAATTTTTAAAGATGGTATCTTGACGACGTGGCAATATAAACACTACTATAGACACTATGGTTAGGATTGCCGCTGCCTGCTGCGGTGTGCAGTGCAACATGGGCACCAAAAAGATGAGCTGGTGGTACATGCTACATCTCCCTACGTCCACATCACAGTGGACCCCGTTGATGGCCACCGGAGTCGTCTTAATGCAAAAATATCCAGCTTATTGATGGTACAGAATATATAAGTCCGAGCATATGACTCACACAGGTGATAAGGACGGTTTAAAATAGGAACAAAGCTCAAAAGAAGGGAACGGTGGGCTTTCTTTGGATTTCAAATTACAGTGGGGACAAACATAGATGAAATGAAAACAATATTACGGTGACATGTAGTGCTATGCATTTGGCCATTTGCTGAAACATCCATGCCATGTCGATCTTTGGTAGGGTCAGTGGGATTCTCTCGATCTGGAGGAGATTTCTCTGTCCAAACTGAGATTTTAAGAGACCAGATTAGCTGTAAAATTAGTGGTTCCTAACATTTTTGTTTGGCAGTGGTACAGGCAAGTAACAATGATCGCAGGTGACGAGCGAGGTTAGCGGGGTAATCCAAATCCAAACCACTGATACATGCATGTGGTTGCTTAATGGGAAGTTGCTCTCTACACTCTGGGTTCCAATGGAGCAGCGTGACGTGCCACCCATTGGACGACACGGCGACGCGCCTGCCTACATCATCGCAGGCGCAGTAGTAGTGTACAACTTGGCAGCTGCCTTGCAGCAGCCGGCCGACAGAGCCACGTGTCGATCTAGCTACACATTGGGACGACACAGGTTGACCGGAACGCCCCTGCAGGTGGTGAGCTCTCCATCCGTTACCGTGGCACGTAAAGAAAGGAAAACGGCTGTGCCAATCCGTTCCGTTCCATCTCAGTTGTCCGTGGAGAGAGTGTGCATACAGATTGTGGCGTCACGCGCACATTCATTTATTCAAAGATCCCGTCTTTGCACAGAGGCATGGTCACCGCCGGCTGCCTTGACTGCTCGTGCGCGAGGGCGGTTACTGTCGGCATGGATGCATGTACTACAGATGGTTGGTTTTCTACTTTTCTTATATGACAATAAGTTTAAAAAGATGGGAGCACTTGCGCTAAATTTGTGACTGGATTCAGGTGACCACCGATCTTGGTAAAGAAAAGAAGAAGAACTGCCCTCAGCCCTCAAAAGAAAAAGAAAAAAAAGAAAAAGAGCTGAGGCAGCTGTACTGCTAGCAGCACGGACCAGCAGTGAGGAGTTGACCTTGGATGGCGCCGGCATGGCATGGCCCCGTGCATGCGCGTATCGATGATCCATCACGGCAGGTGTACGAGTACGAGTGCAGTACTACACAGAGATTCTGCAGTAATGCATGTCTCCGTGGTCGGTGCGCAAGGTCACCGGTTAGGGACTCAGGGTGCAAGTCTCCGCGGCAGCCGCGTTGGGGAGAAGGCTAGCTACAGGAGCAAGCCACTTACATGACGGAGAACTCGGGTTAGAGCTAACAGTTCAGGGAGGAAAAGCACAACACGAGTACATTTCAGGCACCGGCCGTAACACATTTCATGCACGGACCTTTCCGAGTTCACTTGCACTATCTGAATATCTGATAGGCATGAATTCTGAATTCGTATGCGGCGTCAGCATCAACCAACTATAAAATCCGCAGTGAAAAGAAAGAAAGAAAAAGCTCGGTGGATGTAAAGGAAGGGTCGTCAAGGGTTACAAGTTTGAGCTAGGCGGCTAGCTGCGCAAAAGGCTATACATATACCCTGCGTGTTTCTGACGCGCAGCACGGGAAACCAATGCAACTCTCTCTCGCTCTCTAGAAAAGTTTGAGCTGGAAAAATAAAGGTCGGCAAGTATACGGTGCATCAGTGGAAAGCAGCATCCCTAGCTAGAGATGCTACATATGGCGATAGACCTCTCACGAAGGGTTCGTAGCGGCGGCGGTATATGCTGAATGATACTGTATTTGCAAGTTGCAAACGCGTACGTGCAGTGCCTAATCTTGTGGTCATCAGGTAGGAATTGGATTAGCCAGGAAGGTAAATCGTGTGCAGATTAGAAGCAAGAAGAATGAGCGTGCAGGCATGGTCTTTTGGCAGATGGGCACGTGTCCAGCAGGCGAGCCCAGGTGTCGCGCCCGTGAAGCTCCGCGCTGCCACGTCTTCTCCCTGCTGGCAGTTTGGCTCCGTTTTCTGATAAGGTCCCCCGGCCTTTAGCTGTGAGCTCAGCGGAGCGAGGAACTTGATCTTGCTCGGCTTCTGCACCGCAAGCACAACAGCGATGGGGTCGGAGACGTTCCTGGAGATCCTGCTGGCCATCCTGCTGCCGCCGCTCGGCGTCTTCCTCCGCTACGGCATCGGGGTCGGTATTACTCCTTAATGTTGTTTCTTGATGCAGCACGGTCGCTAGCTTCTTGCCTTTCAATTCCCTCGCTTCTAATCTTTGGTCGCAGGTGGAGTTCTGGATCTGCCTGCTGCTCACCATCCTGGGCTACATCCCCGGCATCATCTACGCCGTCTACGTCCTCGTCGCCTGATGACGACGATGAGCGGATTCAGGCCGCCCGGCGGCGACCGGCACCGCCGCTCTGGTCCATCCACCACCACATACGGAGCCGCCTGTGGACTTTGTATAGTATTAGCTGCTGCTTCTCTTGTCCCCTGACCCAATCCATTTGGGAAAGTGGCAAAGCTTGATGAATGTACAAGCCACATTTTAAGTCTCTGGTGGTCTTATTTCAGACATGGATCTGTATTTTGTAGTAGTGTACTCTGTACTGCTCCTGAAGTCCTGATGATGTAAAGACATGCAGTGCAGCGTTTGCTTGCGTCATGGATGAATCAATCGAGCTAAATGTTCACTGCAATAGTGGAAAAATCGCCGTCAGTTTTTATCTCACTCGCTGGCGCCGCGTGTTCTGTTCGAGTGTTCAACCTTTTCGCCTGGCCCATCTAGGGCCCACACTATTCCTAGACTAGAGGAAGGCCGGCCTGCCATCTGTCGGACGACGGCCCAGAAAGGAAAAACGTTGGGTGGCGCGTTCGCGTTGGGCGGACCTTGCGAGCGGTTGCGTTTGATAATTTACCAAATTTATTTATTACCGACAGAGTGCACGAGGAGTTGAGAAAATTCGAATCCAAAATGGTTCTCCTTTTCGTTTTGACTACTCCCTTCCTGCGTCCTAAAAATATTGCAACGGGGTCAAACTATTTCAAATTTAATTAAATTTATACAAAATAGTATTAATATTTATATTATAGAATAAGAATTATTAGATTAATCATGTAATATATTTTTATACTAAATTTATTTAGAGATATTAGTAATTTTTCATATAAATTTGACAGTCAAACTATTTCAAATTAAATTAAATTTATATAAAATAGTATTAATATTTATATTACAAAATAATAATTATTAGATTAATTATATAATATATTTTTATACTAAATTTATTTAAAGATATTAGTAAATTTTTATATAAATTTGATCAAATTTGAAATTGCATGACTCCTTGAGATGCATGACGGAGGGAGTAAAACGCGAGGAAACACTCTAAAATCGAGTCCTGCTAAACACAAGTTTCCGTTTTTATTAAGCCTGCCTACAGATCCTCGCTGTAGCCTATTCATCTCGATTAATTGCTGAATCGCCTTATCAGCGGCACATGAAAACGGTACGACCGTACGATGCGACAAATCCAGATTGCAGACCCAAAGGGGAAAGAAAACACCCAGAGATTCTGATTCTGACTGAGAATCCATACATTACAGCATAGGCAGCCCGAAGCAGCTGCTCCCTAAAAACCCAACCACCCAACGTTCTTTCAAGTTGACTTGCAGCAGCCAACACAGGATGATCATGTCACAATCAACTAACCACGTTCTGCAAAAGCATCATCATCCCTGGTGCATTCATCAGCATACTACTACTGTTACAGCATCCGGATTAGTAGCACTACAAGCATCGGTAGCTAACAACCTCTCTGCTGATCAGTATACCTCGTTCTGGCTGCTGTAACATCTCATCTTGCTTCTACCTGCTGCAGCAGCACCTTCACCCTACCCTACATAACCTGACCGGCTGACCCGCCTCACTTGGGGCTCTTCTTCCAGAGCCCGCTCATCCTCCGCAGCACGCCGCTGTTACGCCGCTTGGGGGACTCCTCGTCCACATCATCCGAGAATGGCGAGCTCATCAGCTTCCCGCCAATGGAGTTATTGTACTCTGGCTCCAGTGACCCAGTCCGCTCCACGGTCCTCCCGATGCCGTTGTTATCCCCACCACCGCTGCCGCCTGACAGAGCAGCCGCGGCCGCCTCAGCAGCCTTGCGCCACTGGTCGGACTGCACGCGCAGCCGGCGCAGCTCCGCCTCCATCTCCCCGCTCGCAGCCTGCACCGCGTCCAGCTGCTCGGAGGCCCGCGCAGCGCGCCGGCTGCTCTTGTCAGCCTCCTCGGTGACCAGGCCCAGCCGCATCCGCACGTCCTGCTCCGCCGCCTTGGCCAGCTCCAGCTCCGCCACCACCGCCTCGTACTTCTGCTGCAGCTCCGCCTCTGTCCTGCCAGCCTGCAGCTTGAGGGTCTCGTTCTCCTCTGCCAAGCTCTGCAGCGCGTTCTCCTTGTCCATCAGGCTTGCCTTCAGTTCCGCGTTGTCCGTGATCGACCACATCAGCTTCGCCTCCAGCTCAGGCTGAATGGCGTCTGGCTTGTGAGGGTCCTGCTGCGTTTTGCCTGCTGCACAGGCTGCTGCCATTGCTTCCATGAGTGCATCGTTCTTGTTCTTCAGCTCGAGCTCAAGCTCACCCACTCTGCGCATGTACTCGGCCTTCATATTCTCCAGCATCTCGTATGCCGTCTTCGTCTCAATAGTCATCCGAGTTTGCTCCTCCTGGTACCTTATCTCAGCCACCTCAAGTGCAGTACGCAAGTGCTCGATCTCCTGGTCAGAACTTTCACAGAACCCATCGGCATCAGCAGTGGTCACCACATTCTTCAGAGATTCAGGCTCAGGGTTGCCAAAGCTGACATTGGTATTGGCCATGTCCTGTGCCTTCTTCAGATCTTCCACAAGCAACGCTATGCGAGCCTTAGACTCATTGAGTTCCATGTCCCTTGCTCTCAGGCGGTCTTGCATGTGGAAACCCTCAGCTATGAACGAGTCAATGGTAGCTTTTGCTGTCTCCAGCTGCTGCTTGGCCTCATTTGCTATGGCATTTGCCTCAGCTGCAGCCTTGTCGCTCTCACCGATATTTACCTTCAGGCCTTCGATAGTCGCTAGGCGGATCTCCATCTCCTGCTTTAAGCCCTCAATCTCAGTTTCTGCATACTCGCATTGCTTCGCACGGGCCGCGTCAGACTCTGATGTGGCTTCCAGCTGCTGCTTCAGCCTCTGAATCTCAGACATGGCTGAGCTGAGTGCAGCGGCATCTACTGAGTGCTGCTTCTGCACAGCCTCAAGCTCTGACTCCCAGGCACGGTCACGCTCCTGTGAGATCTTGCGCAGCTCCTGGAGACAGGATTCCTCTGCTGTTGAGGACTCATCAAGCTGGTTTTGCAAGTCCTCCAGCTTCGTGGTTGCAGCCTGCTCTTGCTTTTTTGCTTCCTCAGCCTCCTGCTGTGCGTGGCGCCTTCGTGCCTCCGATGAGCTAAGCTGCTCCTTGGCCTTCTTCAGTTCATCTTGCAGATGGCTGACTTTAGATTCCAGTTCAGATAGCCTACTTGGGCGCTTCTTCTGAAACAGAGAGCAAATTATGCGACTGAATAATTCAAAACGAAGCATACTACAGACAATTCTGTAGTTTCTATGATGAACAATCTGTAGTTTCTATGATGAACAATATACACATGTTGGAATAATCAATCAAAATACAGCCATTTTCTCAAAATAAATAGAACGATAATGTTAAAAACATAGTGAAGAGAATGTGCTGGTTGCAAGACATATCACTACCTCAGTAATTGGGCTTCGTGGAGAGCGCCGCTCAGTGACCTTAAGACTCCTGTCTGTAGGTGTTCTTGTCGGGGTGACTCCTGTTGAATCAGTTTCATTCCCTCCAGTTTTGGCCACACGAGATGCCCGTGGTGTCCTTGGAGAAGTCTTCTGCGGGGCATCTGAGGGCCCATTCCTGCAGATCTCAAATGTGAATTCCTAGCATCCAGTCATGATCAAAAAAGCATCTAAAGAAATTAACGACCTAAAATAGGGTAAAAATACTTTACAAACACTGAGAGAGAAGCCAAAGCTTTTATCAGTTACAAGTATTGTCACACGTAGTGAAAGCTCCTAAATATACAAATCAAAATGAGTGCATATGGCAAAAATATGGCTACTGGGAGACATGTAAACATCAAGATATCTACGATCCTAGTATCTACAGTTATCTGTGTAAATCTTTGATTTTTTTTTGTTATGTTAATGGCAACGTTTCACCACAACGAATCGTCTAGTACCAAAGTCCAGCTACAATTAAACACCTTCAGATTTACCAGGCCATATAACTTATCTTGGAATCTGGAATGTGAGGACCTCGAACTTCAACAGGTTCACAGAAAACTAAATCCAGATAATATAAACACTAAAATCTGTTGCAGGCCCTTAATGCACTGAAGGAACCATCAATTCAGGAAATAACCAATGTATACTGAGCATGACAAGACACCATTATATATTTCTTTTTGTTGAACTGCAAGTGTACTGAAGCTCAACTGTTTCACTCTTAATAAGACAATTTATATCAGCAGATTCACACAAACATGCAATGACATGAAGGAAAACAATTGAAGTAAAAGACCGTCTACTGTTTTGGACAGTGAATGGTAAGAAGCATGCGGTTTTGTGCAAAGACATGCATACAGTTCAGTTATTAACCAAATGAGCTGCCCAAAGAACTAATTAAACAGTTCTATGACACTAGGATAGAAGTCAAATAAAAGGATGGATGCCTCTAATATATCTATACTTCAATATAGGGTTTGCATAGATCACTGTTCGAGGAAAAAATCTGGAGTATTTGTGCAGACGACCCTGAACTCGCTTGTATGCATTGTATGCAAGAACCAATGTAACATAAATACAATGTAGTACTAGTCAGTACATTCAACAAATCTGCTCGCTTGGTAGGTCAGTAATTCAACTCTAAAGGAAAATGGTACCTAAGTACCTAGCTTCACATACATATATATGAGTATAACCATGTTGCCCTCAAATTCTAGCTCCATGGCTTCACCAAACCAAGGTAAAGAACAAGACATCCAGGCAATATGAGACTTAACACTAAAATTGGTAATTTATTTTCCAATTTCCAAAAGTGGTACAGTTGCAAAATACTGATTGGATTAGCAACAGAAATAAAGAAAAATGTACTAGTTTTTGACCTGTGGTGCCCCTAAAAATAATTTCGTCTGCCTAGACTGCATTGGCCCCAGTGCAAATAGACCCTTTAAATACAAACCAGGTATTAATCCTTGG
Organism: Panicum hallii; assembly: GCF_002211085.1. NCBI lineage: Eukaryota > Viridiplantae > Streptophyta > Magnoliopsida > Poales > Poaceae > Panicum > Panicum hallii. Next base: position 6,423,083 of record NC_038044.1, on the reverse strand, counting down.
ATGCTCACTGTCTACTGTGCTAGTAAACAGTGCGACCCAGAAATGCACATGCATGTGCAGAACTGCAGTTGTTCCTGGGCAACCAAGAAAGAGAGAAATAAATAACCTAAGAAAGTTCCAGCGCATCTAGAGCTAACCTTGTTTTTGAAGTCTGCATGATGAGATTTCTCACCAAATCCTTCTGCAACGGAATGCTGGAACAAACAAAAGAATACTGATAAGTGAGTAAAAAATTGCATATAGGCTGCAACTCATAACATGAATATGACATCCTTAAAAACAAAAATTTATAGCGCTAAGTGGCATATCATCGTTGAATAAGCTGAAATCTTTCTTCTGAAAAATAACCTGAAAACTTCAGTACCAAAATAGGTCAAAAGGAAATGGACGTGGTGCACCCCTAAACCCTCATTCAATATCTGCCTCTGCCCTCCTTCACATCAAATTAAAAAATGCACAGGGTCCGCACCCTATAGCCTCAGGCCGAGGTAACAGTGCCACCAAGTTGAATACAAGGACCCCAATCCAAGGACTCTGGTGGAGGGAATCCTGGAAAGAGCAGGAACCCACTTCCACAACAAACTATAAAATATTGCGAGTATACCAAACTGCCCTTGATTCCACCAGCCTAGCAGATATAGCAGTGAGGGCCAAACTGGGGATTCTCTCCAGGAGGAGAACAATAATAGCAGCCTTACATGGAGTGGCACAAAGTAACAGAAAGGGGTGTCGAAATTTCGAAGGGAGAAGGCGCTGTAAAACTCGCACAGTTACTGTCTCCAATAAAAACCCCACAGAAGAAGGATATTATTATAGATCCTGAACTGGGCCTGCCCTCATATTTGTGTGGTTGTGGAGTGGAGAAATGCATTCATTGAAGGGCACGAACCACCGGAGAAGTTGAGTGCAAATGGGAGTCACCGGCAGATGCAAGCAATGCGATGCAAGACGCGGGGGACACAAAGAGAAGGCCAAAAGGACGGAGAATTTGAACTGATGAAGGTCTCAAGCACTGTGTGCGTTTCCTGTAACGCATCTTTTTGCGGATTAAAGCACTATTAACACTGTACGAACAGTACTAAGAAAGAGGCGTTATCTGCATGCCTAACGCATTGTTTGCGGATTAAAGCATCGGTATTTCTACTGTACCGGCAGTACTAAGAGAGACTTAATTAGCAATGGTTTCAGTTGCAGAGAAGAAATCCTACCCCACTTGCTTGTTCCAGCCGTTTGTGCCCAGCAAGAACAGAGCGGAGGAGAAAGAAAGAGGGATGGAGTTGAACAGGGAAAACAATCACGGATATCAAACTATTTAGACAAACAAAGCTAGAAAGGGGTGAACGAAAGCAAGGATGCAAAAGCAGCAGCCTTTGCTGGTCGTCCAAACTAGCACACCCAAAGCCTCTCCTCCCGGTTCCCATTCGCCTTCCTACTGCGTTTCGCCATTTCCATACCGCACCAAACTACCAAAATCAAACAACATCGAAGTCTCTCTCTTCCTCTCGGGCCACAAATCTATGATGCGAGCAAAACCAAGAAGATGCATTCCTGCACCAGAAAGAAATGGATGGATCAAAGGCAGGCGGAAGCAGCATTGCGAGGTGCTCACCTCTGCGTCCTCCAAGGCTTCGTCGTCCTCTCTCGCGTCCCTTCTTGGGCTTATCCTCCTGCTCCTGCTGCTGCTGCTGAGCAAGTGAGCAGCGTCTCCCCTTCTGCTTCGACTGAAGGTGAGGACAGGTCTCCCACCCACGCTTCCCGGTTTGCTTTCGCTTGCCTCAATGGCCTATGTGGGTGGGGTACTGGGGTGGGCGTGGAGGTGGAGCGGATGCTGCGGCCGCTGCGGCTGTGCGCCTTCCTGTGTCGCGGGCGTGGCCCGCCGCACGATGCCGCCGCGGGGCACGTGTCTCGGGCGTGCGGGAACCCCGCGGCCTCCGGGCCCACGTGGCAGCGACGGGGGCCTGGCTCACCGGTCAGCTTCCTTGGGCCCTGGTCTCGAGGGCTTTGCTGCCGCTGCTTCTTTCGTCCACCAAGCCGGGGGCGGGTCCGCCCCAAGCACCTGATGTGGTACTGGCAGGTGGGGCATACTAGACCCAGGCCCCACTTATCAGTTGTTGCTCACGAAGAGTGCCTGGTGCGGCCCACGTGGGGTCCGCTCCCGACAAGAACTGCCCAGTCAAACGGGTATCTATCGCCACTGCCCTGTAGTTCGTGCGACCAAACGAAAAGAAATGAAGTAATTCGTTTCTCTGTAGCCTGTAGGAGTGCTTGCATTGTATGGTGTGTTCTTTCTTCGGAGAATGAATATCCCCCGTCGCAGCGCTACGCAGAGGAGATGCGGCCGCGGGGGCACGCATATCAAGATTCGTCCTGTCCCAAAATCCTACCGATAAAACTCTAATCAATCTGCTGGGGAGCTTTGAAGCGGCGGGAAGGTCACCACCTTCTGCACTGCGCCACCACCGTCATCCACGACGGCACCGCCACCTCTACGCTCTCGACGTTGGCATCCTCGACCACCGACATTGCTCTCGCCTCCACAACATCGATACCGTCGTTATAGCGAGCTCCTCCACTAAGTCCGATGGTTATTCATCCCCTCTCTCTCCCTCTATCTCTCTCTATTGGTGTAACTTAGACCTAAACTTTGTCTCGCTGATAATACAAGAACGCACTTGATCTACTTCTAGAGGTCATGTTTAACCTAACATAAAGAACCTTGAAACCCTGCAGCGGTAGCTGATTCCTTGGGAGTTGAGACAAGGGGGGAGTGGGGCCCACTAGAGGAAGCGTGCAGATGCCATAGCCTATGAAATGTCCTGCTTTGGTCCTTGTTTCGGAACAGAAAAGACTGGGTTATTGCTTTGTTTAGATTGGGGTCCTTGGTGTTTAATGAAAGCAACAATCCATTCCTCGTGGTTGTTGATTTATTCAGAGGACTTGCGGCTAAGCATAGCATCTAGCAGCAAAAGGGGTTGAGCTTATTAGCAGCAGGCAGCAGCACACATTGGAACACTGTATTAGTGCTGACTTTTAACCGGGCCGTTGGGTGATTGGTTGTTTAGCAGCCAGTGGAGGATGACAGGCAAGGTTCCTGAAATCATGGGTCATCAAGTATACATCATCAATCAACTCTGCCTCCTAAACAGTAAGGAATTATTTGGTCTTCTTTTTATATGAAAAAAGGAACAAAAATGTTGTTAGTTTTTTTCTTGAGACGTAAGGGAACTGGAGATGTTGCGGGACTTTGCCGGTTCATGAGCTATTTGAAATGTTCCTGTGTTATGTCAGAAGAACTTGGAAACTGCATTTGTGATGGGGGTGGGTAACCTTCAGAACGGACGGCATGTGAATTACTGGGCCTGGTTAGTCAAAGATCACGTGGATCATTTTATGGGCCGATCGCAATACAGTTGAACAAGCCAGACCCAACCCACCACACCACCTCCAGAAATTCCATTTCTAGGAGACTCGAGAGCATGGTAAAATTCAGGCCCATAAGCCCACCCGTTCCGTCTCCGCAACTGCAATAGGCCCAAGTTGAAAAGGTCCAAGTAGCCCAGCCTTGCAAAATTTGCCTTCGATTTTTGCACTGCGATACATACCAAGTATAATACGGTTACAGAAACTTAAACAAAGAGATGAGACGAGACTATGAGAGAGGCAGCAATCATCGTCAATTCTTCATTGGGTGTTTCTGTGTTGGTTGCATAAAGAAGATGCTGCTGCGACCTGCAGGCTGCAGCACAAGAAAGTAGCTGCCTCTCTGATCTCCGCCGCAGCAAAATCAAAAGCAAGCGCTGCCTGCACTGCAATCCCGTACTAGGACGCCAATGCAACGATGCAGGAATCCTGCACTGCAGTTGCTTTCTTCCTTGCCGTGCGAGATGTGATCTCCAAGTACAGCATGGGGCAGCAGCTCTGGTGCCAGTGCCAGCCAGGCAGCCAGACCCCAAACCAGGCCAAGATGCAGGCCACAATAATGTTCCATTGTTCATCAATTTCAAAAATAATAATAATAATGTTCATCTGTTTTTTTTTAAGAACTTGCGGGAGCTCCGCTTTGTCATTTAAGGAGATAGAAAAGAGCAGTGTTCAGAATTCCATCTCAGCTTTAATTTCCTGCATCACCTCCCCTGGTGCCATTGTTCTTTGCTCGAAGACCTTCTTGTTTCTCGCCTTCCAAATATTCCACCCAGCGTAGATCATGAGAGCCGCCTTTAAGCGTCGATCCTTTCTTGACAGATTTGCCAATTCCTTCTCCCACCAGTCCATTACTTCCAATCCCTGAGCTGGCTTCTTGATGGCAGACTGTGTCCAAGCTTCCATCCGTTCCCAAACTTGCTGAGCAAAAGTGCAGTGCAAGATCAAATGCGACGTTGACTCCTGTTCTTGATTGCAAAGTGTGCAAATTGGATTGCAAGGCCAATGCCTGGCCAGTAAATTATCCGCTGTCAAGATCTTGCATTGGATCAGAAGCCACCAAAAAACTTATGTTTCCCTTCAACCTCTGCTTGCCAGATATTCTCCCCTCTAAAAGTGTTGTAAGACCCATGGAATTGCGCATTGTACGTAGATTTTGCTGTATAGTTCCCATCATATGTCCAACGCCAAGTAATTTGGTCTTGATCTTCTGTTAGCTGCACTCCCTGGACAAGATCCCATAACTCAACAAAGCTTGCCATCTCTTCTACTGTTTGCATTCTCCAAAGGCCTCTTGTCCAATTCTGATTCTGCAATTCTTCCTTCACTGATTTGTTTTTCCTCCAAGCCCACTTAAATAGCTCAGGATAACTGTCCATTGTCCATTGGCGCCTGCCCATGCATCCAAGGAGATTGCCAAAAGCTAGCTTTCTCTCCATACCAATGTGACCACTGTAATTGCTCGAAACAACTGCCAATCAACATCATTCAAGGAGATTGCCAAAAGCTAGCGTTCTCTCCATACCAATGTGACCACTGTACTTGCTCGAAACAACTGCCAATCAACATCATTCACTGGTGGTTCAGTGCCGACCCACGGGCGATCAGGTGCTGCCCATTGTAACCACAGCCACCTTAGCCGAAGAGCCCTGCTGAACAAATCAAGATCAAGGATCCCAAGTCCCCCAAACGTCTTTGGCCTCATAGTTTTGACCCACTTCACAAGACAATGTCCATCTTTAACCTCAGCTTCACCTTTCCAAAGAAATCTCCTCCTGAACTTATCTAATCTTTTTATCGCCCACTTTGGCAATTTGAATGTTCATCTGTTCAAGCAGGTCTGTTCTCTTCTTAGAAAAGCAGGACGATGCCCGTGCAAAAACCATTCAGGTTAAAAAGTTTGCACGTAAGTTATCTTCTTCTGGTGTGCATGTTGTGATTCGCAGGTGATACGCAGCCAGGGCCATGAATGCGAAGAGGCTCTCGCTGAAACACCATCACCCTCTCGTTGGCCTCGCCAGTGAATCATCAGAGCAGCCGCTAATGTTCAGAAGGCGTCACCTGTCGTCTCTCACTGAAGCATCAAGCATGCATTGCCATTGGCTCGCCTGTAATCCGGAGATTGGCGCTGCCATGGTTGTTGCAAGCTTGGAGTGGAGATGGAGACGAGGGCGGCGTGACTGCGTCTGCGTGAGTGCTTTGCCAACCGCCAGCTCTGACAGGCAGAGATGGCAGGCAGTTTCGGTTACGGAGGTGCTTATCTCTTCAGCTCTCCCTCTTGATCCATCCTTTACTCTCCTTTTTTTTGCTCAGAAGTCCCTCCGCTATTCGTAATTACTGTCTTAACAAGGTTTCCATTCCATCGGTGCACATATAATAAGTACACATAGATAGAATCCACAAGCAGAATATTTCCAAATCAGTGGCAAAATGCCAAATAGCTTCTCCGCCTTGTGCAATTACTGATGCCGTAATGAAATCCCAGTTTTGTCACAGCAAATGCTACATTAAAAATTACACAAAAATGCGTGTCAGTGAAATTGCGTCCCATGCGTTTTCATCCCACGGTGAAATAGCTCCGGCGGGAGATTGCAAAGCTGAACAAGAGCATGAAGAAGTGGAACCCAAGACCCAAAAACACGAGAGGAATGCATCGGCAGCAGAGACCCCATGGGAACGAGCTTGTGATTTGAGGGGCGAGGCCATGGATGGTTCTTCATGGAGAAGAAACGTTCGGTTTCGTCTTCTCTGAAACAGGGTCCCACAGCTCTGGCTTACCATCTTCATGGACGAGCATAGGGTTGATGAGGTCGTGGCGCTCCGCAGACGCGTTCGACGATGAGGCGGAACAGCTTGCCGGTGAACACGCGATCGAGGCCGGCGGCGTACTCGATGGGGAACTTAGTGCGAGGCGGCGACACCAGACAACAGAGACCACCCTCAAGCGCAGGGGACGGAGGTTCCCTCCCGCGCCTTGCAGCGTTAGTGATCTTTCCGGGCCAGACCCGAATGGAGCGGCGGCGGGGGTGGCGACCCATGACGGACGGCCAGCCGCCGCGAGCGCTCTGCCATTTCACCTCCCCGCTTCACCCGCCTCGTCGATAGAGGGTCGTTTCTGTAAAATCCCCCCGCTGTTTCTGCTCTCCTCGATCTGGGCCGTGTAGTAGCCATCCAACGGCTCAAACCCACCCCAAAATCGGATCGCGACGATTAATCACGGTCCGAAGAGATGACCAAATACTAGGAACTATTTTGCAAAATAGCCGCTGGCCAATTTGGCCCGCGCCGTTGTGCTCCTCACATCCTCGATCCGACAGTTTAAAATCCTTCCAGATTGCATCACGACCAATAGTCACGATTCGATTTGGAGATGCATTTAAACATATTCTCAACTACTTGGAGTCTTTTTTCCAAAATAGTCGCGGACATAAAGGATATTTTTCCCGGCTCAGCCGTCGCCGCCTCTGGACCGAGGACCCAGTCGCAAAATAATCGCGCCTCCGCGGAACGCCCAGAACTGCCGCGGATCCTCCGCCGCCGCATCTCCTACCTCTCCTCTTCCGGTGGTGCTCGCACCTCCACCACCATGGCACCGTCGTGAAGGCTCGTCGGCTGCAAGTACAACAATCCCCGACGGCGACATCCGTTCCGTCCCCCGGTGTTCGACGCAACGCCGCGGCCGGGATGCTGCTGATTCTCCGGCTCTGCTTCGAACGGGCTCCGTGCTCGACGGTGAGGCAGACCACCTTGCTGGCGGACATGGCCGGCGGCGTGCTTGAGGTTGTAGTGTGGGAGACGCCAGCACGAGGGACGACGACGACCCTCGCCGGCGGCCCATACACAGCCTTGTCCGCCTGCACACGGGCCATGAATCTTGCCGCTACGCCAAATGCCCCGGCTTCTCAAAATAACCAGGATTATATCTCACACGAATAAACTTAATTCGTCTTATACGTCAATTTTCAGCTTTTAATAAAGCGGTCTGCAACCGAGAATGCATCCTCCGCTGCTGAGCAACAGCGGCGTAGCTATCATATGAACTGCTACAAGAATTCAGTCGCCAGCAGCCGTTTACGAGAAAATGTTTCCCAATCAGTAACATGTGCACTAAACCGTTTGTACATCGCTGCCCTTATTTTTTTTAACTGAAGCGTGTTTATACGTACATAAAGCAACCAAGAAAGGGGAAACAAACCACATTTGTATGTTGATGTGCCATCAGCAAGTAATGTGTTTGGCCCCATTCCTTGGCATCCTTGAACAACAATAGAGGAGAAACAGAGGCACTGGCGGATCAAGAATTCAACTTGAGGGGCCTTTATTTCTCCTTCTTCTTCCTCCCTCCTCTCGATCCTTCTTCTTCCACCTCCTTTTCTTCATCAAGAGAGAGAGGCTGCCGGTTCTTGGACGTCAATCTCTCTCTTGCTCCTTGAGTACGAGGACAGAGCCAGAGAGACGAAGATGCAGCCAAATTCAAGCAAAAGCTGGATGTTTCTTTGAATTCGAAATATGCACGTGGGCACGAAACACTTGAGTTCATGCTATGCATCAACCAACATGTATGTTGATACAAAGTTCAACAAAACATTTCATCCCAAAAACAATATCACACCAATTGCATAGTTCTTGCATTTTGCTTTCGAAATATCTTGCATTCTTATCGCAACCAAACTGCAGAGTCTACACTACTTGAAAAAGCCTATTTTCCAAAAAGAAAACTACCACTCGAAAGGCAGAAAAGGAAGAAGTACTATCTGCACAGCAGATTACAGGGGAGCGACAGACGGTGCTCATGCAAGAATCCTTTTTCGCCAAACCCCCCAAGCCTACCCACAATCACACACTCCACCCACCACCACCACCGCTCTTCTCCTCCCCTGCTACTGCTTGCATTTCCATCCGCCTCCGCCTCCCAAACCCCCAACAACACCAAACCCCTCATCCTCCCCCACTCCCTCGCTGGCTTCCGCCGTCCGCCGTCCGCCGTCCCGGCGTCCTCTCGCCCCGGGCGCCCGCTCGCGCAGCACCGGCCCCGCCGCTCGGTAAGCACCGTTCTTTCTGTTTCACTCAACCGTCCGTACATTTCCCTCCCAACCATGTCCCGAGTCCCGAGAAGAGGCGGCCGGAGAGGAACTCGCGCCACGCGCGCTGATCGGTCGTTCGATTCGTTGTCTCCAGGCGGATCGCACGACATGGCGCCGTCGCCGGTCGTGGCGGAGGGCGAAGCGGCGCTGCGCGTCGAGGTTTCCCCCAAGAACGCTGCTTTCGGGGAGGGGAGCACGGTGCGGCTCCCGGTGAGGCTCCGCGTCATGCACCCCCACGTGGCGGAGTTCCTACGGAGCCCGCGCCGCCTCGCGCGGCAAGCGAAGAAGCCGGCGCCGGGGCAGGAGGCGGTGGCCGAGCGCCCGCGGTACGGGTGCGCGTTCGAGGACGATGAGGACGGGGCGCGCGGGGCCGGCATCGCGGCGCCCGGCCGCCTGGTGTGGGGCAAGGTGCGGCAGCACCCATGGTGGCCCGGCCAGGTGTTCGACGCGGCGGACGCGTCGGCGCTCGCGCTGGCGCACCGCAGGCCGCGCCGCGCCGTCCTCGTCGCCTACTTCTGGGACAAGACCTTCGCGTGGAACGAGAAGGCCACGCTCCGCCCGTTCCGCGCCGGGTTCGCGCGCCTCTCCTCCCAGAAAGGGATGATCCCGTTCGCCGCCGCCGTGGACACCGCGCTGGATGAGGTTGCGCGCCGTGTGGAGGCCGGCCTCTCGTGCTGCTGCGGCGCCGGGGGCGGCAAGGACGAGGACGCCGCTAACAGGCAGGTGATCGACAACGCTGGCGTCCGTGAGGGCGCGTACGGGGCGGCGGTGGACGCGGCCTTCGCGCGGGGCGCGCTCAGCGGCGAGGCGTTCGTCGGGTACATCTCCGCGCTGGCCACCGCGCCGCTGGCCGGGGCCGACAGGGTCGACCTCACCATCGCCACGGCGCAGCTCAAGGCGTTCGACCGTTGGAGGGGCTCGACGAGGGGCCTCCCCGAGTACTCGGTCGTCCACGGCATCGATGGTGCTGCCCCTGGGAGAGCTAAGAGGGGAAGATCGCCAACGGGAGGAGGCTATGGTGGTGGTTCTGGCAAACGGAGGATGTCAAGGAGCAGCGCCAAAGGTAATGCAGCCCGTGATGGTGGAGACTATGAAGCCCTGGAATTGGAGGATTTCCCACAGCCCACGCCTCACCAGATGTCTACAAAGATTGGGAAGCTCAGGAACCGTGCGGCGCAGCAGATGTCGCTCTCACCGATGATCCTCAGGGTCAGGGCCAATGGTAATGCTCCGCCTCCGGCAATGCCAAACATGGCAAGGTGTGCAAGAGTTGCAGATGAGCTTCCTCCAATGAACAATGGTGACCCCTCTGATGGTGCATTGCTGGTGAGTGATAGGCGGCCTGCTGCAGAAATGGAGCATCACGCGCAGGTTGGGCTAGTGCTGAACTTCAGCAGTGCAAGCGCTGTGCCTTCGACAAGTCACCTGATCATGATCTTCAGCCGGTTCGGGCCTGTCGAGGAAGTCAGGGCAGAGAACTCGACTGCTCTGGTGATCTTCAAGAAGGGTGAGTATGCTGATGAGGCGTTCTCAGACACCGCCAAGATCAGATCCATCAGCGCGTCCCTCATCAGCTTTCGCCTCACCTATTCGCTTCCAGCTGCACCATTTGATCCTGTACAAAGCATGTTGCTGGATCCCCCGCCTGTTGAAGCTCTTCAGTAGCTATTTACTCAGGTAATTTCTTCTGTTCATATATGAGAATGTAGTTTGCTTAGCACTTCATGTATTACTGTACTTGGTCAGTAATTGCAATCATATTTTCAGTTGATGGATGCGAGGAGTCGAAGAGGCCGTGAAGAGGTTGCTCATTCATCCATACATCAAGGTTTTTTGGAGTTGCTAGGTGATGGTAGTTTGTTTGAGGAAATTCTCAGGATCCTAGGAAGTAGTCAATCAAGTTGAATCGTTTCTGTTTTCACAGACTATCATCCTTTTTTGGCTGTTGTCTACACCGTGACATTTAAATTATATGCTACAGATGATGTAAAAACATAAAAGTGCTGATGTTTTATGCTTCTAAGGTTATATATCTGGACTCAATGTTGTGGCCTCTTAGTGGTGTCCTTTTGCCTGTTGGATTAGAGTTCTGATTATAAGCCAGATCGTCTGTTTGTTTGTTAGAATGTCTGATGGCGTGCTATCTTCATTTCGGCATCTGAAATCTGGCAGAATACATACTTACCATGCAGGTTTTATACGCCAGCCAGTGTCACTATAAACGATAAATTTAGATTCAGAAGAAACTGTTTGCGTATTCTTTGACAGTCAATCATTAAATAGCAGCAATGCAAACCCAAGAGCATTGGGTGCAGTAGTTATGTACATACAACTAAATAACATAATTATCCGAGAGGGGAGAGCATTTGAGTTACATCTCTAGCAACTAATCCCCAATCAGAAAAATCTATATCAGAATTCTGATAGTGGCTATTTACATCAAGTCGGTATACATGATTCTTTATAAATCACCAATAATCAATGGCTATCTACATCTACCCATGCAGTCTAGAATGTACATTGCTCTTCCATCATCTTGTACCTTTATGCCTTTTATTATCATGAGTCATGACAAGTGGAAGGAGCCTAAACCCTCTGTAATAGCATATTTGAGCTTCTCTCTCATTATCTCCTGCCGTCAAGAAACAGATACCACCAGGAAATAGTTCTCAGTTTTTCAGGTTGACAAAAACGAAACTCTCAAAATCATTATGTTCTTTTACAGTACCTTCGATGAGTAAGGAGGGAGCTTGATAAAGTGCCGGCAGGTATTGACACTTGGCAATTCATCGTCTACATTGCCATCACATTGCTGTCGAGCAAGATGCATGTCAGATAAGTATTCATTGAAAGGTCAGGTTTGTGCCCTAGTGATATAGTTTGTATGCTAAAAAGAAATACAAACCTTGCGCACGACAGTGAGCTTGGGTTCAAGCAAAGCTAGGCCACCAAGCGGGAGTTGAGGCGTTCCAGTAGTGAATTGTATGAAAGCCCGCTGCTCCTCTCTTCCAAACTCCCGCAATATCTCCAGGAACTGCAATTGTTTACAATTGAGTCCTTAACTAGTTGGTTAGAGTTCAAGAAATATAAAGTTTGATAGGCATTGGCGTATCTGTATTACTTACAGTAATAATTGACGGACTGCTCATGTCATAGCCATGCTCAAACTCCATGTGATCCTCAAGGTTCTTTAACTGCATGAAGAAATCAAAATTAGAACAATCTCAGATTCTAGTGCACAACTTAATGGAGTGCAGAAAGGCACGTACAGCCCAAGAATCCTGTTCACCACATAGTATGCGTTCCATTTCCTCCTCAGTAAACATTTTGAGTGTCTTAAGGGCGAAAACCTGCAAGTGGTAGGTGTAAATCAGTACTTGTTGTCTATGGAGAAGGAGAGAGGAGTTTATCTAGCTCCGTTCCATGAGAATCAGACCTCGTTAATTCCAGATTTGAAAGCCTCTATCTGCTTGGCAATCCCGCTCTTCAGTGTTGCATCAACAACCAAATATACATATTCCTCTAAACTGTCAAGGGTCACCATCTTTTGCGAGCCTCCAGGAATAAGTTCATATTCAGGACTTCCAGGAAGAGTGAAGTCAAGGCACAAATCCTCCAATTTCACGTTTTTATAGGACAGAACAGCAGTATGTTTAGATGTTGTTGAAGATGTTTCTAGAAATTTCTTCTTGTTAACAAGTGCTTGAAACTCTATTAATGTCTTGCCCAGCTCTGGATCAAACGATGGGATGTCATACATATCGAGCTCCTAAAAACAATAACACCATGATCAGAAAAATGGAGACGGAAAATGTGGGTCATAGAAGAGGGAAGAGTCATGGGTGATTGCTGAAAGAATTACCTGCTCAAGCATGATCTTGTAAAATGCTTTAGAAAGTGGAATGTCCAGGATCCTTCCATCCAGGACTGCCCTCACAACAAGATGCCCCAGAAGCTTGAATTTCTGTAACACATTAGAAAAATCAATCCCTGGCATGCCTGATGGCGACCACGGCTTTGGAAATAGCCCAAAAGAGGCATGAATGAATCCATCTTCACAGTTGTCTCCTCTCCACATTCCAAGCCCGGCTCTTTGAAGTTCATGGCTAACTGCAGTGTAGAATTCGAATGTTGGACCTCGCCCAGTCCCAACCTCACCTTCGAATTCCACCTCAACGATTCTGCTGCTTGGACCATGGTTGGTCATCATTGATACAGCGCCTTCAAGGATAGCACTTCGGCTTACTCTATATTTTTTAGTCTGTGGAGGACACTTAACCTGGTCTGAGTGACCGCTAACTTGGTCAAAAATATTATTAACCTGATCTGGAAAATTGTTAACCTGGTCAGTCATGAATGAGCGATGTGCAGTCAGGCAAAAATACTTCCACCGTGTGTCGAAGGACAATAGGAACGGGCAGGTCTCAATCAGATAGACACACCACGAGGGTATGAGGCCACCCTCAAACAAACTATCTTGCATTTGCAGCTCTAGCTTATTCGTCAAAATGCTGCTCATGAACTGATGCTGTGGGACTGGATAAATTGCCACCTTAAGATCATCAATATCTTGTAGAGTTCCTTCAGCAAATTTACTTATCTGCTCACCCATCAACAGTTGATACGAAAAACGATTCAACCCTTCAAGAAGTTTCAGCATGAACAAGAGATCGTATGATGGATCAGACCCATCCAGATCACCAGGTAGTTTGCCAAGAAGTAGGGCAGTGAAAAAAGGGTCCTTTAACCATGCTTGCTGAAGGTTTTCTTGCACGTGGGATAGCTGAATATTATGGGAACTCTCTGAAGATATTTCCTTGCTTTTGTTTCTCTTCCGATAGGTTATATAGTGTTCTTCATCCCAGAAAGATGGGTCAATCAAGAGATCCGATTGTCCCTTGTTCATCAAACGGAGGATTGACTCAAAAAATGTAGTAGATGGTTGAAGTATAACGCCATTGTACAAGAATCTCAGTTTTGAGGATCTATTACCGTCATCTGGATAAGAAACAGGTGTTATTTTATTTATATTGTTACCATATCATAATCAACAATAAAGTAACCAAAGTTGTTGCACTTTAGATCTGCATACGTCGAGGAAATTTGACATGAAAGAGAGAGATTTGTTCCATTTTTGGACTCACCTAATTTTGTGCTCCCACTTGCTTCATTCTCCCGATTTGAATTCTGTAATCATAGCAACAAGAGGGAATTATTAAAAGTTGTATAGGAAAGTATATAAGCGAAAATATGCAAGATCTATCCCTAACCGATATGATCATCTGCATGTAACTGCATTGGTGCGATAAGAATAATTCAAGAGGCATTCTAAAAAAGAATAGTTCAAGAGGCAATCTAAAAACGAATAATTCAAGAGAATTAACCCCAAATGTTTTTTTTGCATTAACGTTGAGGAAATGATAGTTTGAGCAACACTGTGATACCTTGGGTGCAGGTTCCTGATCAGTTCTTCTGCAAATTTCAGGAAATAGAACTGGTTCAATGGCATCAGGTGTTGAGAAAAGATCGACACTCAGAACATCATTGTAGTTGCGCAATTCCTTCTCCCTCTGTGACCTCCGGAATTTTAATTCCAATGACTTTAGTTCCTGGGTCTCAGGATATCTCAGCGGAATCATCATGCTCTCATGTGTACTCTGTTCATCAGATAGCATTACGGGAAAACTGTCATAGCACATCTGCAAGGTGTCTAGTAGCTTCTCCACCAAAATCTCAAGAGGATTAGCTGAGCTGTCATTGGGCACAGTGAGAGCCAAAGAAGCAAATTTCTGCAGCCGACTCTGCACCTCACTAAGATGCCCCAGTAGATCCTGTCCATCACTGATACCTGCATTGCCGTATGCCCCGTTTGAGAGATAAACTGACAAACATTTTATCGATCCACTCTGTACAAACTCAAAAGTAGAAGTAACTGGCAGTTCATCTGACAATAGTCTCCTTGAAAGATCAGTCAATTGTTTGCAGCTATCTGGATTTTCAGTGGGGGGTGTTGTGGCATGAACATTCAACCTAACAAAAAAGTCCCTGAAACTTTTAAGAGCAAATCCAAGCCTATGTGGAGATCTTTTACTTCCTTTCACCGAGAAGAAGCTTTTCTTTATATCTTCTGCTAGTTTCATGACAGCATTGTTCTCAACCCTACATACCTCGCCAGTGGAGGAAGACTCCAGGTCAAAGCAAAGGCAACTTTCATTCATGTTGTTCTTTCTTTTTGACTGGTGACTCGAGTTTTTTTCATGTGATACTATGGAATCAATTGAATGCTTAACACCCTCCTTGGTAAAGGTCTCGAGGAAAAACTGTTGGCATTTCTCCAGGAGGATCCTTGAAATCTTGAGTGCTTGCAATATGATGTGGCAATTTTTCCGGGCCAACAAAAAATTAAGAAAGCTGCCACAAGGACAAGAGATAAACATGAACAGCATGCATGGTGAAAAGGAAGCATATTTCAAAGGTCAAGATCTTAATAAAGAAAATAAATTTGAGAAAATTTCACCTTGAGAGATTTACAGTATTCTGTAACTCCATCAGGAAATCAGGTGTGCTTAATTCAACAATGTTGCTGATGACAGCGATACAGTTGTAGCAAATTGATGATAGTGCAGCACATTTTGCAACCTACATTGGACAAGTAAGAATGTCAAGGAAAGTTCTGTAGACAACTCCTCCAGTTAGAGGACCTGGAAAGATAACACATACCTGTACCATAAGGGAAAAAATGCTGGCAAGCTGGTTCATGTATGTACTTTGTGCCATGATGACATTCTTCTTTGCAGTGACTAGTTTAGCATGTTGCTCAGATGCACCAAGAGGCAGCATAAGCTGGTAAATGAGCTCCACAAGCATCTGCACCTGCAGGTGGGGATTGAATAATGTGAAGAGATTCACCAAGATGCTTGCAAGTACTTGGCATCCACATAACTACTGTCTTGTGATATACTGGTAGCACAGCCACATACATAAATACTGTACATTGATAAACTTAATGTACATGGTTTCTTTTTTGAACTCTCTAAAAGTATATGAAACTATACTCTGATTTTATCGAAAAGAAATATGTGACACATGATGTTAACATTCATGCGTGGAACTCCAAAAAATTCCACATGCTAAGTAATGCAAATAGAAGAAGTGTGGTACCTTATCGTTATCACGGTTCGAGGAACTGTAGTAAGTTACCATCTGCTTGAACAATTCACAAAAATCTAACTTGAAAAGAGACTCCACAGCCTTTTCGGAGATAGACGCAAGATTTTTAAGCAGCCCAAGAATGCCCTGTCAAACATGTCCAATTCAGACATGAGTCCTCAAGTGCTAAAGCTAAACAATGGCAAAGATGGTAATGACCAAGGTAGGAAGGATGATGCAACATACAGTTAAGATGTCATCACTGAGGGTCTTCCACCCCTCGTTACCCATCAAGCTCATCGTTGCCTCAACCGCATTCGCTTCACAGAGCTTACCCATGTGTTCAGCATTTTCGGAAGCGCCAGCCGCGACCAATGCCAAGCAAGAAATAGCGGATTCAAGAATCTAACATCCACAATGATCAACAGCCCATCAATATAGTTGCCATGGAAGAAGAAACAAGAACGAACAAACAAACCAAACTCAATCCTTTGCATCATATATATCCTCCTCAACAGTCATACCGTCTTATCAGAAGACTGCAGGAGGTTGCACAGAGCAGGCACAGCCTCCATGACCGTTGGCACATCCTCTTCATCGTAATCATTGAAGATATTCGAGACGATCTGGAGTGCCACTTTCTGTAGGCATTTCCGCAAACAGTTGGTGAGCATGGGACATGCACAGACAGAGAACGGACAATGCAGAACCAGAGCAAGCCGCAAAGCATACGCTCTTGTGCCTTACCTGCTTGTTCGTCGAAAAGAAGTCGAAGAACTGTAGCACAGCTGCTGCTACCCCCCGTTTGAGGCACTCGTCGGGGCATTCTGTAGATATGGTGTCCAGAGCTCGCAAGCACTGCCAAAACAAGGGATGCCTGTTTTAGCACCAGCTTGCAACATATGAACAGCAACCGAAGGGGAAGGAAAACAAATAGCTTGACCCCTTATTAGTATACCTCACATGATCACACGCAGTTGAATTATAGGCACGAATTATCAAATCAATGGATTAAACAAGTATATACACGCATCGCAGTACAAAGACTACCCTGCTTTCTCATAGACTAGTCACACCTAAGACCTAACTGCATCCAGTTTAGGCACACGACGAATCTGCTATGTATAGCAATTTCACCATGCGGTTAGCGAACTGGAATATGCATAAACTACCTTCCAGTCAATTTTAATTCCAAATTTGACCACTGTACAACCACTACACTACGACCTTGACACTCATCCAGTCATCCTGTTAATATTAATTGCAGTCTCCACTTTGTATAAACAAGGAAAGGCTCAGAGGTGCAGCTGCAGGGGAGCAAGGCCGTAGCAGGACCGCACGCGGTTTGAAACTTACCAAATCAACCTCATCACAATTCGCCCGGCAACAGATTGATTACAGCCGGGGACACTAGCATTAACAGATTGGTACGACTAATTTAGACGAGGAAACTAAATTAAGAGAGTCCACCAGCCAATGATCAAGACAAGCAGACAGGGTTTAAGCAGAGGGGTTTAGGTTTAGGGAGCGTGTTGATGATGGGGCTTTCGGTACGAGGGGAGGAGCGCACCAACCTCCTCGGCGAGCTCGATGCAGTCGACGGCGAGCAGCCTATCGCGGAGCGCCTCGACGGCGCCGTGCTGCGCGAAGCGCGCGGCCCACGGCGGCGCGCCCTCGCACGCCTCGGCCATGGCGCGCGCGGCGAGCAGCGGCACGTCGCCGTCCCCATCCCCTGCGGCGGAGGCGGCGACGAGCTTCGGGAGGCGCTTGGCGAGCCGCGCGGAGGGGATGGCGAGGATGAGGTCCGGCCCCGAGAGCGCGAGCACTTCGCAGAGCGCGGCGAGCGCGGCCGCCGTCTCCCCGGCCCCCGCGCCCTCGTCGGCGATCGCCGCCAGCGCGTAGGCCAGCACCGCCTCCCCAGCCTCCTCGGCCACCTCCATGAGGGGTGCGCCTGGTGATAAGCTGCACTAGCTTCCGCTGCCGCCGAGCCGCTGGCTGCTGGAGAGCTGGACTAGGGCACGAGCGCCTGGTCGGCCGGCGAGGCGTGGCGAGGTCGGTGGGGTCGTTGCGATCGGTTGCGCCCCCGCCGGCTCGCGCGCGGCTCGTGGCGTTGGTTAGTTGGTTGGTGTGGGTAGGGTATCCCGGCGGCGCGCGCGAGGGCTTATGTCTCGGCGGCGGGAGGGAGAAGGGCGGCGGACCCGGACTCCGACGCGAGCCGGTGTCCTGGTCGGATCCGCCTGCCACGCCACAGGGGACTACGAGTCCGACCGCGACACGCCCACGCCCCGGCGCCCGTGACGTCGCCGGGTCACGGCCTCCAACTCCGCGCGGTACTACTGGTTCGCAGTCGCAGCTCGCTCGCCGCGTCCGAGTCGGAGACCGACCGGGCGCGTGCCACGTCGGCGGGTCCACGCGGAGGGAGCCATGGGGGCGGGCGGGTCCCGGCGCGGCGGCGCCCCCACCGGATGGACGCCGCGGCGAGGCGACACGTGTCGCGGGCGCGGTGCGTCCCAGCCCAGCTGGGTCCGGGTCGTACTCGTACCGTACGGCTTGGCGCGCCGCGGCCGCGCTCTCGGCCGACGGCGACCGTCTGGTGGGCCCGGACGATCGGACGCTGTCGTGACGTGCTGACGGTGCACTACCATAACATTCCTTCGTGGCTGCGTATGCCGATGACCGTAGCAAGCGAATTTTGGAGCTCACAGTGTGTACGAAATCTCAAATCTGCGATCCGGTGGCACGACGTGCAAATCCCCTTGGAGTAGCAACTTCGTCTCGCCAAGGAAAAAAAAAGGTAGGCCACCAAATCTCTCTCTCTCGCTGCTGCACGCGGCACACCGCCCGCACACCATAAGTAACGAGCGCGGTAGCCCAAGTTTGATGTTGGCCCAGCCCAACAACCTCCGAACGCGCCCGAAGGCCCGGCCATTATCTAATGTATTGGCGTCTACTTCGTACTCGACCCATACGGTCCGCAGAATACGAATGATTATTCCTCCTTCTAGAAGGAACTGACTTTTCTCCCCAGGGCATTGTTCATGACGTAGACGTGCACGCCGTGAACCCGCTGCCATCCTCCTGCCCCCATCGTAGTCCCTCAAACTATACGAATACAAACCCAAACTTAAATAAGTAAATAAAGTTTTGCAGCAGGTCGTGCCGCTGCGTGCCTTGCTTGTCACTGTCACCCCCCGAATCCACGACTGCTAAATCAATTCCGATCCCAGTGCCACCGTGTCGTGTCTACCAGGCCCCTGGCCGCAAAAGTCCGTACGGGAGCACGTCAGTGCACGGCGTGGACCCGTTCGTTCCTCCCTTGGGTTCAGGCCTGGTTGGGTTGCTCGATCACCTGCTCACGGCGCACGGTACGCCGAAACCAAAAGCTGACCGTGCCAATGTTCTTCCTGCTCGACCCAAGAAAAAAAATGTTAACCCCTTCCCTGAGCTTAACCAAACGTATCAACGCTAGGGACGGATCGATTGGTCAACCTGAGCTTAACCGAAACGTTTTCTACTCTCTAAACTTTAGACCCATCACATCAAAAAGAATCTATTATTTAGAAGTATTAAATAAAATCTATTTATAAAACTTTTTGCACAGCTGGGTGCTAATTCGCGAGACAAATTTAATGAGCCTAATTAACCCATAATTTGCCACAGTGATGCTACAGTATCATCCGCTAATTATGGACTAATATACCTCATTAGATTCGTCTCGCGAATTAGCACTGGGTTCTGCAATTAGTTTTATAATTAGACTTTATTTAATAATTCTAAATGACAAGATTTTTTTTGATGTGACCCCTCTAAACTTTAAATCCCAGTAAACGAACACACCCTTCATCTCCAGGTGAGAATCTGAGCTGCCACAGGCGCATAGCCCGGTGAGAATAAACCAAAAGAAAAGAGGCACGGCGCCGGGCGGGCGACGCTGTCGGATCCCCTGTTCAACGGCGCGGCACCAGCACGGCGCGGCGCGCCACGTGTCCCCGTCGCCGCCCTTGCTAGGTCTCGGCCCCGACACGCCATTAGCGCGGCGCCAACTACTAGTAATCCGCAGTCACGCGTAACCCCTTCCCAAAGCCCGCGGCGCCAGCGCCTCCCACCCGTCTCCCCCGCCCCCGCCCCCGCCCCCGCCGCCGCCGCGCCCGGGTCCGTTCCGAGATGGGGCAGGAGGCCCACCACCACCACGCGCTCCCCACGTCCGCCGCCGCCGCGGACGCCGCCGCCGCCCCGGCGGCCTCCTCCAGGCTCTTCACGGCGGGGCTGGTGGCGGCGTGGTACGCCTCCAACATCGGGGTGCTCCTCCTCAACAAGTACCTCCTCTCCGTCTACGGCTTCCGCTACCCCGTCTTCCTCACCGCCTGCCACATGTCCGCCTGCGCCCTCCTCTCCAGCCTCGCCCACGCCTACGCCGCGGGCGCCCCCGCCCGCCGCCGCTCGCGGGGGCAGCTCGCCAGGGTCGCCGTGCTCGGCACCGTCTTCTGCGCCTCCGTCGTCGCGGGGAACGTCTCCCTCCGCTACCTCCCCGTCTCCTTCAACCAGGCCGTCGGCGCCACCACGCCCTTCTTCACCGCCATCCTCGCCTACGCCGTCGCCGCGCGACGGGAGGCATGCGCCACCTACGCCGCGCTCATCCCCGTCATCGCCGGCGTCGTCATCGCCACGGGGGTAAAGCCGCCTCGATCTTCTTCGATCTATTCCCTTCTGAGCTGTTTGTCTTCCCCAAACTGTACAATGCCGATGCAGTTCGATCATTTTTTTTTAGAAAAACGATAAAGTTCCGACCGTTTGCATCATACGATGCATACAGCCATTGTCGATTATTACATGATCATTGCCAATGACATGCAATTCGATCAATACTAACTAGGAAACCAGATGTTGATGGACTATTAGACAGTACCACTGCCAAATTTAAATTGCTATGAACTCTCTCCGACAGTTTCACATCTCTCTGCAACATGCATTGTGTTTCAGGGCGAGCCAAGCTTCCATCTCTTCGGATTCATCATGTGCGTTGGAGCCACGGCCGGGAGGGCGCTCAAGACTGTGCTGCAGGGGATCTTGCTATCATCAGAAGAGTAATTTATTGATAATGCTGTCTGTCTTCAGGGATTTCTCGATCTGTCAGAATCAGGCTTCAATTCGTTTCGTTCCCCTTTATACACCTTCAGGGAGAAGATGAACTCCATGGACCTCCTTCGTTACATGTCTCCGGTGGCTGTCATCCTGCTGGTTCCAGCAACATTGATCATGGAACGTGAAGCATTTGGCGTAGTGGCCACCCTAGCACAGGAGGACCCCAATTTCATCTGGATCCTGCTCTGCAACTCCTCCATGGCCTACTTTGTGAACCTGACCAACTTCCTGGTCACCAAGCACACCAGCCCACTCACTCTTCAGGTGATTCGGTCCTCCCCCTTCCTGCATTGTTCTGCATTCTGCACTGTAGACTATTAGCTTGCTCATGAGCTTTGAAAAATTCATATTTGCTGGAAAACCGAGGTACATTACAAGCGATGCAAACTGCTGAGTGTTGACCCCTTTCCTCATTTCAGGTTCTTGGGAATGCGAAGGGCGCTGTCGCTGTTGTGGTCTCCATCCTGATATTCAGGAACCCGGTAACATTCATGGGGATGCTAGGCTACGGGATTACAGTTGCCGGCGTTGTTCTGTATGGCGAGGCCAAGAAAAGGAGCAAGTGACGGCCCAGCCTGGTGAGAAGCTGCTGCCTCTTCTGCATCAGCTCCTTCGCACCTGGAGATGCTAAGCTACATTTTGTGCCTCTACATTTTGCACCAGTGGCCTGAGTTGCTCTGATGGATTCATGGTGATGATATGACAAAAGACTAGCACATAGGTCCCTGTTTTTGCATGCTCCAGAATCGCAATTTGAGCGGCTAAACTGTAGGAAACTGGGATGTGGTTAACTTGGCATTTGGCTCGTGTCATTGAGATGTATTTATCCCTGTAACAGTGTTTGTGTACATTCCAGATGTACAACCAACTGTTTGTACAGCTTATTGGTGCTTACCGGAGAGAATACAGACATCATGATGATCATGTTATTCCTAGTGGAAGGTTGTTCCACATTGAACCCATTGCTTTGCTTTCATCACAGCTCATGCACTCCACATTAGCTATCCAGTTATGCCTGAAAGTGGCCTTCAAGGGATATAGAGTTATATAGACATTGTTTGTTCCTGTACTGGGTGTTGTTCTTCCATTCCTGTTTGTCAGCACCTGGTATGCTCGTTGTTGATGCTTGCTGGTAGCCTCTTTTGGCCCCAGCGCCCTCTCTCTGTTGCTCTTGTGACAAACGTTGTGGTATGAACTTCTTACTGTAAATTGGCAAAGATCCCGCCGTTTTTCTTCTTTATGAAAAGGAGTTTGTATCAGCAGTTCATATGTATAGATTCAAACTCCAGTGCATGTACATCGACGCCGAGGAAATTAAAAGAAGTGCGGTGTTCTCCACTTAATTTAGTCCTCCGATCCATGTCAGAGAATCCGCGGCGGACTTCTCCAATCTCCATCCCAGCGGCAGAAGAGCTGGCCCAAGAAACACCGAAGGCATCGCCATTGTGCTTCTCCGTGCAGCTATTGGAATTTGGAACTGATGCTGTCAAAATAAAGAGACAGCTCTGGGCAAGATAGAGCCATGCGCTCCATAGT
The DNA here is from genome assembly GCF_002211085.1 of Panicum hallii. Classification (NCBI taxonomy): domain Eukaryota; kingdom Viridiplantae; phylum Streptophyta; class Magnoliopsida; order Poales; family Poaceae; genus Panicum; species Panicum hallii. The sequence continues at coordinate 6,400,752 of NC_038044.1, read as the reverse complement.
CAGCATGACTACAGGAGGCAGTGATGCACGCCACGGCGCGAGCCAAGCCACGCCAGCGCCGCGCGCTGCCACTGCCAGGCACGGAGCGCACCTCCCTCTTTCTTGATGAAGAGCGCACCGTCCTCCAAGGATGGTCGTAGCGCTTGCTCATCGGCGTCCGAGAAGAAGAGGTCCTCTCGGCGACGTACTGGCAGCGGCGGCCCCTCTGTCCACGTTAGCCGTTGGCGCGCCGCCGGGGGGGAGGAGCGCGACCAGAGAGGGGCTCGCCGCACCGCCGGCGTCCGCGTGGAGCTCCCGACGCGGCGACGCCTCCGGAACGGGGAACGAGGGAGGAGAACGCAGGGAACGGCCGGAACGCGGCGGCGCAGCCACCCTTGGTTTGGGGGGGGGGGGGGTGTGGACGGCCCCTGGGTCCATCATATCCGTCGGATCGGAAATGTGAGGCTAGGAAGGGCGGCTCCCTTCCTCTCCCTCCGCTCCAGTGCTGGACTGCCGGTTGCCCCTCGACGATGGCCCTGAGCTCCGCGGCAGGCGGGAGGCGGACGCGCGGCACAGAGGATTGTTGGTGCTTGTGGCCGGCGGGACTAGGCTCTCGTCCCCTCCGATGGGAGCTTCCAAGGCAGCAGCGTGGGGGCAGAGAAGCATCAAAGACTGGCGCATGGCGTTGGAACTCGGCCGCCGGCCGCCGGCCGCCGCGTATCCTCTTGGCCTCTTGGGCAGCAACGGCACAGCGTGCGAGCCACGGCGATCTGTGGTCTTCCGGCGCAAGGAGCACGGCGTGGCGTGCACGACGTGCAGGCGGAGATGACGTCCTCGTCGATGACCGCCGACGCAGCCCGTTGGGCCTGCCTGCGCTTCCCTCCCTCTCGCCAGGCCAGGCGCCGGTATCCCGCCTTGATCCCCCCCTGTCCCCTCCCGGGCCATCAGCATCCAGCACGCGGCGATCCCGAGCCGCACCTCGTCACGCGTCCTCTGCGACGCCGGACTAGAAGCGCGCGCGGCGGCGGCATCTTGAGGAGCACATTCATGGCGCCACGGTACATGCTGTAGGTCGGGGATGGGTTCACCGTGACAACAGACTTCACCGGAGCACATCCGGATCTCCCGGAGGCCCTCCAGCAAGGTGAACGAGAGGGGGGAACACAGGGGGCGGCGGGAACGCGTCGGCGCTGAGGCGACGCGCAGCGACCCGGGGGGACCATCCCACCCGAGGAACCGGAACCGACCCACCGAAAAAAACCAACCCGACCTGACCGTATGGGCCGTGCTGTACGGTGCGCACGACGCTGTCATCGTGTTCTCCGCAAACAAGGCCAAAAGAGTACACGTCAAGGCCGTCTACCTTGACCCCTCCTCCGCCATAGCCGCCGGTACAGTCGACGCATGCAGCCGAAGTTCCTTGAAGGCGGAGCCGAGCGCCGCGCAGGGATGCCGGATCTCGTTGCCACCGCACCAGGGCTTGAGGCCAAGGCAGCGGATGACAAGGTTTCAGAGCCGGCGATGGCGGTGATCTCCGGCGCGCGCCTTGCAATAAAACGGCACCGTCAGCAGCCATTATAGGGGTCATGGATCATGGACAATAGCTTGTCAGATGGCTGTGAGAGCAGCCGGGCGTTGGCGGTGTTGGTGGACAGCGCTGCGCTGATCGTGTCAAGCGCCTCTAGCTTCACAACCTCGGAAATTCATTGAGCTTGGTGTACTCCAACGTCTCAATTGGATGTGCTATATATTCAATCAGGAACAAACAAGGTTCCTAAACGGCATAGGAAATAAAGCAGAGAAGGCGTGAGATGGAGGCGTAATTTCAAATGGCTCCTTCATCTCCTTCCCCAATTGGTGTGGTGTGTGTGTATATAAGGAAAGCATGAGCTTTTTCTACGCTCACGTGTAGCTACTCTCATCATCAGTATACTACCGTGCGTATGTCCACATACTTATTTATCACTTTGAGTATGTTTATATACTAATTCTAAGATACTTTAAAGGGATATGTACGAAAAATTTCAAAAGCGTCCTTATTTTTTAAATATATCATGATTATATATTAGTACTAGTATATAAAAATGAGTATGTCCATAATACTTCATGTATGATTACATACTTAAAGTATATACCATTACAGATGGTCTAGTATGATCACATAAACCTCATACATACCTTTCGTTAGGTAAAATACCCCCTACATCATGAGATACATATGTAGGAGTAGCTACAAGTGCGTGTAGAATAGATTTTTCCTATAAGAATATATATATAGACACACCCACGTACCTGCTCCAAAGTGAGCACACGCATGCTATTTTTGTTTCTAGCAAACAAAGCGTGAGAATGTCATGCCAATTTTCTACGAATCCAGCATGACCTTTTTTTTTTGTTAGAATGAGTCAGTTTTGCTCAACGATAGTACACTTTTCTTATTTGCTGAATGATTTGAGGAGGGATCGACACACGTGGATGCAGTGGGAAGACCGTATTAACCTGAATAGACATAGATGGGGCTGAAACTTCTCTTCTATTGCAAAGGGAAGTTGAATCGGGCCTCTTGTGCATGACAAAGGTGGTTTCGTTGTGCAAAAACTGGAGAGGTGAGAACCGACTGGCAATAAAACATATAAGTTCCAATGGCATTACTGCTCACTGAGAATTGGAGTAGTAATTGAGAGGAGCTCTTCTATAGAGTAAGGGATCGGAGTCCATAGTCTTCCAAAATAACAGCTGCAGCTTCATAAAGTGTCTTCCCAACTAGCTTGTGAGCTTTCTTGCTATCCCAAGTTTTCTCATCTTCGACAAGAAATGGCTTCACCACCTTACTTACACCGGAATCTGCCAAGTAGTACAACTAAGACGATTATAGTTCGTTCAGACAAGTGAATTTAGTACCCTATAAACCTCAAAGAAACATCGACCAAGCGTTTCCAAGTTTTCAGTCACCTGTGTTTAAGAGGGTGCCATCCCAATCATGAATGGCATGGGAAATAAGCTGAGGAATGGGCTTGGGTGCTGCCATTCCAAGCACAATGCAGCAAGAGACAAGTTATTTGGCAGGCACAGCCTGAGAAATAATCAAACGATTCAGGCATAAACCAATTGATGGTAAAACTAGAAGAAACATGAGCTTAATAACTACAGGAGGCACACGCCAGGGCGCGAGCCACGCCACGCCAGCGCTGCGTGTTGCCACTGCCAGGCACGGAGCGCACCGCCCTCTTTTTGGATGAAAAGCGCACCGTCCTCTCGGTATACGCGCACGCGAGGTACGATTTGCAGGATCTGAAGGATGGTCGTAGCGCTTGCTCATCGGCGTCCGAGAAGAAGAGGTCCCCTCGGCGACGTACGGGCAGCGGCGGTCCTCTGCCGCCCTCAGCCCTTGGCGCCGCGCCGTCGGGGGATGGAGCACGACCGGGGACAGGGGGATCGGCGCACGCCGGCGTACGCGCGGAGCTCCCCGACGCCTACGGAACGGGGAACGGGAGAGGAGAACGCAGGGAACGGCCGGAACGCGGCGGCGCAGCCACCCGGGGTGTGGACGGTAAATGAAATACCGTCCACCCCTTGGGTCCATTTTATCCGTCGGATCGGATATGTGAGGCCAGGATTAGCGTTCGTATTTGCTCAGGGGCCCAGCGCACCTCCCTTCCTCTCCCTCCGCTCGAGTGCTCGACCGCCAGTTCCCCCACGACGATGCCCTGAGCTCCCCGGCAGGCGGGAGGCGGACGCGCGGTGGTGCTTGTGGCTAGATACACCAGCGGTCAGCGGGACAAGGCTCTCGTACCCTCCGATGGGAGCTTCCCAGTCATGCAGCGTGGGGGCTGAGGAGCATCAAAGGGTGGCGACCATGGCGTCGGAACTTAGACGTACGGTCGGAGGGAATGTTTGACTGTTCAATTTGCATTCCGTGCCTGGCATGACCGCCGTCAGCTGGGAGCATGGTCATTCAGGGACCTTGCTGTTGGTGGCTAGCTTGTTGTTTGACGGCGGATTAGGATGGTTGCAGCCTTGCAGGAGCAGAACATGGCGCTGAGTTCAGTCTGTAAGATTTGAAGGAAACGTGGTTACCTATCTTGGCTAGCCACGGGTGCATGTTTGTATATGGCAATTGCCAAGAGTTTTACAACGATACGGTAGCAGTTACAGACTCGGTTTGGCTTGTACAAAATCAATCTATGTCTACATCTAAGAGCTTAACAAACCGAGTATGATACAATGTACCACATCTAGTTCCGAACATATCTGTTACAAAGACCAGATTATTCTAACATCCTCCCTCAATCTAAACTTCGCTTCCTCTTAAGATTTAGATTGTTCTTGAACTCTTCAAGTTTCCTGACTGGTAATGCTTTGGTGAAGCCGTCAGCAACCGAATCCTTGGAAGGAATTAATCTTACTTGCAGCTGCTTCTTGACCACACGTTCTCTGACAAAATGAAAATCGATTTCTATGTGCTTTGCTCGCGCATGAAAGACTGGATTAGCTGAAAGATACGTAGCTCCCAAGTTATCACACCACAGAATTGGCGGTTGTGCTAACTGAACTCCAAGCTCAACTAACAAAGACTCAAGCCAAATCAACTCAGCCGTCGCATTTGCCATTACCTTATACTCTGCTTCTGTACTTGATCTTGAGACAGTAGCTTGCTTCCTAGCACTCCAAGAAATAAGATTTGACCCAAAGAATATCGCAAAACCGCCTGTTGACTTTCTATCATTAACACTTCCAGCCCAATCAGCATCAGAGAAAGCACTTAGTAACATTGAGCTTGACTTTTCAATTTTCAAACCAACATTCAAAGTATTTTGCAAATAGCGAAGAATTCTGTTCACAGCTGACCAATGTTCAGTGGTTTGTGCATGTAAGAACTGACACACCTTATTAACTGAATAAGCTGGTGAGAGTAAGATGTTGCAATGCACCCACTATACTCCTATATCTTGTACTATCTTCTGGTCCCAACAATTCTCCCTCATGACTAGAGAGTTTTTCTGAAGTTGACAAGGGTGTTGGAGCAGCTTTGCATTTGATCATGCCAACACGAGACAATATTTCTTGAGCATAGTTTTCTTGAGACAGTAGCAGCTCTTGTTTGTCTATTTGAACTTCGATGCCCAAGAAATAATGTAGATTGCCAAGATCCTTTAGTGCAAAATCCTTCCTTAGATCATGTAATAGAGCTGTCACGGCTTCACTAGATGAACTTGGGACAATAATATCATCAACATATATGAGCATATAAATGACAATTCCTGATCTTTGATATATAAACAGAGAAGTATCTGACTTAGAAGCCTTAAAACCAAGATCAATAAGTTTAGAACCTAATCTTGCATACCAAGCCCTTGGAGCCTGCTTTAGCCCGTAGATAGCTTTATCAAGTCTGCAAACAAGATGTGGAGCATTGTCATCTTCAAAACCAGGTGGTTATTTCATATAAACCTCCTCTTCCAGAACACCATGTAAGAACGCGTTCTGAACATCCAACTGTCTAAGGCACCATCCTCTAGAAATAGCAAGAGGCAGAACTAGTCTAACTGTAGCAATTTTAACAACTGGACTAAAAGTATCCTCATAATCAATGCCATAGCATTGTCTGAATCCCTTGGCTACTAGACGAGCTTTGTACCTGTCAACCGAACCATCTGCCTTCTTCTTAATCTTATAGACCCATTTGCAGTCAATCAAATTGTTACCCAGTTTTGCTTCCACAAGATGCCATGTTTGATTTCTCTTCAATGCTGTATACTCTTCTTCCATGGCTTTCTTCCATCGAGGATCATCTAAAGCTTCTTGTAAATTTTCAGGCTCTCCTGTAGCATAGAAATTTCCATACCTGATGGTCCCATCTGTAAATTTCTTGGGCTTAACAATCCCATGTTGCATCCTTGTGCGTCGGCGTGGAGGAGAAGGAGCTTCAACATTTGTTGATGGCACATGATCCCGCAGGCTGATCCTCTTCAACATTTGCTAATGGCACAGGTGATCCCGCAGGCTGATCCTCTTCAACATTTGTTGGTCGAACCGGAGAGGACGAGATGGGTGCGTGCGTGGGAGAATCCACTGCCCCCCCCCCCCACGCCACGCCGGGATTGGCTGAATGCGGCACCGGAGCGGACACCACGTCAGGTGCAGCAACACCGCGATCGCTGCCAAATGGAACAACAGATGAATTCCCACCTCCTGGATTGATGCTGTCATCAATTTGTGCCGAGTTTTCAGCAGAATTTTCCTGTCCATCACAAGCACTATCACCAGGATCATTAGTAACATCAGTAGCACAACTTACACCCCCAAGCAAATGAGTAGGAAGAAGGATTATTTCTTTTCGAAGCTGAGCACCAGCATTGGGATGAACGTGAGCAAAAGGGAAAAATCCTTCATAAAAAACAACATCCCTAGATATGTATATGCGACCACTAGAGATGTCAAGGCACTTAAAGCCTTTGTGAATGGGACTGTAGCCTAGGAAAGCACAGCGGGTAGAGCGGAAAGCAAGTTTTCTAGAATTATATGGTCGCAAGTTGGGCCAACACGCACAACCAAAGATTCTTAGGGATGTGTAATCTGGTTTCTCTTGAAACAGACGTTCAGTGGGTGTTTCATAATCAATAACTTTGCTGGGAAGCAAGTTAATAAGATATGTGGCTGTGAGGAAAGCATGATCCCAATATTTTAGGGGCATAGAGGCATCGGCTAAAAGGGCAAGGCCAACTTCAACAATGTGACGATGCTTCCGTTCAGCTGCACCGTTTTGTTGGTGAGCATGAGGGCAAGAAACCCTATGAGAGATTCCAATGCGCTGAAAGAAGGAATTTAATTTTTCATACTCTCCTCCCTAATCAGACTGCATGGATTTTATTTTCTTGTTAAACTTCCTTTCTACAAGTTGCTGGAAGTTTTGAAAAACTAAGAGGACATCAGATTTTTTCTTGAGTAGGTAGATCCAAGTGTATTTGCTGAAATCATCTATAAAACTCACATAATATGTATGCCGACCAGCTGAGATAGGAGCAGGCCCCCATACGTCAGAATAGATTAGATCCAAAGGAGAATCAGAGGTACCATTTGAAATTGAATAAGGAAGTTGATGGCTCTTGGCCATTTGACAAGCATCACAAATAGACTCTGATTTCTTATTACTATCACACGGAAGACTATTCTGACTAAGAACTCTCTCTACAATAGGAAAAACTGGATGACCAAGTCTACTATGCCATCTAGAGCTGGATGGCTTGTTGACTCCAAAAGCTTGTTTGCTGGGTACTCCTTTAGAAGGGTGTGGTCCTAGAGGATATAGGCCACCTCGAGATCTACCTTGATGCGGGATTTTCTTGTTCCCTGATCCTTAATAAGAAAGAAGTTGGGATGAAACTCTAGAAAGGCATCATTATCGCGTGCTAGCTTATGAACAGAACAAGATTTTTGCTAGCACTAGGAACATGAAGAACATTATTTAGAAGCAGATCTTTGCTAGGGGTATGTAAAGTTGTAGAGCCAATGTTATTAATTTTCATACCTGATCCATTGGCGACATGGACTTGATCTCGTCCTGTATACTTGTCGCGGATGGTTAATTTCTCCAACTCTGAAGTGACATGATCTGAAGCTCCACTGTCAACGTACCAATTTGAGTCATAGCCGTATCCAGTTGTAGCTGCCCCTGCTGTCTTCTGGTTTTGTTGATCATCATCATCATCATCATACCGATACCAGCATCTTGGGGCTTCATGTCCTTCCTTCTTGCATATCTGACACACCGGCTTGGTGTTGCGCCCTCCCTGTCTGGGAGTATTGTTGGAGCTGGAGGTGTTGTTTCCGTTGTTGCGACCAGAATTGCCACGGCCACGACCACGATTGTTACCACGGCCTCGACCTCTGTTACCACGCCCTCGACCAGCCATGTTAGCCGAGGATTGGTACTGACCACTCTCTTGGTACATCTCCAACCTCTGATCATAGGAAAGTAGCTCGGAGTACAAATCACTCAAGGAGATTGATCCAACACGACCAAGAACTGAAGATACAAAGGGGTTATAATCAAAATCTAACCCAGTAAGAATGAAGTGTACCATCTCATCATCGTCGATGGGCTTGCCGATGGTAGCAAGCTCGTCCTTGAAGGCACACATCTTGGTGAAGTATGGTGTAGTTGACATGCCACCCTTCTTGAGCGTGGCAAGCTGCACGCGCAGGTTCGTGACCCGAGCCTTGGAGTGTGCTGAAAACATTGTTGACAGCGTCTTCCATGCTTCTGCAGATGTAGTCACCGTAGCCACCGGTGCTAATGCATCTTTGGTGAGAGAATTCAGCAGGTAGCTTAGTAGCTGCTGATCCTTGGCAATCCATGAGTCATACTCAGGATTGCAGACGACTACGTGCTTGCCGTCCTTGTCGACCAACTCGATGGTCTTTGGCGGCTCATGGTCTGAACCATCTAGGATTCCCATGAGCTGAGCACCCCGTACTGCAGGAAGAAATTGCGCCTTCCATAGCAGATAGTTGTCCCGAGTTAACTTCTCTGAGACAGAGCCGAGTTGCGCTGGTGTTGGCGAAGCTGAAGATGACGACGCCATGGAGCACTTCGACAAGGTTATGGATGTTTTGTCAATTGCCAAGAGTTTTACAACGATACGGTAGCAGTTACGGACTCGGTTTGGCTTGTACAAAATCAATCTATGTCTATATCTAAGAGCTTAACAAACCGAGTATGATACAATCTATCACATCTAGTTCCGAATATATCTGTTACAAAGACCAGATTATTCTAACACAGTCGTCAGATAAATCCGTACAAGGCGTGTGCTTGAGTGCCCTGATGAAGCAACGTTGATGGCGGTGAATTTTGTCCCGCCAGCGTTGCTTCAGCAAAATGTTTCTGATTTGATCAGAACTGATGCAGCTGTTCAACAAGGACTGCAGGTTGGAACATACGATGTACCATGATGCATCGCCCATGCACATGCACCCTGACGATGCAAATATCACTCCACATGTTGAGGTGATCATCTCCGGGGAGGGGAGGAGAGCTAAGGCTCTCAGGTAGGCAGCCACTCCCTTCGTGTAACAATGCGCACGCTGTAACACGGTTTACAGGCCAGTTCAACGCAACAAAGGCAACAAGGAAGATAGATCGTACTGCCCGGCAACCATCTACAAGAAGCCAAGACACGAACAAGTGGCGCCCACGACCAGCGACGCCGGCCGCCGCATCCTCTTGGGCAGCAATGCCCGGAGAGAGCGCGCCGCGCTAGCGCCACAGCTATCTGTGATCGTCCCCGGCGCAAGATCGCAAGGAACGCGGCATGACGTGCACGACGGTGATGAAGTCGTCTTCGGCGCCGCCGCCGCAGCCTGTGGCGCGCGCCTGCGCTTCCCTCCCTCGCCAAGCCAGGCGCTAGTCCGGTCGCCCGCCTTGATCTCCCTCCTCTCCCCGGCCTGCTGCCGCCCGCGCGCTGCGATCCCGACCGCATCTAGTCGCGCGTCCTCTGCACCGCCAGACCCGAAGAAGAGCACGATCATGAAGCCACTGTGCGTGCTGTAGTGTAGCCTTCCCTTCTCATAGCCCTCGCCGGTGGTCGAGACAAAGGTCCTACGATGCGATGCTATCTCTCGCATGTGCGGTGCGGCTGACGGCTGTGCTCGTGCGTGGCTATGCATTGCGCAGCGTCCCCCGCTTAGGAGGGTGGTGGCGTGATGCCGCTGCGGCGTGCAGGATATGCTGAAACACGTGGAAGCTGGAAAGCAGGTCACGTCAGTTCATGTTCATCCTCTATTCTTCGTGATTTTCATAATTCACCATTCCCTATGTTTCAATTGACACACGACTGACGTAATATGTTTGTATGTTTAATGTTTGGATGTGCGGGTGACAATCTAATCTGACGAATCCTAACTTTGAACTTTACGAGTGATGAAGCATGTCAATCTACTTTCAGCTAGACTATACTCCGTTCTACCAGAAACATTTGGACTGAAATCTAGGATTAGTAAATCTCGAGCTTGAGCCAAGCGTCCTCCAGTCGTTCATGCAATCCTGCGACGCCTGAGCTTAGACTCTGTCAGAGCCGAGCTCAGCTTTTTCCAGGTGGAGGAGCGATCGCTCGAGCAGGTTCGTCAGACGCGCTGGGCTTCCACGCGGCATGGATTAAGGAAGGGTCCGCAGGATGATGGATTTGAGGAGTTGTCAGGTGGCTGGGACCGTGACCACGAGCTGGCGATGGCCGTGTTGTTTTCCAGGGCTGCGCTGATGGTGTCAAGCACCTCTGGCTTGACAAACTCCGAAAAGCATGCGACAGACATGCCGTGCAACTTCGCAGCACACAACAAGCAGAGATTACCTATCTGCTCTGGCTCTAGCTCTCAATTTCATTAGGCTTGGTCTACTCCAACATCTCAACTGGATCTGCTACATTCAATCAGGAAGAAACAAGGTACCTAAACGGCATAGTAAATAAAGCAGGCAAGGCATGAGATGGAGGTGTAATTTCAAATGGCTCCCATCTCCTTTCCAATTGGTGCAGTATATATACATACATGCTCGGATGCTCCACAGTGAGCATGCACATGCTATTTTTGTTTCTAGCAAACAAAGTGTGAGAATGTCATGCCAAATTTCGACGACTCCAGCATGACTTTTTTTTTCGTTAGAATGAATCAGTGTTGCCTAACAATAGAACACTTCCTTATTTGCTCAATGATTTCAGGATCGACAGTTCGACACACGCAGATGCAGCGGGAATACCGGCTGAAACTTCTCTTGCATTGCAAATGGAAGTTGAATCGGGCCTCTTGTGCGTGAGTGACATGGCAAGGTGGTTTCGTTGTGCAGGAACCGGAGAGGTGAGAACTGACTGGCCAATAAACCATATAGTAGGAAGTTCCAATGGCATTACTGCTCACTTAAAATTGCAGTAATAATTGAGAGGGGCTCTTCCATAGAGTAAGGGAGTCCATAGTCTTCCGAAACAACAGCTGCTGCTTCACAAGGTGTCTTCGCAATTAGCTTGTGAGCTTTCTTTTGCTGTCCCACGTTTTCCCATCTTTGACAAGAAATGGCTTTACCACCTTACAGCAGAATCTGCCAAGTAGTACATCCAAGACAATTAAAGTTGGCTCAGACAAGTGAATTTAGTACACTCTATCAACCTTTAAAAAAATCGGCTATAAGTGTTTCCAAGTTTTCTTTCAGTCACTTGTGTTTAAGAGGATGCCATCCAAATCAAGAATGGCATGGGAAATAAGCTGAGAAATGGGCTTGGTGCTGCCATTCCAAGCACAATGCAGCAAGAGACAAGTTAGTTGGGAGGCACAACCTGAGAAACAATCAAACGATCCAGGCATAAACCAATTGATGGTAGAACTAGAAGAAACATGAGCTTAATAACTCAAATAATGGTCCATATTAGTAATAGATCAACTTCAAACTAAAAATTGGATCCAGTGGTGTGCATAAAAATCGATTGCATAATAACTTGTAGGCAATTACATGCTGACATCATGAATTCAGTGTTCAGTCACAAAGCATTTTCAGGTTGAGTACAACCGACAACTTTTTGCAAAAAATGAAGTCAGTGGGTGTGTATGTAATTGGGCCAGATACAAATACATATAGCTTTATACAGGGTTTGAGGTGTTTGGGCTTCGCACGGCAGGAAGGGAAGGGAAGGGAAAGGTGTACCTGGTGCATGCTAGTCGCCGGCGAAGAAGGCCTTGCTCAGTGTATCAGAATCTTTTTTCCGCGACATGGTGCCCACCTGTCCAGCCCACCAAGTAGACCTTGGTGGGTGGGCTCGTCAAATGGGCCCAATGGACTTCCATTTGTTTTTTTCCGTCCTTGCAGCTTCCTCAGAGAAAAGGAGGGGGAGGATAGAAACGGCGGCAGAAGAATAAGCGCGCAAACAAAAGCATTTCGAATCCCCAACACCCCCCCCCCCCCCCCCCCCCCAAAACAAAACCCCTCCTCACCTTCCTCGGCGATCGCGATGGCGAACATGCCGGTCTCGGAGATGCGTCTCCCTCCGCACCTCGCGTACCTCCTCGCCGCGCGCCGCCTCGACACCGCCAAGGTCAGCCCCCACCGCCTCCCCACTTTTCTCCACCGAAACCCCACCTCCTCTGACCGTGGAGCCGGCCGCCGGCGACTTTCTCGATGCAGGACGTGTTGTCGCTGCCGGAGGTGGAGCTCATGGCCGTCCTCGACGCCGGCGTCCCAACCGCCCGCGCCGCCGTCGCCCACGTCAGCGAGGCCGCCTGCCCGCCCTGCCAGACGGTACCGCTCCCTCCTACCGTCCTACACTCTGTTTCCCGCGCCGCGGATTCGGGGTCTCTCGGCGGAGTGTGGTCGATTTAAGGTTTCGGATTTCGGTTGCGTGGTCGGCTTGCCAGGCGCTTGCGCTTCTGGAGGAGCGCGTCAGGCTTGGGGGAGGCGGGCGGCTGGCCACCACGCTCTGCGGGTTGGACGAGGCGTTGGGCGGAGGAATCCCCATGGGAAAGCTCACCGAGGTAGTTGGGCCCTCGGGAATCGGCAAAACGCAGGTGAACCGCTGATTTCGGGATTTTGCACTTAATTTGCTAACTGCGTGGTGTTAGTGGTGCGGTGGATGTACGGAGTTACCGTGTACCCATGTGGGCGCCAAGTGTTTGTGAATATGCGCCTGCATGAACTTGATATGCAATACATAATTGAGAAGGAATTAAGGGAATGTACCTTGCTTATAGGCTTCATGTGGCGCTGCATTGTGAGCTTGCACATGTCGTAACTCCAATTCCAGTGACCTAGGCCTCTTGATCGAGGCCACTGATCAATGACCATTTATTGCATATATACTTGCCTTGTGCGTTCATTAGCATTTGCTGTGTTTATCATCCAAATGCACCTATTGGGTTGATTGATGTATGTATAAGTGCCAATTGTTTTTACACTGTTTCATCTGGAGAGAATCTCAAGCATGTTAAATTGATGGATCCAATCTTGTGCTAGCTTAATTGTATGTTATCTAATTCTGTTGCTCATGCTGTATGTTTATTGAACTTTTCCTTATGGTTTTGCACACTGCAGTTTTGCCTGAAGCTTGCCTTGTTAGCAGCATTACCAGAATACTACGGAGGTTTGGATGGTAGAGTTGTGTATATTGACACGGAATCCAAGTTCTCTTCACGGAGGTAGCTGAAGTTTCTGATTACTGTTTACTACTCCCAAGTATGTTCTTTATGAATCAATCTTTAGCCAACCTTCTCACGATACCGTTAATATGTTGTAGGATGATTGAGATTGGTCAGAAAAACTTTCCCCAAATATTTCGACAAGAAGGCTTGGCGCAAAAGGTCCTCATACTCTATATTCTATAATCCATATTCTGCTATGCTTATGCTTGGGAACCTTCTTCCTCATTAAAAAAAAGAGATAGGGAGCCTTGTTAAGATATCTTTCATTTCTTGTACTTCTGTTCACAATCTTGATATTTTTTGACTGTTGTTTCATATCATTGTTTATCTTTTGCAGATGGCTGGGAGGATCCTAGTGATGCGACCAGCATCTTTAGCTGATTTCACCAAGAGGTATAACTGTTCTTGAAATCAATGAGCTTCGTTGCCAACATTCTTTCCTTTATTTAGGAAGCGAGCCTAGATCAACTGGTTTGGGTGGAAGGTGTGGTTGTGCATCCTAACCACCCATGTTCGAGTCCTCTTCAGCTCGTATTGGGTGCCTATTTTTTCTTAATTAAAACTGCCTAATTCCTCCTTTATTTCCAAAATATACTGCTAATTGACAGATACTTTTAGTGCTTTTAGTTCTTAGGCACCTGAAGTGTTGGAATTTCCCAAAATATCTTCAGGATTCTAGTACCATGCTGTTGAAAATTTTAAATGCTTGTTGTCTGCTCAATCTCGTGCAGTCATAATTTAGATCTTGTGTTTTAGGTTTCTGCTCATGAAATTCAACATGTTGAACTAACACTGTTTCTCTCTCTCTCTCTCTCAATATTTTACTGTCTTTCAACAGTTTGGAACAGATGAAGGTGACTCTTCTTCAGCATGATGTGAAGTTACTCATTGTTGATAGCATGGCTGCTCTTATGTCATTGTAAGCTATGAACACGAAATTTGTTAGTCTAGTTTTCAAATAACCTGCTGTCTATTTTAAAAGGTTGAAGTGTATTCTTGTAGACACTAGACACTCTTGTGCATATCTTCTTCTGCTGGCTACCAGGTCATTAAAAATATCCAATTTCAACTGAAGTATGTTTGACCATGTAATACCATCATGTCCAACACGTACTGATTAATTAGGAGAAGTTTTCAATATCAATCAGCTAATGCAACTATTAGCTATCGCTGTAGCAAAACAAGGGCCATGGTTGCTATGTAATGGCTAGCTTCTGTGCCTTCTCATGCTGCTAGTGCTAGAGTTGAAGCCACACTCTACACCTCCAATGCTTGTTGTGTTTAGGCTTTAGGTTTTTACATCAGCTCAATTAAGTTCTTGAATAGTTATGCCATGATTTGATAGAAAACTAACCTTTATTGCATCCTGTCTGTAACAGGGGAAATGAGAAAGCTACAGCAGGTTTCAGACAACATCCTTTAAGATGGACCCTTTCTTTTCTTAAGTGGGTTTCCCAGTCTCTTAAAGTTCACATCATTTTCTATATGTTGTTTCTAGTTTACCAATACTAACCCCACTGAAATACCTTTGGTTTCCTTCCTTTCTTTCTTTGTCTTCTTTTTTTTCTCGTGCAGGTCTATCGCAGAGTTCTCAAGAATTCCAGTTGTCGTTACAAACCAAGTACGCAGCCAAAGTAATGATGATGGTTACCATTTTTCCTTTGAAGGTTTGGACTGTATTCCTATAAGCTCAACGTTTTAGACAATTTGCTGAACTGGACTGAAATATTTGTACAAAATCATCTGCAGTGGACAGGAAGGATGGTAATAACTGCGCTGAAAGGTTTGATTCTCATCTTATTGCTGCTCTAGGGATTCAGTGGGCTCATGCTGTAACTGTCCGCCTAGTCTTTGAGTCTCATTCAGGTTTGTCTTGATATTTTCCTAAATAAAGAAGGGAACTTATGTCCTCTGTTCATCCACCATTGATGGATCACAGGACTCATACATAACTTTTGAATTCGTGTCAGATTAGTACCTATTAAGATCATAGGAATGCTTGATACTTTTTCATGGTTTGATCTTTTTGATATGCTGCATGTCTTGTAACGAGAAAATGACACACAACTTCAATTGCAAAACATTGTTTAGTTATGTCTATCATGTTATTTTTACCTTAGAACTTGAGACTTCAGTTTTGATGTGTGGTTGAAGTGCACAGAAGCACAACTAAACAGTAGGAACTTCTAAAAATGCATTGCCTTTTTTACCTTATAAAATAGAACTACAGCAGTCGGCAACATGTAGTGCTGCATAATAATATGGAAAAATTGACATCACTTGGTAAAAATGGTATGATATGAATACACATAGCGACGCAAGATAATCACAACTATGCTAAGGAGGCTTTCTCTGACCACAAAATCTTTATAAAATTACTGAAGAAGTCATATTGGTTACTAAAATACTCCCCTTTTGATATTATGTTTAGTCTTCTTCACTTGAGATTTTACGAATCACATAGCATTTTCACATTTATCATTGCATAATATTAGATGAAATAACTATATAAATTGCGTTCTCCATAGGCCACAGATTCATCAAGGTGGCCAAATCACCTATGTCTCCGGCAGTAGCATTTCCATTTGCTGTTGAGTCATCAGGCATTACATTGCTAAGTGATGAAGGCATTGATGTGACTGGTCCCGAGATAACCTCAATTCGTTGTCAAGGTACAATCTATATTTTGCTTTGCAGATCATGGACTTAAGCTCACATTCTTCCTGCTATAAATCCTTCTAACTCAGATATTTCTCCAGGGCAAAATATTCTGTCTCGATAAACCATTTGAATGCTACTATATTGAACAGGTGTAATCTTGCGTTTCTTGTTGTCTAATGACTATGAATAGATTTTATTAATTTCAACGCACTCTCCTTCAAGTTCATAAGTAGTCCTGCTTGTGTATCCTGTTTTCTCTTCGTAGAAAGGCTTTTCGATTGATTGGCTGTGGCAATCTTGTATGGATTCATGAACTTAAGGTGATGGATGTTTTCGGACCTGAGACTGTGGGGGAGTTATCTGCAGCATATTCTTTTCTCACTAAATAATAGAAACAAACGTATGTACAAGGGAGTTACACAGCCTGGAAGTGCAAAAAGGAAAAGGAAAGAAACATCAAGAGAAGCTACTCAGTCAATCACTAAGCAAATGTTTATCTGAAGGTTTTGCCCTAAGTATATCCCGAGCAAATTCAACTTCGAATTCTCTCTTCCATCTTGTTAGAGAAAGGATACCCCCATAGAAAATTTTTCTGTTTCTAGACACCAGATGGATCGGCAAGCCACAGGGAGTATTTCTCTGCAAACAGCATTTCTAAATCTTTGCCTTTAATGAACATGCCAAGAATTGGTAGGTTAAGGTTCAAGTTCAACTGAATGTCCACAAATTGCCAGGACCACTGGCTAGATGAACAATGAAGAAAGAGGTTAAGGTGATGGAAATTGGAATGCTGCATCTTGTTAACCACAACCACAAGGAATAAGAGATTCATTGGGATGTCTGAAAGGACTCCTTATGTAAGATTTGTCTTACCACTTACAAGGCATGAACTGTGAACTGTGAGGTCATGTATTATTTTTGTAGCTTGCAGAAAACTGATGCCAATTTGCCGAAGGCATGATAAGTTCACAGTTTTGCTTGAACTATTCACTGATTGATCCTAATTTGTTTATTTTTCTGACTTTCAGAACTCAACTACTCATCTGTCCAGTTGTACAGGCAGGCAATATTCAATCGTTGTCACTCTGTACGTGACTATCCAAAAGTGGTAACAAATAATTATCATGGTCTTAAATAGTTAAATATCTCGATCCTAGTTTCTTTTGTGTTGCAACTGTCACCTGTAGGTATCATTCCAGTACTGTATAATTATGGTAGCAACATGATTAACTCCAGTGATGATTCGGTTTTGGCAATACTACGGGCTGTATAGGAATAAGGTTCACCTGTGCAGGTCAAATTGATTGATGTCTATTCGAGATAATTTGATTGATATGTCAGATCTGGTTTGTGGGTGTTCTGTTCAGTTAGTGGGAGGGGATTCCTGCTGCTGTCTACTTTATTGTGCATAAAAAAATGGCAGTTATTCTATCTTTTCCCCTTATGATTCTGTGAACCCTCCGCAGTTGTCCTATTACTTTGTAAAGATCAATTCTTGTGAAGAAACTTTTTCTGAATTTTGGAATTTTGCAGGTCTGTATCCTTTTGTAAGTCCTGCTACAAGGCTGGTATCCTGCAGGTGAGGTTTCTTTCCAAATATCATTTATGTTTGTAACATAGCATGGACAGCATAAAGTGATACCATTAAGGGGAGAAGATCAGACATGGCCTTCTGTAGGAATTGTTGTTCAGGAAGGTCATTCATAACAAGGTAAATACTTCTGTTCCAAAACGTCATGTATTTGCCTCCAACCATTAGCTCAACGATCTCAGAAACTAACCTTTTATTTTCGGAATCCTGAACTGTCTTACGGGCATAATAAGATGGAGTTAAACGCTATATGAAGAACGCTAGTAAACTATGATATCATGGTCAATGGTTAGAAGAAAAATGGCAATCATGTACAAGAGAAAAATCACCACGATACAGTTTTGTGTAACTCTTGTAGAAGGCCAAAGTCGTAATTTTTACTGAATTAACTAACTTGCTTTTGCATGAACTCTGAATTCTAGGTTTCACCCTACCTGTACCTGATGAGATCAGCAGTCGCCATTGGTCGTCAGAATCAATGCAAGGTACAACAATTTACTCATGAGCTTTGAGTTATCTTGATTGCAGAAAATTTAACAGTCTGTGCTTTCATACGCGACTCTGCTGCCTGATCCATTACTATTAGATAATGTATAAAATCTTTTAGAATCCCTGATTGGACATTTAATATTAGACACGGAACCATGAAATTTAGTGGAAATAATGGTCTGACCTGTGTGTTTGGTTTGGGCTAGTGGACTTTCTAAGAATGGATACCAATCCTCCACGTCTTGCGATAGCATTTTTTATACCTCGATAACCTCGTATGGTGTGTGCGCCACATCATGCCGCTTTCTGTTTCCACCCACAGAAAAGAACAGGAGCCACAGCCCACAGTTGCCGCCTTATGGGCTCCTTTTCCTTCTTAAATTCAACAATCACCAAATCATACGAATTCTTTGAATCCTTCTCGCCTGGCTTTTGTTTATTCAATCTAGGAGTTGCCCTTCTCGTCTATTCGCCCTTGCTAGCTGGAATGGGCACCCTAACTAATCTCCTGAAAAAGAAGCTGCTCACCTGGGAAACTTTTGCGCGCATCGCGCCACTAATATGGATAGCATATGCCTGGAGGTTAGTGTTTTACCGAAGGGACAGTGTTTGCTTTTGGGAGCTTAAAGAAACAGAACTAGGTTCTAGGGGAACCAATTGAGGCGAAGCAACTGAACTGTCTTGTTAGTAGACAGGAAGAATCACTTTACCGGGTGTTGATTGCTTGGCAATTAAACTAAAAGTCCAACCCTTCCTTTCGTGCGATCTTGATGGAATGCTATCAGGGTCACTTTTTTGCGATTTGGACGAAAGGGGTATGTCTCTAGAAGCAACATATTTGTTCATGGAACTCATTATTGACGTGCCATCTTTTTTTAGAGCACCAGGAGAAACAGTGTGCACTTGCAATTGCAAATGCCTAACCACTTATTCCCCCACATGCCCTGAAAAGGCAGAAAATATTCACCATATTTGCTAGTGCGTTTCCTCATTTGGGGATACGGTATCATAATAATATAGCCCCGGTCGCTGCTATTTGGGGACATAAGCTTTACCCGGGCATCTAAAGAACATCAGGATGCATGAAGACTGGATTCTGCCTAGAAACAACTTTGTTCCCCGGCGCAGCTGATTCTCGTAATGGCGCATCGTCCCATCGGAAACACCAACTAGGGCCTGCTGTAGAGTTAGGTATTTGACCATGTTCCTATGTCTGATGACGCAGCTTTTACTTTTAACATTTTATTAGCATCCGGCTGTAGGCCCCCTGAACCACTTGCGTCGATTGCTTCAGCGTCGAGTCAGCTAACCCAAAGCTAACCTTTCGGTTGGGTTGTCTTGCTCTCGCAGACCTAAACATAGTACGTGTGGTAGTACAAAAGAATAAAGGAGAAAAGTGTTACCAAGGTTCTAACCTAGGAGTCAAACATGGGCGCGCCCCCAGTTGTTTGGCAGCCTGGCATTGGCTACTAGTCGCCGGGTCCAAGGTTCGTATGGCCGCCAGAAGAGCCTACTAGTAGTTACATGTGTGGCTGAGAGCGAAATGTGAACCAATTAGATTGGGCGGTTGTTGAATAGGAGGCGCGGGCGCCCTCCCCTATCTGTCTATTCTAGGACCATCCATAGGTGAACTCCTTTTTTCCACAAGAGTAGTTGTTCACAAGCGCACACTGTCGCATGATGGATGATACGGCTCATCAGTTGCATCTCCCGGTCGCTTGCCTCGCCTTATCCGTGCGGCCCCGTTGACAGCTCCGGGCGGCGGGGCGTTCGCGCAGCTGGGGACCGACCCCCCACCTCCTCCTCCATCCCTAAGGGCAAAGCAACCGGCTGCAAGTTGCAACCCCCCACCCCGGTAACCTGATTGCCATGAGCAAGTTGCAGCACCATGGTGTTGGATTGTTGTTGCCTTTGCTGGGGCCAAGCTCAAGCCATTACCTTTAACCACCTGACCCTGCTGGGTTTGCATTGCATGAAGCTACACTGCACCTACTATTTTGGGCAGGTGTGGACAGATGCTAAAGTACAGGCAACAGCCGCAGCAGCATCTCCCGTGTCTAATAATATTTATAATCGCTCCAAGGTCGTTTCCAGAGCGTCTTACTCAATCGAGCTCATCAATCAATTACATGGAGGTAGATAAAGCGCACGGAATTAAACTATTAATGGTTGTTTAGTGGCCGGATGGGCAGGGGGTGAGGTGACCTGCAAACCATAATGTCCACAAACAAAACCATAGTTTTCCGATTGGTTGGGCAAGTGGCACATATAAGGTTTCTTTGTTTAGTCAGCTGTTCTTATTTGGGCGTGGTAAAGGTAGAGGGGGTGGGGAAAGTACGTGATTGATGTGGCGCGTGTGGGCTATTCCAAAAGCGTCTCTTCCTCGTCCCCCCTTCCCGTCGACCTTGACGGCTTCCTCCTATCTAATCTGGGATAGGTTGGGATGGAAAGGCCGGGCAGGCCAGGCCACAGGCATCCACATTAGTGGTTGCCACCCCCACCACTTGCGCTTTGTCTCTGCATCCTACTGTGTCGGCACTCACTGCCGTTCCTGGCTCCCGGTGACCGCTTCGTCCACGTCCCGCCGGCGGCGAAAACAAGACCACACCATGGCCCCCAGGAAAAATCATATGACACACCAGCACACATCACCATGATACTTCTTCTGGATGTCCTTGTTCTGTGCCATGCCGTGCTTGGGACCATATGCCCTCGTGATAAGATCACGCTGGCCGTACCCTGCCCGGGCCGGGCTCCTTGAGACTGCTAGCTAGCGTCTCGGCCTGGCAACGCTCCTCTTTTGTTTGATTTTATTTGAAGAAGAAAAACGTCGGCCGTGGCGGCTTAATACGGATTCTAGTACAACGTCTTGAGAAGCTGAGAGCATTTTCTTCGAGGGAGATTCGTTGGGTTTCCTTTTCTCGCATAATCATGATCACCGCATCTGGGGTCAAACGGTGTCGTGTGCGTGCGCCGCGTGGATGGGACGGCAGCGGATCGGAACCGGATCTGATGTGCCTCCTCTTTTCTGCCACTCATCATGTCCTCTCCACCACTCCTCCATATAGCTCGTTCCGATCACCGTCGTCGATCACTGCTACACTAGAACCATCCTTCCCTACCTGTGTACAGGGCGCACGTAGTCTCATGCATTGCATTTTCACCCGTGGAAATTAGTCACGCTTTCCCGTGAGCTTTTGGTGCTGTTTTCCAATTTCCTCCCGTGGGATCTTTGCGACCTAGCTAGGCCGCCGCAATCAACGACCCGAGTTGATCACAGTTGCAGTTGCAGCTTGCGGCCGCCCCCACGGTTTTCCGGGTTTGTCATGTCAGCTTGTCGGCGGACGGCACGTTAGGGGGGTAAAAGCAGTACGATGATCTGGTCAGAAGTTCTATTTTTCTTTTTTCTTTTTTTTTAAAAAAAGAGAGAGAGATGCTATAGCTGCGAGCTGCAGCATCATCATCATGGTACCGGTAGCACGGCGATCTCCACCGGAGATCGAGCTCCGCGGTACAGCACGGCGGCGGATCGGCGCCGATGCCGCCGCTGAGCTGTCTCGCAGTCATAGGTTGTTGGCCCGTCCGAAGCTGCGCCCGCAGGCCATCATTGTAGGCGCATCGGTCACTGCCGGTGGGCCACGCGACAGGTCGCCCTGTCTGGCCCCAACTCGCCGGGGCCGCCTCCTGATTCGCCCCAAGGGCCGCCTGGACCAACGGACCCGTGTGCCGCGGTTTGGAAGAAAAAAAAAAGAAAGAGAACCTGAAAGCGATCTCAAAGTTTTCTTCCGCCTGCGTTTATTTACCGATTAAGATAGTAACGAGCAGCCGAGACGGAGCGGGGAACGATGGTGGGCGCCACGGAAACCATGGCGGCGAGCTCCTAGGTTTTCCAAGTGCAGCAGCCAGCTCCCTCCCTCCCCAGAGTGGCAAGTGGGCATTTCCTATTGCGTCGCTTTGGCTTGCTCCTTGTCTCATGCTGCACGCCCACCCTCTTCTGTGAGATATATATATATATATATATATCGTTGCGTGCTGCTGGGCGCCGTGCGCGCGCGTATATACATGTATATATGTATATTCCTAGCCGCGATCCCGGGCCCACGCTGGATTGTATGTTATTGGCAACTTGTGCGCAACTTGCAGGCTAAAGAAATCCTCGGTTTCATAGAAGATCGGTGGCGGCAATGATCCTTGTACCACGCCACCACAGCAGAGATGCTCAGCTCAGCTGCTCAGGAGACCAGCTGCTCTGCGGCCAATTTGACCACGGGACTACACTGCCTCGCCTCGCCTCGCCTCGCCTGCCAGCAACGTAGGACGACCTGTCCCTAGCCCTTTTTTTTCCTTTTTTTTAATATGCACATGCTCTGCAGAACGAATACTATAGAGACAGGCGATGGAGGCAATAATGATCTGCAGCCCGTATGTGCACTTGTTTATTTGTTTAGTACTGGTAGCTGGGTCTCCAATGTAGAGTATCCCTTGCGTTGGGTGGTTATTAGCAGCAGCATACTCTACACGGTTGCGTTCGAGATCAGCTGCAAGTTGCCTGGGCTGATGAGTCTACCTGATGGGAAGGGAATTGAAGCCTTGTTGTACGTGTGGCCGAGATAGAGGAGTCACGGACTCATTGGGGGATGGGCACGGGGGCAAAAGAGGCCATGCTCATGCGTGATCCTCGATCCCTATGAGGTTATTCTAAACCCCAACGTTAAGTGAGTTGAATCTAGAGCTGCATCCCTGCAAGTGTGTTGTATATTGTGTTAGCTGCAAGCCTAAGACGGAGTGAGTTAAGCTCCATGCATGTTGGCTGGTTCGTGAAGGCATTTGCGGTGTAAGATAGCCTCTGTGCCCCCACCTTCACCACTACTTCTTCCTCCCGTTGCCACACTTTGCGGGCTCATCATAGATATGGCAAGGTGTATTTTTTGCGCTTTGAACGAAATCCATTCCTTCTAGAAGAAAGGGTTCGTGTTTCGTGAGTGTCATGTCAAAATGAAGGTAATATATATAGATCGGAGGTTCGTCGAGAGTTTAGACCGCGTAGGTCTATGCGAAATAATCATACTATGTTTGCTATTACTATCTCGTGCGTAAATGCATCCTTAGATTGGTTCCGACCTTTGATACGAGAGGGGAGGGAGGGAGCTCAAGCTTGCCGTTGGGGTCCGCCGACCCCGACGACTTTGGAAGATTTCAATAGAAAAACACTGTTCATTGATATTAATAGTGTTACTGACCTGTCCTTATTTATACTACCTCCCGGTGGTTCCACATTCTGGCTTCGCCCCTGTGAGAGGGAGAAAGAAAGGTTAGAGGCAGAGGGTTAAAGAAAAAGATAAAACCTAGTAGGCCTCTCTGGTTTGATGAAGAAGATTGGAAAGGATTGTAGAAAATTAAATCGCCTGCGGATCAAAATCTCTTTCACTCTCAGTACCCTCAAATTGCCTTCGAAAGAGAATTTAATCGAGCAATCCTCTCCTCACATAATGGACGGTGAAGTGGAACCAAAGATTAATAAACACACCAAACAAATGGATTTGGACGCAACAGTAAAGCAAACAAACGGAGGGGAGGGGCGCCCCCCGCACGTTGCGGATCGGCGCGGAACCCCGTCCACACGCCGGGTGACGACGAGGACGACGACGGACAATGAGAGAGAAATCATTAAAGAACACAAGTACGGCGGGCCCCTCCGGTGCTGGCCGCCATTGGTCCAGGCCACTCCCCGCGAATAATTGCGCGCCGCGCGGGCCCACCCACAGTGGCGTCTCTGTCCCGTAGCCAGCCTCCCTCCACCACCGGGAGTAGCCGGTGGTACTCAGGCTTTCCGGAGCCGGAAGGAGGCGCATACGAGGATCCGCCAGCCGGACGGGAGGTTTACCCGATCGGGCCAAACCTCCTTTTCTTTTCCGAAACCTGCGAGCCCTCTCTCTCTCGGACTCTCGGCTCGGGTCGTGGGTTTCGTTTCGGGTTAGCGGGGGGCCGCGTGCACCCGTGTCCGCTCCCATTGGATCCCCGGTGCTGGGAGGAGGGGAGGGGCGCGGGCACGGCCGGGATTGGGTCTCGCTCTCACCCGCAGCTGTCGTGTTTGGGCTGTCAGGGAAGGCGGCCCGGCCAGTTGGTTTTCTCTCTTTCTACCGCCCGCCCTTGCTTGTCTTTGGCTCTTTGCTCTGCTGTCGACAGATTCATGTTTATCTTGCTGCCTGCCTTGCTGTCCACACACTAGTACTCGTACTAGTGAAGGGGGTTTTCCATGTTTTATTGGACGTTGCACCAGAGTCTCTCTCTCTCTCTCTCTCTCTCTCTCTCTCGAACTTGAGTAGCTTATTATCAAAAAAAGAAAAACTTGAGTAGCTGAGTCCAGTCAAACATACATGTCTTTGTTTTGAAGTAGTCTTATGTAACAAGAGGGCTTATATAGAACCTTAAACTCCCCAAGTGCAAGTGGTTACCATACATGGTACAGCCAGCAGTTGATTCTGATAAAGCACTGTGGGGTTTGCTTGGAGCCTGCTCCTCCGATCCGGCAAGTGCACACGGTGACCTAGGATATGATGCCATGGCCACCCCCAAGTTGCGCCCAATGATTGGCGCGGGGGGCCGTCCCGACGCGCTGCACGCAAAGTCGCCACCTTTTTCCACGCACAACGGGGATGCTCGATCATGCTTCGCTCGCTCGCAGCACAAGTCTACTAGGCCTTTGGTCAAATCGGACGAACCCCAGTTCGATCTGCTGGATCGGATAACAATAGCATACTATTCTATGCCCTCACATCAGTTTTGCTATTTTCGTAGTATACCCCTATACAGCTAAATGAGGCCCGTATTGCATCATTGGAAGAAAAAAATGATGCTCTGCGTGTGCACCTATCTGTACCTTCCTCACTCATCAATCCTGCTGGTAAGTACGCTGCCGACCAATACTGTGCGCCCACGCGCCAAGCGTGTACGGATAGGGGTACTGTGCTTAGTGGAAAACCATCTAGGGCTGGTGATCAGGATAGTCGGCTCTTGAATTTAATCTCGTATCTGGTACGCGTACGGTACGAGTAAAGTACACCCTTTGCTCACGATCAAAATGCATGGTCAATGTATACATACATATAAATCTTTGCTACGTACACGTGGAGTCTCAAATTTTAACCTAGATAATTCAAAAGCCGGATAAAAAAAAGATCAAATTGGATCGTGAAAACGTATAACTAACGTTAAGCAGGACACGCACATCCTGCTGTGTCTACAGCCACCAACTATTCAACCCTTTCTTTCTTTCTCTCGCCTTTAATGATTTCCTTTTCCCAATCGAGATCAGATCGATCGACGGCCGGCCGGCCTGTTCATTCATCCATGGCTATCACGTCCGTCGAGTTCAACTAACTGTTCCTCCCCTCCCTCCCTAACTTTTTTTCAGTTCTTTTATTATTTTCTTCATGAGGTTCTAGAAACATGAGTACATATAATATAGTAGCACCTTATAAAAGTCCCGCGTGTCATGGCGAGTGCCTGCACATTGTGCTTTTTCTTCACGGAATTTCTAGATAAACATGCGCATACTTTTTAATTTTATTTCGATCGAGAGCCTGCATGCATGCACGCACAGTGGCAACTGTAGCGTGCCCCTTGCGAAAGGCACTATTTCCTACCTATACCGTACCGGACTGTACCTGTACCATGACCGTTACGTGTCTGCGATTCTGTGCGTGCTTTGGTTGATTGAGATGAAGCATGCGGAGTTGATTCTGCTAAGTCATTGACTGTTACTGTTTACCGTTGGAAATTAAAGTAACTGCGGTGGTTTCAATTCTCTGGATCGTTCACATACGTGTACGTGGCCGGCGGTAGTTGGCGCGTCGGGATCGAGGAGGGCAAGTACACGAGCAAACATGAAACACGCGCGCGTATCGGTATTCGGTGGTACCACCCCTATTCCTGAAGTAGTAGTGGGGCGTGTTTCCATTTCCAGGGTGGCGGGCCCCGCGCGGCCGGCCTGGCCAGCCGGCCGTCATCGGTCGGGCCATAAAAACCTGACGCGCCTGGGACGGCGCGCCGCGGTGGTCCGGCCGCGGCACCGGCGCGCGGTGGGCGCGAGTGCGAGGACGACGCCTTTGAATGTTCGAAAAAGCCTGGACCTCCTTATTTCGTTCCCCCGCCCGATCGGAGAAATAAAAGGCATGCATGTGTGTACAGTCGAAAATAGACAAGTAGTAGAAATAAAAAGTCAATCAATTAATTATCTGAAAGTAGCACGAGGAAGCCACCTTCTAGGATCAGTAAAAGTTGGGCGGTTGTGTGACGTGGCAGGATTATTATAAAAAGAGGGAAGGAAGAGTTTCATGGGATGAGAGAGGAGTTTCACCTCCACGATACTCATCCGGCTCGGTTATTAAATTTTTAGTCTTGGTAACTGTTAATGAAACCATGCATTGAGACTAGCCTAATGAGTAGTTAGACTACAAGCTATTCCGTTTGGACCAGCTAGAGCAGTTCTAACCTTCCATCTCAGCTGGTTTTTAGAAAAAAAAGTTGAAGTGTCGGGAGAGTTAACGAGGAGAAAAGATGTAGAACGTTTCTCATGTAAGAAATCATGTTCAAGTTAAAATCATGAAAAAGAAGAGAGGGTGTAGGGAGAAGAAAGGAATTTTATCTGTCGACGGACGGTGTCTATACGATATGGTAAATATAAAAACTAACAATAGTATTTTGGATTGGGATCGGATCGCCCTTAGGATTTAAATCTAACGAACGTCGAGGACCGCTGCTTCGTATGTTGGCTTTACACTTGTTTCACCCCGTTCGGTCCCTTTGGCCATCAATCTGAATCTTTCACTACGAGAAGCGCCAGGCATGCGAGTACGTACAAAGTACCATGCATGGAGACATGGCGTACGCACGCCTGAACCCGCCGGCCGGCCGGCTTACGCCGTACGCGCGCCGGCATCTATGATCGGCTACTGGCTGCAATCCAATCCAAATCCCTGGCTACCTTGTCCGGCTGGGCTGGCGGCTCTGGTCGTTCTTACAAGGCATCCGCGCGCATGATTTCCAGCCAGACCGGGTGGGCCCCGCGTGCCCCGTCGTCGACCATCTAACCTCCCCGCCCGGCGGACCCCACTCTGCTTGCATGCATGATGCCTCTTGGCGCCCCTCAAGGGCCGGCCCGGCCGGATCTGCAGCGATAAGAACGCCCGCGTTTAGCCGGCCGGCTGCCTGCTTGCGGCGACGGAGAAATTATCAAGGCCCCGGACCCGGCCACGTGGTCTGAGGTTTCTCTTCGAAACCTTCCTCGTCCGTCGGATTTCTTTTTGACTTTTTTTCCCTTTTTATAGACGTACAAGAGAAGTTTGTATTCATTTTTTCTGGGCTTTGTTTGAAGGAAACATTTATGTGTATGGCTACGTTCTCCAGGATCTTCGTGCTACCGCCAGTACGTCCAGTACTAGCATGCAAGTGGTGGTTTATTGTTTGTTTAGACTGTCCAAATCAGCCGTGACACGGTCCGTGGGCCCGCGTCCCGGGCGGTGACCTGTCGATTCCGGATTGGCGTCCGCGCGGGGGCATGCACGTCGTTTCAACGGGCCGGCTGTGGGGACCGTGGGCCCATGAAATTGCCAGGATACTAGTACAGATACATGAAGAGAGAGAGAGAGAGAGAGAGAGAGAGAGAGAGAGAGAGAGAGAGAGAGAGAGAGGAAATGAACGATAGGTACACGCAGGACTTTGCAGCTGCAGCTAACCGTGCGTGCACGGCGACTCTGCGATGAGAAAACAGCGGATCAGAGGAGACTGGCGCGAGCTGTACAGCTCCGTGATGGTGAGAGCCCGAGTGAATGCGCGCACCGTACTTGAGCGTACTTAATTTCCTTCCCTCTTTGGGATTATGGGAGAGACACGTAAAAGGAAACGATCAAGCACGAGGATAAACAGGAGCAACATTTGTGTGTGCGCTTGTGCATTTGATTTCCCTTCCATTTTCCCAACAAAATTCTTCTCCGATTCATGACAGTTGAAAAAGGGATCGGGCGCCACTTTACCGTGCCTTATCCCATGGAAGATGGTATGGAGTAGAGACCGAGCGTGTACAGGACCGGTCTGTAGAGGGTTCCACGAACCTTTTTCCTTCCTTTGAGCTAATTAAGGACTTGCCCGTCGGCTTGTTCACTGAACGACAACGCTACTTCCACAGCTTTCTCTTTCTTCCCTTTCTTTTAAAAAAGAAAAGACACTAAAGTCCATATTGTAACATGCATGCATGGATCCAAAGGAACATACTTCACGATACGTGTACTCGGACCGGGCAGAAGTGCAATCAACGCACGTACGATTAACTGCCAAGGACATCATGTATGCTTTGCATGGCACGTACACCTCTGTTTCGCCCAATGAAAGCAAGCAAGCAGAGAAGAAAAAAAGAGCTGCCGATCATATTTCATGCAACAGCAATGCTATATGCATGCTTGGATGCTAGCATCCATATCGAGTAAAATGCATTGTCCGTCCTCGAACTTGACTCTAGGTGTCATCCTAATCCTTAAACTTTCAAAATGCACATTCAAATCCATAACTTGCTAATCATATCATGTGAGGTCTAAATCACAGTTGTTTAAACTAAATTGAAAGTTATAAAGTTTGCTCAAATAAAAAAATTATATATGCACCAAAATAATTCATACCAATTGTATAAATATATTCAAATATAAAAGATCTGTATAAAAAATGTAAACTAAGAAAATCATATGATTAAATTTGTAAAAAAAGAAAATAAAAGGACAAATTTTGGAGGCAATATTGAAAAAGAAAATATTCAGCATAAAATTTTGAAATAAAATTTTAGGAAAAAATTAGAAAAATATAAGAGTTGAGCAGAAAATTTAAAAATAAAATTTAGACCCACATGTAAGCTCCACATAAATTAAACAATTCTACTTTATAACTTAAAAATGATGATTTGGACTTCATAGGATACGACCAGGATAACATTCCGAGCCAAATTCGAAAACCAGCGGTGCATTTTACTCCATCCATATCGTTAGAAAGCTTGAGGAATGGATGCGTAGATCCACTCATGTCCACCCCCGCACCGCACCTTCTTCCCTTTTGCTACGGCCGCCGAGGATCACACGCCCCCGCTTTGATTTACCGAAGAGATGCCCGAATTGGAAGGAGCCGATGAAGGAGCCACGGGGTTGGTTCCCCCGGGCGCACTCATCTCCATGTGGGCACTCGATGCGCCTCGTTTTCGCTGCTGCCGCTGCTGGGCCCTGTGCCGGCCGGCGCTCGTTTTCCTTGTAGGAATCTGGCGTAGTGGGGCACAGCCATCTCAAAGGTATATGCAGTGCACTTGGGCTACGCTACACACAAGCAGGATATTCCTAAGACAAAAGTCATATATAGAGGTTGTAAAAAAAATTGTGGTGCTTTACTTTGAAAAAAAAAAGAATGTGTAATCTGTGCGTCTAAACAAATGCTGCCGGTACTAGAACCTCACTGGAAAAAAGTAGGGGTGCAGATGGCAATGAGTAGGAGGAGCTAGCTAGTCATGTGTCTACTTCCCAGGTGATGCTTGTTAGCTCGTACTAGCGTTGTACACTACTTGTACAGGAGGAAGTGATGGCCGGTGGGTTGAGCTTTGGCCTTTGGGGGCAGGCAGCAGAGCGACTGAAACCCCGAAATGGCAATGTGGGGAATAGCGAGCCAGGACCACTTCTGGCCCTGCGTGCCTGGCTGTCTCCTCAATACTTGGCGGCGGGGGCACTCTGCAGGCTGCAGCGCACGGCTAGCCACAGTGCAGTGATGTGGTGCGCACCCTCTCCATCGGAGGGCACTCTGATGCCTCTGCTCGACCTGCAAGGCCAGCATGCAGTGCACGAGCCGTTCGCATCTCTCCCTCTCTATCTTTCTTCTTCTTCTTTTTTTTTGAAAGGATCTCTCTTTCTTCTTTACTTCGCGATCACTGCAGCACCACGAGATCCTCTGCTCAGTGCTCACTCAATCCTCCTGCAGCGGCTGCTGTCTGTCTATGGCTAGACGCTCGCGCTTGTCTTTTCTGTTTTGTTTTGTGTATGTAATGGGGAATTCGGCGATCTCTCTATCTGTAGCATGCATATATATATGGCTGCCAGTAGATGATTGGCCGGGATCCTCTCATATCATTAGTTTGAGATAACTAGGTTCCTTTCATCATTAATCTTGGACGTAATAATACGCAGCAGTTAGTTGGGAACTTGCATTGAGATGAAACGCGAATCAATCCTCCTGTTGCAATCACGTTTCAATGAGCGACAAAGACTACTACCCTCACAGCGTCCCGTGGAGTCGCTGAAAGCTTTTCCTTGCATGGGCGGCTGGGCCCATGCGGGGAGAAATCGCAGCGAATAGAGTAAAACCACACGTGCCGTACGCCTACTACAACTTCCCAGTCCCAGCAAATAAATAAAGTACCCAAGAGATAACAAC
The DNA here is from genome assembly GCF_002211085.1 of Panicum hallii. Taxonomy (NCBI): domain Eukaryota; kingdom Viridiplantae; phylum Streptophyta; class Magnoliopsida; order Poales; family Poaceae; genus Panicum; species Panicum hallii. Next base: position 6,370,400 of record NC_038044.1, on the reverse strand, counting down.
AACAAAACCTATCTATATCGTGTGTGTATACGAATGGTTAAGAGTCGTGGACCAGACCAACACAATAATATATAGTGACACACTTATTAGTTAGGAGATCGTCCATGCATAGATCTTACTAAACAATAAGATGAGTCATACGGTAGCTTAGTTCCCCCACAAATCCAACCTACCAGTTTCATGCTAAATCATCACCCAAACGATGAATCAATCCGTGCGGGCACACACGCATGAACACAATAAGATTTCTCGAGCACACGCACGCTTTCACATCTCGTCGTATGATGCTCCAGTCCCAGCCCCTCCTTCGTTCTGCGCGTGTTCCTTCTTGCTCGGCGATTGCTGGGGGTCGATCGATCCATCGAGGAGAGGCGGAATATCTCCATCACCTCATGAATGAGTAGTGATGAGTTGTGAGCGACGCGTGATGGATGGATATGGATGGGTCATCGATCCAGGCCAAGGCCAGGCTGCGCAATGAATCCTTTGTAGTCGATGGATAAGTAGTACGGTGCATGCACGCAGCCAATCAAAACGTACGAGATTTTGTGACACGCAACTGCTCGCATACACGTACGACGTTTGCTATCGTTCGGTACCGATACGATCTTAGCCTAAGGGTACTACGTCGATCTAGTCTAATAATAGGCGGTCTCATGCACTGCCACGTCATCTTAAGATAATATAATAAATAATACATATAATAGATTGTCTTATAAGTTGTCTTAGAGTAAATAAATAATTTCATAATTTATGCATAGAAAAAGAAAATATTGTGAGTTGCATGGCAGCAACAACTCGTACAATGGTGATAAAATGATGTTATAGTTCTAAATTTTAGTCTATAAGACTGCTGTCTCGCGAAACAAGCACCCTGTTCTCTCCCTTCTCTCTCTCCACCACCTAATTAAAAATACTATATGAACTTGCATAAGATGGCCTATAAGACTGCTGACGTGCAGTAATGTACTCGCCCTACCTCCTCTACGTATCTCACCAACCAACCATCGGAACCACGACACGCCACAAGGATAGATCAACAGTGGCTAGCTACTTCCCCTTTCTCCTCACGGCCAGTTTTGAAGTGTTTTTATTTCACCTCTTCATATACACATGATTCGTACGTGTTCACTCTTCATCTATAGAGGGTGTACGTGCGCATCTACGTTTGTAAACTGTAGCCAGCAAACTGCAGTTCAATGAAAGAAACCAGGCAACGCGCTATACATATCATGGAGTTTTACTTAATTCATATATGCAGATCAAGCCCTAGTATTCTCCGGAGAAAATGTCTTGTTCAAAGGAACTAAATTTTGGTCAAATTTGGGCGGTGGGTGCACGCATCCGTCCATCCATTTCGCCCCCTCCGTCAACCGTGGTGCGCTGTGCAGCGCGCTTGCACGTTGACCTTCCGTTTTCGGTAGTGCTATCGCGTTAAAATCCGTGCCCATCCGGACCGAAAGAAAGCAGCCGCACGCACCCACCGTTCCTGTTCCATCAAACTGTTCATACCCACAAATGCCACTGCTGCTCTCCTATACATAGGATTATATAGATAATCCCTTGTTTAGTTTATTTCCTAGTGGCTTCCAAGTCCACGTACACTTGCGCAGGTACACACGTTCTATTTTGGTACCAAATCAATCAGCAAAACACGCTTTTCTCGCGGATGGCGACGTTTTCGGTCGCGATAAGTGATTCTTGATCTCTATATGGATTTTTTTTTGCTATATATACATGCACAAAACCCACTCGATTTTGGTTCGAATTCACATTTGGTATAAATTATGTATAAGCATACTGTACTCCGTAGTCTTTCCAAACAAGCCTTGAAATCGAATTAATTGACCACAAGAGCCGAATGCACATAGATATATATTAGTCACAGTGTTTGCATACTTGGTAGCTACGACTAAGTTTCTTGGTTGAGACTGCCCTTATATCTTACTATTATTAATTGGAGGTTTCTTTTGAAGCCTCTAGGTGAAGCCACGTAGGATCCTAAGTGGACACTCTACAAAAATAAAGAAATTCTAGAAATTCTTACAAAAATCAGAAACATCCGGCCATCAATTCGACAACTCTAATCGTAATAATCATTGGATCTGTTATCTTTTCTAATAAATTACCCACATGTGCTATAATAAAAATAGCCTAAAGTAACCATCTAAACATGTATTTAAATTACCACCTCTACCATTATAAAAAAATCTGAAGTAACCCTCTAATCTTCATGTAAATTACCCACCTATGCCATTATAAAAATAATGCAAATAATCCCTACATTTGCACATAAATTATCCAATCATATCATTATTAAAATTTAAATTAACCTCTAAAACTAAATCTAAATTATATAATTATAACAAAACTAGCACAGTGCCCGTGCGTTGCTACGGGTAATATAAATTTTACCCGAACCTATATGAAACCACCAACTTTGTGCTCTTTCAGTCCATGTACAGACCGTGCTGTGACCACGTGAGGTATTGATTGTCTGGGTTCGGATTGGGATTCTGATTGATTTGTCTAGGTTCCGGTTACGATTCCGAATGATTTGTCCGAGTTCCAATTAGGATTCTGATTGACGTACCAAGGAATCATTGCTTGCTTTAGAAATAGTAGAGATAAAGATATTAAAGTGAAATAATATAATATTCTAAATTACTATTTATATTATTATTAATATATTGCTTATATTATTATTATATAAAAATACTATCCACGATATGTGTTACCATGTATTCATGCGTGATAGAAGAGATAAGAATATCAATTCACGAACAAATAGTTCAATTAAATATATATCAAACACATATAGAGTATGTGTTAGAATATAATATAATAAAAGAGGGGTGTGAGATAAACAATTATAAATATTAGCTATACACCTTATTTTTATATTAATTCTAGTTGGTCTTTATTTTTATATTAATTCTAATTAGCTCGAGAGGGAGCACAAGTTGATAGGCTAGTTGTAACTAATTTGAGTTCTATGCGCAGCGTGCAATTGTGAAAATTATCGATTTTGTCCATTATGAGCTCGTGCTGAGCCCAATAAATGTTGTTACCTTATTGTTTAAATTTCTGTGGTCAATATTGCAACCCGCACGATATTGCTTGCTCGAATTAATTTCTAGCTGGCTAGGCAAGGTTGAAAGCAATATGTGACCGATTGTTGCTGGCATTTCGCATTCTATGTATTGTGTCCTGTGCACTGGTCATTTGTCGCAATTTGATATGATCCACTTCATTACTAAATGTGCGTGGCTCAGTTGGTTAGGTTTCTTGCGGTAAAACTTGCTTACTCGACTTCATATCTTGTGGCTATAATTTTAAAAATACCGTGAAGACGTGCCAATAACTTGTGGTATTCGAGGTTGTTGACTATTTGCGGTGTTCAAGGTCGAACTTGACTATTACCTTCTACTCCACACCATAGTTTATAATATTTGACAAATTACGATATTATGAACAAAACATCCAATTTTTATATCATGATTTAAGCTAAAATTTTTGGGAGGAACTATTAATTATTGCGACGCAACGGAGTACATGGGTGAGCGTAAAATAAACCATGCATTAATGCATGTGTGTTTGAAAACAAATTATATATTACCGGTCACCACGAAAGAGAAGGCATTACTGGTACCACACCATAAATACATGGGACTTACAATGATGACGGATGCAGCATGGATCCATCCGGCGGTGAGAAACCTAGGCATAGATAACTCCGACAGTGTCCGACGTTGGACCGGTGGGTATGATGGGGTGGGCAGAGCGTAGCCTAGCTAGCTGTCCAGTGGCAAGTGGCCGCACAACTTGACGCAGCTAGCTGCTGCATCGCTTCGATCCTCTCGACATCTGGAGCTCCAACACTACAGGTCTACAGCTAGATGCACCGGGACCAGGAGAGTATTCATCCGTAGCTGCAGCAAATGGAGTAGTAGAGAGGGCTCTGCACGCACGCGTACAGATCGAAGACGAGAGGGTGCCATGGCATGGCATGTGACCCGTGCGATCGACGAGGTGCGTGCTCCTCGTGGTCCATTACAATTTGGGACGGGCAACGACGCCTCACCCTTCATGCATCAGGAGGCCATTAAAATACGCGAAAACACGTAGCTCACAGAGGGCCACGTCAGTCGCGGACACATGACCATATTCTTTCTGACAACCTGTGTTATAACTTATACTAGTACATAAATCTGCCGGTTTAACGATCGATCTCTCCTCGGTTTGCTTCCTTGATCTCGTCAGAGCACAGTAGTTCTTCGGTACGGTTTCCATTTGTTTTACCACTTGCCTCATCATCACTGGCAACATGAAAAATATATTCAGACGGTATGGGCAAACCAGCCTGCGTTGGGAATAGAAGGAGGTGAAAGGTATTAGAGCGTGGACAGTGGCTCGGATGGCCAAATACACCTCCATCTTATCATTTTTTGTACTCCCTTGATCGGTTCTAAATTGTAAGTTATTTGACTTTTCTAATTTATAATTTTTATTGTGCATCTAGATTATATCTAAATACATAGTAAAAAGTTTGTTTCTAGAAAAATCAAAGCGACTTCCAATTTGGAATGAAAGGAGTAATCAATAAATTAGACATGTCATTGTGTATCGTCGATAAGAAATGATACCTAATGATTAAGTGGTATGTGGCTACAAATAATAAATAATGCCACTACAATGGTTAAAATGCTATCTATAAGAGTTTTCCCTAATTAATAATAGATGGTAACTTTTTCTCCTCTCCATGTCAGACAAAATCCCTCTTATAGACAGCTAATGTTACATAACCGTATTTCTTCAAAAAAAAAATGTTACCCCCGCCGTACACGCAGTTACATTTTCAATCCCGGTGGTGATAACTAAACTTCTCCTTTTCTTTGCATTCGCCTTGGATCAGATATGGTGGATGGTTGGCTTTCTCCTTTTGTTGCATCCACCTTACTTATCCACCATTGGCTATGTGGTCCAAGCTCATCTCCCAATTCGACAGACATAATTAGTATCAATGCATCTTGCTACCCAACACATCGCTCATTCCCTTGGTTACATTCTTTTTTCCTTTTGGCGCACACGATATATATTGTCATTGTCATTCTCTTTTTACCTCCTAGCTATATTTGTATTTTATTAGTAAATTTTACATGAAAATATCATTTGAAGCTGCAATTTTGATCTCATAAATGCATATAATGTAAACAAGCTTATCGATTAATTAAATTATGACGGCTTCTTTTTTGCATCACTTGCTTGACTGTATTTTTTAATGATGGTCGACGTGGGTAACAATGAAGCATGTATAGAAGTATAGAGGTATCTTGAGCTAGTTTTCCATAGGCCAATTTTGCTAAAGCAAACTGTCAAACTTTTTATAGCCATGGTAGACTGTCAAAAAATTATTCGTTACAAGATACTTGACATTGTTTTACTACAAATAAATGAGAGAAAAAAATTAGTGTTGCACGACAAATTTCAGAGAATATTAGTGCTCAGAAGAAAATTAATCTTTTTAAACAACAATAGTAAGTAATTTTATCTTTCTTTCTCTTCTAATTAATATGATAATTTCTTGACCATCGGAGCCAACATCGAGGCTTTTTCTGTTGGCCAATTACTAAGATAACTACATAGAATAGGTGCCATACAACATCGCCACCATAATTGTTTGTTCCGTAGTATTTTTACATGAAATCCTATTTCTAACCTTGGTCTCGACAGCCTAGGACCTACAAAATTGCTTAATTAATTTCCTAAAAGTAGATTAAAAAATTAAGAAAACCCTCAGCTCAAGTCTAACGGTAGAGACTGCCCATGCTGCGATGCAGGCAGGAAAAGCCGAGCAAGAAGCATCTGCCCCAAACAGAAAGAAGATATTTTCTCGAAGCCATAGCATCATCTGCCACCTTAGCACTTCTCTTTCTTTTGCTCCCTCCCTCGTGTTGTTATTGTTGGACAAATCCAGGCCCGCAGCCACCCACCAAATCGGACGACGCAGGGCCGAGCACAGGGTGCCCAAATCAGGAAGGATTTTAAGGTTAACCGGCTGCCACCGGCTACTGCCCGTGACCCTTCTTCTCGACGGCACCTCCTCTATATATTACCCGCCTCTTTTTCTCCCTCCCTTCGCACCCGTCTCGCCTCTGATCTCATCCTTCTTCCTCGACTCCGTCGGCCACCGCCACCGCTCGCCGGCGCTGGCCGTCCGAGCTCGGAAAGGTCCCGCCGGCCTTTCCTGCCAAGATCCCACCTTCCTTTCTCGAGCCAGCTGACCTCGCCTGCTCCGTACTAGCTTGCTAGTTGATTGGTGGGGCGTTCTTGATTCGTGAAGCGACCGTACAGTAGGATCGTGCTCGCGCCGCCTGAGGGTTGCGTGCAGTATGGTCGTCAAAGATTGGGAGTGAGGAGGCAGCTCAACGCAGTCGTGGAGGCTAAATGTACCGCAAGAACGACTCGGCACTCTCCTGCTTCTACCTCTTCCTCCTCTGGTTCTTCTTCTTGAAATAGACCAGCCCGGCCCAGCGAGAGCAACTCGACTGCGATTGAGATCGATCGCTGTCTCGTTGTTTGGTCCGTGTGAGGCTGAGGTGATTCTTTCCTGGTTGTTTGCTCCGGCAAGAATCACAAGGTGCTTGGAGAAGGAGGGAGGAGATGGAGCTGGATCTGAACGTGGCCGAGGTGGCGCCGGAGAAGACGGCGGCGATGGCCGCGAGCGACTCCGGCTCATCGGAGTCGTCGGTGCTGAACGCGGAGGCGTCCGGCGGCGGGGCGGCGCCGGCGGAGGAGGGCTCCAGCTCGACTCCCCCGCCGCCCGCCGTGCTCGAGTTCAGCATCCTCAGGAGCGAGAGCGACGCGGCCGGCGCCGACGACGACGACGACGCCACGCCGTCGCCACCGCACCACCACCAGCAGCAGCAGCCGCAGCTCATCACCCGGGAGCTCTTTCCGCCCGCCGCGGGACCGCCGCGCCCGCAGCCGCAGCATTGGGCCGACCTCGGCTTCTTCCGCGCCGAGCCGCCGCGCCCGCAGCCGGACATCAGGATCCTGCCGCACCCGCACGCCACGCCGCCGGCGCCGCCGCCCGTGCAGCCACAGGCGGCCAAGAAGAGCCGCCGCGGGCCGCGTTCCCGCAGCTCGCAGTACCGCGGCGTCACCTTCTACCGCCGCACCGGCCGCTGGGAGTCCCATATCTGGTCAGTACACCAGCCACCTTCTCCTTGTTTCAGCTGCTAACCAATCACTTCTAACACGAACGTTTTCGTCTTCTTGTTCCTCGACCGGAAATGCAGGGATTGCGGCAAGCAAGTGTACTTAGGTGAGCAGATTGCCAACTAATAATCTGTTAAAATTCCTCTCTTTCCGATCCGTAATCACCCATGGTCTAACTGATTGAGCGATCTGACTGACACAGGTGGATTTGACACTGCCCATGCTGCTGCAAGGTATGCACAGAATTGTGCTCTGAACCCTGTACTGTACTGAATCCATCATGTCCACTTTTGTTTCACCCCGGACTAATACTGGAACTTGCAGGGCGTACGATCGAGCGGCGATCAAGTTCCGCGGCGTCGACGCGGACATAAATTTCAATCTCAGTGACTACGAAGACGACATGAAGCAGGTGAGGAACCGGCAATCCATGTTCCTGCAACATTCAGTGAAGCATCTGCAGCTGAATATGCATGACATAACTCATGATATGGCCTGTCCTGTCCTCTTTGGTGCACCAGATGAAGAGCCTGTCCAAGGAGGAGTTCGTGCACGTCCTGCGACGGCAGAGCACGGGGTTCTCGCGTGGCAGCTCCAAGTACAGAGGCGTCACCCTGCACAAGTGCGGCCGCTGGGAGGCGCGCATGGGGCAGTTCCTCGGCAAGAAGTAAGAAAACTTCACAGCCTGAATCATCAGATTTTCCTAGATGTTGCTCTACTGTGAATCCTTGTGATGTTCCTATGTTAGTCTCATGCTATAACCATGAGCTTCTAGCAGATGAACTCCTAAGATTTAGTACAAGTTTATAGTTCAGTAGTAGTAGAGGCTAGATGCATGTAGCTTAATGGTTGTTTCAACAAAAGAAATTAAAGAAAAAGGTAGGTGGATAGGGAATTCCTAAGTCCTCATCGGTTGGAACGCCATGCTTGGGTGCAGGTACATATATCTTGGGCTATTCGACAGCGAAGTAGAGGCTGCAAGGTTGTTCATCTTGGATTCTGCCATTGATGCCCAAAAAATATTTTTTTACCTTGTCTTTTGATTTCCAAAGGGTTGAGTACCGACTCGATTCTCCTCTTTTGTTTCTCTTCTTTCCGTTACAAAATTCAGGGCTTATGACAAGGCCGCGATCAAATGTAATGGTAGAGAGGCCGTGACGAACTTCGAGCCAAGCACATATGACGGGGAGCTGCTGTCCGAGGTTGGAACTGAAGGTAGAAACTCTTCTCATAATTTCAGATAAAGTTATTAGCTGATGAACTTGTTTGAGCCGAGTTATTGAATAAACTCGAATTTTGTTTTGTTTTTCAGCGGGTGCTGATGTTGATCTGAACTTGAGCATATCTCAACCGGCATCTCAGAGTCCGAAAAGAGATAAGAACTCCCTCGGTCTGCAAATCCACCATGGATCATTTGAGGGCGCCGAGTTGAAAAGAACAAAGGCAAGTGCTAACGCCTTTGACATGTATCAAAAGCAGTAAAATTTTCTTGTTGAATTCTAGTGGCTACCTGATGCACTATGCGCAAAATAACCCAAGTTTCGCTCTCACCATGCTAATGACGTAACTACCATGCCTCTTATGGATCAAGTCTTTTTCATAGTTTACGTAGGAGATCCAATTTAATTTCTACAGCTGTTGTCCAATTTACATTTGACTGCCCTGACAAGTCGGAATCAGTAGGGAAATAGTTTTATCGCGTAGGAACAAGTTTCTCTTTTCAGAATGATCATGACAGTTGAGCAGAACATCTTGTTTCCTTTCAAAATGAATTGTTTAAGGAATTATAGAGCGTGGACAAATATGTAGTTCTTGATTATTCAACTGAAAATGTATTGCTTCTGATGCAGGTTGATACTCCCCCTGAACTGGCGGGCCGCCCTCATCGGTTCCCTGTTATGACTGAGCATCCACCGATCTGGCCTGCTCAATCTCACCCCTTCTTTACAAATCATGAGGTTTGGTGAAACTAAATTACTGAAATACAGACAGTTAAAATTAGATCTTATAGTTGCAAGGATTGTCTGAGAAACAGATGATTGAGTCAAGTTGTCCGTAGTTCACAGATCTGGCGTGTGATCTTGACCATCTGATGAGCATGCAGATTATGCACAGCCTGAAGGTGTACTTTCAGATATAGATTTTTAGTTAGTTCCATCCAATTGCATTTCTTGTGCGGCCATCAATTTGGTTCTAGTCTTACATCAACGCTTCATTTTCTTGAATTCTAGAGTCCACCTGTTCCCTGTCGGTTTCGGAGATATTAATGCACAGCACAATGTTTCATATAGGATTGAATATTTTGGGTTGGCCTTATCTGAGAATAATAGTACTAGCAGCCTTATGAATAGACATACGTTTGTATTTTTTTCCCCTCAAAAGGAACATCCTAGACTGACGACAATTCAACATTAGGCTACTCAAATCATCGTCAACTACTCCTGCCTGCGGCCAATAACCTTTGAAACGGTTCCTTGCCTGTTATAGAAGTGTGACTATTGTTCAAACCTTCCGTGAGAACAAAATAAACATATTCTTGTAATGCGATTATAGAATAGGAGTACTAAATTTGCCGGTTGTTTCAACAAACATGTTTTTACTATTCAACTAGAGAGTTTGGTCAACTTGAACTCTCGAACCTTTCAGGTCCTAGCCTCCTAAACTTTAAGGTCAGGCGGTCAGGCTCACATGTGTCGCTTTCCGATTCTATTGGACGGAAAGTTTGAGCTTGATGTTTCAAGCTCGTCGTTCTGTCCAACTGAACTGATGGAGAGACTAATTAGGAACAAGCTTCCATCAGAAAGCATTAGGATTTAACTGTTCAATTTGTTCTTGAACTCATCCTAGTATATCAGTAAGCATGCCTGCTGAGTAAACTGTTGTTGCATTATGCAGAGTGCATCAAGACATCTTAACAGGAGGCCAGCAGAGGGGGGGACAGGGGGTGTTCCCAGCTGGGCGTGGAAGGTGACAGCCCCTCCTCCCACCTTGCCATTGCCGCTCTTCTCGTCGTCGTCGTCGTCCGCTGCAGCATCATCAGGATTCTCCAATACCGCCACGACAGCTGCCCTTGCCACCCCATCGGCCTCCCTCCGGTTCGACCCGCCGTCGTCGTCGAGCCATCAACGCTGAAGATCAAGAAGCCACGCTGTAAATTTGCCGGGAAGATGGCATTTTTTTCCTCCTCTGGGCGTTGCAACTTTTTCGGTTTTGCGCCGGGGTGGTTTCTTGTAGTGGATTGGATTCGTGACTGTATTTTCATACTGCCCAAGTGAAATGGTTCTCTCTTTACATACACACTCTGCATGCTGCTCTGGGAGTTGCTGCTGCTGGAGATTGACTAACTTCAACATCTGAGATTGATCTATATATACATTGTGTAGAGAATCATTGCTGAACTATTAACATACAGAAGTATAGGTATCATAAGCCATGTCCTCTACTTCTGGACAAAGTTCAGGAACATTAATATTCCAGTTTCTTTCTTGGCTGTCAATTCGGTTCTTGTCCTTGCTTTGGAGCCAATTGCCTACTGTCTCGTCAAGTCGTTGTTCGTTCTTGCAGAGTTACCAGATTTACTAGCTCGAACGGAGTCAATGGACGGTGACGCATTAATATCCTTGCTTGTGTCTGTATTAGAAATCATACAGGACACTGCAATTTTTCTTTTAACTTTGGTCATTGAAGTCTAACTTAGAAATGAGAATCCGCTAGAAATGTCCAACTTTTTACCTTGAACAAACATATGTTGCTGACCCTGCCGTCATCCCTAATAACTTTTGTCAAGGAAATAATGATCGCGAGAAATGCCGACAGCTACTGTCGGCGAAAAGCGAAGGAATCTGCCATGTGCTAGGGCACAATTTTTTTGACGCCCACTAGATGCGTACTAGATTACTTGATAGATTCCCTTTCAAACTCGAGGGCGCATCGAGATTCGAGCGCTGCAGCTTGTTCATCGATTCATTCATTCCTTCTCGATCACGGTCTCAATGCCGGAATTGTCGATGATAAAAATGCACACCAACATAGGTGCAGTGCATCCATGTGGTATGGTGGCATGTGTAGCACTAGGGCCAATTCCATGGCTGCCTTCGATCTCTTGTTTACTTGTCTCCATGTGCCTCTGAAGGCGTACGGTGATCGCGGCACACAAGTTGGCTATTATACTTCTTGTTGTTTTCATGGGGAGGAAGGAGAACGGCATCAACTTTACTAAGGAATTAAGCAACATTTATATATACGAGATCTCATCTGATCCATAGAGAAATGTCAAGTGCAAGATATTTTAACAAATCGTGCCTTTCTTTTAACAAAAAAAAATGAAGAGCCCGATCAAAGCTTCTGATTTTTCTAGTTCAACTCCCTCCGTTCCAAAATATAGGTCATTTTATCTTTTCTAAATTTATAGATTTTGCTATGCATGTAGACATATATTATATATGTCTAGATACATAGCAAATATAATGAATCTAAAAATCTAAAAAACCTAATTTTGGAACAGAGGGAGTATATTCCTAGCTAATATATAGTTCCAAATCTTCATCTTCATATAATTTTCCTGCTTATTTTGAGCAATGAGGTATATATAATATGTGTGAACCTTTGGTTATATCAGTGGTCCAAGCGACTTGTCAGTAATAAAGGGTTAACCACAGGGATTCTCTGAAGCATCGAATAAATAATAGCTAATTAAGCGATCGAGAAGTAGTCTGTTGATACCTGTAAGTCTGTCCCTTCATTATTCCCTCCTAGAAAGGACCCATACAAATATTTTAAAGAACAGCTCATCCATTAGATCACCGACAAACGACCATCAGGTACCATCGAAAAAATAGCCACAAAGTTGAGAGTACAACCACCCGTCGTTGTTTGCAACACCGATCGAGATGGACACAGATAGTAACCCTAAGTTGTATATGTCCTTTTTAGATTAATGAAAATTATTTCCATCAGCTTGACCCTATATCCTTCGTGTCCGAAAAGAGAGCAAAAACAAAATCGACCAACATATAAACTGATCTATATACATGAGCTATCTAGTGAAATGAGATGAGAAAATGTGGCCAATCCAATGCCCACACTTAGCGAGTTGAAAATGCTTTTAACTTTTTTTTTGTGGGCCTTTGATGTTAGTTAGTGCCTGCGCGCTTTCGAATTCAAAGAGAATTGTTAGTACCCATAGCAATATATAATGAGAAGAAAACTGACAACGCCCTATTAGGATTTTTTAAGGATTGGAGGTGTCCTTGTTTTCCTCCATGTGATGTGGGTCTCTCTCTCCTTTTGGCATGATTCCATTCCCCCTCCGAGAGGAAATATATTGCTATTTTACGTGCACCCCCCGAATTACGTCACTGCTTACGTTAATTCCCAATCGGATAGTAATAATCTAACACAACCTTATTGCATGACATGTATCATGGACCAACATAAAACAAATCAGACAGGTACTGCTGCTGGTACTATATTAGCCCAGCCCTAATGGCGTTTGTTTATCTTCTGTTGGTGTGATTGATTCCTTGTATTAGGTGTACTCGAAGGATCAGTTGAGCTCCTTTTTAAAAGTAGCTAGCCCTGTATATATATTGTTTGAACTAACGCTCTTTGTTGGTTGGAGATAATGTTTTCTACTCTGTGAAAAGAGCAGTGTATGCACACTACACATGTAGTCTACTGCTTCTTTTAGTATGCTGCTATACTTTTCTAAACAGCATGATTAGCACCTTTGGTCATATGTGTGATGGATGGTCTTAAACTTTGTACTCCACCACATCGACCATGCATGCATATTAATTTCCTGCCAAACTACATACACTAATCGGTTGTAGTAAGGCGTCCATGGATCAACCTGCTCAACCAAGCTGCAAAGCTAACATAAAATACATGCAGAGCGTCAGATGACAGATGTAAGCTGAACCAGCTTGTGCCTTTCTTAATGTCTAGCTCGAATGGTGATCTGATGCTGATTCTTTTGGTTTTAAACTCTCATTTTTTTAAAATTTTCTGATCCAGTTGATGGTGACAGATTAATGCCAGTTGTAGTATAACTTAAGTTGTACAATACTAGATCAGGACTGGCCGGCCATATATAGAGAATTCAATTTAAGATGCTAATTATCAGTAACTCAGTTTGGTGACATACCCAAATTAAGCATGACGATCATATATAGATCGAGTGGCTGCTAGCAACAAATTTTGGCCAAATAGTTGAGCTCCTCTTACTACACTGCATCTGCATATACAATAGTGATGCATGGAAAATTTTAGGTGAAGTACCATAACTAGGGATGTGCATTAATTCATCTAGCCATTAAACTGCTGTCTAAATACGTGGACGCTAGGATTTGAATCCCGATGCGGAACATCATGCTGCACCCACGACTAGCTCCACCACCCAGCAGCTAAAAAGTACGTAATAAATCACCGTCTTAGTTGTGGGTCATTTGATTGGACATGCATGCATACATCCTTAATCCTTGTTAACCTTTATTTGTCCGATGAGAAGACGATACATCAATCAATCCAGCAGAAACCTCCAACTAGCATTTTCAGTTGACGGAGACGCAGCACCAACAGTGGGCTGGGCTCGTGATGCACAATCCATCCGTCGGCATCGCCTCGCCTGCTGTCACTCTCAAAATTGCTAGCTCTGCTACACACACACACACACGCACATATATATATATATATATACATATATATATGTTATATGTGTGTGTGTCGTCATTGGATTCACACGTGTAGCACTGTACGTGTGGTCGAGTGATATTATCCGGATGGAATTTCTTCAGATTTTTGGAAGTTTGCAGGCGGGACCAAATCCTGGAAAATCAGACTAGAAGATCCTAGACATGATTTTTTTTTAGAAAAAAAGGCATGCATATATGCTAGAAATACAGAATATTTCAAGGAAAAAAATGATTGGACACTGCTAGCTGCACCCCGTTTTTTTACACATTACCCGCACGCATGAGTGACAGATATTAACATCCGTTTCAAAATAATTGACATTTTTTATTTTACTATTCAACATTGTGTAAAAAGGCATAAATATATGACATGATTAAAGTACTTTTGATCAAATTTAATGATGTTTTTCTTCAGTTTACTTAGCTAGATGTTATAGTGATCCATGGGACATTACCATTTACATTTACTTAGCGCCGATTATCTCGAAGTAAATTTAGAAAAATATGAGTAACCGTACAGAGTCGAGCTCGAATGTGAAAAGGTAGGTTTCACCGCAACAAATGCTACCATCTGTGAGCTACGCTCAGTTCACATATATATCAGTTTTGTCGACACCATTGAACACTATTATGTGTTTACATCATAAATAACTTATGAATAAGACTGTAATAATAGATGGTTGAGAGCATGACTTGTGCACAGACGGATTAAACGCTACTCTTTCATTTAAGAAAAAACTAAAAAAAGGATGTCAGACAAAAATAGTGCTGTGTGGTAAACTGATCCAACACCAGCCAGGATATCAAATTTAGGCCATCAGTGTATCCAACCTAAGGCCCAGCTCGCAGATCGGAGAAGAAACTTTTTGGGCTTGCAAAAGGCCCGGGCAATCCAATAAAGGAGGATCCAGCAGCAAGCCTCTCCATCCAAGTAGAAATGATTATTTAGTTAACGGGCTTTAATCTTCTTAGCCCATTACTACGTTTATTGGGCTTTCATTAATCAATCATAGCAGTAGAAAGGAAGCCCGTAACCCGACCCATCTGTGTCCTCGAAGGCTAGAGATCGCACGCGCCCCACTCTCGCATCCAGACAGAGAACCCTCGCCGCCGCCGATGACGTCCGTGCGCAGCTCCGCCGCGTCCCTGGTCCCGTCGATCCGCGGGGCGGCGGAGCTGGTCCGCCAGGAGGCGCTCCGGCGCGAGCTGGACGGGTGCCAGCTGCTCGCGGGCATCTGGTGCCACGGGCTCACGGTGGCGCAGCTGCGCAGCATCCGCGCGTCGCTCCCGCCCACGGCGCGGCTGCTGGTGACGAAGAACTCCGACATGGCGGCCGCCGTGGCGGGGACGCGGTGGGAGGCGCTCAAGCCCTGCGCGCGGGGCATGAACGCGTGGCTCTTCGTGCGGTCCGACGAGATCCCGCCGGCGCTCAAGCCCTACCGCGACTTCCAGAAGGAGTGGAAGCTGCAGCTCAACGACTTCACCGGCGCCGTCTACGAGGGCCGCCTCTACGGGCCCGACGACTTCGCGCAGCTCGAGGCCATGCCCACCAGGGCGCAGTCCTATCAGTACCTCCTCGGCTGCCTCCAGATGCCCGCCGTCAACCTCCTCGCCGTGCTCCGCGCGCGGCAGGAGGCTATGCTGGCGCAGGCCGATAAGCCCCCGGCGGAGGGAGAGCCGGCCGCGCCGGCGCCGGAACCGGCGGAGAAATGATCCGTCGACAAGGTTTCTTGGCGTTTTGTCTCACTCTGCCTCTGCATTCTTGTATGTTACAGCCGCGGCTTTGGCTTAAAAGAAGCTCCTTTTGTGTTTGTGCTGCTAAAATTTGTCCTCGGTCTGGAATACATGTGGTAGAAAACTGATAAATCATAACGGCACATTGCTCTGATGCATTGTCATGTTCGTGAACTTGATTTTGGAATTGGAGTGAGTGATGCTGAATTGCCATTGCTGGTTCAGAAACCAGCCTCAAAAAGTGTCATGTGCAGTTCTGTGCTATTCAGTATGCACCAGTGTTGTATGCTAGAGCTTTCAGTGCTTTCCGTAATGCAGAGGGGGTACGCTGCATTTGCTGGAATGAAGTTGCGAAGGATCCTGTTGGAATTGGGAGCCTACCGGAAAGGAAATTGTGCGCATGAAGCATTTCAAGACACAAGATATCTGCTACGCTTGCACCTCAAGATGTAGTATCACATATTGTATTTATACTGAGGATCTAACAATCCCTACCATGTCTGAAACCGTATATAAATACCTAAGATGTTGCTTTCCTCTTCCTATACATGCAAAGTAAATTACAGATATTTCAATTTACAAAAGTGTGCTTGAACGTCCAACGGTATCTTGCGTCTCTTCTCCCTTCGGGTCCTGGACGGATCAACCGGAGAGAAGCCATCTCAGATACTCAGTTCCATCAACATGAGCAGGTGCATCATCAGGAGCAGCTACCCTCTTCCGCATGAAAGTCTCGACAGATACGGGTTTCCTCTTCCGCCCCCCTGCTGAACGCGGTCGCTGCTCATCCGCCTCAACAAAATCACCCTGCAAACAATTGGTGGGGAATCATAAACATCCCCAGGCAAGCTGCATTTCCAAAGGGGAAGTGCATAATTTTTTTTTCAAAATTGTTATTGGCTATCTGTGTTACCTCAGTGTGCACATGAGCACTAGACTTCTCATGGATGTCCCTTACATGCTTGTAAGAAAACTTCTTGCCACACCCAGAGAATTGGCACACGAAAGGTCGGCGCTGCTCGTGGACCGCCTTAACATGCTTCTCCAAATTGGATTTCTGCAGTTCCAAGTTCACCAAGAATGAATAACAAAGTACTTTTGCCAATAAATTCGAGAGAACAAATCATAAGAGAATCAAACAGTGCTAGATTACAACCAGACCTTTGAAAATGAACATTTGCAGTCCTCAAAGCGGCATTTGACCCTTTCAGTAATGCAGGAGCCTTCATGCATTTGGCGATGGCGCTTAAAATTCCGCTTTAGTTGCTTAGTGCCACAGACATCACACTGAACATGTTGATGGCAGGATTGGTTATGTGCTTTGAGGCATTCCACATCTGTAAAAGTTTTCATGCAGCCTGGTTCGCAGCAGATAACCTCTGTGTAGTCCAGCTTGACTGCACCACATGTACCAAAAGTTCATCACAACAAAGAAAACTTTGGTAATTAGCGATTACAAAGAGTTCACATTGGTAAAGTTGGCTCAAAGGGATGGAATAGACTATAACTTCCTACATCCAATCCAAGTAAAATCAATAAACTATAAAATTTCATTGGGCATTGCAAAAGTGTGCTATTTAGAGTCGTATCAGAAATATGGAAATGGTTGTAAACTGTAAAGTGAGTTTCTCACCATGTGATTCTTCGTGCTTTTTTAACTTGGAAGCATATTTGAAAGTCTTCCCACAGTTAACCTCCGGACAAATGAATTCCTTCTTGCTTTCACAAGGAGAACCATCTTTATGCATTTCCTGAACATGTCTCTGCATATTACCCTTAATATTGAACTTACGGTCGCATCCTTCGATGGGGCACACAAATAGTTTCCCTTGATGAGTAAGTAGATGTCTGTTCAAATGGTCCTTCCTGCTATAACTTAAGGGGCAACCATCGACATGGCAAGCAAAGGGTCTCTGCAATAGGTTTCAGAATGCATACATCAATATAGTACCCAAAGTAAGGTTTACTAGAAATAATGTAATAGAGCTGCAAACGGTACCACAGAGGGGCATGCTACGACAGGATCTTTAAGTAGCTTGAAATACATAGAAAGTACAGTTATAAAGCACATGTAAATAACAACAGCAAGCACAAAAGGGAAAATGGAAGATCTTAGAATAAGCAGGCCGAAACAAACAAGCAAACCTGAAGAAGCGTGTGGATAAAGGCACTCTTGATGGAGCTTCTCAGGACAGTCTCCCGATCCTGATACTAGTCCATTCAAGGCCTTATCACATTTTGGAGTTCTTTGGGATCCAATGCTTCACGCTTTTATATCTCACTTGGTAGTCTGCAGAAATCAGAGAATCAAATGCCATACAACAATCCAACCAAAAGCAGAGCCGAATGGCAACTACTACTTATCCAAACACCTCAACTTCAAGTGATAATTAATTTGGATCTAGGATGAAATATATCATTTCCACTGAAGGACATTGAGATCGGATTGTTTCAGTAAACACATATAACTAAAGTTCAGCATATATTGGCTTCACACAAGAAATTGTGTTGCCCTATTTGTTTTACAATTTGATTGTGAGAAGACCATAGAGTGGTGATGGCTAGATATATTCAAATGGGATTGCAGCGTCAACCTGTCAATTATCAAATATAACTAATAAGGTAGACACATGACTCCTTGAAAAATACATTCCATGCTGAGACTGGACCTTTAGCATATCCGTGCAATAGCAACAGAAGGAACAAACAGCAAGCAGCTCAGAACAGAAGAGACAACAACCTGACGAACAGCGTGAAAGAGGCACTCTTGATGGAGCTTCTCAGGAGGGTCTCCCCATCCCGGTACTAGTCCATTCAAGCCCTTCTCGCATTTTGGAGTTCTTTGGGATCCAATGCTTCACACATCCATGTCTGAACAAATAGACTGCAAAAATCAGCATAAATTAATAATTACGGAACAAACTACCATACACCACAACCCAACAAGGCACCATACAGAACCAAATGGAAACTACCAAGACATCCACAGAACCAACTGTTAAAACAGGCCTGTAGTTTTCATTTTGGCCTTCTATTATAGAGGATATTCATTTGGATAATGAATCAGACGAACATTACTAGCCGAAGCATCCATTGAGCATATACTACAACTCAACATAAGCCAGATACCTCGAGTGAATGGCTCTGCATATGCTGCTTCAGATGGGATGGCTTCTTGAACCTCATGCCACACTCCTTGCAGTCATGGCTGACCTTGCGCGAAGCACCATCTCCACCTTCCTGGTAATCCTCCAGACCATCCACTTCATCCTACAGAGCAGAAGTATTACTCCAATCACAAAGGAAACACACATCTGGATGCCATGAGCAGCACCACTACCTTATGGTTCTGGAGGACATGGGCGCGGATCAAACTCTTCTTGGACCGAACCACGCCGCAGAACTCGCACTTGTACCGACGTATATCCCTCAGCGGCGCCCCCGCCCTCGCCGCGGTGGTCGCGCCATCACCGCAGCCAGTCTCTTCCCCATCCCCCATCTGACTAACCCCAAAAATCACACCGAAATAAATGGAAAATCTGCAGAAATTCGGAGGATTAACGCCTCGCGCAACATGAATCGGAGGAAACCAACCTCGAATCGCGTAGGAAACCCCGGAATCAGCAGGATCGCGGCGTCGAGAGGCAGCTACGCAAGACAAGAGAAACCCTCGGTTCGCGGATGCGCTCCAGTAGGAAGCGAGGCCAACAGGCAACAGAGGCTTAATGGGTTCGGGTTCGTTAACGGGTTACGGGTCACATTCCGGGCGCGCACGTGCGCTCCGTTTCGGTGGCTGACTTCCCACCCGCTGTGGCTGAGCTCGCGACCGTACGCTTCCGAGCTCTACCCGTCTCACCCCGCCCGACCGACCTCGTCGCCGGCGATGGCTTCCGCGGTGGCCGCTTCAACCGCCACGCGGTTCCTCCCGCATCTCCCGGCCACGTGGCTCCGTCGCGCGCGCGTGACGCTCCTTCCGTCTCCGCTCCCATGGCGGTCTCTCGCGGTCACGGTGGCCGCCGCGTCGCGGCGCCCTGGGGATGGGGAAGGCGGGGGGCGGGGGAGGACGCGGAGGCGGCGCGCCAGGGGTGCGGAGCAGGAGGAAGGCGTTTCACTCAGCTCCGGTGAGGCGCTCCCCAGCCTTCCCCTTCTCGCTGCTCAATCACTTCCCTCGGCCTCTGTGAGCCAGCCAGCCAGGGGCGCATACTTCGGTTGGAACATTAGAAATGCGCGATTACTCCTGGAAAATTTGAGAACCTTATGAAGTCGGGTTCTTCAGAAGTCGATTTTACAGTGGTCGTAGTCCAGAAGAAGCTGCCTGCTGAGTTTATTTGTGGTGGTTTCATGAAATTCCTCTCTGATGGCTGACCATGGATACGTATGCAGAAAAGGAGACAGTAAATCATACTCCAGGTGCTCAAACCAAGGGCACGGAGCCTGTACTGGAGTCCAGCACGACCGGGAAAGGTTCGGCCATTAGAAGGGTCACACTAGTGGTGAGTTTCGTCTGTCCATAATATTCCTGATAAAGTTAATTCTGAACATGGAGTTGATATATTGGGTTGGTGCAGATTCTCGCTGCAGTGCTTTTTGGAATTAGCATTGCTTTGAGGGATGGAGCTGAAAAGGCATCGGAGTATTTTGCTGGGTGTGTGATATGTGTATCTTGTGATCGTTAACATCAACACTGTTTTACAAGATAGTTATAAGTTTTGCTCCCTTTTGCGTTAGGATTTCAGGATCATATATGAATAACAGCCCATTTTTGAGAAGCATGCAACACTGCATATTAGCTTTAACTTGAGTTTGCTATGGAATGGATCCTACATTATTTTGTGCAAGTTAGTTTAGTTAGTTACTTCTGAACTAATTATACATCTAGGCATATTGCTGTTTCCATATTCCAATATCACTCTTTTAAACACTACTGGTTTGTATATTTGAAGATGTGTTTTCCATTGTATCAAATTTTATATAAAAAGATCAATCATGACCATAGTTGTCAAAATCTCGATTCTATCTTATTTTATTCGGTTGATTCTACGATTTTATTCAGTAGAATCCATGATTTTACGATACTAGGTAGTTATGATCTTACAACTTGCGATCCTACCATTCGAATTCCCATCCGAATATCTGTTTCAGGATCACGATTTTAACAACGTCGATCATGGAAATGCATTCCCTGAACTCTATACACAACAATATAATCTTGTCCTGTTATGTAACAGGTACTTATTGGAACAGAGTTTGTCGGTGGACAATCTCTTTGTTTTTGTTCTGGTTTTCAAGTATTTCAAAGTGCCAAAGGAATACCAGGTATGCTTAATAGCTATTGTGACAGTTAAGGTTCAAGTGTACTTTGTACCTTTTCTCACCATTTCTGATATCTGAAACAAGAACCGAGTACTTTCTTATGGTATTGCTGGAGCAGTGGTCTTTCGGGCTGTGATGATTGTCCTTGGAGTAGCTACCATTCAGGTTGATTGTTCTCTCATTTATATTTTTGTTTTTTGTATTATATTAGCTGTTACAATATTCTCATGTTCTGTAGAAATTTGAGGCGGTGAACCTGCTGTTGGCTTTGATCCTACTATTCACTTCTTACAAGGTAAGACTGTTCATTTCATGAAAATTGATGGGCCACACTAACCCCTTTTGTATAACTTTGGTTATTTTCCCTTGTTTTTACGATTAACATAATAGTGGTTAGCATGCGCTGTTAACTTCATGAGACTGCTAAGCTCGTAAATTGCTTGTTTCCTGTAAAGTTACCCTTTGTGGAAAAAGCAAAGTCCTGTTTCAATGGATGTTGGAAAGGCTCTTCAAGACAGTCATACAAAATTTCATTAAGTAGCTTCGAGATATTAAATAAGGGCCATGACACTGATACTGTAGTATTAACATAATGGCAGCTATTTGCTGAAGAAGAAGAAGAATCTGATCTATCCGATAACTTCATTGTGAAAACATGCCGAAAGTTCATTCCAGTCACTGGTACGATTTTCAGTGTTCCTTACCATTCTGCTATTTAGGTTATTAAAATGCTCCACTGTCCACTCCAGATTATAGACATAAATCCATAATGATTAGCTTCTCACCCAAATTCTTGAATCAGATATCTTAGAAATTGGAACTACATCATATTTTCACTAGTCAAGATTATTCACTTGCATGGTGTGTTGATGAACATGAACTCATTCCTCTGTCTCTCTTTTCAGATTATTATGATGATGACCAGTTTTTCACTAGTCAAGATGGCTTATGGAAAGTAAGTGTTGTCCAGTTTAAGATGGATAATTTACTAAAGCTATATGGAAATATGGAACTTTTATGCATTCCCCATTGTTTTAGTGTGTTACTATTTCAGCATCCATGGTTAAGCTTCTGTTTACAACAACATAGATGCTTAGTTGGATGGATAATTTCATGGAATTTTTTTATATCCAATTCTTCATAAGGTATTGAGGTTATGTATGTTCCTGAAGATGTGTTACTTCTTTTGGTTAATATCTGCAGGCCACACCATTACTCTTGACTTTGGCAGTGATTGAGCTGAGTGATATTGCTTTCGCTGTAGGTTCCTTCCCGTGCTATTTCATGCACTTTATTTTCTATTTTATAACCTCCAAGTGTAGGGATTAACACTTGTGTTCCACAGATTGACTCAATACCAGCAGTCTTCGGCGTCACAAGGGATCCACTTATAATACTATCATCAAATATTTTTGCTATTTCTGGTAAAAATCCAGTCTGTTTGCTTTTGGTATACAACTATTAGCATTCATAGCTTGGTAGAAATCTTGTGAATATTTCATTTTTTCTGCACTTCCATACAATGTCGAGAGTTAACCTATGGAACAATTACCATGTAGGTTTGCGGTCACTGTACGTGCTCATTTCTGAAAGCATGGCCGAGTTGGAGTATCTACAGGTGAATATTGCAAGGTTTCTTGTGTTATTTCCCTTTTAATTTTGAGTAATTAGATATTATTTATTTCCTTCTGTTGTTATCTTACAGTAGAACAAACAAATCATTTAATTTTACATCACCCATTGTGAAAATTAGGTCCATGCTAGTGGTAACTGATGGTATTGGATTATTGTTATTAACTTTTGAACCTCCTGTATTATTTGTAATTGTGAGTGGTCGATGAATAAACAGGTTCATATATTACTCTATTATCTGAATGTACCACTTACTGCTATTGGCAATTTGCTCTGCAGCCTGCTATTGGTGTCGTTTTGGGCTTCATAGGGACAAAGATGATCTTTGACTTTTTTGGTAAGCAATTAGAACCATCAACTAGCTCTTATTTTCTTACTTTAATATTCATTGTTCACCAAATGTTTTAATCTCTCCGGATATTGCTGGCTTTTAACTTTTTTTCGTCTCATTTAATTATGGGTTTCTACTTATGGCAGGTTATCATATTCCAACAGAAGCTTCACTTGCTATTGTTACCACCTGTCTTAGCGGAGGTGTCATATTAAGTCTTAGGAAAGCATCAAAAGAGGAGGGGGACAAGTAGACAGATGCAACGACCCGCGCAGGTAAAAGGAATGGATCAGCTTGTTGCATTTTCTGACAGATAGTCAAGCTATGAAAGAAATGATAATGAACACTTAGAAGCCAGGTAAAAACATGCCCTTTTTCACAAAACTTACTACTTGTATTAAAAATCCAACCAGACAGAATATCTTGTAACCCATATATGTATTCTCAGCTAAATGCCTTGTGCCTTTGTTCATTTAAATAGCTTAAATAGCCTCTTTATTTTCTACATTGGAGGTAAACTTAAGAGCCACCAATAATGAGGAAATATACTGATTGCCAAGGCTGCCACAAGATTGGGCTCTCTAGGGGCTCCCATTTGTTTAATAGGATCTGACCATGAAACCATCCAGTTCCACAGGTTAGCTACACAAGTCATGGTGCCTGTATTGCCTCCACAAGGTTTGCCCCGTTGATCTGGTCAGATGCTGTTGGTAACAGGATTACCTAAAGAGTGTACTTTTGTGATAACCTCGCCAAGCTTTGTGCAGCTCTGTGAAAGCTTAAGTGCAGTTTTGTGTTAGTTTGCGCTCATACATGTTGTTCTGGAATTTTGAGCTTAACAAAAGTAAGGAAGCTTCTCAAGGTGGTTCAGCTTGAGCTCGTGTTAGGGTTGAATATCATTGCCATGGCTTAGCAGGCCCCTGCTTTTTATCAAATTTGAACCATCGTCATGCTGAAACCCCTGCATCACCTCATGTAAAGCATTGGATTGCAAATACCCACAACAAACATTTTTTTTGTCTTATCACATTCCAGATGTAGATTCTATACTGTCCTTTAAACATCACTGCTCTAATTGCAGTGAGCAAGAATCATGCCAAGTATCAACC
Organism: Panicum hallii; assembly: GCF_002211085.1. NCBI lineage: Eukaryota > Viridiplantae > Streptophyta > Magnoliopsida > Poales > Poaceae > Panicum > Panicum hallii. The sequence goes on along the minus strand of NC_038044.1, from coordinate 6,346,368 downwards.
ATGTTTGAAACTGACAAGGACTTAGGTAAATTATCATTGCTCATAGTTCTACTGAATTTCTTTTCTGCCTTTTCTCCCCTGTGTTTTCGGATCATCAGATCCATCCGTTTTCTTTTGAGATGTTCAGACTTCAGATCCATATGTAGTTCTCATTTCATTCAAATCCAGTAGTTATTTCTTAAATGGTGCATCATTCATGTCGTGTGTTTTTTAAATTTTCGTTGAATATTCATGTCATGAATTGTGAGAAAAGGGTCCCAAGGAATTATCCTACATTCCTCTTAATCAGGCTTTGCAGAATGGAAATCTTTTTTCTGTTTCTACATACACTGGCACTTACATCCAAACTGTTCTTTTCCCATGATGCAGCGTACGTCATACACTGTTCATGTTTGGAATTAGGAGGCCTTGAAGACATCTGCAATTCGCATAACACCCATGCTGCACTAGTGGTAGCCTCCACTACTTAGGTGACTTGGAAGCAGTTCAGCTGACAGCTGTGAGTATGTGACCTCAGTATAGAATGACAGATGCGATCAGGACATGACATTGGTGCCTGATCCTGATCTGGAAGTTCCATCACCTTGGTTCTGAACCAAAAGGTTTTGGGTGGTTGCCAATCGAAGACTGCAGGGCGAAAACATAGGAATCCTGTCCTTGTAATGTCTGTTGCTTGTTAAGCTAGCACATAGAGTACATTCTGAACATGATGGGCAATGAGCTACAATTTACAGTGTAACTCAAACAATAGTATGCTCCAGCTTAATACATTACAACAATATGAATTTTTATCATTATATTTCATCCTTGTAGCTAATGCTTCTGACCTGAGGTGTCAAATGAATTTATTCCCTATGCATGCAGTATATCTAGAATATTCTGAAATTCAGCCTCTCCAGCATAGTGCCCCCTCAGATAAAGGAATTCTGATATTTGGGTTACAGTCACAGCATAAAACAGAGCAGTATAGCACAAGGTTAGATTCACTTAGGGAAGTAGCAAACCAATTGCATTGAGAATGCAGTTTATTGTTCACACTGAAATCTGAAAATGTAGAATAAGTAACAGCCTTACTTATGACTTTGCAACCAGCATAACACTATATACAGATTTAAGGGAGCTAAAAGCGACTTTGTTGATGGCGTACTATAGTTAAGTGGCGCTAATCATAAAACCCTGATGAGCGATGACCACATGGGCTCAGACCTTCGAGGCATCAACTTCAGCAGCGTAAACCTGGCCATATTCGCCCTTGTTGTCATCCTCATCCAGGTAGTCAGCCCTTGCATTGAGGGCCAGCATCTGGCAAACAAGCCAGAAGAGAGCAGCGTCTAGGGCAAGGAAAGCGGCACCACCAAACAGTCCGGTCTTTGCAGTAGGGCACTGGTAATTCATGTCGTGATGGATGGTATTGCTGCGGTGAAGGCCCTCGGTCACAGTTGCCCAGAGCAACATTGCAATAGCCAGGGCTGAGACAAGCCTGATTTCACATAAAGCAAACAGAATCAACAACGCGCACATTCGTTACTCGAAATAGATTTAAGTGCAGGAAACAGCATGATGCACAGTTCAAGTCATACAATGGTGGTAATGGAAATAAAACGTTAATAGCCTGCATGCTGAAAATCCGAATCATCAGTGCAGAAGATTGCATGATGCAATATTTAGTTGAATTACCTTCTAGATGGGCAATTCTACACTTTTAGCATTGATTAGAATTATTATACCAATCAGAACACAATAAAATGACTTCAGGGTCAGGGAAGACAATTCTGGAATGCAAACCTTGGATGGATCAGTTTGCAGTTCAATATCACCAAATGGCAGGAGGACCCAACAAGCGAGCCACATAAAATAAGTAATATAAACACAGAAGGCATATTGTTTCCGGACCACATGAGATTTGTAGTTATATAGCTGAAAGGGCACTCACTCAGCAACAATGAAGAACACAGTCAAGCTGGTGCTTTGAAAGAGTGCTCCATGAGGAACCGACTTGCCCGAGTACGGAAAAAAGATAGCAACATGCCCTACAATGGCAGCTACCACAAGCGCCACAAGGGACAGGCTTCCCATTGCAAGAGTCGGATCACTTGGAAACTTGCAGATGACGACATCCTTTCCTGGGATAGGAGTCCCAGCAGCGGGCTGCAACAAAGACAATATAAAATTTACAAGCATGTTTAGAGGAAATTCATAATAACGATAATGGTTGGTGTTGTGCTGAATTCATCATCCTTCACAAGGAAGGAAAAAAAAGCACAACAATCAGTGCTCATAAGTCATAACAGGGGAAAAGCCTGACCTTTTTGTTTTCCGCGATAACACCAAGCACGAACGCCAGAATCCCGAAGAAGGAAACAATGAGAGAAATCCGTATCGGCGAAGATAGAGCCATTGCTCCTGCAGGACAAACAAATGGCACATTGAGATCAACAAAACCAGTAGCCTAAATAATGGAACAGAGAAGGAGACAAGTGTGTGCCAACAATGCAGCAGCATCGCAGACTCCTCCCGCACAATCTAGCTAACTCCGGGGGTACCAAGTAATCCGTTTATTTATTTTGACGATGGTGACATAGCCCAATTCCATCAAGTAAGGAAATCACAAGACGCGATTTTTTTTATAAAAAAGTAGTAACTATTTTTCCTCTAGTGAAGCAGGGAAACATTGTCTACCCCCTTCTCAGAATGATGTTCCAGGCCAGAAATCAGATTGGGGAAAATGTAGCCCACGGATCGACACATGAATCAAGCATGGACTCCATCAAAAAGTCAACTACTACACCACAGCCACTTCCTGGTGAATTACCATCCAAGAAGACTAACAGATTCAGTTAGTCAGTTTCCATCCGTCCCCAAGCAGAAGAAGAAATCGGGGGGAAAGGGAGGCGGGGTGCGGACTCGGCACGGCCCGCGTGGGGGCTCACTTCCACTGCAGCTGAAACCCCGCAGCAATCCCGGACGCAACTGCTCCTCGAAACGAAACAGATTCGCAGCAGACTAGACGGAATGGAGAGAAGACCCGGGAGGAAACGAAAGACTTGGCACTGATCCATCGCAGCGAAAACCCTACGGAAGCAAGAAGAACAAAAACGCGAAATGCATCCGGTCCGCCCCAGCAGGTGGGTAGGGTAGGGCTCCTGGCGGAAGGGGCGGGCGTGGAGGGGAACGTTACCTGAAGCCGGGGTGCGGCGGTCGCCGGAGAGGGCCCGATCGGTGGTCAGCCGCCTCGCCTCGCCGCCGCCAGCGGAGGGGGGAGAGGAAGGAACGAGACAATTAGTTGGGCAGGGATGGATTGCAAGGCACGGGCGCACGGCGAGTTGGTTAGGTAGTAGTAGTATTTATTTATTTTGGCGCCCTTTATCTCGTCTGCTGCACGAGAGAGGAAGAGAAGAGAGACGATGGTTGATTGGTTGCGCCCTGTTACGATCTTGGATTTGGGTTGTTTTGTCTGTTTGTTTGTTACTGCAGATTTGATTTCGAGGCGAAGCAATTTTGACATTGAAGAAGGGGAAAAAAAATAGAAGTTCAGATCTGGTTGTAGGCCGAGTGTTCACCAAACGAGGATCGGGGACGTCAGAGATCAGTATAGACGTGTGCATTTTGGTCGGAGGACCTCTGCGCAAGTTGAGTAGCGTTGGCTCTCAGCGTCCTCGTTGCTCGTTGTTCTCTGCTATTTTCTACGTCCCAAATTATTAAAATTTTTGAATTGTTTGGATACATAAAATTTACTTATACATTATCTAAATGTCTCTGGATAGTATAATAAGAATTATACATCTAGAAAAGATAAAATGATTAATAATTCCGAACAGAAGAGTAGTACGGTAGTGTTTGAGACGTTGATGCCCGGGGCACGCGCATCGCTCAGCACAACGGGCACAGGCAGCGCGTGCATATCATGGGGACGCAGGCTACGATCCGGCGGCCGGCTGGCCTGCGTGGCTGCTGCGTCAACGCCTCGAGCCCTCGACGGCACGGCGTTTGTTGCGTGAAGCCAACGGTGCTCACGTCTCGCTGAAAAGGCCAAGTGTCATTCTCCGCATGTTGAGGAACAATTGCTGGTGGGCGATACATGTACGTTGTTATACGGAGCTTATACTGGGGAGAAGCTGTTACAAACGCAATCTCAGAATTTTCACAGGGGAAAAAAGGAAGAGGGAAAGGCAAAGTTGTGGAGGGGGCCTGGATTGCGAGGAACGCCCGGTAAGGTCACAGCCGGCCTTTAGGCTTGTTCGCGGCCCATTCATAGCACGTCGAGTCGTCGACTGAGACAAAAAGAAACAAAAATTCCGTTGCCGGGACTCGAACCCGGGTCTCTCGGGTGAGAGCCGAGTATCCTAACCAGCTAGACTACAACGGATTCTGGGCTGATAACATCGGCAACCAGAAAATATATGTATGCATGTGCACCCGCCCTGCCCTCTTTTTCCCCCCACCTCATACGTGGTTTTATGTAGAGTGTGAGTGGAAAATGGACCACCCGGTACGTGCCTAGCAGCAAGTTCGTTCAGCAAAAATTGTCAAATTGCACTCATGCGGCATATAGCACACTGGACAAGCTAACCAACCAGCATCTCTTGTGCATCCACGGCCCCTTGAGAAAGATCGATCGAAGTGATGGTGCATGCGCGGGCCTATGTATATATGGGCTATGTGGCGGTGGCGGCCGGCCGGCCCAGTCAACTACCGATATCAAGTGCTTGCATTATTGCTGTGGCGGTCGTGTCCATGCGCAGGAGGCCAATTATGTGCAAACAAAACAAGCCGTGCATATGCACATTCATCTGATGATGAGGCTGCATGCTCTGAATTTTAGTTGCTCTATCTCAGCTGCTCACCCACTCGGTACGACCTCTCGCATGCATGTGCGCTAGCTCTGAGCTAGTCTGCGTGAAATGGATCGATCATACATGCACCCATCGATCTTAATTAATGCCATCACATCATTTCGTCCTCACACACATATGTGTATTTATAACAAAAGGGAGCAATGATGTGTTTTCCGGATAGTGGTACTAAAGCGAGGGATATATGTTCCCTCAGCTGCATTTTTAATGAAGCATCTGCAAAACGACTCCATCCATTTCAAATCGTAGATCGTTTCAGCAAATCGTGTGACCTAGTGGTCGAAGAAATTGACTGAATTTGAATCGCTCGTACGCCACGTGTCGTGTGCTGTGCTATATATACTAGGCGAGCAGCAAGTTTGAAGCAGGAATGGCGGGCAACCGCGGCAGCTGTTGGCTGCCAGTAAAATCTCCACACGTTTCTGCTCTTCTTCCGCATCTCCGGTTGGTACTTGCAGTAAACGGTGACGACGACAGTTGGGGGCTCGAAGGACAGTCCGAGGATGATTTCCACATGCCCATCTCACGTACTCCTATCTGGCAGCACGTACCGGTATCAGCGGGGCCCAATCCGAAAAATTCAAAAAGGGGACAGGCGGACGGGTCGTTATTATGGGAACTTCCCTCTGATTTATATGGTCAAATTTTGTATACAAACAACCATATCTTGTTTCCTTCAACCAAATCTCTACGATTTTTATTTATTTTATTTGTCGGCCAGAATATTTTTCTTCTTTGGCGAATCTACAACTACTCCCTCCATCCTATGAAAAGTGCGATTCTAATTTTTTTCGAACAGATTAGTGGTGCCGTGAAAAGACTCTCGTACCCTTATTTGTTTGCCATATGCCAATTTTGGCATGCAAATCAAATCTGACTACTTAATTAAGGTATTTTTTGTAGAAGTGCATTTTTTGTAGGATTTTTTTTCAAATATAGGATTGCACTTTTCATAGGACGGAGAGAGCAACCTTGTACAGAGATCACAGAGATAGGCCGCATAAGGTTGTCCGAAGCATCAGCTCGCCGGAGAAACGGAAACAGTTGAAGTTGGTGAGCTACTATTGGTACGGAGGACAGTGGCAACAAACTATGGGACTGGATAGATGCAGCTCCATCCAGCCTGATCTGATCGCTATGCTCTTACTTTGATCTCAAGCAAAGGCAGCTGATAACTGTTGTCGCTGGTACGTGGACGGTACATGATTCGTCTCTCATCTGCAGAGACTCTGGAAAAAAGTTGGTTACTGTCTTTCGTGAAAGATTCTCATCGATCTTCTAGTGCTCCACTAGTCATGACACATAATAAGTGCAAATTTTACTCTACGGTGTCAAGTAGTAGAATATTATGTGCAACATACTATATGTGCTGGACAACTAGATTCCCTTGCAGTGACTGAAAAGCTTCCCGAACAAAACAAACATGCACGCAGCACGGCAGCAGCACCTTTTTGCAGCACACAAGACAAGAGCTAAATTACTAGTTTAGAAAAATACAAGTACAGTTAGCATTTCCACCGACCATTCTCCAAGGATAAAGAAGGGAGCATACGAGGGGGTAAAGATGTAAAGCGTTAGGATGTATGCAGTCTCTGAATGTTTGCATGGGAAAAAAAATGTAAAAGGGATCAGTCAGAGCCTCAGAGGGATCATCTATCCGCATGGAGGGTGCAGGCGGCAAATTAGCATCATGATACATGTACACACATACATTTTGGACCTGGACATGCCTGTAACATATATAAAACAAAGGCAGCAAGAGTGCAGCGGGATGCAAGCTTCACGTGGCTGCCACCTACTGCGTTTTCATCAGGCCATGACTCATGTGCCCCTCTCCTCATAAAGTTTTAGGCAGCACAAGAAAAGAACTCTCACCACCAGCCTGTAATTTTCAGAGACTAGACTTACGATTATTGCTGGATGGGAATAGTCATCTAACTACCATCACAGCAGGTAACTTTTTTAGGACTGAAGCTTGCACAAATACAGGGGGTTTAAGGGTGCGTTCGTTTCCTAGGGTCTAAAGTTTAGACCCGTCACATCAAAAAGAATCTTATCATTTAGAAGTATTAAATAAAGTTTAATTACAAAACTTTTTGCACAGATGGGTGCTAATTTGCGAGACAAATTTAATGAGCCTAATTAATCCATAATTTGCCACGGTGATACTACAGTAATCATCCGCTAATCATGGACTAATACACCTCATTAGATTCGTCTCGCGAATTAGCCCTGGGGTTCTGCAATTAGTTTTATAATTAAACTTTATTTAATACTTCTAAATGATAAGATTCTTTTTGATGTGACGGATCTAAACTTTAGACCCTAGGAAAGGAAACGAACTAGCTAAGGCTTAAATAACTGGATCGTCAGCTCGTGAGATGTGAGCTTGTACGTATTATCAGAGTATTGTTTTTGGCGCGCACCCTATCCAAGATGCAGCATTTCACTTGGGGGTTTGGGCCCATCAAGGTGAGATTCATTCAAGAACCAAGAGATGGGTTGACACTTCTTTTTTACTGAGTAATTACTTTTCTATAAAGACTTTTAAAAAAGTTTCAAGGAGAAAGCAACCATTGGCCTAGAAGAGTAGGGACTTGAAAAGGACCCATGAATCCTGCATTTCTGTCAAAATCAACAGCAAACTTGTTCTTTTCTGTAAACCAAAAAGGCATGGACCATGGATATTACATTTCCACCATTGAGTGTGACTAGGTACCATAATTCATCAATTTACCATCCATGGTTACTAATCGGTGATTTAATAACCATCCATCTAACTTACCTTTTCCCCTTCTTTTGCAAGGATGAAGCAACAATTTTCCCTTAAATATAAAGTTAAAAGAAATCATAGTTTCTAATATTAGGTCCTGTAAAAAAACAGCAGTTTTGACTTGCAACAAAAAAAAAAAGCAGCTTTCAACCGACAAGTTATGATTTGCAGAGGGAAGGAACCATCTACTGTGCTGACAGCAGAAAAGTACGCAACTGGTAATGTTTATTTAGTGCGCAAAGAATATTACAATGTAAATACCTTTTTCTAAAAGTTATTAGTTCACCTACTACCAATCAAGTTCATTATTTTGGACACTCATCAAATTTGAATAGTTACTACTACCTCTTAAGCTTTCTTTTCTCTGACGAACTACCACCTAGTAAGCTTCTTGATGGTATCTGAATTCTTGACTGGTCAAACACATCAAAACCGGGTCAAAAGCGAGGCTGAGATTGATCGTTAACAGCTCATCGGGAAGAGTCGGTACACTAATCTACTCCACTGATCAATAAAGACATGTACATTTGGATAGATCTCCTCTAGCGTACTCAACGCAATAATCAAATCCAATCAACACCTGCCAAAAGGAACACGAATAGACTAATATAGTCCTGGGATAAAAATTGAAATCATACTGATTCGAAGACATTGAGCCAAAATGTTAGCCCTTTTTTTAAAAAAAATCCATTCAAAATTGCAACAACGATTATTACTGCTGATTATTATTTTTACTTCTGTTACTGGCTTATTGAAATCCAAAATAAATGGAAGAAAGAAAACGCTACATAGAGAAAACCGAGTTTTAATTGGGCATTATAGCAGTGCAATCAACTGATGAAAAATTACAATCTTTTATCGGTAGTAAAATTGGTGTCACCATCCAACGTAAACTTTTCTGTCCTGACGGGTCACTGCCTGCTTAGACATGGCAAACAGCTTGAGCGCGTCAGTATTACGAATTTGAGCTGCCTCCAAACAAAAGGCAAAGATAAAAGGGAAAAGCTAGAGAGAGAGAGAGAGAGAGCAGAGAGAGGGAGGCCATTGATAGAGACCACGAGCTGTTCTAGAAGTCACCGCGCCGCAGCTCAGGGGGACCTGCTCCCTGGATCTCGCCATTGCCATTGCCGCTGCCCCCTACCTACTGCTCCTGCTCCTACACCCCTAGTCCTGCAGGAGTTTTGGATCGCATTGCTTCGTGGATTTCCCGTCTGCGTGTGGGACAGTGTGAGTACCCCCTGTCTCATGATTCGTTTCTGTGATTGTGTTTCTAGAGCCACTGCTTTTGTTTCTTCATCTGGTGTTGATTGACGGAGTGGTTTGGTGCGGCTTCCTGAGAGAAAGATCTCATTTTGATGGTCCGAGCGAGTTATTTTAGCTTGATTTCGGCAGCTAATTAAGCAGCGGCAGATACTCCTGGGCATTTTTCTTCAAGTATCCGCTCTTATTGGATTTCTGGAGTACTCGCAGATTATCTATTCATTTATCGTTTTGCGTCCTTGTTTCTGATTATCTGTTCGGTGTTTCAATCTTCTGGGCATAGTTTTTCCCCTTTCGTAGAGTGAGAAAGTCGGAAAGATTTTGTTTTGATCTGCTAAACAGCTGCAATTGCATCTTAATTGGTTTCGGTCTACTCCAGTAAAGATCTCACGGCGTTTTTTCTCCAAGATTTGCATCTGCATAGCGTCTGTCTCGATGCTGTTGTCTTTTTCTGCATTTGCTCTAGTGGCCGGCATTTCTTTGGCTCTTCGTGCTGCTCCCCTGATCTGGGACAAATTTTGACAACCAGTCCCTTGCTGTCACTGTCTTTTGGCTCTCTGAACAACAGTTGTTAGATTTTTTTAGTTCAATTGTTCGAGCAATTGGCAACTGCATTTCAAGAAATTAAGCTTCCGTGCAGATTTTTTTCCGACGAACCTCCCGTGCAGAATTTGAAAGTGGCCGGGCTATTGTTCAGAGGAATTGGAGATGGAGAAGAGGAATTGCCCTCCATCACCATCACCAAGGTCGACTGAGAAGTCCGGAAGAGAATTGAGATCCGGGGAGGCCAATGGCAGCGCAAATACCAATACTAACACTATCCCGAAAGGTGATAAGGAGAAGGGTGTCAATGTGCAAGTCATCCTTAGATGCAGGTGAAGAGGGTTCAATGGTTCTAATTAGAAGTTCCTTGTAATTTTACTTTTGTTCTCACAATGTATAGTTTGATGCATTCAGGCCCTTGAGTGATGAAGAGACCAAGTCAAATACTCCAGTGGTGATTTCGTGCAATGAGCGCCGTCGGGAGGTTGCTGCCACTCAAATTATCGCCAATAAGCAGATTGATCGAACATTTGCCTTCGATAAGGTACTAGATCACCTTTCTAGTATCACTTTGCTAGGAAATTACCCGAGTGCTTAGTTATTTGACACTTTGAATTTACCTAGTGTTCTTAACTTCATGTTTGCAAGTTTTGACTCAAATTGAGTGATCTCTTTGATTTTGATTAGGTGTTTGGCCCATCATCCAGGCAGAAAGACTTATTTGAACAATCCATCTCACCAATAGTAAATGAGGTCCTTGAGGGCTATAATTGCACTATTTTTGCTTATGGACAAACTGGTACCGGGAAAACATACACAATGGAGGGAGGTGGAACAAGAAAGGTCAAGGTAAATATTTCGTTATTCATATAATTCAAAGTTGTAGCTTTGATGTGCATATTTTTTATCATTAACTAGTTCTTCTAACATCTAGAATGGTGAACTTCCGACTGATGCTGGAGTTATCCCAAGGGCTGTAAGGCAAATCTTTGACATTCTTGAGGCTCAATGCGCAGAGTATAGCATGAAAGTCACCTTTCTTGAGCTTTACAATGAAGAAATCACTGACTTGTTAGCACCTGAGGAACCGAAATTCCCTGTTCCTGAGGACAAGACGAAAAAACCTATTGCCCTTATGGAAGATGGCAAGGGGTTTGTTTTTGTAAGAGGGCTTGAAGAAGAAGTTGTGTACTCCGCTGGCGAAATCTACAAGATTCTTGACAAGGGCTCTGCAAAGAGGCGCACTGCAGAGACATTGCTGAACAAGCAAAGCAGTAGGTCGCACTCCATATTCTCAATCACAATTCATATTAAGGAACTGACTCATGAGGGTGAGGAGATGATCAAAATTGGGAAGCTTAATCTTGTCGATCTAGCTGGTTCAGAAAATATATCGCGCTCAGGTGCTAGAGATGTGAGTAACTTTTGGATTTCATCATAAACTAAAAATAATCAAATACATCCCCTGATCTTTCAAATTCAACGAAGCACTTTTGAGAATGAATTTGCATTGCAGGGCAGAGCGAGAGAGGCTGGAGAAATCAACAAGAGTTTGCTTACGCTTGGTCGTGTTATAAATGCTCTCGTTGAGCACTCTGGACATGTCCCATACAGGTAATTGTAAAGAAATCCCCTGACAGTTTTAACTTTAGTAACATATTCCTAAAGCGAACTTATATTTATATCTATTCGTTTCAGAGATAGTAAACTGACAAGATTACTGAGAGATTCATTGGGAGGGAAAACAAAGACTTGCATTATTGCTACAATATCACCTTCAGTATATTGCTTAGAAGAGACACTGAGCACACTTGATTATGCACACCGCGCAAAAAATATCAAGAACAAACCTGAGGTTTTCATCTCCCTTTTTTTCGATAAGTCAGTCCTATTTGTGCTTCATTGTTTCAGACAGTAAAAACTTCACAATTGATGTTGTAGTCTAACTTGTGCTTACTGTTAAAATCAGATAAACCAAAGGATGATGAAGTCTGCTATGATAAAGGACTTGTACTATGAAATTGACCGTCTCAAACAAGGTTCTTCTTCTTGCAAGTTTTTTTATATCTTGAAGTGATAAGTATCATACATCATCCATTCATTCGGTCTCCTATATGTCTTCAGAGGTGTTTGCTGCAAGAGAGAAGAATGGTATATACATTCCAAGAGAGCGCTACCTCCAAGAGGAAGCTGAGAAAAAGGTTTTTCTTGATTTTCCAATTAAACCTGTATTTGGATTTCTTCAGATAAACTGAACCTAGCTTTATTTTATACATCATCATCTCATCTTTTTCAAATTACCTTTGTCACTTAGGCCATGACAGAGAAAATTGAACGACTGGGAGCTGATTTAGAAGCTAGGGATAAGGTTAGTTTTCTTAGCATATGGAAACAAACAGTTATGTTACTAATGACTGAAATGAGAATATTTCTGCAAAATCTATGACCAGCAATTGGTTGAACTAAAAGAGCTTTATGATGCTGAACAACTTTTGAGTGCAGAGTTGGGTGAAAAACTTGGAAAGACTCAGGTACCTTTCTAGTCTCAGTCATATGGTTTCACATTATCTTAGCAAATATGTTTCTTATCACTTCCGACGTCTCTTGATTGTAGAAAGACCTGGAGGACACCAAGAGTGCTCTGCATGATCTAGAAGAAAAATACAATGAAGCAAAGTCTACTATTAAAGAAAAGGAATATGTTATATTCAATCTTCTAAAATCAGGTTTCTTGAGATCATGTCTTATTTTGTTCTGCTCATTTGTTTTGTTGAGACTTTTTGGCAAGTTTATGTATGCAACTGATATTCAATTTACAACCTTTCAAGGGTTTCATGGTTCCTCCATGCTTGGTTTCAATTAAACAGTTATGTGCTTACTTCTTTTACAATCATTCAATAACCCTTTTTTTTCTGCAGAAAAATCGCTTGTAGACTGTGCATATAACCTTCGTGCGGAATTAGAAAATGCAGCAGCAGATGTTTCTGGACTATTCTCAAAAATAGGTTGGGGACCTTAACTAATTTTTTAGGCCAGGGATCTACCTGATCAACCCAGCTTTCTGACTGTTATGGACATTATTCTTGACTACTTGTAGAACATAAAGACAAGATAGAAGATGGGAACAGATCGCTCGTGCAGAGATTTAGGGCTCAACTCACCCATCAGCTAGATGCCTTGCATAAAACCGTCTCCAATTCTGTCATGCAACAGGAGGACCACCTTAAAGAAATGGAACATGATATGCAATCCTTTGTGTCTTCGAAAGATGAGGTACTTCAGTCCCTTGGTATATTTTTCACTGCCTAATTAGTTGTGTATGGAACTCTATGCAAGAGTATTTATTGATATGCATCAATTACCCATTTTTAGGCAGCACAAGGGCTCAGGGAGAGAGTTCAAAAACTCAAAGTCCTGCATGGTTCGGGTATTACTGCTTTGGATGGTTTAGCAGGTGAAATTGACATGAATTCTCGGACAACATTCGAGAGACTAAATTCACAAGTACAATCACGCACGTCAGCCCTAGAAAAAGTAAGTTCATTTCATTCATCCTAATGAGAATGCAGTGGATTTTGCAACATTTCTGATTGTTCTATCTGTTCACAGTGTTTTGGAGGAATTGCTTCAGAAGCAGATAACTTATTAAATGAGCTTCAGTGCAGCCTAGCGAAACAAGAAGAAAGACTGGCCTATTTTGCAAATAAGCAGAGGGAGGTCTGTATCTTGTGGAAGCGTGGAATCATTTGCTGTTCTCCTAAGCCACTTTCTGTTGTAACTTCTGTTATTGGGCACAGGGACACCTGAGAGCTGTGGAGGCATCACGGTCCATCTCTAAGATCACTGCTGGTTTCTTCCACTCGCTAGATGTTCATGCATCTAAGCTCACCAATATTTTGGAAGACACACAAAGTGTGCAAGATCAACAACTTGTTGACCTTGAAAAGAAATTTGAGGTGATAATTGCACTGACCGTATGCAGTTCATCGGAGGATATGATTTTGCAACATAATATAATTTTATTCTTTTTAACAGGAGTGTGCTGCTAATGAAGAAAAACAGCTTCTAGAGAAGGTGGCGGAGATGCTTGCAAGTTCCAACGCACGGAAGAAGAAGCTGGTGAGGATTATCCATTGCTTCCCTTGTTTTCTGCCCATCGGATTAACATAATCTAGTGTCTGATGTGCATGAAAAGGAGTGTTCTGATGGATGGATAGCCTTAACTATCACACCACTGCTACACACTATTGATCATGGGCATGCTTTGCAGGTCCAAACAGCCGTAAGTAGCCTTCGAGAGAGTGCTGTAAACAGGACAAGTCACCTGCAGAAAGAAATTTCGACGGCCCAGGACTTCACCTCATCAGTGCGGGAAAAGTGGGGCTTTTACATGGAAGAAACCGAGAAGAATTACATTGAGGACACCACTGCAGTTGATAGTGGAAGGTCTTGCTTGGCCGAAGTGCTTGTAGAATGGTCAGTACGGCATCATCATGTGATGGTGGTTCGTTGTGCTTTAAATTGTGGATGTTTTGAAATTTTACATTCACTTGGAAATTTGTTGCAGCAAGGCGAAGACGACCATGGGCGCACAACAGTGGAAGAATGCAGAGGATTCTCTTTTCAGCCTTGGCAAAGGAAATGTGGAGTCTGTAGATTCTATAGTCAGGTATGAGGTTTCAGAATAATAACTGACAAGGGGTATCTCAAATTTGTCTCTTGAATTTGAATTCAATGGTAGGCAACCAGAATGTGTTGAAGTGCTGTGTGTATGTTGACAGGACCGGAATAGAAGCCAACCAATTGCTACGTTCCAAATTGTCATCTGCAGTATCGTCAACTCTTGAAGATATTGATGTTGCAAACAAGGCGCTCCTTTCTTCCATCGACAGTAAGACCACACTAACTTTGCCTACTAAAGTGCATAGCATAGCAGGAACGATTCCCTTTTTCTTATGACAAATTCCTGCCCTCAGGCTCATTAAAGCTTGACCATGATGCATGCGCAAACATTGGTGCGATTCTTACCCCGTGCCACGGGGAAATGAGGGAGCTGAAGGGGGAACATCACCACAAGGTTGTGGAGATCAGTGAAAACGCCGGGAAATGCCTGGAGGAAGAGTATCTGGTGAGCAGTCATGAAAAGCAACAGGTAGTTAGGAAAATGCATGTGCTCCTGATCTCCAACTGATGAAATTGCCACTGTACCTTGAAAAATGACAGGTGGATGAGCCGTCGTGTTCGACACCGAGGAAAAGGCAGATCGACCTGCCAAGTGTGGAGTCGATAGAGGAGCTGCGGACCCCGGACTACGATGAGCTTCTGAAATCGTTCCGGGAGTCGAGAGGTACCTGGAAGCAGGCAAATGGAGGCAGCAGACATTTGCCAGAGGCAGCGCTGGAACCTCTTATAGGAAGAAATTAGATTTATGAAAAGTTTGTACAAAAAAAAAAGAAAGGCATTTGTTTAGATTACCTTTTTCCCATATTGCTGTTGATAGTGGTATTGGATTAACTGCTGCTGTTGGTGGTCGAGCTTTTTGTTCTTAGGGTGGCTTGCATGTATAGTGTGGCATATACCTGCTATCGCATCGTTGAATCTGAATATCTGATGTAACATATGCGAGAGTTCATCAGGTGTCGTCAGTTCTTTGTCAGTGGTTACGTGTTAGTTCTAGATGGCATCAAGTCATTCATATGGTTGCCGTCATAAAAATGTGTGAATTTGTGACACATAAAAATGCTACATTCATCTCTAATATTTCCATAACTATAGACTTCACAATTTATTTGTTCAAACTAACACTTGTTATCGACCTCATAAATTGGCACTCGTGTCTTACAGTGTGTAAGCTAGAGAAGAAATGTCATCAGACGGTAACGGTCGCTTCGCTGGCTGCTCTTCCCAAGGGCATCGAGGCAGCATGGTAACAAAGTATACATAATTTGTGACAGCTGCTGCTCTCAGCAGTAGTTAACATTACCTCGGTTTTTCATGACAGCGCCATTCGTATGTGCACTACTGAACTTTCTATATCATTTCATCCGAACATGAACACACAAAGTACATGAGATGCCTAACAACTTCACATTAGAATTGCGGCATAGCAGCTGCACAAGACCACTAGAAAAAAGAGAGTAATAAACTACAGAAACTCATTTAAATTATGACAAGAATGTACAGGCTATCTCAACTACAAAAGATTGATTCTGGCGGAGTCTGAGGCCTCATATAATGATGCTTGCTATGGTGTCCATGTCCAAACATATAGCAACAAGATGAACACTGCTTTCTAGTTTCTACCCTGCAAAACAAAAGAAGCTGTCACATGGGCAGCAGGGTTTATATAGTCTCATGGTTAAAAGACACGTGCAGTTTTCAGAATATTTTCGGAAACAATTAAGTAGGTAAAGAGTCCAACCAAATGAAAAAAAAATAAAAATCTATTCAAATGACAGTGAGCAGAATGAGGATGGATGCAATCAGAGAAGTCCTTCCCCCACTTGATATTTGCACGAGCTATTTGTAATCATCATGTGAACTACATAAACATATATTTGCAGGGAACTACATGATCTTAAACTGCTCCAAGCAACACTAACTAATGAACTGGAGAATAGAGATCTCAGAATGAAGCAGGACTACCACATCCTGACTATAACTAAGTGTGGCCTGCACAATAGTGCATCAAACATATAATTACGACATAGGAGATATCACTTCAATGCTAACTTTATGTAGGAAATAATACAATTCAAGTAACATATCGATAGAATAGTCTCCCTCTTTCACTGAAAAAACTGTAACCAATATCTGAAAAGAATGTTGCCTATTTCACAACAATCGTTATAAGTACAGGCCCAACTATGATAGCTACGGACCAAAGTAGTGTTAGAAAATCTGTTTGGACACAAAGCACTGAATTATAAGATGATATCCAGCAGAAAGTATAACAATTTCACTATAAAACAGACTGAGCTGTGCTAGGAGAAAAATAGGGTAGCATAAAACCATCTAAGCATTTCTAGTTTACATTACTGCAGTGTAAAGAGAGAGAAACAACAGTAACAACGAAACAAATTCTCATAATAATAGCCAACTGAAGCACTAAGAATAGATGGCACAGGTGAAATGTGATTTCTGCAGAAATTACCTATGCTGACGCTTCAACACATGTGCTGCTCACTGAGCCATGATGTTATTATTATTCATGACAGGGTAGCATCCATGCTGGTGTTCTCAGGAAGTGCCGTGCTGTTTTTATTCTGTTCTGGGACTGACTGCCAACTTGCTGGGTTATCATCAGCCCTGCTGCCTGGTTTTGCATCTACTGAATTCGAACCAGCATCATCTGGTCTTGCATCAATGTAAACAACTCCAACTGATTCTTCGTAATTTTTTGATGATGGAACATTAAGATCAGGATCACCCTCGAGGCCACCACAAGATGGATTCTGAGTTGCATTATCTCCCTCATCGTTAGCTTCTCCTGATACTGTAGGATCGCCATGGTCTGTCTTTTGCTTTTTTGCATTGTTCGCCAAAGGGGTGCCAGTGCCATCATCATCAAAATCATCGTTTGCTGCACCTGGCTCTGCCGGATCAGAGGGATCTTTCCTCGGTCTCTTCCATTTTTTCGTAGATGACGTGCCATCATCCTCAAAATCTTCCTCCTCCCTACCCCTGTGTAGATAGGTCCACAATTTTTTGTCATTATCATACAGTACGCAAGGATCACGTTCATAGTGCAAGCGATCAAGAGCACCGCTGACGACTTGATTAATAGCAGCCTCTTTATTGGCTTCTTCATGGTTTAGGTATTGTGAATCTCTGAGTAGTGTGCAGACATCAGCTCTAGTTCCAGTTCTTGCAGGCAACCTAGAAGCAGCATCTCTTACAAGACAGAGGATAGTAACATGTGGCGGACGATCAGGTAAGAGCATGGGGTGACCCCTAGCTTTAGCAGTGGGCTTTCCACCTCCTCTTCTCAAGGGAGCAACTATAGACTTCTCCCCATCAGCAGCAGTATAGCAAAAGGCTCTATCAGGTATGGAGTACCTCAAAAATTCCTCACGCTGGAAATATGCCCTTGCTTCGTCTGAGCTTGGGCTTATTGTGTTAAGACTTTTCTGGGCTCTAAGCTCCTTGAATCTTTCCTTCAAATCCAAGTTTGCAGGATTTGGTGGTGGAGGTGGTGGAAGGGATCCTATCTGCTTGAGGGTTTCCTGACCACTTTTCAGCCAATTAGAAAATGCATCAACCAACTTCACAAGCATCTTGTGCGGTATACACCATGCTTCTGCAGAAGTTTCTTCATCAGGATCATCATATGATGAAACAGAAGGTACTGGACCAACCCAGAACCAACTTTTGTTTGACTTTTCATAGGCAACTAGTGCTTTCCAGCTCTTTGCACCTAGAGGAGCTGTTCTAGATGACAGTACCTTCAATACTCCTCGAACTAAATCCTGGAGGGGCTCCTGGGTTTCAAGTATCCTAGGATCTCCAGGATTTGATCTAATTCGATTGACGATCTCTTGAACAGTAAGTGCTAGTGAATTGCTTGGTACATTCTGCTCTGCGGCACTGGCATCTGCACCATCAAGAACCTGTTGAGCTTGTTCTGTCATACTTTGTTCTTGAGGCGTTTTGTTTTGCTCTTCATTGTTGAACCATTTTTTGCCGTCCTCTCCATCAGGTTGCTTCGCTGCTGCTGGAGTATCCTCAGCAGGAGAGACCATAGCCTTCTTTACAGCAGTTAAAAGATGTACAACGGAGAATGAAAAGCCGGTATGGATAGTTGGTGATATTGGTACATACTTCTTCTTGGGCTTCTCAATCTTCTCAGGCTCTACTGCTACTACATTATCTTCCGGCACATCAGCAGCTGGTTCTGCTACAGTAACTGCGTCTGTGGTGCTCTCTGGCTTCTTTTTGCTTTTCTTCTTCGAGCCACTGATGTTGTCGGCCATTTTTGGACCAGATGGCACATGCTCACTGTGCTCATCCAGGCTAGGAACTTCAACTCTTCCTTTTGTTTTTTTGGACCCAGAGCTACCACTTACTCTTTCAGTACCACCAAAATCACCATTAGAATCTTGGATTGCATGGCCTGATTTACTGGCAAGCCTTTCACTTTCTGTTAGCCTGAATGAATCATTGGCATTTTCATTGATTTCATGCAGTTCGGAGTTATCATGAACATGTGTTTCCAAATTTGCCATCCCTTTCCGCTTCCTTTCACCACTGGCTGCTGGAGGTTTCATGACATCACTAATCTGTTCCGTCATCTTCACATCCACATCACGTAAATAACCAGCCTCTGAAACCTTTCCTTTGAATCCTTTGCTCCGAGAGGGTTCTAAATCTGCACCAGCAGTAGGATAGTTCATTTTGACCACTTTAGAAAGTTTTTTTGACTTTTTGACACCATGTGCTTGTCTATGAAATCCAGAATGGTGATGCTCTGGCTTCCGTTCAAGAAAATGCACGTCCCCACTATCTTCAAACTGTTCTGATGAATCAGATTCTGTCTCCTCACTTTGAGAATAGGCAGCATTGCCCCTGGAGTGTTTCTGGCTAATCCTATCAAATTGGCTACTGGATTTACCTGCCATCTTCACCTGTGATATCTTGCTTCTAGGGTCTGACCCAATGCGAGCATCATTAGTCTGTTGCTCGATGCTTTTATAGGACTTAACCTTCAGACCATAGCCAGCTTGATCTTTCCTGCTCCTGTAATCACCTGCCAACTTCCCTTTTTGCCAGTCATCTACTTGGCCAGTGTGGGTACTAGCAGTCCAGTGCATTTCATCCCCTGTTAGTGCTTTACTCTGCACACCTTTTCCACCCTGTACCCAGTCCCTCTCCGAGTACCTTGCATTCCTTCTGGTGTCAAAATATGGAGGATCATATGCTGCTGCTAGAGTGACTCCCTGATTAGGACCGGGATTCCTGCCATAGTAGTATGGAGAAGCATTATTGTTATCATGGTAGTTGTTTCCGTACAGATTGCCATCATAGCTCGTAGTCAATTCCTTCTTCTTTACTGGCTTCGGCAGCAGCCTCGGAAACCGAGTTCTGGACGAATCCCGTTCATATCCTAGCTCCTCCGAGTAAAGGCCATCTATGCTCCTATGAAGCTTCCCTCTATGTGTGCCCGAATCATATCCATACACATTGTCTTGACGAGAAAGCGCTACTGCAGCATCACGGCCAGACCCTTCCCCATACTCTTCATCAACTCCTTTCAGCATATTCACCCGCAGCAAGCCTTTAGACCTCTCCTTCGCTAACTTCCCTGCCTTCTTCTGTCCAATCTTATCTAGCTTCAGCTGATTTAAGACCTGTTTCCCAGACTCCCTGCTCCCCGAATCAGTCTCTGACCCAGATCGCCAAGCCAAAGCCAAAGCTTTTCTCTGCTGCTGCTTTGCCTTCAAAGCATCCAACATCCTCAGCCTCTCATCAAGGCTGTACCCCTCACGGCCCTTCCAGCAATCCTTGATCTCCCACAGACCCCGCACCATTGAGTTGTGGTAGCTCTGCAGCCAGTAGTAATGCTTGCGCCGCTCCGCAAAGCGGGTGCCACGGCGGTACAGGTTGACCCTGGGGTCGCACAGCCCCCCTTTGAGCTGCTTGAAGAGGGCGGCGAGGGGGCTCCCAAAGTGGAAGTTCTGTCCTGAGAGGAGCTCAACTAGGGTGCGGGCAAAGGTCTCCTGGTCCATGTCGGGCAGCAAGGCGGCGAGACGGATTCGCTCGTCCTCGCTAAGGAGGGTGTTCCAGGCGTCGAGCGAAAGCACATCACTGAGGCCGGCGAGGTCGTAGAGCTCCAGCGGCACGGCAACGCTCTGGTCCCCAACCTGGCACATCTCGGCGCCAGGCTCCCCGAGCTCCGTGACCTCCAGCTCGTCGGAACCCATCCCCGAGTCCCCCTCCTCTTCCTCCTCCTCCAGCTCCAACTCCTCCTCGCCTAACTCATCCTCCGCCTCCTCTGGTTCCTCACCTCCGCCGCCATTCTCCTCCTCCTCCTCCTCCCCCTCCTCCTCCTCGCCGCCGGAGAAGCCGTCGGCCCCGGACTCCTGCGACGGCGTGGCCCGCGACTCCTCGTCGTCCTCCGTGGCCTCCGGCGAGCCCTCCCCGCCGCCGTCAAGCCTCGGGAGCCGGACGCCGGCGCCGGTCCTCACGATCGCCATAGGGCTTCCCACCTACGCCTCCACACCAAAAAGACACCGCCACAAAGCCAAACAGTTAAAACCCTAGCCCCCAATCCACTCCATTGCCAAGAAGCAGCAGGAAGGAAACGAGCGGAGCGCAAGAACCGAGCAGGAGAGAGAGAAAACTCACCGGAACCACCCGGGCCTAGGCGGAACACGCGTGTACGCGGATGCAGCGAAACCCTAACCCTAGCGCGCCGATTCGGAGGGGACGGGAAGGAAAGGGGGGAGGTGGGGCGACCGGCCGCGTGGGGCGGAGGGTAAATAGTGGGGTGGGGGAGGAAGACGACGGCGACGTGGCGCGCGCGGGGGCCGTCGGATCGGGGGGGAGCCGCCGCGGGGTGGGGGTGGCGGCGGGTGGGAATAGGGCGCGGGGGCAGGGGGCGGGCCGCAAAAGTGTCCTCGTGTGTTTTAGTCGGTCCGCTGCGGAGGAGGAGACGGAGGGGAGGAAGAGGAGAGGGAGCCGACCGAGAGGAAGGGGAAGCCCGCCAGCCGGCGAGCGGGCGCAGGGCCCGGTAGCCCGGGTAGGCTGGCAGGTGGGACCCGATGACCATCCTACCGGGTTCCCGGGTTTGCGCGGGAACTTAAGCATCGCGTGCTACTGCTTTGGTTGATGGTAATTTGGGAACTACGGTTGACACGGAGCCAGCAAGCAGATCAACGCGAAACAAACGTTTAGTTATCTCGAGTGAGTGCCATTATGGTTTTGTACCTCAAAAGGTGTATAAGACACTGAATTTGTTTGGTTTTTCTAAATCACTCTAGTTGCTCATCCTTCTGCTATTTATCTTATATTCTCATATCAAACTATTACATGACTTCAATTTAAACCTCGATTATCTTCTTTCTTCGTCGTATATGTCCCATTTGCTTAAAAACAAACGGTTGTACCCAAAACCATTTTCATAGGTGAAGAAAATTAACACGACCTTTCCTACGTAAATTTTGTGTAGGGATAGAATAAGATAATTGAGCATGTCATGGCTAAAGCTCGGTGGATCCCAAACACTTAAAAAAAATATGATTTGTAAATTATAGCATTTTATTTTTTAAAGATAACCGAAAAAGTTTTTTTAATTAAAACTGTTATGTTGAGCATATCTTGCGATGTTTTAATTGAAATTTTTGTGTTGAGAATATCTTGCTGATTTTAATTAGTTATCTAATGAGTTTATTTTGTTCCTATGGTAAATATTCTATGGCACTAGAGCGAAATGCTCTCTATTATATTACTTGAGATACATAAGACATTAAGGCAATGATGAAGACCGTTTTGTGTCGTAGGCTAGTAGCTGAATAAATGCATGTACCTCTCCCCTAAACCACCAACTAATCCTTCGCGCCAAATCTGGACCGTTGAGCTTTCGTATCAGACGGTCTCCATACCCCGTCTCCGCCTCAGACCATCCCAATTCTCCGTCTCGATCCAATCCATGTCCGCCGCCGCCGCCGCCGTCGCCCCCGCCGTCGCCGTCGCTACCCCCACTGCCGGCGGCGACTGGACCGTCGTCCGCCGCCGAGGCCGCCGACGAGGCGAGGCCCCACCCACCGCTTGCCAGCCCGACGCTCCTCCGCCTCTCCCCGTGACCCCAATTCCCTGGGTCCCCTCCGACCCCTCCCTCGACCCCGCGCGCGTCTCCCGTCTCGTCGCACGCGCCCACGCCGCCATCTCCCGCGTCGCCGACTCCCGCCTGTACCGCCGCCTCCTCCTCCCGGATTCCCCGCTCCGGCGCCGCCTCGCCCTCCTCGCCCCCGCCCGCCTCTCCCTCCTCGGGGTCGGCAGCTTCGAGTCCTCCCCCGCCGCGCGCCTCCAGCTCGCGCTCGCCGCACTCCTCCGCAGGGACTTCCTCCCTGACGCCGCCTCCGCGGACCTCTTCGATCCCGTCCTCTCCGCCGTCGAGTGCGCGGCCGCCGCCGAGCTCGGGTTCTCCGTCCCGAGCCTCGATGACGGGTGCCGACGCCGCGTGGAGGAGCCCACGCTCTTCTACATGCCCCACTGCGAGGCGTCGCTCTACGACGCGCTCCTCGCCGCCAACTGGGAGTCACCCGCTCAGCTCCGCCGCGTCTGCGTGCTCGGCAACAGCTTCCGGCGGTACGCACTGCAGACCGAGGACAACCGCTCGGCCCCCGCCGCCAAGGCAGCGCATGTCCTCGCGGCCAGCCGGTTCGCGTGGGGGGAGCGGGTCGGCGAGACTGGGGATTTGGATGACGAGGATTGGTTCGCCCGCGCGTTCAACGAGACGAGCTGGCATTTTTTCGAGGTGGACGACGACGTCGACTTGGCCGCCTGCATTGCTGGTGGAAGGAGATAAGTTCCAAAGCTCTGTCCATGCCTTCATGGAGCAATTGTGAACCTGTATGTTGTGTTTTGCTTGATCGGGTGCAATGTTGATCAAGGTTTAAATTCAATTTTTATCAACTATATGTGGTTCTCTAGTGGATGCAAAGTTGCATATTGACTGCTATTTTCATTCTGCTCAGATATTCAAGGAACACCATAGGCACTTCTATTTTACTGTTTTTAAAATAACTAGCTGGAGAGCTTGAATTGTAGTGATGTATTATTAGAATTTAGAGGCAGAGATTGAGTTGGATCACCAGTAGACTAAAGCTTAGCATCAGGTTCGGAGTTGTGCCACAATTTTCTAGCAGTGATCAAGATCTAAAAGTTACATTTTGACAGTATCTGAATTTCGGTTTTATTATTATGTAACCTACTATTTAGCTATTTATTCGGGCTAAACGGCCATTTAAACAGGTTAAACGGTCATTAAACGGACTAAACGACAGATTAAATGGACACGGTAGTTAGCATGTAGCGTTTACACGATGTGTACACGGGCTAAATGGCCATGTAGGCAAACAGTATTGGTAGATGACAATGCGGGTTCTTTTTCAAGGCAACAACACTACCTATGTTATTAGAGTCAGGGAAAAATTTAACAGGAAGACCCTTACTCCTGGCAAAGTTGAGTACTGTTAATCAACTGAAAGCCGCTAAAAATCTATCTGAAAGCGGGCTGATGCAAAATATGAAGTAAAGTTTACATCAGTTAGAGCTCAAGCTACTGGATGAACTTTCAAAAGACAACTGCCGAGTGCCGGCTGGGACCAGCTTCTTTTCTTCTTCGGATGTAAAACCCTCTGTGATGAGGGTTAAGAGTTAAGATATCAGTGCCGTTTGCAGACTTGTTTTTCGGAAAGGGTACTCTGCTACTCCTACCTGTCCGAATGTTTCAGGACATGTACTGTCTTAGTGTTAAATCCTATCAGCTGCTCCTGTTGGAAAAAGAAAAGAAATTTGCACCTGTTCTCAGCGATTTTTTTTCCAGATCATATTTTGGGTTGCATGGAGTGTAGGATCTCATGCCATTTAGGATACTGATCTGCAGAGTTGAGACATAAAACCTTGCACTTGTTCTCGATCAGTGTTGCTCCCCCCCCCCCCCCCCCCCTGCTTCCATCATTTGTGTCTTCTTACAGTACTGTCAGGCATGGCAAGTGATTTATACTTTATATATGTATAGGAACCAACATGAAATCTTTTTTCTTGGTTCAACTGCTAGAAATACTGATATTATGATATCTAAGTACACATGTAAACATTTTGAGCGATATTGTAATCACTAGGAACTTATCTCGCTCTCGCCAGTTACTGGATGCTGGAAAGTGAAGCTGTTGCGGCAATGGTTTACTGAGCCAGATTACGAAGGATCCACACACTTGTAAGCATATCATTTCAACTGATTGCCTGTATAGTGGAAACATACTCATTCTCCAAGCTGACAACCTGATGTAGAAACCGGCTGGCAGCTTCATGGGAGCCCTAGCCCAATGTTGGTTACGGTTGCATCTGTACCTTTTTTCCCGAGTTTTTTTTAAAAAAAGGGTTAAAAAAATTTAAATTCGAAAAAGGGGTGCCGGTTTGGAAGAATTCGAAAAATAGGTGCCGTCCGCCCGTTGGACGGGCAACGGGCGGGGGTCGAAAAAAAGCGAACAGGCCCCAGGGGAGGGGTCTCTTCGCGAAAGAAATCTTTTCTTATTCGCGAAGAGGCCCCTGACGCGGCATCCCGCCCGTCCAACGGGCGGGAGGGAGGCATCCCGCCCTCCCAACGGGCGGGAGGTTCCCCCGAGGGGCATCCCGCCTTCCCAACGGGCGGGACGTCCCCCCCCCCCCCCCCCACTATTTAAGCTCCCCACCCACCCCTAATTCTCATAATATTCAGCAAAAATCAACAAAAATAGAAAGGGAGGAGAGAAAGAGAGGAGAGGAAGCGGCGAAGCCCTGTCGACACATCAGTTTGGAGGTATATTCTCGTTATAGTCGTATAATTATCAATTGTTTTTACGAATATTTGTTAGGGTAGTTATACGTAGAATAGTTTTCAGTATTTTCAATAGCTTTTAGAAATATTTATTTTTTAGAAATATTTGTTAGTGTAGTTCTATTTTAAATAGTTCTTAGTATTTTCAATAGTTTGTAGATATATTTCTTATGGTAGTTATATTTTGAATAGTTTTTATAGTTTCAGTAGTTTTCAAATATATTTCTTAGTGTAGTTATATTTTGAATAGTTTTCAGTATTTTCAATAGCTTTTAGAAATATTTGTTAGGGTAGTTATATTTTGAATAGTTTTTAGTAATTTTAATAGTTTTTATATACATTTCTTAGGGTAGTTGTGTTTTGAATAGTTTTTAGTATTTTCAATAGTTTTTAGGAATATTTCTCAGGGTAGTTATATTTTGAATAGTTTTTAGTAATTCAATAGTTTTTAGATATATTTCTTAGGGTAGTTATATTTTGAATAGTTTTTAGTATTTTCAATAGCTTTTAGGAATATTTCTTAGGGTAGTTATATTTTGAATAGTTTTTAGTAATTCAATTGTTTTTAGATATATTTGTTAGGATAGTTATATTTCGAATAGTTTTTAGTATTTTCAATTGTTTGTACGAATATGTGTTACGGTACTTATATTTTTCATGTAGATATGGCGTAGACACCGGAGCTCCTTGACGCGAACACCGACGAACGGCACATATCGTACCTGGCAGCGGTGGAGGGGCAGGAGCTTCACGAGTTGCGCCCTCGTGTAGCAAAGGAGTTGTTGCACCTGGACGACCGGTGGCTTGACAGGTGATACTTTGTATTTTTTTACGGAACTAATGTATAGCTTGTACGACAATTGTAACAACAATGCAAAATATACAATGCAAAATATACAGGTTACGTGAGGCTGGTTTGCTGCCACTCGCACGTATGCTTCAGGTCGGCGACGGCCAAGACGGTGGCGCCAAGAAGCGGATGCAGCTCGACCGCTCTCTACTTGCGGCATTGGCGGACAGGTGGCGTCCGGAGACGCACACGTTCCACTTGCCGTGCGGGGAGATGGCCCCCACGTTGCAGGACGTGTCATACCTGCTCGGGCTTCCCATTGCGGGTGAAGCTGTTGGCCCGATTGTCGTGCCACCTTTCTGGATGGCGGAGCTTCAGGAGCGGTTTGGTCCAGTGAACCCGCCACTTTTTGTGAACGTACCGGTCGCGCCCGGCCCCGCCAACAGTTGGGTAATACAATTTAGGGTGAGTACAAATATTTTTTAATTAATTTAATTGAATCATATGTGACTACCTCTAAGCATTGAACAAATATATTTCAGGCTCAGGATCTCCACCCTCTGGCTGGGCAGTACGAGGTGTCGCGCTGCCTGGAGGCATATCTGTTGTAGTTGTTCAGCTGGACTTTTTTCTGCAACTCTAGCGGGAATTATGTGGATAAGGTTCTCATCCAGTACGCGCGCGCGATTGCGGATGCGGAGCCGGGCCAGGTACCTGCGTGGAGCTAGGGATCGGCAGTGCTTGCTGCCACGTACCGAGGCCTTTGCCAGGCGTGTTTCAAGACGGAGAGGACCGCCGTCATCACAAGCTGCCCACTTCTGCTGCAGCTATGGTCGTACGAGCGATTCGCCATAGCATGCCTCCTAATCAGCGAGGAGCCTTATCCGCCCAAGATGTATGGGATGTGGCACGAGGATAGCCCCACGATGGGTTCGCTTTGGACCGATCGACGGGTAAGCTCTTTAATTAACTGTTGTACGTTTCTGTATATGCAAAGTACCGATGCAGTTGTGTAATTTTGCAGATGAGCTGGGCACATCGGCAGGTCCGAAAAGCATACCCGCAGTTCGTGTCCGAATTTGATCGGATGCGGCCACAGGATGTCATCTGGACCCCGTACACCGCTGCGGCTATCAAGACACGTGCGCCGCACGGGTTGTCCTCTCTCTGCACGCGTGACGAGGCGTACTGGCTCACAAAGGCAAACCTAGTGTTCGATATTATCGTCGAGCCGTACTGCGTCGAGCGAGTGATGAGGTGCGTCGAGCGAGTGATGAGGCAGTTCGGGCGACGACAGCACTTCCCTCTCCTACCTCGAGCGTTCCAGGCCGTGCCGCGCAACGTACACAAGTAAGTTTGTGATAACTCGTTTTGTATTAATTATGTAATCGTTATCATAAAGTAATATTGTCTTTCAAATGTTTGCAACAGATATTCGCGCAGGGGATATCATGCTAACAAGGTCAACTGGGTCGTCAAGCTGCAGGAGTACGTAGAAGGGTGGCTTGACGCACGTGACGATGTGTGGGACGAGCCGCAGCCACACACGGAGGTGTCATACAGCGCATACCTCAGCTGGTACCTCCTTCGCACGCGTCCGTACGGTACTCTTTCACGTATTGATGACGCCGAGCATCAGCACCAGCCGACCATCTCGGACACGTATCCCTCATACCGTGACCAGGCACAGCGTGGCGCGGTACGTCTTTCGCAAATTGAATTATTAAATTTTTTTTATAAAAGATCGATAACAATATTACTCTGCTTCCCATTACGTATGCAGATCGATCTGATCAACTTCGCGAAGGTCGAAGCTTCATCTCAGATCACGTTGCTTGAACGTGGAGTACGTGTGCCGGAGGCACAGTACAAAGACAGCTTGCGTAAGATTCAAGACAATTTGACGCGAGCGTTACGTACACTGACGTGTCGCGGCAGAGACGACGTGGGGGCCTCCAATTCATCTCATGCGTCTGCCCACGTGTACACAGCTGGCCCGTCGACCTCTGCAGCACCGCACGCAGCGTCCAGCGGTACTGCCGCTAGTTCAAGCTGTAAGTCCTTTATAATTGCTATTTCGATCACCTTTAATTTACACGACTAATTTCGTTTGTTTCTATAGTCATGCACTCGAGAGCATTGGGACCTCCTCCTGCAAGAATGGAGCCTCAGACGTTTGGCGCCTATGCTCCAGGAACGTCTCTCCCGTCGGGTTCGACGCCAGCTGCTCCGTACTCTCAGGACTATACTCAGCATGTATGGTCGATGGGAGCTTCTGCACACGGTGGTCCATTGGGTGTGCCGGACTGGGACGACTGGGAGGGCGGCTCCGCCACTTGGTCGGAGTTGGTGGGCGGCGGCGCCGGGCCTGACATCATTGGTCCCTCCCAGACGTATGACGCTCCAGGTGCACAGTCCCAGGATGACCCGTTCACACCTGCACCTCCTGCGCCTCGTCCTCACCGTGCTCCAGATGCATTTACGTACTCGGAGGACCACATACGCCGACGGGCTAGGACTAGGGGGGAGGACGAAGAGAGCGCGAGGTCCGGGACAGGCGGGGTAGATACTCCTGATGCGGTGGACTTTTTATATTTAAACTATTTTTGTATGATACTATTTTCTTTTTAATTGGTTGACGTATCGTACTATGGTAATATTTGGACTCTACGTTGCAAAACGTTATCGTTTAATCATCTTCATACGAGGGATACAGTACTCTTCTTCGTAAAATTGAATTAAAATTTTATATGTATACAAAAGAGTATGGCGAATAAATATTGTATTTGAAAAATTTCTGAATTTCAAATAGTTTGTAAACCATAAATTCCAACACAACATAACAATTCCAATAAAATATAACAAAAATAATAAGCAGCAGGGGGACCTCCCGCCCACTGGCCGTGCTGGAGGCCTCCCGCCCGCTGGCCGGGCGGAAAGCCTCCCGCCCGCTGGCCGGGCGGGATGCCTGCCTGAGGGACCTCTTCACGAATAAGAAACTTTTCTTATTCGCGAAGAGACCCTCGGGAGGGGCCTCGAAATATTTTTCGAACCTCCCGCCCGCTGGTGGGGCGGGAGGTCCTCGGCTCCACGCCTCCCGCCCGATCAACGAGCGGGAGGTACCCATTTTCCGAATTGTTCCAAACCGGCACCTTTTTTCGAATTTAAATTTTTTTAACCCTTTTTTTAAAAAAGATCCTTTTTTCCCAGTCTGCCGGATCAAAGGGCCACAAAAACAAGCCCATGGTTCATATCAGCCCAATTAGGGACCGAGCCCTTACAGAATCCATGTAAGGCCCAATGCTTCGTTTGGCAACAGCCTGTTCTTGCATGGTAAGGCCCAATGCTTCGTCTGTCGTCCTCTTCTTCCCGATCTCAATTCTCCTCCATTACCAAGGTCATCCTCTCGAAGGATGAATTCTAGACTTGGGCAAAATAGGCTAGGATCGAGCCCCGTAGGCCGAGCTCGACCCTACGTTGGTTTAGATCCGGGATTATGCTAATTTTGATCGCCTGAAGAAAAATAGAGGCAGCTGAAATAATTAAATCAATTGCTTTAACCCTTAAAGGCTGGACGGCCCAGCCTAAGGTCGAGCCTAGCCTAATGGAGTTATTGGACGAATGTAGACACTGATTTTTTTTTAGGGAAACTACGGCGGGCAAGCAATGTAGACACTGATTCATCAAGGATCGTCCCCGTCCTCCTTGACATTTGTTGGAGAAGAATGATGACAACAACACCCACGCAACCGAAACGACGATGGTGGCAGCTCACACACTAGTGAAAAACAGTAATTTGAGAGGACCATGGTCATGATATATTAATCAGAGCATCTCCAATATATTACTTATCGCTCTCTCTAATACTAAAAAATTGATATTTTGGTGATTAGAGGTGCTCCAGCAGATTACCAATCCAATCCCCAGTACCTTTTTTTTAATAATCACCAAAACACACCTCCCACCCACCTAAATGAAGGGATTCATCCCTCTATTCTATTCTTGGTGATTGAATTTAGGTAGTCTGCTGCAGCAACCATTACCAAAAATACAAAAGTAGTTATCGGTAGTGGAGAGAGTGTGTGTTTTGGATGTAAGGTATGAGTAATCTGTTGGAGATGCTCTCACAGCTGGCTTGTATTCGTTACTATCTCGTGATATGTCTCGTTAATTACCTTTATCATTATGGCGTTCGTAGCAATAATGTGGTGCCATGCACGCAGGGACTGAAAACATCTAAGGAATTTGGTACACATTGTTATGGCAGCATCTATTCCACTGTTTAATTGTATTACTGTACCCTGCCGCTTGTGCTTCATTGTACAATCCGTGTGCCCCACTGATTGGTAGGCGTGTTGCATTAGCTGGATCGGATGGTCACACTTAACTGAGCTACAGCTGCCTTCGATCGATCCAAGCCCAAGTCAATGCGTGACAGTATTGTTAATAATTCTCGCTTCATATATCGGTCAGTGGAGCCAGACGAGCGAGGCTCGATCGTCGTCGCTCGACGAGTAGGCCTGCTGCCTGACGACCTTCATGGAAGAGATCGGCCGGTGCGGGCCCACACACCACGCCTGCGCGTGTAAGAGGGAGATGACAACACTTGGAATGTTATGGGTAAAGACAAAACATTAAAGATTGCGTCCGCAGCAGCAGTGTCGTCCATACATGCAGCCGCAGGGGCAGAGTGGTCCTTCAACTTCTCTCTCTCTCTACCCTTCTCTTCTTCCTCTCTTCTGCGCGCGTGCAGTGGAGGCAGGAGGCAGCCATGCGTCGCGTACACAGACACATGCATGCAGATACACACACACACATACATGATACATGTACAGAGCCGTGCAGTAGGTTTGGCATTGAACTACTCGGCGCGCCATGCCACAGCCAGGCTCTCTTCTGCCGGCCTCCCTCTGCCTCCCTCCCTCCATTCAGAGAGAGAGACAGACAGAGGGGGAGAGAGGGAGAGAGATGCTGCCGGCCGGGCCGGCCTCTGTGTGGCGTGAGGGAGAAGAGAAGAGGAACAGGACCAGCAGAGAGAGGAATGAGATGGGTATGATTTAAGAGATGATGAGGGAGTGGTCACATCACCACGCATCAGTACATCAGAGGATCGGATCGACCGATCGATGCCGCAGCTCAGCCGCTAGCTGCTAGCTGCGCTGTGCAGGATCGATCCGCGCCTACGTCCGCATGCGCATGCACGCAGCGGCGTTGCAGTTGCAGCGTGCATGCGGCGACGACGCGCGCACAGGCAGGCAGGCAGGCATGCGTGGCCATATAAGTCGCCATGCGCACACCTACATATATGTAGTAGTAGCAAGTACAACACGTCACGTGCGTTATTGTACATGTAAACCACCAACAATATGGGTATGTATGTATATATATGTGCAAATTGTTGTGCAGCTTTTGGGGCTTCGGTTCCCTTCTACTCTCCTTGGCTGGCCTGTACCGTCACCTTCCACTGACATCTCTGTCCCTCCTCGATCTCTCCCTCCCTCCCTCTCTAAGTTTTTTTATCCGGTGTGTCCATGGCTGCTGCCTGGGCTCTCTCTTTTCCACGCATGGCGTGCAATGCATTGGCAATAACTCTTGTGTTGTCCAGTCACAAGATCTATAAAACCTCAACTACTGCTTCATCAACAGACAGCGATGACACTGGTTTTGAACTTGGTTTAGGGTGTGCTATAGATTGAGTTATTGACCAGCGGCACATCTTTGTCACTTTGGACCGGGAATTAAGAACGCACGGATGCATGCCACCAGTTGATCTGTAGATGGAAGGGACTGACAGACACCACCGTTACGAGTAAAACTGAAAGGAAATTCAGCAGTGGTACGCACCGGCCTAACTGCTGCTGCCTCTCTATGGTCTACTATGCGCACGGTGTAGATGGAATCTCATTCAAGTCAGTGGCCAGCAACCAGCAGCATGCGGCCGTCCCTGTTTTCTTTTAGAAACTTTGATGCAAGATCTCAGTCCCTCTCACGGCAGGGGGTAGCTGCAGACCTCTTTCCGAGAAACAGGCAACTGCGCTCTCTGTAGTCTGTACACTACTTACATATATGTATATATACAAAACCAAAAGGCTATGTTGTGCATCTAATACCTAGCTACACGTACGTGCATCAACCGATCAGAAAACTAGCTGTGGGCATGCATGTACATATTACTAGCAATTGCGCCATCACAAACTGGACAATGGGGAGCGTAGGGCTGCAGCTTCTGCATGCCAAGCCATGCAAAGCTACATATTTGTATATATATTAAACCAGTAGCATACTACTAGCATGAATGAAATGCACAAAAGAAAGCGCAAGGGGCACAATGAATTGAATGTGTTGAGAGAGATGGATCGAGAGGGACAAGATGTTTATTTCACATGCAGATGACTTGAATATACATGCAAACGCACAGCTAGCTAGCAGCTCTACTAGCAGCAGCAGCAGCACGCTCGCAGTCGCAGGACCGGGCCGGCCATAAAAGAGTCTGTTTTGAATTGTAGATAGATGGCCAGTGAGTGAGTCAATACGCTTACTCACTCTCACAGTCTCACCCAGTCGTCACTCCGGCCACTGATCTGATCAGTAGGAGTACTGCTGAATTCTCGAAGAAATAAAGGGTTGTGTATGCATATGGCGAGGCAGAGATCAATGCCTGCCTAGTTATTAGGAGTGCAGGAGCATACAGCGCGAGAGGATTCATGGAGGAGAACAAGCAGCAGCAGCAGCAGCAGCGGCTACTGATCCGATCCACACTACCATGTTTTGTTCTTGTCAAGTTATTGCATGCACTAGCTAGCATCAGCTACGTACCATAGCTTGCTAGTGGCACACTGTAGTATATGTCTTTTGTAGGAGACGCTGTGTTGTGTTGTGTGGAGTTACTGCACGCAGACGCATGCAGGCTGCAGGCCAGCCAGCTTTCCTTTGGTCAGATAGTAGACAGAGAAACCGAGAGAGAGAGAGAGAGAGAGCGCGCTTTGGGTAGAATGATAGATAGATAGATAGACGGTGCATGCAATGCATGTACTGTTCTTAACATTTCAAACCTTTTTAGCAGCAGTACCACAGTACTGTGCGCGAGTGTGTCCTTTGGTCCTTGGTGTTGCAATTGCTCTGGGCAGGAATTGATGCCGCAATGCAATTGCGAGCCTGCTCTCGATCGGAGCTGTGCTACAGCTAGTGTACGCGGTATACTATAATATTCTTCGAGATGAATCATCCGTCAGATCAGATTAATGCTGCGCGCAGGAACGTTTAATTTTGATTCGGCTAGCTCTTAGTGCAGCAGCAGCATAAAATTACGGTAAGATCAGTGCGCGTCCGGCTGGAGATTCTCGATCGTCACGTGGAGGCCTGCGCCATGCTTAACTTCTCCATTAGCTACTGTTCAATCTTCCTCTCTGCTGCTGTACTTTCTGAAACCTCGAAATTGTCTCTGCTCATCTTCATTTCTCGCAGCTTCATCTCCTAGCTTAATGGGGTTGCGCTACAAGATAGTACTGGTATTGTTAATGTCAATGGCATCTCTGTTATGCCGGTATATAGTATTTAGGTTCAGTTCATATATAGTAGCAGCTAGCATGATGCTATATAATGATCATGTTAAAGGAAAACCATCCAGCTGATCGATGAACATTTGCAAGAGCAAGGAGATGGGCTGCTTGAAGAGGGAGGAACAAGAAGACAAGCGGGAAGAAAGAGATGGAAAAGGTGGATCGGAGGTGGAAGAAAAACAGTCTCTGACAGGCAATAACTTTGTCAACTTTGTCGAGCCAAGGAAGGCAGAAAAGAACGAATAGAATTATTGTCTCCGCGTAAAAAGGCCGAATTGAAAGGGAGCATGCAGCATGACGTTCGCCTCTAGCTGCGTGTGACACCGGCGTCCTGCTCGCTTGCTACTGTAGACCGTAGCAGCGGCCCAGCCAGTACTGCTGCCGCTGCTGTACATGGATCGTATTCCCGAGACCCAGACATCTAGAAACCCCAGAGAGAGAGAGAGAGAGAGAGAGAGAGAGATGCTTCTTCCACCGCTGCTGCACCAGGCAAACAATAAATCCCTTTGCAGCCGTAGCAGGAGGAGGAGGAGGCCAGCAGCGTGCGTAGGATCTAGCTGCAACTACATGCATGTATACATATATGCATATATATATATATATATATATATATATATATATATATATATAAATGTATGGTGGCATCTCGGTCAACTCGGCTTGTGATCTATCAAATCTGCAGGCCTCCGATTACATATAAGGGCCGAATCGCTAGGTACACGCGCCCGGCCGTATGTAGTAGATGGATGTATGAAACGAAGAAGCCGCAGCGACGACACATCACAGACATGCACGCACTGTGCGGCTGCAGCTGCATGCATGCCATGCCCACACGGTATCCATGCCTGCTCGGTGCCTCAGGCCCAGCACCGGCCGGCCGGCCGGAGTTACCCCGGCCGGCGTCTTCCCTGATGAACTCTCTCGTATACGTACACACGTATTGCGTCATCCTGCATACGTTTACTACATGTATTTGTATTGCATGCTGGATTGCTGGTCCTGTTTTTGTGGTGACAACACGCACGCTGCAACTAATGTGTCTGGACGTGACCCATGGATTTGGGATCGACATAAAACCTACATGGCGGTACACGCATTATGTGCATTAGTGAGCGGGTATATATGAATCTCTCTGAGTCTTCTTAATTCTCGACACAGTAATGAGATGCGTGCGGTACCGTATTATTTTAATTTAAAACGGGCATGCCTAGCAGCTAACGTGTGTACGTTACTCTAAACAGGAGCACTGATCCAACCATTTTATTTGGAAATAAATCTCATGAATCAAAGCGCAGTAGCTAGGGTCGTGGTACCATTTTGGCTATCTGAGGCACGATGATCAACCTGCGGTGGTGCAAATCTCGCAAGTAAGCGCATAGGATCCTCTAGAGGCCAGTACATACCGCGCCGTTTTGTAATGTCGACTCCAAACAGAGATCTAAGTTTGAGGTACACGCATGTAGTGCATGTTCTATCCACCATGATCAAACTAGTAGCTAGCTTAAGTGCATGCAAACAACTAATAAATTGAGCAAGTGCGCGCTCTCTCTCTCTCTGGTTCAAAAATTCTTGTTGATTTATAAATTTTCAGGATATTTTTTTTACCTAGAATATGCCAACTGTATATTCATAGAGTATTGAAGCTGAAGTAAAACTGCACACAATGATAATATGCAAAAGTGTCCAGCACGGCAATCTCAAGTTTGCTACGCAGGCAGGCAAGCAGGCCAGAAGGATGGAGCAATGATGTACCAATGAGTAGCTATACCCATTTACTAGCTGCTAGCAAAGGAATGTGGCGAAAAGGGAGATCGTCCATTCCAGGCAGCAGCATGCAGATATAACTAGCAACGCACAAACGAATTTATGAAGAATTTCGCAAATCGATCTGCGTACACACATGCCATGCAGCACCGTACGTGCCTGCAGGGATCGGAGCAGCAGTGGTAAGATGCATGGATGGATGGACACATACGCATCAAGAGAGGACAAGGCATTCAGCCGGCCGGGTCACTCTCGCAGCCCAGAAGCATCGCGTCCTACGTCCTTGTCAAAACCTAGCTAGCTCTCCGATCGACCCATCCCCTCCCTCTGTCTCACACCACCCGCAGCTGCGGCCAGTTTGTGTGGAGTGGAGTAGTGTGTGTGTGTGTGTGTGTGTGACGCCGGCTGCTGGGCGCGCGCTGGCCGCCCAGACTGCTGGCTGACTTTGCAACAAGACTAGTCGATCGGCCGCGGCCGGCCGGCCGGCGACGTCGCGCATCGGCTGCCCGGCCTGCTGCTGTGCTTCTCCGTTCAGTTCAGGGTTCAGGGCCA
This sequence comes from Panicum hallii, assembly GCF_002211085.1. Taxonomy (NCBI): domain Eukaryota; kingdom Viridiplantae; phylum Streptophyta; class Magnoliopsida; order Poales; family Poaceae; genus Panicum; species Panicum hallii. The sequence continues at coordinate 6,310,736 of NC_038044.1, read as the reverse complement.
GGCCAGGCGAGACAGCACGTCGCATTTCGATCGATGGAATGGACGTATGCGCGCGTGGCAGCAGCATGCGTTCATGTGCCTTGCCTGAGTTGCCTTGAGCTACATGTACTACGCACGCACAGGCACATATATATTAACGGCAGCCAGCAGGAGCATATATATTAACGTGGACCTAGCAGACTTTGCAGTGCAGGCCTATGCCATGTATGTAGTAGTATTTACCTCGAGCTCGTGCAGCCATGCTCTGAATTCCTGAGTAATTGGATTCCGTGTCTAACATTTCTTGCAGGCCGGACGGCGGGCCGGCCGGCCGTCCATTCCTAGCTATTTACTCCTCAGCACCGTTGCCCCGATACGCTTTCTAGCTCCGGCCCTGTGTCGATCGCCCGGTTTTCTTGTCTGCTCATCCCGTCACATCAACTTTGAATCCACTGCTCGTTTACAAAGGGTTAGCCATAGTAGGGCCAAAAGAGCCCTTTGACTTAAGTTTCCTTTGAACCGATAGAACTGTGTAGTTCAAATAGAAAGATTTATATATTTTTTTATAAAATTGCTTTTTCTTTATGGATCTGATTGCATCAACCTTATGTCGCAAAGCTATTGGATTTTAAAGCAATGATGCATGGTCAAAGATTTTTTTTTTGAGTTAGAACAAACCTAAAACAACTGTGTATTTGCCACAGGAGAAAGTAACTCCACGATATATGGACAATAGGAGTACAAGGATCAGACTTAAAAAGGGCTAGGTTTATATTTTATATATTTTTTAGGTAAGAATACGATTAGGAGTTGAGTTGGATTGTGAAGGGGTCTTAGCGCCATAGTCCATTTTGCCACTCTTACGCCCAAGCTCGAACTAATAGGCATCACGCCTCCTTCTTGTAAAATGCCATATCATATAGCTGCTACCGTAGTGTTTTAAACTTCCTTTTAAAAAAGGGAACTAATAACTATCAACTAAGCTAGATCCATCCATACATCACATTTTGCCCATACTTGATTTATTCCTGCAAGCAGCGCCCACCTAGCTAGCTACGATTGGCGCACATTCTTGCACACATTTACTCACCGGATGTATATTGATTCTGCGTCCTGGCCTCTGCAATCAGCTGCCGTGTTTGCAAGTACACACAGCCTTTCTACCTGTAGGGCACACACAGGCCGGATCGATCGGCGACTGGCTCATCGATCATTAAGCTAGATTCACATACCTTATAGCTTATTAATTCGTTCTTCCAAAGTTTAAGTACGCAACGAATGAATGAATGGCTAGCTAAACACGCGGACAGCGTTCAGTAATTGCAGTGGGCCATGCATTGCATTGTATCCTGATGATCGAGTACTCTCGCATCCGATCCTGAACCGCGTATGATCGACCGACCGATCGACCCTTGATTGTTTGCCACATTTCCCGGCGGTGTGCCGCTACGGCGTGCGGCACCATGCACTGTGGCTGTGGTCACTGTACGTGTCGCGCATATCTGCGGGGAGTGAATGCAAATGAAGAGCTTCTGGGGCTAAGGCCAACGTAATCTTGTGCAATTGTAGCACCAAATGGTACCACACGCATGTATCTATCAAACCATGCATGGTGGGGATCAACAAACTATATACTCTTTCAATGCATCTGTACAAGCTAGCAGAAGTGTATAATTGCACAAATACTTTATGCTATATCAATTGAAACGCACACTCAAGTGTTGTTATGATGAGAGAAACCAGGCTTGAGATAGAAAAAGTATCTTAGTATTACTAATTGGAGGCTTCAGAAGCCACCTAGGATCATAGGTGGACACTCTAAAAATATAGAGAAATTCTAAAAATTCTCACAAAAATCAGTAACATCCGGCCATCAATCCGGCAACGCTAATCATAATAGTCAATGGATTTGTTATCTTTCTTAATAAATTACTCACCTCTACCATTATAAAGTAACACACTAATCTTCGTGTAAATTACTCACCTATGGTGTTATAAAAATAATGCAAATAACCTCCTAAATTTGTATATAAATTATCCAATTATGTCATTATTAAAAGTTAAAGTAACCCTTAAATCTGAATCTAAATTATATTTATAATAAAATATTAAAGTGCACCAATATAGAATTCTAAATTACTATTTCTATCATTATTAATATATTATTTATGTTATTATTTATATAAACTACTACCCACGATATGTGTCGCCATTTATTCATGTATGATGAAAGAGATAAGAATACCAATTCACAAACAAATGGTGCAATTAAATATATATCAAACACACATAGAGGTGTGATACAAAATGAAATCTATCGCAACTAAATAATGATAAATGTATATTTTAGAGTATGTGTTAGAATATTTAATAGATGAAAGAGGGTATGATATAGATTATTACAATTATTAGCTCTAATTCTTATTTTTATATTAATTCTAGTTAGTCCGTGCATGAGCACGAGTTGATAGGTTAGTATATGTAATTGTTGCTAGTTTTGGGCCAATGATGGTCCTAGGCCGCGTCCAACGGTTAGAGCCAGCAATAGTTCTAAGCCAGCACGGGCACAGTAGCACACAGGCCAAGCACCAAGCAGGTGCTAGAGGAAACGCGCCTGTGAGTGGGAGATGCATAGGGAAGTTTTTGAGCCAGACGACGAGCGGAGCGCTAGCTCATCAGTTTTTTTACTGTTTATCAATTAAAAAACTCTCTCAGCTGGCTTAGAGCTACCTGTTGGAGAGGGCCCAAGAAAGGTATAAGTGTATAATCGTTGCAAATGTTCAGATCGTTGGATATAGGGGGCTTCCCAACTAACGCCAACAAGACCATTACAGGTAGAACTATACGATCGTTGGATATAGGGAGTATATGCAAGCATTACTATATGCAAGCGTTAATAATAATAATAAAGAGACGATCTTACAGGTAGAATGTTAGATAAGTTGACTTTAAGGCCATTACGGTGGAGTTTCTTCTGTTTCTAATATCTAAGTTGAATTTTAAGGAGGATGTGATTATGTACGGGAAAACAAATCAGGAGAAGCTCTAGTTCTTTTAGCTCTTAGACCTTTATTTCATCTAAAAAATCACTTCACAGGATCATTTTCTCTAAAATATCATGTTAGCAGAGCTAAACAGTTTAAGTCTAACATTGTAGACGCTCTAACAGTTTATTAAGTCTTTTACTACTAATCAAAAGACGAAAATTTAAGCAATCTCAATTGTGCTGTACTCCTACAGTATACTACGACCAATTCTTTCTTTATTTGTAGGAGTACTGCAGCTAGGACGGGATTAAAAAGCAAACATAGTAAATGATGTACATCCCCACCATGTCTAAATGTATAGGAGGGAGTAGCCAACTAGGTATAGGTAGGGATGCAGGAAATACAAAAAGGATAGAAGTAATTACTCACTGAAATCTGTTGATCCTCTACAGTTCCCTACATCGGTAGGCTTGGATCCGAGTCCAGAGGCGCCCTAGGCCCAAAAGCGCCATTTAGCTAGTCAGCCTTGCAACTTTGCAAGGACACATAGAGCTAGAGTGGAGAGAGAGAGGGAGAGGAGCACGCATCACGATGCAGTGCAAGTGTACGCAGATGCAGGGCCGGGGCCATCATCACCTCATAATTCCCAGTTTCCCACTGCAGCACAAGCTCTCTCCTCTCTGGCCACTCAATCCGAAATCCTAGACAGATCTCCACAATCCGACGTGTAATTCCATCCTTAAATGCACGCATGCACGACCCCGACTTCTCTCTCTTGCTTTGCATCTCTCTCTGAGCCAGAGCCACCACTGATCGGGCTAGCTCTCTGAAAGATCAGTTGCAGACGGGTGCAGAAGACTCGACGTGCTAAATAAATCGCCATTAGGAACCATTCATGGCGTTCGCAGGCAGTATTGGAAATCAGACATTTTCTAAAGAGGAATGTACAGTACTAGGACGCCCATAACTTACCAAAGACAAATAGGTACTCGGTGCATTGGGAGTAGTCCCTAATATCATGCACCATCACCTGGCTTACTTTGAGGTACCTAATCCCTGTACCTAGTTGAATAATCACCATCTGTGATTCAGTTCATGTTGCAACAACTATTTAACCACACTGAAGTTACCTTCGTAACTGTAGATGCTACTCCTATTATCTCCTGACCAACATGACATAGAATTAGTTCAACTAAAAAATCCGTGCTATATACTAGCAACATATATGTAGAAGAGCAAGCTCTGCATAATGTATACTAGTGTATAGCTACTTAGCTTGTACTGACGCGTGACGATCGTAGATGAGGATTGAGTACCACGAGTGACCAAATAACTCTGCACACGCGAGTACGTACCACCGCTCGCGTTCAAGCAGGAAATCAAGAACGACACAGCGTACGTGTACGTGTAGCCTAGCCATAAATACAGCAAGAAAACTGATGATCCAACTGCTGTGTTTCCTCTCACTTGCATTCAGACTTTCAGAGACATCAACAGACACATTCTGAACGCATGCACACTCGATCATCATCGCAACGGTCGATGCCTAGATGATCGCCGGCCGGTACAAATATCTTGGATGTGGTGTTAAATCCTAGTGTTAATCCATCAGGATTAGGAGATCCACCACACAACAGTACACATTATTCACTCCTGATTACGACACAGTAGTAGCTGCCTAGCTGGCTGCTGCTCTGTGTTCTGTGTCTGTGGGCATGCAGAGACAGAGGGAGAAGACTCGCGAGCTACCTATGAACAGTACCGCAGCACACAGGTCGCTTCGCTTTGCATATGCCATCGCCACCACATCTCTCTCTCTCCCCCCCCCCCAAATAAACAGCCACTGCTAGTACTGTTCTCTCCCTCTCTCTCTCTCATGCATGTCTGAAGTCTGAACTCGGTGGTGGTGGTGGTGTGCATGTGTAAGTGTATGTATAGTGTCGGCATCCATTATATATATATCGCAGACAGGAAGGAAGCAATGGCCCTCCATTATATGCTTCGCTCGTTTCACCCTCTTCCTCAGTCCTCAAGCTGCAGCAGCTACCAACAAACTCTCTCCACCCGCCGATCTGCTTCTTCTCCTCCCTCCTAGTACCCCTTTTGTCTCTCCACGCCCAGCCAACCAACCACGAGCTTAACAGCAACAAGCCAAACTGATCGATCACACCACCAATAGTCAAAGCCACAGCAAGATTCCTAGTATAGTAGCTAGAGCCAAGTATAGTAGTTGGCTAGAGGTAGACGACGACATGCCGTCGCAGCAGGACCAGCCGCAGCAGCCGGTGGTGGCGGGGTCGACGCGGTGGTGCCCGACGCCGGAGCAGCTCATGATCCTGGAGGAGATGTACCGGGGCGGCCTGCGCACGCCCAGCGCGTCGCAGATCCAGCAGATAACGGCGCACCTCGCCTGCTACGGCCGCATCGAGGGCAAGAACGTCTTCTACTGGTTCCAGAACCACAAGGCCCGGGACCGCCAGAAGCTCCGCCGCAGGCTCTGCATGAGCCACCACCTCCTCTCCTGCGCGCAGTACTACGCGGCGGCGCACCACGGCCACGGCCACGGCTTCCTCGCCGCGCCGCCGGCCGCGCCCTACGGCTGCAGCGTCTTCGACCAGGCCGCCGCCAGCCAGCTGCTCTCCCCGACGTCGCCCACCCCAGCCGCTGCCGCTGCGGCGGCGGCGGCGGCTGCGGCCTACGGTTATTACTACCCCGCCACGGCGGCCTTCGCTGCTGCTCCAGCGAGCAGGTGCGCCGGCGCGGCCACTCCCCCGTCGCCCACCCAACTGTTCCACTATCAGGTACTATCCTGTGACAGCTCAGGTAGTCAGGTTGGAGTTCAAATAAAGCTTCGATCTTTACCTGACCCGCCCATGCAACGACGATGTCTTTTACAACGTACAGGCCGGAGGCGGAGGGATCGCGCCGGTGGAGGCGCTCGGCCGGCCGGAGTACTCGCTGGGGAAGCTGGACAACTTCGGCGTGGCGCTTGACGATGTGGTGATGAGCTCCGCCGCCGCCGTCGACATGGGGCCGCCGGGGTTCGAGGTGGCGCCGCCGCCGGCGGCCTTCTGCCGCCCGCTCAAGACGCTGGACCTCTTCCCCGGCGGGCTCAAGGAAGAGCAGCACGACGTGGCCTGATCAAGCATTAGCGGCGGCGATCAAGCTAGCGACCTTAGTCAATATAATTAATCTGTCATGTCATGCAGTAGTACACTGACATGATCTTCTTCATTAGCTCGTCTCCATCTCCTTAGCTATGTTGTCGTCGACGTCTTCTTCTTCTTGTTCTTTCTTATGAGTTTGATTAGAGGATGTACTTAGAGATTAGTGCATGTCTACTGGACTGGATAGTAGCCGCTAGAGTAGAAGAGGCCGGGATATGATGTGCATTGATTGCTTAGTGAGTTATGGAATGTGACCGTACGTACGTGTGTAGCTAGGCATGCGGTATGAGATGCTGCAGCTTGTGGAGCTTTTAGCAGGGTAGCTCCTCGCTAGGCTTTGCAGAGCTCATTAACTGGTGGGAGATGGAGATCAAACTAGTGTGTATGATGAATGGAATGTTCCTTGCCATGGTCCCCCCAACTCCCAACCTCCAACTCCGTACCATCTACAGTTCTGTGTGTGTGTGTGTGTGTTGACTTTTGTTTTAAGTTCACATTGTACAATCAACCTCATACGGATTTGCTTGTTGAGTAATTAGGGCCCTTTAGCGATAAGTCGTATGCTTCAATTCCAGGCATGTTTCTCCTTCGTTTCATCATGAACTCTGTTTCAAATATCTACCAGCTAATTCTTATATGTGCAGCTAGATATTTATGGCTAAAATTATGCATTTATGCTATTATTCAGAAGTTAATTAACATATTTTTGGACTAAAACAAAGTAGCACCAAAACATAAGATTCGTTAGTATGCTCAGAAAGATTAACTAGCTAGCTTCATCAAACGATCCACCACGGATCTAGACGGCGACACGGCCATCAAACACGAATGACCATCAAACACCGATGGCGCCGTCCCGCCTCTCCCTCCGGCGCCGCCTCTCCAGCCGGCACCGCCGCGGCTCCACCGGCGCCACCGCGGGGGCGGTAGCCACAGTCCAGCGACCGCCGCTTCTTGGGACGCCGTGCGGCCTCTCGGAGGCCCTGGCTCGCCCGGCGCGCTGTGCACCGGCCGGGAACCATCCCCCGTTGCTGGCGGCGGCCATCCCGCGCGGGTGGTGGGAAGTTCGATGGGCTGAACACCGGTGACTGCGGCGAGATAGAGGCGGAGAGGTGCGCAACGGTATGCCGCGTGATCTCTGCTCTGCTCTATAGGTAGCTAAAATGACGATGACCACGACGATATATTCCTGCAAATTAGGCTAGGCTACATTTATACTTTTGCTAGCTAGCTTTTGTCATTTTTTCCTGCCATCTTAATTAGCATTAGTATATATTATACCAATACATGTACATGTACGTGGTACGCGATGTACTTTACACCCCAATATTTTTTGTATATATATACCCGCAGGCTACCTCCTGTATATATAATTAGCATTCTTTCTTGTTTTTGTGTTCCTCAGTTTGAGGCTTGGACATGGCCTTGATGCACACGATGTCTGCTGGCTTTGCGACCAAAGACCCTGAGACGGCCGATCACCTGCTGGTGAACTGCAACTGCAGCTTTGCCAAGATCATTTGGTGGAACCTGCTGTCCTGGATGGACTGTCCCTGCTCGTTCACCCAGGAATCCTTGCAGCTGCACACTTGGTGGGATCATCTCCGAAAGCTTCAAGCGCAAGAGAAAAGGAGGGGTTTTGACACTCTTTTCATGTTGATCATCTGGGCGCTTTGGAAAGAACGAAACAACCGCTTGTTTCAGCGGCAAGAATCCACCGTGCAGGAGCTCCAAGACCGGATCAAGCTCGACATCAAGCTTTGGATCGAGGCGGGAGCTAGTCGTCTAGGTTGTTTAAAACGGGAGTAGTACACGGTAGGGTTGGCCCTTTTGGGCATTTTTGTGCTGTTCTCATTTGCACCTGGAAGGTGCTCTTGTGTCTTGACGTGAGCTCTTGCTCCGCGCTCTCCTACGTATTCGAGAAAAAATATTTGAGGCTCAGTATCTAAGTGCTCGTGTATCGTCTGACTTTGCTTATGATCATAGACAGTCACTTATGATTGTTCAAGATTGGATTTTTTCCTTAATCTAAAAAATATATACCCACTACTAAAAAAGGTTTTTAGAGGCGGGTATTTTTAGGGGCGGGTGCGATAACCGTCCCTATTTTTCGCAGCTAAAAATAGCTATTTGTAGGGACGGGTAATGCGCATGCTCTTGGAAATCGATTTCTAAGAGCAGGTCACGGCGTCACTCGCCAATAGAAATCAATTTGTAGGGGCGGGTTAGGGCATGACCCGCCCCTGCAAATCAATATCCACAATATTAAAAAATGGAAAAAATCAAAAACAGCAAAATAAAAAAATATCCCCGCCAACCAGCTACTACCGCTACTACCGAGGTATAATTCTTTTGATAGAATATGCACACTTACGTAAACCGGGTTCGAACCGCTAACCTCCAGCCTCGCGTGTACCCTTCTCTCCACCACACTGCACTTGTGACACTACGGGGTATGCTATTTTTTTATATTAACTCTGAAATTGATTTCAAGGGCGAGTCATGCCATCACCCGTCCCTAGAAATCCATTATTAAGGGCGGGTGACGCTACCACCAGACCCTAAAAATATTTTTCTATTTTATTTCGAAAATTCATTTAAATCTTTACATATAGCAAAACAAATAAAAAGGTAAAACTTCTACACTATGATTATTGTGAACTATAAAATAAAAAAATATACTAAGTATATTTCACTGTATATAAAAATTAAGATTATGCAAACCTCAAAGTATGACTCTAGTTGTATGAGATACTATATAGTCATAGACATATAAGAATTTATAATAACATTTTGAACTCTTAAATGATCTTAAATGAAAAACTTATCAACTATAAAGTTTTAGATCACATCAACCTCTACAACTTTGGTATAAAGTTTAACTTTATCCGAGATTATATCAAAATTGCATTTTTAGGGGCGGGTGATACCATCACCTGCCTCTAAAAATATATTTTTAGAGGCGGGTGACGAGCCGCTACAAATGGCCACTATTTTTAGGGGTGGACAGTGGCATAATCCACCCCTAAAAATACTATTTTAAGAGGCAGGTGACGCTGTTACTTGTCCCTGAAAATGGTGGCATTTCTTGGGGCGGGTGACATCATCACCCGCATCTAAAAGTACTATTTTAGGAACAGATCGGATGCTAACCGTGCTCCATTTGTAAGAATGGGTTACTTTTTAATCCGTTCCTGAAAAAAAAGAAATGTTGGGACGTTGCTACGAATCATTTTTTATGCAGCCCGTAGGCAAATATCCTGGGTAATATATAAAAGCGAGCACGCACGCATATCCGGCATCCGTCTCCGGCCGGGCCGAGTACGTGCGTGTATACACCCGACGACGACACGACAGCGCCGGCGGAGTCATGTCGTGCAACGGGCATCGTAGCATTTCGCGCCATTTCGCACCGTACGTACGTACGTGCGTACGCGCGTACCATGGCATATCCATGCGTGCATGTTCTCGCGTACGTACAGATCTTCAAAAAAGGAATTGTTCTTATACTACTACGTACACAGAAGATGTGCGGCTGCTGTAGGATGCCTCCAATTAATCCAGGGCCATGCATGCATTTCGAATAGCAGCGACCGATGGGACGACATGTTCGGCTGGTTGGGATTGTTCGGAGCTTCATCATCACGGACGACATGTTTGGCTGGTTGGGATTGTTCGGAGCTTCATTTCAATCTAAATAAAGTTTCCATGTTTTCGAACAGATATTACTGGGAAAATAATTTTTAGTCTTAGGGGGACTGCCAAAGTCAAAAAATTACAGCTTTTCACTTTTAAAACGAAAATACAGCTTGTCTTGTTCTGACTTCTGAGAGAGGAGGAAAATATAAGTCAGACAAACAGCTGCAGCAATGAATAAGGCCACGAGTCGATTCGGCCCACCTGAACGCAAATCGTGGCCCATGAGGGAGCCAATCCAACCCAAGCCCGGTTACAGCCCATGTTGTTGTAGGAGGTTGTTTGTATGGTGACAACTGACAAGGCAGATGGCCGCCGGGCTCCAACAGATAAAAACACCACCAAACCCCCCCTTCCCCCTTTCCTCCTCTTTCTTCTCCTCCTTGCCTAGCGCAATCCGCTGCCGTTCCTCGTCCTCGATCGCGCTCGTCGACCGATCCCTCCGCCCCCGCTTCCGCCGCACGCCGGGGCGGCCGGTTTCTTCCTCACCCCCAGGTAAACCTCACCCCTTTCCTCCCCTTGTAGGGCCGGGGGGGCGCTCGTAGATGTTAATTGATCCGAGGCGGAACTCGATTTTTGGTGCGCTCAGCTTCAGCTGCTGATTTCTAAGTCAATCAGTTGTCCTTCGTGCGATTTAGCCGATGCGGCGAGCGATTTGTCCAAATCTAGTTAAAACATGTTCAGGATGTAGTGTAGGAGCACCCGGATTGTTGTCTGGCTGGCAGCTTAGCCAGTTAGTCCTACTTAGTCCCTTTGGCAATTCTGTTGTTCGGTGATGCAATGTAGATTAGTCCTCTTTTTGGAGGAGTAACGCAGATTAGGACTTCTATGCATAATAACCCTCGTGTTTTGTTTTTGGCGTTTCACTTGGGTTTGTGTGAGGAGTAACACGGACTAGAACGTTGCAGAATAATCCTGATCTTGGCTGTTGGTCCTTTGGTTTTTAAGATCTGTCAGCTTGTTTAGATCTGGTATGCGAATGTGAAATCGATTTAACAGATGGGGGTATATCGGTTTCGGCTTCACCCTAGTTAAACCGGGTATTCATGGATGCCTGAATTTTTCTGTTAGTTTGATTCACCATAAGCGATAGATTTATAGAGGCCTGGGAAAATCTGTGCAGGATGTGGTATAGGAGCGCACAGCCTAGCTGATTGTTGTCAGATTAGTCTCTTTTATTAATGAGTAACACAAATTACAACTTCTACGCATACCCTGATCCTGCTTTACTTTGGTGCTTTTACTGTTTGGGCTCACCTTTTTTTTGTGAGACACTGTGTGGGCTCCTTCAACTTGCATAGAACTTATTTTGCCATTATGCACCATGATTTAACTGATCTGGTGAGCCGTTAGTGCAAATCTAGCAAACAGTTCTGCAGGCTGTGGCCCAGGAGCTCCCAAACAGTTCCTTCCTAGCTGACTGTCATCTGCTAGCTTTGCCCTAGTACTTTGGGCACTTGTTCTGTTCAGTTCTGCAATGTAGATTACGTCTTGTTTGTTCTTGCAAGGAGTAATGCGGATTAGAATATTGCAGATTAATCCTGATCATGGGCTATCGGTCCTTTGGTGTGTGTAGATCTGGTTTGAGAATGTGAAATCGATTTCAAAGATGGGGGTATTTGAGCTTCAGCGTAGTTAAACTGGTATTCATGGATGCCTGAGTGTTTCTGTTAGTTTGGTTCACAGTAAGGAATAGATGTATAAGCCTGTGACTGGGAGTCAACAGATGCATACTGGTTCACATTGAAATTTTGAGGCGCTACGTTTGTCAGGCATTTATTGCTCAAGTTAATGAAGTTGATTTGATTAGGAGGTTCTTTGAACCTGGTTCAGTTTACTTGCATCTTACTTTTTGATTGACGTACTGAAATATCCCTACGTATATACCAGTGAAGAAGGGAACCTATCCAGATTCTCATGGAGTTTTTAACATGGGGAAGGCAGGGAGAGACATTAATTTAGTTTGGTTGCCTCCTGGCTTTCTGTCATGCATTGTTTGTCCCTGGTCTGTTATAAGGTGAATTTTGAGATGTTACAAGGCCTTAACATAGAGTGTGAAGAATTCAGGCAGGCCTTTTCATGATTTCTCATATATATGGTTGAAGCACATAGTTGCTATTATGTGAGCATGTACGTCCTACTGTTTGTGTTTGATTCATCTGTTCTGTCAGAACAATATTTTTGCTGCTAAGATTGCATCTTTAAAATTCTAGCCTTTATAGTTATGATGATAAGTTTTAGTTGACTCTGAAACTTAATATGTATGATCAGAGCGATCAATTTCTAACAGTCTAACTTATGTTTGATTAGTTTTGCTTTTATTTTCAAGACAATATGTTGTCATGTGCATAAACGTCTTGTTTGTGTCGAACTATTTAACTGTATGGAAAATTTTAATAATAGGAGCAAAATAACAAAATATTGCTTTTTACGAAATTTTATTGGTTACACGTCATGCTATTTATTCTGAAATAGTACTCACCAGTGGTGAATCCAGAATTTAATGTTAGGTTGGTCCAATATACATGAATTTTTTTCTTTTGCGAAGCAATCATCGTGGATGTTAAAAGTTGCTGGCTGCCTGCTTGGGATGAAAATACACAGGGGTAGAGTTGTTTGGGCTGGATCTTAGGGTGGGCCGCGGCCCACTCGGCCCACCCCTAGGTCCGCCCATGGTACTCACATGCGCTGATGCGCACTATTTTGAGTTTGCTAATTGAGTGTGTATACAGGCTTAACTCCTAATCCTAACTATTCTCAGAGCTATTTTATGTATTTAGGGAGTCCTTGATGTTCCGTATTGATTATTCAAGTTAAGATTGCGCTCTCAGTATCTCATAGTTGCTTATTTGATTTACAACCCTTTCTTTATTCCCCTTTGCAGGTCAGTCCCGATGGGGTTCCTGCAAAGCACTTTGTCGCTGCTGATTGGCACCGGCTGCGGCATCTACATCGCTCAGAACTACAACGTCCCAAACATAAAGAAACTCGTAATGGAGATGATGGACAGGGGGAAGAAACTTGAAGAATCGTACAAGAAGCCTGGCAACGACAAGAACAAGGATAGCAAATAGCATCAAACTCCATCATGTCTAGGAAACCACCCGGCTTAGCAGGCTAACTGTTGAAAGAGTATTTGGGTTCTTGTTTGAGGGATAGTAACTCGATTCGGGATACCTTTTGTCTACTTGTTTTAGAAGAGAGGAAAATCTCATACTGTAAGTGCATCTCACGTATAATGCTCTTTCCCCAGCTTGATCCTGTCTATTGGCAGTACAGATTTTGAGGTGATGCAGCTGGACACGAGCTGCAAGGGGCGTCACCTGGATTATGAAATATGAAAGTGTCATGATCCATGCTGGCTTAACTAGGGAGGCACTGACTGCATCGTGATTAGTCTAATGTAAGTGTCCCATCTGATGATGGCTGCTGTCTTGCGTCTTTGCTATTTTAAAAAGGAAAGTGGAGCCCATGAGCCTGGATTTGCGGCTGCATGTGCAGGAGCATTGAAAAGCTTGACGGCAGACGTAACCTCAACCAGAAGAGGGTTCTTGACCTGTGCTGGGGCTGTGCACATCAAAGGTTTTATGATATTGGACCTGTTTAGTTCGTTGCGTGTAAATCTAAAAAAATTTTTGCAAAAGAATCTTACCAATTTGAAGTACTAAATGAAGTCTATTTATAAAACTTTTTGCACAGATAGGTTGTAAATCACGAGACGAATCTAATGATGCTAATTAATCCATGATTAAGCAATAATTAGCGGATGGTTACTGTAGCATCACTGTTGCAAAATATGGATTAAGCAGGTTCATTAGATTCGTCTCGCGATTTACAGCCCATTCATGCAAAAAGTTTTATAAATAGACTTCATTTAAGATTTCTTTAAAAATTTTGCGTTTACAGTTTTTTTTGCGTTTATGGCCTGGGAACTAAACAGGGCCACCGGGGATGTCCAGGACTGATTGATTTGTTTTCCAAGTTTTGTCTATTTGTGCCCCTGAGTCAGATCAGATGCTAGGAAAGTGGGTATCCCACATATTGTGGTGAGGATTCTTTGCAAGTTGCCACTGGCCAGAGGCATCTGAGATTCTCAGCTTGTCCTTTTGGCCTGCTTGCTTGAGTGCCTTTTTTATCGTGACCTCCACTGAAGCTTGAGATGGTTTTTTGACGCCAAAGCTTGAGATGGTTGATTGAATGGATCGATCAGCTTTCTGCACGGGAAAAAAGCCACCGGCGGCCTGACGCACGCAGGCACCGAGGCAGCCAGGTCCCCTTGTTGCGTGGACACTGCGCCTCCCGGTCAGGACACGTGGTGGCACGTGTCCATCGTCGCCTGCCTCCGGCCGGCGCGGCTCGCCGGCGACGCCGAGTTGACCTTCACTTGGACCAGACCCCCCGACCGGACCGGACGGTAGGAGTATCTGGTATCAGGCCGCCATGTGGGGCCGAAGCGGACATCCGTCGTAGGGCGTAGTAGGCCCGTATCTCTCGGGATCCCCAGCCTTCCCCACGTAGCGCCGGGAAGGGAGACTTTGCCCGGGGCAGCGCGTGCTGGACCACGGTACAAAGCCGTACGGTCCCGCGCCTCACCAGCCTCCACCTCCACCGCACCGCCGCCTGCCTCACTTGCCCCCTCCCCGCCGCCGCCACCTCCTACTCAAGACCCCACAGCGCCACCGCGGCCGCCTGCTCGCTCGCCTGACAACCGCCACCGCGACCGCCTGCGACGCGTCGGCGGAGGAAGCTCAACAGGCAGCGCCGTCCGTTCCCAGGATCAACCCCACCGGGGCCCGGCGATGGAGCACGCGGGCGCGTTCCTGGAGATGGTGGCGAAGCAGGTGGACCCTGGCGCGCCGGGGTTCTGGCGAGACTTCCTGGTGGGCATGCTCAAGCCGGTGGCGGCCACGGCCGTGGTCGCTATGGCCGTCGCGCTCAGCTTCTCGCAGCGCCTGGGGCTCGAGGGGGAGATGCTCTACGCCATCGCGCGCGCCTTCCTCCAGCTCTCCGTCATCGGCTTCGTCCTCCAGTTCATCTTCACCCAGAAGAACGCGCTCTGGATCCTCCTCGCCTACCTCTTCATGGTAACCAACCCATCTATCGCCGCCTCTTCGTGCTGGTGCCGTTACTGATCTCATCCACACTCGATTAGAAATGGTCGAGCATCCTCTCAATTCCATCCAATTCAATTTGACACCGACCAAAGCCTCAAGCAGAGAATTTTGAAGCAGGCATGCTCTTCCATTCCACTGCCAGCAGCTAAAGACGCCTCTTCTATGCATTCCCCAATTCAAGACACGCCATCACTTTGCTCACCAATTTTTCCATGCTACAGTCTCAACAATTGGTCGCTATGATTTCTGCATTTGGCCTGAATTCAAATTCATTTCTGCATGGGCACATGGAATGGAATTGCTCATATCAGCATAGCCCTGTGCGTCAACATGCCTGCCTGACAATTCATCAACGCGCCGTGCAGGTGACGGTTGCGGGCTACACGGCGGGTCAGCGCGCCAAGCAGGTCCCCCGCGGGAAGTACATCGCCTGCGTCTCCATCCTGGTCGGCACCGCCATCACCATGTTCCTGCTCGTCGTGCTCAACGTCTTCCCCTTCACGCCCCGCTACATCATCCCCGTCGCCGGTATGATGGTCGGCAACGCCATGACCGTCACCGGCGTCACCATGAAGAAGCTCAGGGAGGACGTCAAGATCCAGAGGAATCTGGTCAGCTCCGACCTTATTTGCAGCCTCTTCCCCATTTGTTTGCTGCTTAATTCCTGTTTTTTTTTCTAACCCATTTGCTTGTTTCGTCGCGAGACCGCCAAGATTGTACTACAAGGACAAGAAAGTCAGAAGCTGTTGCATCAGGAACAGCTCTGACTGGCTCATAATGCACATAGTCTAATAGGCTGATACAATGGCACGATAGAGTGTTATGCATGAGTTAACAAAATCGGTAACTTTAATTGGGTGATGAACACCATCAGCTTACATTAGCCTGGTGATGATTAGAGTCTAACAGTATTCTGTTTGCAACTAGAGATTGAAGATTCACTAGTATTTCCTTTCCCCCCCTCTTGTCTGCAGGTGGAAACGGCACTTGCTCTGGGTGCGACGCCGCGTCAGGCGACACTGCAGCAGGTGAAGAGGTCGCTGGTGATCGCGCTGTCGCCGGTGATCGACAACGCCAAGACGGTGGGTCTGATCGCGCTGCCGGGCGCCATGACGGGGCTCATCATGGGCGGCGCGTCGCCGCTGGAGGCCATCCAGCTGCAGATCGTGGTGATGAACATGCTCATGGGCGCCTCCACCGTCAGCAGCATCCTCTCCACCTACCTCTGCTGGCCGGCCTTCTTCACCAAGGCCTTCCAGCTCGAAGAGAAGGTCTTTGCCGACTAGAACAGAACACTAGGGAATGAAGTCTCTTTCTTCCGAGAAAGGAGAAGACAAGAAGTGGGTTAAGGCCAATCAAATGCCTGCGTTTTCGTGTGAAAAAAACTGTAACTTTCAATGTCAGTGTTGATGGTGAATTACTGAGCTGTAACTGCAGTTTAGAGATTGCCAGCGCCTGTGTGGATGCTAGTAGAATTTGTAAATGACTGTTCCTTTTCCGACTACGACCTGCTGGGCGTGAAGTGATCCTCGCCGCAGTCGGAAATCAAGGCGGCGTACCGGCCGGTCGCTGCAGCAGCGGTTCCACCCGGATGCCGGCGCCGCCGAGGACCACGACATGGCAATCGTCCTCAACGAAGTCTACACATTGCTCTCTGACCCGGCCACTCGCCTCGTCTACGACCAGGATCAGGCGCGCAGCTCCGAATTCGCCGGCTACACGTCGAGGATGCCGCCGATCACGGCATCCTGGGGCGCGCGTTCCGGCCCCCTCCCGGAGCTCCAAATCCATAAACCCAGCTCCCCGCATGCGCCCAGGATGCGGCGTCCAGACGGCGGCGCAGCGCGGGACAGGATGGCGAAGGGGATGATGGAACAGATCGGAAGAGAAGGGCAGAGAGAGAGGATGGCCGGCGCCCGGCGGGGACGCAAGCTGATGTGGGGAAGAGATGACGGCATGACGTGGGCTCGGGAGCTGACGTGGACAAGACTCCGGTCCAAAATGGACTTGACTTCTAAAGAAATAAGTCCTTCGCTGCCTTCCGGCCCAGGACGGCCCAGTTTTGTTTTTCTTTCCTCCGCTCCGCTAGTCCGGCAATCCGCTGCTTTCCTTTCTTCCGGCGGCGACAGGGCGAGCGGCCACTCTTGGAGAAGTCTTCGCCGGCGACGAGCATCCGAGTATCCGACAGGTACGCCCGTTTATTCCCTTCCCTTCCCTTCTTGCTGTGCGAAGTAGAACACCCAAAGCCCTGATGTATGCTATTTGTATTGGGATTTGACCATATATTTACCTGCTAAACTTCAAAAAAAAAATTTGTTGGCAAAAATTATCGGATGTACATGTGGACACCCATGTCATCCGCCCCTGATTCAGTTCGTTGTAGTGGTCGAGATCAACCTAGCCAACAGCCACCCCAAAAAAATTTTAAGGGTTGATCTTTCCATATATTCTCTAACAAAGAGAATAACATTTATTGAGAAATTTACTTATAGGCAGCATGATTAAGCACCCACTGCACCGTGTCGGGGAAATAAAAGAATATCTCGAGATAAACACACTAGCTTAGGGTGCAAGTGGATGTATCATCAAGACAACGTTACTCAGTTCTGTGCTGCTTATTAGCAAACCATGTGATGGTCCAGACACAAACCTCTAGAGTGGTACACAAACATACACACACGCAGTTTTCCTGCGTATTCTCGAAAACAAAACAAAGCATGCAGACACGATCTCCCTGCTTGGAATAGTAGCTAGAAAACACGTCACAAAGGCAGAGGCTTTAATTCCCTGACATGATCGATCGGGCAGTCCTGAAAGGGAAGCAGCAGGCTGCACCAGAGGATGATCATATCGGAGTTTATTTATCCTAATATTCAGCAAGTAGAGGCCAATATCCATCAGGGTGGTCTTGGACCTCATGTCTCCAGCGCTGTGACGGGGGGCTTGGCAGCGAACTTGCCTTGCCCAGCACGCTTGTTAAACTTGCCATCGTGGTGAGCGTAGTGCTTAAACTTGCCCTGGTGCCCCTGCTTGAACTTGCCATGGTGGCCATGGCCATGGCCGTACCCAGCATAGCCTCTACCATGGCCGTGGTGGTTGTGGAGGTGGTTGTACACTCCATAAGCGCCAGCTCCGGCGGCGGCGGCTCCGGCTGCTATCCACCCCATGTGCCTTCCGTGGCCGTGGCCGTGGCCGCCCCAGTGACCTCCTGCTAGTACCACGTACAAGATGCCCCAGTTCGTTAGTCCGAATAATCTCGCTCATCCTATATATATTTGGTGAACGAACAGCTAGTAGTAGCACAGACCTGGGTGTGGCGGGTAGCCGCCGCCGCCGTAGTAGCCACCCCAACCTGGCTGAGGAGGGTAACCGTACGGCTCCGGTGGAGGGGGCAAATCAGGAGGAGGGTAGCCGTCGTCCCAGCCCGGCTGAGGCTGAGGGTACCCGTACGCCGCCGGCGGCTTCCGAGGAGGGTACGGTGGGTATGGTGGAGGAGGGCGGTGTGGGTATGCTGCAGCGGTGGTGTACGATGAATTTGATGATGAGTACTCGGTGTAGTGCTCCACCGGTGGAAGCTGACCATTTTGGCCATTATTCATCTGCTGCTTGCGCATATCCTGCTTGCCCTGGCCAGTGCAGTAGTTCCCGATGTTCCCGGCCAAGTAGACATCCTTCTCCTTGGGCATCTCTGTCGTCCCGACCAATGCAAAGAGACTAAACAACATGCGTATGTATTTATCCTTGGATGTTGTATGCTAAACATGTATATAAAGCATAACCATGCATAATAATGTTTTCTCCCATGCAGTACCATAATGTTGATAACAATAAAATCATGCATAAAACCATAAGAACCATGATGCAGCTAGCTGCATGCATGATGCAGCAGTATCAAGGCATCATACCGGTCGAGGGAGCGAGGAAGCGTTCCTCACTTCTTTGGGCTTTGGAGGAACAAGATAGGCTGCAGCTAGCCGACCCCACGTCTCTGGATGTTGGCGATGCTGTGGTGTGGTGGTGTGCCATGGAGGACGGACTGGCTTGCTATATATAGGCGAGCGAGCGAGGAGGCCGGCGACGGGTCCGTCCATGCAATCCATCGACGACGCCTCACGCGGCCTCAGACAAGTGTAAAGATTTTACCTGCCTGCTATATATATTGGATGGATAGACTAGAATATAATCTCGACCGACGAAGACGATGACCGAATACGAGCAGAGCATCGAGATCGAGACCTGCACCGGGAAGTTAAACCGAAAAATCACGTCGACCATGCATGAGAACAAACCACGCATCATTCCTGTCCCAAGGACTAACACAAAGCAAAGCCAACCGGAGACCTCCGGCTAAAGTGAAAACTTACGACCAGTCATGCTTGTGCTTCACCGAGACATGCATAGCTTTATTTACGTGCGATATATCTAGATATATAGTAAAAATTTTATATCTAGAAATATTAAAACGACTTGCAGTTTGAAACGGAGGAAGCTAAGTAATTAGAAGGATTAATTATTGAGCTAATTTCACATATTCAACTTAGATCAAAGCCAGGATAATTATATTTACGATTTAGAACTGAGGAAGTATGTGCTAGAAAAGATGGAAACTATATTAGCTAGCGTTGAATCTCCATGAAGACTAGTAATAATCCCTTACTGGGTTGGATTTGCTAACGTGTATATAATAATACACGTGAGGAGGCATCACACCTCAAGGCAACAAGTATCTATTATTCGGCTAACGTGTCCGTTGGCTCCGAATTCTCTTCCATGAGAAGAAATGGAGTATATAGAAATACTCGTGAGCAGGCATCGCAACTCAAGGCAATAAGTAATAATATTCGCAACAAATATTCCTTTAGTTGGATTCGATAGTATTCGGACGACTGGGTAGATGTGTCCTTCGGGCCCAAGTGACATGCGGGCCTGGACAGGTAGGTGCTTAGAGATGTTTGTTGTGGAAAAAAAGAACAGATTTCTCAGATGCTTGCAGTTGCTGGTAGCAAACACTTTGTGTTGCATCCGTGCTTCACGGTGTCGCTTCTTTTTTCTTAGTGGATTCCCTTCTCGGATTACTACCAAATGATACCGTTATGGTTCTTTCCTATCTATGAGCATCTCCAAACATGAATCCTATATTTGGATTCTATAATTTGTACTAGGGATATATTTGATGTGTTTAGGGTCAAAAAAAAAAGCTTATACTCCAACAGCGGGGTCTCAAATCATGTCATTTACAACTAATTGGGGAAAGATTGGAGCGGAGGCATTGGGGAAAGAAATCTCTGTCAGTTAGATTTTGTGGCAAAAAGGAGATAGGATCCAACCAATTGAGTTCTGTATCTAGGACCTGGGAGACTGAGTTCTAAATTGATTTGCCAGTTTTTTGTAAAATAGAACTCCTGTTGGAGGCTATTTTTTTCTTTTAATCCCTATATTTTAAGATAGGACCCAATTTAGAACTCCTGTTGGAGATGCTCTGGCTGCTGTGGTCAAGTCTTGCTGGGTCGCTGGTTACCTAAGGAATCGTCATTCCTTTGGAAGGAATGGTTAGTTCTAGTTATGTGAAACGTGTATGATACATCGGAAGGCATGGATTAGATCGAATACGTTTCTTGCCCAATGGCCTGCCATTAAAAAGATGCAAAATAGATAAATTTCGATGTCATATAGTACTATTGCACCTAAGATTTGAAACTTCAT
Source organism: Panicum hallii (assembly GCF_002211085.1). NCBI lineage: Eukaryota > Viridiplantae > Streptophyta > Magnoliopsida > Poales > Poaceae > Panicum > Panicum hallii. Next base: position 6,290,090 of record NC_038044.1, on the reverse strand, counting down.
CTTTGAAATGATCAAATTTCGACTAGAGACTTGCGTGTGAACATGTATTCCTACACCTATGAACTATGACGAATTAATGATCTTTCAGCAATCCAACACTCAATGCACAGCACCAGCATCCACCAACTCACAAACTTTTTTATTTTTGGGGGCATCAGTACTTAGTGTCAGCGTCAATGCACAAGAGAAATTTAATTTCTTATCGGCCGCTTCAGCACGCACACAGGCCGGTGGAGTTTGGTTAATGGGCCCTAATGTAAATGGAAAAGAGTTCAGATTACAACGGGGTCATCGGTGGAGCTAATTATTGCATGGAGTATTCTGTTTGGTGTTCATATATATAATATAATATAGTAACGGGATTAGATACCAGAAAAGATAAAGTTCGACCGGCCAATAAAAATGCAGTCCAACCGAACAGAAATCTCTCAACATAATGAAATAAAGATATTCTCTTTCTCCTTTCTAATCTGCCGCCGGTGAAGAATATGACTGACTCTCTCAGCAGGTAGGAGGTGGACAGCGACGCCGCTGTTGTTTTGTGATTATGCTTGACCTTGACCTGGAGCAGTAGTGTGAGGACCGGAAATACTGTGACTCGCAGTCAAACTATTACACATATGCGGAATATTTTTTTATACCGCTGGAACAATTGTTCCAGCAACAAAAAAATTATTCCACATTCAAAAACAATATTCCACAAAAAGATTATTCAAGTGTGATCTTGTTTTGAAGATTTTGTCGCAAGGAACACGGTGACACAACCGGATTTTAATTTGGATATACGATTTTAAAAAATATAACCGTACCACACTTTAGTTGCCAGTCACACGTGGGACTCCTAATAGCCTTTGTCGGGACTCCCCGACCCTCCCACCTCAACCCTTGGACATGAAGGCCACTCACCCTCTGTGTGAACGTAGACATCCATACTCTACCTTTTATAAACACTTTTTTTAGAGAGAAAGAATTGGTGGTTTAGACATTTTCTCCAAACACATCTACTGCTGAAAAAATAATTATCCAGAAATACAAGCATCGTATTTAGTCGGAGGTTTGAACTAGGATACGCAGATTCCACCTTAAAGAATATAAGCATTATTTTCTAAATAATTGATTTTTTTTGTATTTACTGTTCAACATTAATTAGTGGTTAGAGCACTAACATGACAAATGTTTGATGAAGAAAATTAGCATAACACAGGCCCACGTGTTGGTTACATTTCTAGGCCCGACAAAAGAACTTGTACAGGCGGGCCTATTGAACAAGAAACAATAGACGTATGGGCCATAATAAGGAGCCTACTAGTGGGCTCAGGAAGTAAGCCCACGCGCCACCCGGCCCATTCCCTGAAAATAAAAAAATAACTCGCACGCGCCAAGTATCATCCAACAGGCCTCGCTATTAGCCCTCCTCCTTTCCCGACTCTTCCCAACAGTAGCGACTAGCGAGCGGGCGATTTCCAGACGACCTCCGTTCCCCTGCTGGATCCACCGTCTTCCCTCGGCCTTCGGCGGCTTCTGTGTCGCTGGAGAGCTGGGGGAGGCGTGGATACGGTGGAGATTGTCTATATCCCCTGCCCTACTAATAGGTTAGGTTTAGGGTTGGATCTTCTTCCGGTGAGCGTTTCGCCTGGAGTTTTTTGTTTCCTCCATGGCTCTTTGGATGACGGTGCTGTCGGCGGTGAGTGGAGTCTGGTGGTGCTCGAGAGGTGTGCGGAGCATGACGCCGGAGTTTTATGCGGAGGATTCGGCATCGACGAGGTTTTTTCTGTTGCTTTCTTTTGCGTCGGTACTCGATTTCTCCGTGCGTCTATCTTTGCTAGCTGTGCCCGCCGCATCGGTAGAGATGCTGGCTTCGCTACCAAAGACATGGTCGCTGAAGGCTGGAGGATTGTTATGTCCCTCCAAGGTGGATCCGTAGTCTGCTGCTACCTTGTGAGGTTAAGTTTACCATCTGCTCGTATGTACGGGCTGGTGGTATTTTGTTCCTCTTGCGGGTTTGCTGCTTGTTGACTGGAGTTGGCCGGTGAAGCGACCGGTGTCAGATTCCGGTGTACAGGGATTGCCCGGGACGTTCAACGGACAAAAAACACGCTTCCAGTGTGTTACTCATGGGCTTGAAATTTGTTTCTTCGTCGAACTAGGTATCTGCCGTGAGCTTCATTCTGGTTTTACTTCTTCATTGCGGGAGGTGGAGGAGGACCGGACTGCGGCAACGACGGTCGGCAGCGGCGACGCGTAGTGGGTGCTCCGTTCAAGGACTTATTTGTGTTTTCTCTTTTACTCAGAAGTGCCCTGTTAGGGGGCTGGATGTAATAGACTTGTATCAATAAAATGCAACCCTTTCTCTCTCTAAAAAAACTCGCACGCGCCATACAAAAACATTTCTGCAGGAGAACTGCAGGCGAGCTGCGACCTGCGAGTTGCTAACTTCATCGGCGTTGACCAATGCAAAGGCAGCGATCGGCGGCGCACGTCTGACGGAAGCCCTCCAGTGGCAGCTGACGACCGATGGAGCACGCGTCGGCGTTGCTGGAGCAGGTTCTGGCGGGACTTCGTCCTGGGCATGCTCAAGCCGGTGACCGCCACTGCCGTGGTCGCCATGGCCGTGGCGCTCAGCTTCACCCAGAAGAACGCGCTCTGGATCCTCCTCGCATACCTCTTCATGGTAATTCACACAGCCAGCCACTCTCTGGTCATTGACGTATATAATTAGTTGCTGTTCTTGATCTGGCCCGCCATCGAACAGGTGACGGTCGCCGGCTACACGGCGGGGCAGCGCGCGAAGCACGTCCCCCGCGGCAGGTACATCGCCTTCGTGTCCATCCTGGTCGGCACGGCCGTCACCATGCTCGTGATCGTGGCGCTCAAGGTCTTCCCCTTCACGCCGCGGTACATCATCCCCGTCGCCGGCATGCTGGCCGGCTGCGCCATGACGGTCACTGGGGTCACCATGAAGAAGCTCCAGGAGGACGTCAAGATTCAGAGGAACATGGTCAGTCAGCTCTCAGCTCCAATCGACCAATCCCGTACCCTCCCAACTTTAGTTTCTTAAGGCTTATTTATTTTCTCCCTTGCTTATTATTTCTTATTCCAACAGTATATATCAAAAAGAAAATGTTCAAGAAAGAAAAAGTCAGCTGCTGTTACATCAGAACCATCTCTGCTTGGCTAAAAAAAAAATCACAATGCACATAGTATAACACAGTCAAAAGACACTGGAGTCCTAAAAAATGCAGAATTTGAGCAATAATCATCATGGTCATCATCTTTTTTTTTTAGATAATGCTGGAAGGGTGTTCGGACTTCAACCTTCTTTTTGACAAGGAAAGGAGTCAATAGATATTTTTCAGGAACGCACAAAAAAGCTTGGTTGCATTTCATTAAGAACTTAACCATTTGATGTTAGAAACTTTGTAAATTTCTTTGGCAACTACTAGAGTTCAATATAACAAAAGATTCACCATCAGCTTCTCATGTTTCTGCTGCTGTGCAGGTGGAGACCGCCCTGGCTCTGGGCGTGACGCCGCGGGAGGCGACGTTGCAGCAGGTGAGGAGGTCGCTGGGGATCGCGCTGGCCCCCGTCATCGACAACGCCAAGACGGTGGGGCAGATCGCGCTGCCCGGCGCCATGATGGGGCTCATCATGGGCAGCGCGTCGCCGCTGGAGGCCATCCAGCTGCAGATCGTCGTGAAGAACATGGTCATGGCCGCCAACACCGTCAGCAGCATCGTCTCCTCCTATCTCTGCTGGACCTCCTTCACCAAGGCCTTCCAGCTTAAAGAGGAAGTCTTTGCTGACGAGTGACTATGAAGCGTTGCATAGTAATCGTGGGCGTTTCTACAACTTCATTGTGAGAAGGAAGGAGGAAGGAAGAAAAAATACCGCAAGATTGCATTGCAGTGATGTCCAAAAATTGGTCCTCATAGAATCTCTGTGTATTACTTTCCCATGATTGCTTAATATTCGAAGCAATCTGATCAGAGAATAATCTCCAGAAAAGTTTAAATTGCGGCAGGAATACGCAATGCCGGAATCAATTCACATCAGGAGAAGAATTTCAGTGGACCATATAAACGCAGGGTATCAGCATCACTCCACTAGAGAAATAATCTTCAGAGAACAGCTATGCACAAAAAATACAGCATCATCGCAGGGAATCGACAAGGTTATTCAGTTACTTATTGGCAAACCATCTTGTCACTCGCGCACAGGCTACAGTAGCCAAACATATAGAGGAAGGATGAACGATCACCCTGCTAAATACATCGCAGAGGCATTCCCGACAACAGAAGTTCTGGAAGCCTGCATAGGAGTTTAGTATGATCAAGCCATTGGGTGCACATCACTTCCACTTCTTGAACTTGCCGCCGAACATGCCGTGCCCATGCTTGCCATGCTTGAATTTGCCGTGGCCGTGCTTGAACTTGCCGTGGTGGCCGTGACCATGCTTGAACTTGCCGTGACCGCCGTAGCCGTGGCCGTAACCGTGGCCGTAGCCTCCAAAGACCCCATGTCCACCGTGTCCGCTATGCCCATGAGAGAGCTTGTGTGCTCCATAAGCAGCTGCAGCTGCGGCGGCGCCTCCGGCTAGAACCGTCCCCATCCCCATGCCACCATGGCTGCTGCCATGACCTGCAACCACAAGATCCCATGAGCACGAACCACCATTTGGCCGACTTGACACAATAGGACTACCTGCTTCTCAGATAAGCTGATGCAACTGTTGGAGAGAAGTACTGAACAATTAAATGTATGTTGCAGCACAATGTAATTAGGAACAAAGCGCAATTCAACATAATATAGAACTAGAACAATTTCATCAGACCAGCATTGATGCAGGTATAGGAGATGTGGTACTGATAAGCTAAATTATATCTTGCAGCACAGCATAGTTAAGAACAAGAAACAATCCAGCCGATCTAAAACTTAATGTAATATAAAATGAGCAAATACATTTTTTATTTGGAATTTTTTGGGAAAAAAAAGCACAATCACTTGATGGATTTCAGTAGGAATGCTTGATAGCTGTTTTGATGGCTCTGTACTTTTAAAAGCTAATAAGCATAGAATGTAAGAGCAATTCATACCCTGGTGAGATGAGCCGGGATAACCAGCAGGGGGATAGCCACCATGCTGTGGCGGGTAACCACCCGGTTGAGGGTACCCATGCTGTGGCGGGTATGCCCCCGGTGCAGGGGGGTAAGCCCCTGGTGGAGGAGGATATGCCCCAGGGGGAGGCGGGTACGCCCCAGGCGGTGGTGGGTAGCCTTGCGGAGGGTATCCCTGATGCGGGTACCCATGACCACCGGCAACGCCATGCATTATGTTTGAGAAGAGCCCCTTGTCACCCTCGCCATGCTTGTCCTTGCCTCCTCCCATTGTCCCCCCAAGCCACCTGAAGAAAGAAGATGCAAAGGCAAACTGTGAGCCAACTGAATCTGAATGTTGCAGAATGAAACAAGAAAATTGCACTAAGCAGATCTTCAACATATTCACAAAAATGTGCTGCGGCAAGCAGGTGGTGCAGGGACAACAGGGGAGTGGCTTCCCTTTGGATGCGGTGTCAGACAATGAGCTAGTGTGATCTACGGAGAACATCAAACAGCATAAATTTGAACAGGATGGAAGGTATACTAGTAGGAACATTTGATATCCACAAACTGCATTCAACGAAGAGACAACACAGGGACCAAAGTGGCTAGCTTCATTTTGGATGCGTTGTCAAAAGTGAAACGAGTGGTCTGTTCCCCATTCGTCACACAACTTCTGATCAACCTTTACATGTTCCACAGGGAAACAATGATACGTAATTGGTAAAAATATGATGCCTTCAAGATGTAACCGTGCCTTACAACATGCAACTCTGCGTTTGCACAATCAATTCCTAACAAAACAAAGATCGACTACCAGCCCTACAAAAACAATCTAAGTATCTGTCATCTCCAATTTGGTACCGCGCATTAGTTCAGCATGCTACTGTATCAAGAGCGGCCAACTACTTAACCGAATAGATCTTGTTTGCTATAAGATGAACTATGATCAAGCAGGAAATTCAATTCGAGGCTTTATTTTTGTGCAAACTAGCAGAGATCTCCAATTTAATACTAGGTGTTACTGGTTGCCCAAATTCAAATTCAACTTGTAAAGTATTGCGAGAAATAAACAAAACACTCCGAACTCCCCATCCTGATCATCGCACCCCCACAACCCAAAAAAATCCCCACCTCCAATCCAACTCCACCAAACAGAGGGGGTTTCCAGGATCATCACAACCCCGCTCCGTAGATCGACGGATCTCACCATCCACGCCCCAGTTCACCGAAACCGCCATCAATGACGAGTTGAAAAGGTATGACAAAGCAGAGCACAACACGCAACACCACCACCACATGCGCCCCAGAAATCGTGGAACAAAAAAACTACGGAATCGCGCACAGGTAGAGATAAGGAGAAGACAAATTCAAGGCTGAGAGATTCGGCGGCATACCGAACGACAACGAGAACTCCGGCGATCAGCAAACACAAGCAGCCGATCTCAGGCGATGTTTCTGTGGGCGACGCGTGATGGTTTGGCCGCGCCCCCTTCCCCGGCTATATACCCGAGGACGCAACACGGCGAAAGGTACTCGCAGGATTCGGCAAGGAAACGCGTGCCGCCAGCGCGGGGTCTCACTGACGCGTGGGGGCCAGAGGCGCAGTTATTCGCGGGGCAGGTGCGCCCGCCGTGGATGGATAGGGTTTGACCCCGGGCCGCCACGTCGCTGCCATGCGGGCCCGGAGCTCACGTCTTCGGTTGCGACCCGCGAGGCAGCGAGGGAGGCGTGCGCGTAGCAAGCGCGTCGTGGTGTGGTCTCGCGGAGAGGGAAGGAGGACGGTGGGAGGAAAGCAACGCGACGAAGGAATCGAATCCCCACCACCAACCGGTCCCACCGGGCAGTGACTCGGGTCAGCGAGCGGACGCAGATATTTGCGTGCGATCCACGCCGCGCCGACGCGTGGAGAGGCGGTCGACGGCCCATCTGGCCCGTTTGGACCCATTCGGCTCGTGAAGGCGGCAAGGCTCGGCAGGAGAGCTCAGATGGGCCGAGATGGGCCTCGTTTGTTGCTCGCTCTGCTTTGCCTGCCAATGAGCCCGCTGCCCTCTGTTTTCCTGAACTGCCTGCTTATCAGCATTCAGCAAAAGGACTAGAATTCCCTCAAAAAAAAAAAGAGAGCAAAGGACTAGAAACACACACCGAAGTAACCTTTGAAGCTTCGCGGTACAAATGAAGCAAAAAGGTTTCCTAGGCCAGGTTGCACGCATTTTGATCCTTACTGGACAACGCAAGCTGATTTCCCCCCTTCATGCAGTACTGCCAGATAATCAAAGAACCATTCTGTTGATCGCACAAGTTACACCGCCATGCTAACTGAAAACATCCTGTTTCTTTTTTTCCAAACCAGTGAGCAGTTATAGCCACAGATGTCAACGAGCACAAAATATGCAATATATCCATCGTCTTTGAATAGAATCACCTGGTTAACAGACGCTAAACACTTTCTGTCCCAGCGGGTGCGCGGCAAGCCTGCCACTGCACGAACCTTCAGAATCAAGCTGGCGCAGACCGAATCTGAAGCGTTGTTTGCTTTGCGCATTGTGTCCACTCCAATACTCCATCTAAAAGACAGTCATCACAGGAAGATAGCTGAAAGTTCAGTAATCGTTCAGATAGGATGGGTACCAATTTGGAGCATTCGGAGCTTCAAAGCCTGAAACCTTGATTTGGAGGGTGCATTCCTCCGGATTGCCTTCTCGATTTCCTGTTCATAACCTTCTCGAATTCTTCTTGGATCCCCCTTCATGTGATCCAAACCTGCCTGCATCCATCTCCATGCATTCTTCAGTTCCCTTCCCGCTCCAGACTTCAATTGAATCATCGCTGTTCGGCGACCAAGCCCTCACGGAGCTCCTCCCGCAGTTCCGCGGAGAGACCAGCGACGCTCGTCCCGGAAGACGCTCCAGGATCATTCTCCGATCCGTGTCCGCCGCAGCGGGGCCTCGCCGGAGCGCCGCCGACGCCGCTATTGAAGGAGGCGCACCCAGGGGCTTCGCCGGAGTCCCTGGGTTTTTTCACTTGACCCCCTCTTTTAGATCGTGAATATTAATCGTGATCCGATCTTAGAGTCAAGTGGAAATAATCAAGAACTAATTTTGCACGTGACCTCCTAGTTTGGATCGTAATTATTAATCACGATCTAATTTAAGGATTATATAAAAGTAATCTAAATAATTTTTTCATATAACCTCCTGGATCGCGATTAATAATCGCGATCCGATATTTTTAGACATTACCCCCTGTCCGGGTCCAGTTTTTTGCATGTTAGCCCCAATGGATCCGAGCGTCTCACTCCGTTCGCCGGCCGTCCTCCACCTCCCGGCGCGCTAGTCGACCAGCCGTTCAGACCTGACCTCGCATGGTGAAGGAGGATTTTATTTTTTGGTCATGTTAGCCCGCCTGTATGTGTTGATGGCCTGGCTGGCCCACCGCAGTCCGCCATCTACCATCCCGCCGGTAAAGATCAAGAGCTTGTCTCCCCTCCCCTCCTCCTGGGAAGAGTGGAAACAGGCTTTAGGGAACAGTGTTTTGTCAGGAGAAATCGGACGCGGTCGAAACTCTGCCAAACGGGCTCCAAATTAACCGCACAAGTTGTTCGGAGTGAGAGAGAAGATGGCGAGCTCGCACGAGAATGTTGCAAGGATTGCCCTTGCCCTGGGAAGGCGATACCCTATTCCCCTGGACCTTCCTTGGCCACGACGCTAAGGGCAGATGCTGATGTGCCGGCTATCCGTTCGATGGAATGCGGCGTCAATTCGACACCACCTTCAGCTTCAGGTTCTTCCCCTCAGGTGCGTGCGGGTCTACCAGGATCAAGACCTTCGTGTCTTGCTTGCAAATTTTCGTATGACTGAGCTTGTTGAATGCTCTTCTGTCTTCTTGTACTCTGCTTAGTCTGCTCGTGCCATGCAGGAAGCCTGAATTCGGCTGGGTTGTTCAGTGTGAAGTACTTTCGCTCTCCCCTCCCCCAGTTTAGTGATCAAGCGTATGTGGTCTCAAATATTACAAGGTACCTATCATTTACCACCTACTGTCATAGTGCATCTACTTTTGCTCCTCAATGAATGACACAGGTGGAATTCGTCATGTGATACAAACTGCCAATAGTACAAAATAATCATTTATTTCAGAGCACAAGTGCACTGCTCTTCAATTTAAAAATTTCTATTTTCTAAGGTATTTGACAAGCTATAGATGTCAAAATTACAGAGTATGCATATCCCATTTGAATAGACTCAGCTGGTTAACATACGCTAATTAATCCCAATGAGTACATTGCAAGAACCTTAACATACGCCGAACATAGCATTCTGGCATCAGGACAAAACCTATATTAGCATTCTGTTTGCTACTTTGCTGGCTCGATGATGAATTTGGCTCCATCTGGAAGACCTGATCATCATAATAACATGTTATGCCAAATCACAACACTAACATAGCTGAAAGTTTCGGCATTCGGGCAAACATTCATGCATACCTAGCTCATCTTAGTGAAGAATGCCATATCGCTATTCTGCTTTGAAAGATGTGCTGGATTTACACACGCAAACAGTGATGCCTTCTTTTTCTTGGCTGGAAAGAGGAACATCCGGAGCGGTACTCTTGATTTAGAGGGTGCATTCCTCCAGGTGCTGCTAGATTTGGGCCCAGATAAGCTAGTGCTCTTGAGTATCTTTGCCAAAACCTTTTCAATTTCTGTTTGGAGTCGTTTCACATGATCCAAACCAGCCTGCAGTTCATCAGCAACTTTGTTGTTCTCCTGCTTCATGTTCATAATCTCCCCCTGGAATTTTGCAACCTGATATGAAGTGAATCTAGCTCCGTCCTCCATGCCTGCATCCATCTCCATGCCTCCTTCGATTTCCGCTTGTATGTCGCATAGGGAATCAAATTTATACTGGAGTTCCCCTTTGAACATTGCATTCTGTTCCAACCATACTCGCAGTTCAATCTTGAGTTCTCTTAGTCTTTTCTCTGTTGCTTCCATTTCCCATTTTGCAGGGTGCTCATTTGTATGATCCTTGTTTGGCTTTAACCTGTCCTCATTTGTTAGCTTGCCGACCTCAGATTGTAGCAGATTATACTTAGTTTGAAATCCTTCTATCTGTTGTAATGACATGCTGAACTTCATTAAGAACGCTAGGTTATCCTCCAGAAGCGCATCAATGTCTCTTCTGAACTTTTCTTCAAGTGGTGATGCTTTCTCCATCTCGACAACATTTGTTGATGTGAGGTCTTCCGGAATAGTGGCTTCTGGACTGGTAACGGCATCGTTTGATGCATCAGGTTCCTTATCGGAATCCATACTTAGGTTATTTTTCAGGCTAGGACTATGTTTTATTCTCCTGGGGATAGAGGAAACACTTTGTGCCCTTTGATGAACTGGAAAAAAGCTTGGAGTCCTTCGGTGGCCCCTAACAGCTCCATTCTTCTCACTTAGTGACATGGTTGAATTCATGCGATGACCACTGTGTGATGCATCTTTATAAGTTAAAGAGTTCAAGAACCTACGAAGTGACTGAATCTCTGCATCTTTCATTCCATTGGCACACTCTAGTTCGCTTATCATGGCTCTCATCTCATTCAAGCATTCCTGGTTCTTTGTCTCCACTTCTGTAAGCCTTCGCTTTATATTTTTGTAGTTCCGGAGGATGGAAGTATATTCGGCTAGTAATACCTTTTCCTTATCTTGGAGATCATTCATAAGCAACTGCTGCAGATTAATCATGCCATCCTCTTGGTCTCCAACATCAGCAACTTCTCCACTAGTAGGAGTAGGACTTCTGGTGATATGTGAATCTTCTGCTTTGTTCATCTCCGTCTCCTGTTCTGAACTGCTTTCTGAAATGCTTTCACATGGGGTTGAGAAAATCACATTGTCCTCTTGTTTCAAATTTTCTCCTGGACTATTGGAGGAAACGTGATGCAGGACTTCTAATGAATCACTGCTTTCAGTGTTACTGACGAATTCATGAACATGTTCTGATCCTCCTTTGTTATTATCATCAGACAAAGTATGACCTGCAGTTTCTGTTGTTCCCACGTCCATTGATGCAGCTGCACTGAAATTGCCATCAAACTCACAACACCACAAATCCTCTGTTTTATCTACATGACATTGCTTCTCTGCTTTAGTCTCATGGTGACCACTAGATGACTGACTGTCATCGATGAAGATAGATGGCTCTGGTGTATCGGACTGATCAATAAATCCATCCCCACCGTGTGGCTTCCTTGCAGCTTCATACATCCCAGGATCATCTGATGGGTTTGTTTTGCCATGCTCACCTGATGGTTCAGTGTCAGTGGATGATGTTGCTTCGTCAGTCAGCATGCATGAAATATCACAGAAACTATTTATTGTTTCGGTGAAATTTGTATAGACTATTCTTTCTTCGGCATGGTAGGATCTCTCAAGTTTATGCACTCTAATAAGCTCCTCTTCTGCCTCCTTGAGCTTGTCATTTAGTTCAACCGAGTCACTTTGTTCTGTCTTCTCTTCCTCCAAATTCTGTAGTGACTTCTCCAGCTCATTGTTTTCTAGACACAGCCTATTTATCTGTGAAGTCTGTGTTGAAATCAAGAGCTCCAAATCCACAACTTTGTTGGCTAGCTCATCAATTTTCTCTGCAATCTCTACCACAGAAAGATCAGAGTTCATCTTAAAGTATCCCTTGATCTTTTCTACTAGTTCTTGTGGTTCAATTTTCTCCAGCTCCATGGAGAACAATTCATCTTTCCTAGCACTGGCATCAGTATTAACATTCTCATCTGAGGAATTTTCTGAATATGATAGGGATTTACCATGTCCTCTCATGATACCCTTCAGCTTCTCCCTGGAAACCTCGACTCTTTCGGACTCAACCGTTGCTTGGCTGAAAAATGACTTCTGTTGCTCCTTCATTTTGATAATGGCGTCTTCACAAGATTTAAGAGCAGTTGCTGTCATCAAAGCCCGGGCTTCATCATCCTCTATCGCTGCACTTTCATTGAACTGATCTTGGAAGTAGCAAACTTGTTCCTGCATATCATTAATTCGCTTTTCAAGATCCCAGTACTTTGCAATTCCACTCTCGTAAGAGCTTTTTATGAACTCTTTCTCAGTCTGAAGGACTAATATTTCTTTCTGCAGCCTGCCAATCTCGGCTTGTGCATTATCCTTGTTGACTGGAGCTGCAGATTTCTTGCCTCTATCCTTCAGTCCTGATTTGTCCGCATGCTTCTTCTTCATTAGTCCCTCCACTGTTGACTTGTGGATTTTGCGAGGATCAACTGTGGTAAAGGCCTTCGGGAGATTGTCATCATCCTCTTCTAACAATGAATACTGAATCTGGTCAGGGAAGGCAGCTGCAATGGTATGGTTTGCTTTGTGTAACTCCCCTGACATATGGTCATAGCGTTCAGCAAGGGCCCTGTATGCCCGGTATGCTTCTTCCACTGAACTGATCACCTCTGGTCGTCGCTTGTAATACATTTCCGCCCTCTTAGCGAAAGAATCAGCTTCCTCCCCAAGGAGGAAGAGAATGCACTTAACCCTGTCTTCCATATCTGCACAGACTGCAATCTCTTAATGATCGAAAAACCGAAGCACAAATGAAACCTGTGGAGATGCTGAATGTTTGGGGGAAAAAGCTAAAAAATCACTATCTAAATTGGCAGGATTGCATAAATACATCTTGAAGGATTTTGCATTGTACTCCCTGTAAAAAAAAATGTGTAGACTTAAGCAGTTGTAAATGATATGGGGTTCATATGGAACAGAGGTTTCAGTTCATTCTTTTGATGGACTTAGCTGCCTTGAAGTTTGTGGTCATTCTATTCGTGCAGAATGATGTGCATAGCATATATCACTACTAGGCCGACACTAACCAAACTAGCATGAAATGCATAGAATCTTTTGCTCTGTGTGTCCAGACATCGTTATACATTTTTCTTTGGCAAGTGAGTTGATACATTCATGAATTGCATAATCACCTGGACTAGGGTATGTGTATTTACTAGAAACCAGATGTTCTTGGTAGAATCCTGGTGCAGATAACATACATTGTATTTTTCATATATTTGGCATCTTTTGCAGAAAAAATTAGGCAAGTTTTGACCAAGAAAAGAAACGGTTGAGATAAATCGCTCTCTCCCTGGTCACACCCGTAACACCACAATGAAGGTAAATTTGCTCATGAATCAGTATGCATTGTCTTGCTAAAAAAAGACAGAGCAATTTGACCCAGGTGTTACTGTGTTGTGCTTGTATGTAAATGGATTGGATGGTGTGCTCAAGGAAGCCAAACCTTTGAGGTTGTTGTCGAGCCATTTGGACTGCTTGGTGCGGACATGGCTTGCCCACCACCACGAATAGGCATTGCTCGCCGCCCGCTGCAGCATCCTGTTCCTGCCACTTTCAGCTCAAGAGTTCTTCAGCCGGGTAACCCGCGCTCGTCTTCTGTGTGAGTTCACCTTCCCTACATTAACTGAACTAATCGATCTGAATGCCTTTCTGATACCGGTGGTCCTTGATCGTTAGCACGCTCTTTGCAGGACAAGAAAGTGACGAGAGATATCAGAACTCAGGAAGAAATGAAAGCCAAGGGGGAAAAATGTCATGAAGGTCAATGTCCGGTACCTGCATTTGCTGTTGCCGGTGAGCCATCTCTAAACCGGACGAAGGTGAACGCAGATTCCTGTGCTTAGCTGGCCGCACAAGAGAGTAGCTGGTGGGTGGTAGTGGAGACGAAGTGGCAGGACTCGAAGTAGTCTCTGGATCGTGGGACCCTTGGCTGTGTGAGGTCCTGGTCACTGCTGGTGTTGCTCGGCACGTCGGCATGTGCTCGTGGGCTCGAAATTTCTTCTGGGACATGTTCCTCCTCGATCTCTTACGAGTGAAACTTGTGAGCTGGCCATGCGTATATAATCCTGTAAATTTTCTTGGGGCCTGCAGTTATGCGCACCCATTGTGCTGATTCCTGTAAATGAAATATATGCGTTAAAACGTTCTCAAATATATATGGGATACAAACTGACGACATGTTTTTAGCCGTTCGCAAATGGGATAAAAACCCCCGGCTTCTCCTTCCTCCCTCCCGCCCGTCGTGCCCTGCCCGCCGCCACTGCCGTCGGCCCCGCCCTCCGTTCCCGCCGGAATCACAAGGCCCTATCCCGCCCACCAATCGCCGACTTCCACTCTTCTGCTCCCGCAACTACCCGACACCAGACTACCAGAGGCTCGCGTGTCCGGGCTGCGCGCTTGTGCAAGCACTGGCTGGGCATGGGCGCCATGGCGGCCATGGTTCGCACATCGGGTTCGTCTTCCCCCAAGAACGTGCGCGGCTGCGAACGCGAGGGTAGAGGCACGTGATTGTCTGCAACGTTAGGATGCCGAGGCGCATTTTCTTCAGTGCTTCAGATTATCAGGTTTCACTGCTAGTATGTGTCCGATGAAACCTTCCCATTTTCATCGTTACCATGACTCCATCCATTGATCTCCTTTAATCTGACCCTGTCAACATGCATGTGTGCATATCAGTCTCGGTTCCTGCTTATAGTCTGTTTCATATCAGCTTCAGTCCTTACGCGAGGGGTCGACCGGTGGAGGGAATGCAAGGCCATTCAATGTGTGAAGCCTGAAAGTTTTTTTTTAAAGGTAAAAGTAGGAGCACTGCTATGTCATATAAGTAGGAGAAGAATGCAATATCTTATAAATTTAATACTACATACAAACTTAACAAACTCAAACTCTGAAAGCTGGAAACATAACATAAAAAACTAGGATAACTCATGGCCTCTGCAGGCCAAACTTCTCAAATTGAAGTCCATCTGATCTCTTGCACCACCTGTGTTGTGATCATGCTCTGGCCTTAAAAAATTCTGCGATTTCTTTCCTGTGTTGTCAAGGCTGAAAGTTGTGTTTAATACTTTAATCTCATGGGTGCAGCAAATCAAGATCACCAAGTGGTACTGAAAGATGCAACTTTCAGAAGCAACAGGAAATGCAGGTTCAGTCACATCATACCGTTGTTTTTTTTTTTGAGAGGAACTACGGCAGGCAAATTGCCGACCTGAACTGATGTATTAATATGCAAATGTGCGGGGCATATAAGGATTTCGAAGGGTGAAACACCAAACTAGCCTATTACAGATTAAACATGATCGATCCGTGATCACCCTAAACCCTATACCCGGGCCGCTCTGTGTGACCACTGAAAAGATTAGCCACAACCCGGCGCAAGGTGACGGCAGGTGGCAGGTCTTGCCCCTCGAAGGAGTATGCATTTCTGCTCTTCCAAAGGTTCCAGAGAACACAGGTAATGACAGTGGTTTTGATCTTGTCTTCCATGCCTTCCAGAAACTCATGACCCCACAGACTGCCAACCTGAGAATCGGAGAAATCCTGCCCGGGACACAGAAAACTCCAGCATAGAGCAGCCTTAGGACAAAGGAAGAAGATGTGAGCTTGGTCTTCTTCATGTTGACAGAAAGCACATTCCGCAGAGTCAGTAATGTTGCGGTAAAAGAGGAGAGCTCTGGAGGGTAGCCGCTGCCTGTGGACGAGCCAGAGGAATTGCTTGGCTTGGGGTGTAGCATAGCTGTCCCAGAGTGTAACCGCAAAAGCTTCGGCAGGCGCTGCCGGCGACATGGCCCGGTACAAGCTCGCAGTGGAGAAAGGCGCAAGGGTCGTCCTCATACCACGTCGATCAGCAATGGTCTCATTGAGGTGGACAGTCTGTAGAGCATGTAGAGAAACTGGAGCTGTTCTTCCGCCACCGAGGAGAGTCTCGGCGCCAAGCATAAGTCCCACTGTTGCGCCTGTGCAGCTGATTTAAGTTAACGGACATATTCGGACGTTGAGCATTTGAGAAGAGTGCTGGCATAAGGTCTGCAAGATATGTTGATCCCAACCAATGGTCTTGCTAGAAAGAAGTCATGACACCATTGCCCAGCCGCACAGATGTATGTCTCCTGAGTCCAGGAAGAAGAAGCAGCATGGCTTTCCAGGTTGGCGTGTCCAAGTAATGAGCTTCACCCAGGTCACGTCCAATCATACCGTTGTTGATCAACTTCCTGTAGTCGAAGTACATATACATGGACAGGATGCTTGCATATATAAATGGTGCCGTTTATCATCTAAATTTGGTTTGCCTTAAGTCTTCTTCCTGCTCATCAGCATCGATGAAATCTCCCCAATTCAAGAACCACGACTAATGCTGACATGATAAGAGAAAGGAACGCCCTTCTAAATTCTAAATGCTAAATGCAACGCCCTTTGAGTTCTTAGAAAGTTTCAGAACCAGCCTGGGAGTGCCACTCTTCATGGAAATCATTATGCTAATGTGTTGGAGCATCTGGATCACAAAGAAACTATTTTTTTTTGTCAGGAACAAGGCACCCCCAACACAGAGTTGTGAAGCTTTTGTGAAGCTATCTTCAAGAAAGAATGTTCACTGGTTATCCATCGTGCAAACAAAAAATTCTTCTCCCAAACCCAAGACTGGCTAGAGAACTTTTGTAAACTTTGATTCTTTCACGTTATAACTATTCGTTTGGTATTAATATATTAAATCAGTAGCTCACTATCTATTCAGTAGTAACTGAGATTGATACGAAAATAAATGTCTTTAAATCAACTATTTTATTCTGAAAATGAATGGCTTTAAATCAACTGCAATCGAAAATTTTTTGCCAGAGATGTGCTTTATTACGTGTTTTTAAGATTGACCAAGGCGTCGCCGTTGTCAGCTCAGCGTACCACCGAGCAGGATTTCTCCCGGCACCACCTGTCCGCAGCCGCCACAAGCCCATCTCACTGCCAACCATGGCCACCACCACCACCAACCTCGCCTCCCGGACTGCCTGTCGCCGCCGCCACGCAGGCATCACCGAGCGACCCGCACGCCCCACATGCACCCCACACTGCTGCCACGTGACCACCTCCACGCCCCGCACACGGCCTCTGCTCCCTGCAAGCTCCACACCCGCCTTACCGCGGCGGCTGCCGCCGCCGAGAGCGCATGGCCAGCCCAGCCGCGCTGGCGCGAGGCCGGCAGGCCGCCTCACCGGTCAGCCCTGCTGCGCCAGCGCCCGCAAACACCGCGCAGCCTCTCACGCTGCCAAGCCGCCTCCACTCTCTGCGCCGTCACACCACCTCCACACGCAACCACCACTCGCTGCGCGGTCACGCCGAAGCCGCCATCGCGTCGAAGCCGCCGCCACTCACTCATCGCCGGGCGTCGATCCCGCGCCGTGCCATCGCCCCCGCGCCTAGGAGCAGCCACCGCCGGCGGATCCGGTCGCGGCGACACCAGATCCACACTCGTCGGTACCGGATCCGGCCTTCCCCGCCGGTGACGCCACGAGCCGTGGCCCTCCGGCGACCGAAGTGGCCGCGCCCGCCTGAACGCGAAGGGGAACAGGGCTGCCCCGCCGCCGCCATCCTTGTGGGCCGCATGGACTTCCAGCGATCGGCTCGAGCTGCGGCGCGGCGAAGGGAAGAGAAGAGGGAGGGGGTGGCGGCGGCAGCGGGATGCCCGCCCGTGTCGCCCATGCGGGAGCGATGCGGGGGGTGAAGCAGAGGCGCAAGCGAACTCGATGGCCTGGTAGCTACGTAGCTTGCAGCGGATCACGGCGGCTAATCTTGTATGACAGTAGCTAGTCCAGCGTGGGATAAGGTGACAATAGTTTATCCTCCGAGGGCCTTTGCTCTGGTGATTCGTGGTGCGTTTCTGAGGGCCTTCGCCTGGTGATGGTGGTGCGTTTCTGGTGCTCGTGCTCGAGCGATGGCGACGTGAAGTGGTTTCGGTGGTGTGCTGCCCCAATCCAACCTTTTAGGGTTGTCTGTGTGGTGCAGTGTTGATGTCCCAATCCGACCAGCTGATTGTTAGTTGTTTTTCTTTAGTTTCTCTTTATTTTTCCTAATTATGGCCTTCTAGGGTTATAGTTTTATTCTTTTCTGCTATATCAATAGAAACGCACGTGTGCTGTTCGTTAAAAAAAAAGAACAGAACGCACTTCAGTCAGCGTTTTATATCGACTAAGTATGCACAGTTTTATATGTAAATATATATTACTTCTTAAAACTAAAAAGTAGCACACATCGAGCTATACATTTTTTTTCCTTCTACCGCTGGCAGTGACATTTGAACATGCACTCAATAGCCAATTTCTAGCACCATGAAGAAAACTAGGATGAACAGCGCGCTTCGCCGCGCCCTTATAAGAATGATGCTAACTTCCCTATGTCGGGAGAATTAGCATGAGCGTATTGGTAATGAACCTTAGGCTTGTTGCCTGCACTGAACCCACCATTGTTTGTGTCAAACAATTTACGTTATCTGTTGAGAAACCAAGTAGTAGGATATAAATCACGTAAATATAATGCCAATGTCACAGGTCAGACTGAATCATCTTTGATACAATAAATAAATGCTCAAATTGTAATTCGTAAATCTTAATCATTAACACAAAACAATGGTAGCCAGAATCTGAAAGATTGTAAATTGTTAATTTTGTTGTAACTAATGAATATGTGATTAGCAAAAATATTAATTCAGCTTAGCCTATTTAAGAAGAACAAAAACTGATGAAATTTGGAAAGGAAAAAAAGGGTGAGAACATAACGGGGAGGTTTTCCATTTGAGGCTATCTCCAGCAATATACCCTAAATCTCATCCTCTATATCCATCCTCCATATCAATTTTATTCTCTATACCAAATTTAACTCCAACAACATCCTCTATTCTCATCCTCTATACCCCACAATCTCAATTTTCAATATTTTTTCCAACTACCAGCCACCCTCCGCCCCTCCGCCCTCCGCATCCCGCGCCGGCCCTCCTCCGCATCCCGCGCCGCCCCTCCTCCGCGCCGGCCGCCGCGCCCCGCCCGCGCCGCCCCCTCCTCCGCGCCCGCCGCCGCGCCCCGCCCGCGACCCTGCTCCGCAGCGCCGCCGCCCCGCCCGCCCGCCGCCGCCGCCCCGCCCGCGCCCCTGCTCCGCAGCCCCGCCGCCGCGCCCCGGCCGCGCCCCGCCCGCCGCCGCGCCCCGCCCGCCCGCCGCCGCCGCGCCGCGCCCCTCCTCCCTCCTCCGCCCCGCCCGCGCCGCCCCGCCCCGAGCCGCTCCCGCGCCCCGCAGCGCCGCCGTCCCGCGCCGCCCCGCCCCGAGCCGCCCCGAGCAGCACCGCCCTGCAGCCCGCGCGCGTGGAGCCGCGATTTGGACGAGCGCGATGGAGGACGCCCGTACTGGCTTCGTCTGTGCGGGACGCAGGCGACGGACTCCATTTTACAGCACGCGTTGGAGAATACCGCTGGAGTGATACGGTGCTACAGTATCCTCCGTTAATAGAGAACCGGATCGTTTAGCAGACGCCGCTGGAGTCAGCCTGAGGAAGATGGTCCTATGATTTTATCTCCACACACTAGAGAGATAGAGACAGGTGGTCAGAGAAGATAGCAGTAGGATGGAATGCTAGGGGATCGTCAGCTTGGCGAGGTGACCTTCAGTCCAGCTCAGCGCCGTGCTTCCCGTTGGTGATGGTAGTAGAGCAGCGCTGCCAAGGATGAAGGCCTCCTGTGCAAGGTCGCACAGGCAGGAATAGGGGCAGAATGGGCGTCGCCATGCTGGCTGCCACACACAAACGTAGGCGCTGTTTCGCCATCTTCGCAGGCTGCCATGGTCGGGGCTGGCTAGGCTAGCTGAGGAAGACGGCGACTGGTTGGGCGAGGAGTACGACTGTACGACGGCCAATCGGTGACATGGCGGCGCCACGCAGAGACGTAGGCGCTGCTTCGCCATCTTCGCAGCCCGCCGTGGTCGGGGCTGGCTAGCCGAGGACGACGGTGACGGGTTGGGTGGTGGCGTGGAGTACGACAGCCAGTTCGTGATAGGATTTAAAAGTTCATACATCTTTTTAAAAAAGGAAATATATATTAGGAGTATTTCTTAAAGCACACATCGAGCTACACATACATGTTCTTATTGGCGCTTATTTTTGCTGCCGACGAGTAAGACCGCATAGAAGAGAGCCCTGAACAAGAACCCCCACGCCACTGTCACCAGCAGGCACTTCCACCTCCCAATGTCCGTGACAGCCTGCTGCGCCAGCACGTCGGCGCCGGTGGTGACGCACGTGTTGGCAGTGACGTTCGTGCCCAGCGTGGCGCTGATGGCGTCCAGCACCCTCAGCTTGACGGCCTCCGGCAGGCGCCCGATCGGGCTGCCGTCGAACATCTCGACGCCGCGCGAGAAGCAGCGCGACGCGCCGCCAAACTCGTTCTGGAGCACGGCCTGGTACGGGTACTTCACGAGGGATAAATAGTGGAACCAGATCCAGTACTCCGGGATGCGGTCGCGGGTGATGAAGAAGCCGGAGAAGAGGAGGAAGTAGGCCAGGATGGCCACCACCACCGTGTACCCCAGCATGACGTGCGGCACCACGGCGGAGAGGAACGTGACGAAGCCGCTGCCCGCCCAGAAGGAGGCCAGGATGATCAGGACGAAGAAGAGGAACGACGAGGCGCCGCCGGAGAGCCCCACCGCCCAGAAGGTGATGAGCGCGAAGGCGAAGGAGAGGAGCACGAGCGGCGGGAAGGCGACGGCGGCGTTGGCGAGCACGTAGGAGATGCGGCGGTAGGCGTTGTGCGCGGTCTCGCGGAGGTAGATGTGGCGCTCCTGCACGAACACCGGCAGCGCGTCGGCGCACACGTAGAACATGGTCGACATGCCCATGGCGAAGAAGCCCAGCCGCTCCTGCACGCCCTTAGGCGTGTCGTCCAGGCGCCAGAAGATGGTGGCCAGGATGAAGCCAGTGATCATGATCGTTCCCAGCCGCATGGCGAAGAGCTCCGGCATGCGTCCCGTGTTGGTGAAGGACCGCTTGATCAGCACCCACACCTCCGTCCACGGCGGGTTCGCGAACGTCGGCACCGACCCGCTCACCGCGCTCCCAGATCCTCTCCCGGCGACCAGCTTCCCCCGGGACACGCTCTCGGCGATGGCGAGCTCCAGGGGCATCGTGCTCATAAGTTTGTTGCACTTGTTGACTAAGGCCTTCATCCTGTTGGCGTTGAAGTCGGCGAGCGCGGCGGCGCCGTCGGGCTGGCGCTCGAACTCGCGGATGGTGTCGAGCGCGAACTCGGCGGGGTTCTCGTTGTCCGGGATGGGCGCGCCGAACTCGGCGAAGAAGGGCTTGAGGCCGGCGGGCGTGCCGGCGTAGACGGTGCGTCCGCGCGAGAGCAGGAGCAGGCGGTCGAGGATGCCGAGGATGCGCGCGCTGGGCTGGTGGATGGTCATGATCACCACGCTGCCGCTCTGCGCGATGCGGCGGAGCACCTGCACCACCATGAAGGCGCTGGCCGAGTCAAGCCCGGAGGTGGGCTCGTCCAGGAACAGCAGGATCGGGTCGTGTATGATGTCCGTCCCGATCGACACGCGCCGGCGCTCTCCGCCGGACACCCCGCGGTGGCCCTCGTCGCCGATGATGGTGTCCGCGGCCCGGGACAGGCCGAGCTGGTCGATGAGCGCGTCCACGCGCGCGCGCTTCTTCTCCTGCGACAGCGCGCGCGGGAGGCGGAACTCGGCGGCGAAGCGCAGCGTCTCGCGGACCGTCAGCATCGGGTACAGCAGGTCGTCCTGCATGACGTGGGCGGAGATGGCGCGGAGCCGGCGGCCGTGGAGCGGCTCCCCGTTGAGCGTGACGCTCCCGCGGAGGCTCTCGCGCGCGATCCGCCCCGCCAGCGCGTCCAGCAGCGTGGACTTGCCGGAGCCGCTGGCGCCCATGACGGCGAGCAGCTCGCCCGCGCACGCCTCGCCGGAGACGCCGTCGAGCAGCGTCTTGGCGCGCCTGGACGACCCCGACGGCGGGGGCGCGTCCGCGGACGCCACCAGACGGCTGCTGGCGCGGGGCGCCAGGCAGCAGCCCGCGAGCCCGCCGCCCTTCTTGACGCTGTACGAGAGGTCGGCGAAGCTGAGCACGTAGGGGACAGGCGCGAGCGGCGTCTTCGCCGCCTCGTCGGCGGCGGCGTCGATGTCGACCACCGCGTGGCCGGAGGCCGCCATGCCTGTATCCGTTGCGTCACGAGGGCACGACCGTTGCTGCAGGAGCACAGCGAGGGGGGGCATGCTTGGCTGCCTTGGATGGTTTGGGTGTTTGATGGTTTGGATGTTTGGTTGTGTGAACAGCGTGGCGTGGGCTCGTTTATATTTACTGGTTATAGAGGGGCGTGGGCAGTGCGAGCCCGACTCGGGCTCTGACTCGGGAGTCGGGTCCGGTGCGTACCTGCTGGAGTTCCGAGTCGGAGTAGGAGACCGACTTGTACCTGGGCTGGTCCCTGCCCCTCCAGGCTCCAGCTAGGAGAGATCATGTCGAAGAACGCATTTATTCCCAACCGTTCATGGTATGATTGTGCCAGCGCAAGAGCCGATCTGTAGCTTTTTCATTACGCATTGAACTCTAGATGCAAGAGGCCACATTTGAAGCACAATGGACTCGTTAATTAAGCATTAAATTAGGAGCCGGCAATTTAGGCGGAAGCTAGTGGCTGCGTTTAGAGAGGTTCCGGAAAGAAAAATATAACAGTAAATTGCATCCACCATAAAAAAAACTTGCATCGCCGTATCACTTTAGTCCAACAAGTTGCAAATATACGTAAAGTTATCAAATATGCGCATGTACAACGTCACATGTACAGCACCGATCGTATTTTACCATGGTGAAGGCCACGTGGAGTATTGCTTATGGTGTGATTGTAATGGACCAAACATGTCTTGTGAATATATCTAAAAGATAATCATATTTTATTGTGTGATTATAATGGACTAGACATGAACCTGAATAAACAATCTGAGCTGCAAGAGAACAACAACTGAGGGTAAGTAAGAATCAATAAGATATAATGTGTGTTGGTAGGGCCGTGATAAATTATATACGAAACTTAAATTTGGACACTATTTAAATATTGTGTACAACCAAATGTTAAACAACATACATACGGTTTTTCCATTTGTTAGCTACGGTCAACAAGTAAGAATACTAAAATTCAGGATTGAGGCGGAATACTTGGTCCAAAATAATAATAATCTAAAAGTGAATAAAGATCCAAAACAATCTGGAATAGTTAGTCAAAAGTAGTAGCGACAAAACGCTACTGACATAATTATAGGTTCATGTGTGGTTCATTACAATTACACACTAAACATGGAACTATTCATGAAATATATTCACAAAACGTGTTTAGCCCATTACAACCATAAAATAAGCTATAGTTGTCATATCCTGCCACCACATAATACGCTCGGCAACTAATATGTGATCGTACATGCACGTATTTCACAAGTTCATGTATCAATTTGCATGTTTTGCAACTTATTAGACCAAAGTGATACAACCATACAAGTTGTTGTATGGTGAGTGCAGTTTGCTCAAAATATAATGCGTTGAAGCTTGCATATGTAGCGTGCCTGCTAAATGATCAAAGACAAGTTATTCAATCCAGAAAAGCGCAGCGATAATGTGTGGTGAGGATCGCAGCCGAGCGTGCATCATGTCACAGCAGAGGATCATGTGCAGTGGAGCTGCCAAATGGACCCGTGCATGAACGGCAAGCTCTCTTCACTGCAACTGCAATATAAAGGCTGCCAAGAGGATAATTTATCTGGCGAAAATACAAATTAAGCAGTCTAAGAAGTTCAAATATCAACGTTACAAACCAGGGATAGCCCACGGGCAACAGATCCTTGCATAAGTTTCTAGCTCACAAAAGCAGAATTCGTCCAGAAAATGAGCAAATACAGTTCATTCTGTCTTAAAACTGAAATATAACGGCTACAACCAGATCGGCACATTGCATCTCAAACTGGGATGAAAGGTTTTCAGGGGGACTGGCTTCCTCTTGGTGAACCACGGCCATCATCATCACCAGCGTTGCCTTTGGGACTAGGGCTCCGGTCATCTCTAGGGCTCGGGCTGCGCCCATTGGCTGCAGGGCTTCGGTAGCCATCAGATGGGCTGCGGCTCCTGCTGTTCTCCCTCCTCACAGGGCTGTCACCACGGTCTGAGCCATTGCGTTCACCATTGTCCTTTGGTGGCGGGCTCACCTGATCCCTTGGGCTGGGACTCCTTGGGCTCCTACTGCCATTAGGTGTGGGGCTGCGCTCCTTTTCCTTTGCACTTGGTGAGGCAGAACGCCTGGGGCTCCTGCTGTAGCTAAGACTCCTTGATCTCCTCTCATCACGGTCTCGGCGTCCACCCCTGGGAGATCCAGATGCGGATCTAGAACGGCTGGATGTAATACAAGGACCCGTTAGAAAAGGATGGATGGCAAAAACAGATATACAAGATAAACAATAACATGAATAGCTCAGAAAAATAATTCATTGGGGTTTCGTCAGCATACCTATAGCTCCGGCTTCTGCTGTAGCTCCGGCTGCGCCCCCGTCCACGGCGTGGAGATGGTGACCGTGAATAGCTTCTCTCACGCCTGAAACATGTTTAGCAAGCAGACTGTGAGTAAAAACATACAATAACAAGCAGCAATTGAAGTGCATGATAGCAGTAGAATGAAGCTGAAGAATGTTATCAATAAACACCTGAGGTTCCTTGGACTGTTCTGGCAATTTCTTTCTATGTGGCCCCTTTCTCCACAACGGTAGCATTTGTTCTTCCAGTCACCAGCCTTGCAGTCCCTTGCCCAGTGACCATCAATTCCACAGTTAAAACAACGACCTGTTCCTGGTGGAGGCCCTCTTCCCATGTACTCACGTGAGCCACCAGAACCACGAGGAACCTGCAGTCACACATGTTCGATAGACCATGAGTTCAAGATCAAAGCACATGCTCATTAAATCAGAAGCTTAAAAAAATCAATTATTGTAATCATTCAGAAATTGGATAACTAGACAGCAACTTACCCCTTTAGCAAACTCAACAATAATGCGGCTCCCATCAACTTCCCTGCCATCTAGGTTGTATTGTGCATCATCAGCATCACGAGGATCACTGAATTCCTGTTTAGCAAAGAGAAGAGGCAACAAAAAAAAAAGAGTTGACACATGTGAAAAGTATTTTATTTAACAATCCCCATAGCATGTGTGAACCAACAATAAGAAAATGTGAATTATTCAGAATCAAAATGGGGCAGTAAAATTCACGTACAATAAATGCATAGTCGCGCTTCAACTCCACTTCTCGTATTCTGCGCAAATGGTTGCCACAAACAATAAGCCGTCATGAGTCAAGTACTCAAATGCATCATCAAGTTGCAACGTCCACTACAACAGTCAATAAGATTACACCAAGGGCGCCCTTCACCAAAGTCCTCCACAAATATTGGAACAATGGCCACCAATTCCACCAAGGGCACCCTTCCACCACAGACCTCCCAGGTTGTGTAAAAAACCGAAAAACCTTCAACAAGATCATTCAAGTCAAACACACAAGGCCAGGAGGTCAAACATCTACTCTGTGCTTGCTGAAATAACAGAGAATAGCAAACAAAAAAGTGGCTTGTATAGCCTCATCCACAAAACGCTGAGAATGCTCCTAGTATCAATGAATCCTCATCATCTATATGAACAAGGATAGGAAGGACCCCTCATTTATTAGCGTAGTCTAAGTTCTAGACACCAGACGACCTGCATCCTCATGTCAGGAGGATTATAGAGTTACAGTCTAAGAGATGATAGCCTGGTGTATACCAAAATATTTAACCAAGCTAACTTATTACAACGTGTCAGCATCAATTGCTCATGTTAAGTTCTAGGACAGGAATGGTGTTTTACCCTCATAATAACAAGTAACGCACTCTGCACTTCACAAGAACTCTTTGTGAATATGTTTCTTACCTTCCATATTTGCTGAAAAGATATTCCAGGTCGCGGGAACGAGTGCGGGAGGAGAGTCTGCCAACATACAAGCGTGTGTTCCCATAACGATCATCATAGCGAGGCATGTCTCCTGAACACATGAAAACCTTCAATCAGTCCTTTCATAAAAAATCTAGCTAAAGTACACATGATAGTATGAACGCTGTAGTTGAGACTTGAGAGAGAGCACATTGAGTACAAACAACGATATCATAACCTATAAATAATATCACATACTAACTAGAAAATTCTCCTCGGTCTCAATTTACACAACTCGATGGCACTTGGAAAATCACAACAATTGCAGCATCTCGCATCACAAGCTGCAGTTAGGAATTGTACTACAAACTTAACTATGCTACTCATTTCTAATCAGAAGACCCACCAGAGAGAAACCATTTGTGATTTGTGACCAGTGAACTGACCACTCTACGATTGATGCTAGCAAACAACAGCCCATGGATTGGCAGTTTGACGACCTTCTATTCAAATGTCAAGCTGCAACTATTCCTAATTCCAGAGGAAGTAAAACTAAGATCCGTGCTATAAATCCTTCACCTTATATCCGACGAAAACAGCTTGACCCAGCAAAACCAAAGAGCAAGTTGCCCCACCCGCAAAACACAGATTTTGCAAACAAAAAAAAAACGAACTTGTTGCATGAAAACGATAAATACAACTAGATCTGACCGAGAACTAACAAATCCCCCAAACAACATGGGGAACCCTAGAAAGTGAATCGATTAGTCCCCACCACGCAGCAAATCAAGGTTACACAAATAAACAGATCCGCAGCAAAAAAAAAAGGAAAACTTTTACTTTTGGATTCAAGGGCTCGCAGCAGAGCAGAGAATCTGCAAAACACAAAGAACAAGCGGTCGCAGCAGAGCAGAGAACCTGCATAACACGAAGCAACCGACTGGAGCGCGCCTGAGGAGAAAGAGAGAAGCAGTTGCCGCGGCGGAGGGTTACCTGGATCTGGATCGAGGCGCCTCCGGCGGCGGCGCGGAGGGGGAAGGAGGGTGTGCAGCGGCGAGAGTGGGACAGGAGAGGGGGGGTTGTGGAACGGATATGGTCACTGGTGGGGAGCGCTGAACCGGATACGTAACTTGGGCCAGGCCTTTTCAGTTTCGGCCCATGGACCCAATCCTCTTCAGCCAGAGAGAGTAGTCAACGGCAGCACGCATAAAATAGATGGTGACGGCGGAGGCCACAACAAGCACCTCACAAGGACTTTTTTATGCAATTTAATTTTTTTTCAGGTAGGCTGGATGTAAAAGCACTTTTACCATATTAATAAATCCGATCCGTCTCCAAAGAAATAAAAAAATATGATGACCGAAGCAGCAAGTCAGTGAACGTTAGAACATTTGGAAAACCACTCAGAGGAGTTTCCTTTGAAGAGTGTGTATATTTCTTTCAATATTATAGAATAAAATTATTCTAATCTCTTGAACGGCCAGGTATGTATATAACTATTTATTATTATAAGTATTTCAATAGTGCTGATGGAAACATTTAGCATAGAGATGTCAATACGTGATCAAATTAAAGGTTTAGATGCTTACTAAACCTCCACTCATTGCTGGCAAAGATGTGCATCATTGTTACATACGACCATTTTTACTATCCATTAACCACACGGCTAGAAAATCTGCATTAGTGGCGCTAGTGTTGTTAGTTATTAGTTGGAACTATGAGATGGTGGTGGTTGTGTGATAGATACACAATAGAATTTTTGGGGATCGCCACCTAAGAGAGGCCGAGGTGAAAGTCCCAACTAACCTTCGGGCAGTACAAAAGGCATTTCACGGTTTATGATCAGTAAATAATAAAAGCATTCTGAAAAGACTCGTGTAAGCCACCTAAGATAAGAAGGCACAAATGTAAATTTAAAGGTCTAGAGAAAAAAAATACACAGTACATGCGAGGGAGTGATGCGCAACGAAGAGAGATGAAGGTGGCAACAAGGTCCTCCCGAATGCCACAATCGGGCGAAGGGAGGAAATAGAAAAAAAATGCAAAAGAAGATGAAGCAACATTACAAAACTCAAGAAAATTGCAACGCACAGTGCTAACATTGAAAATTGGAGCAGAGATCCTCAAATCAGCCTAAAAAAACGCCTGCCGTCGGCCGCTGCCCAAACGGCCAAACCCCAAAAGAGGTAAAAAGGGATTTGGTGGGCTTGGCGGCCCAAATTGGGCCGCGGTGAACGTTTTCGGAGGAAACATCGTGTCCTACTCGGACCGCATGGCCCACCTGTAAGTCAGACGGAACCCGTTCGGAAGGGAACCGATTCTCGCAGGTCGCAAAGCTTTCCCGGCCCGCTCCGCCCGTGGACCATCATCCACCGCCCCCCGGCTTCTCTCCAAGGCAAGGCTCCAGATCCTTCCCACCGTCCGGTCCGAGACGCACCAACGCCAGTACGCCACCACATCCGTTCCCTTCCACGACCCCTCTCGCCGTCGCCGCCGGCTCCGTCCAGATCCAGGTATCCATCCTTCCGCAGCTTCCTTTCCTCGTGTTCTTATATCCGTGAGCGCGCGCATCGTTCCGCGAGGGGCATCATGTTAATTGTTGGGTTTGCTGCGCTGCGTGGTGGCGATCGCGGACCCATCAGGGTTTATTTTCCACGAGCAATTCAAGGTTGGGGCTCAACCCCGCGTGCCCTGCGTTCAGTTTGATGCGGGGATCTGAGAATTTTTTGAGCCCGATTTAGTCCTCAAGAGTTGCCCAGTGTTTTGTCGGGGGATTTGGCTGCTTTGGTCGGATAACGCTGTGGGGAATCTGTTACAACAGCGCCTTGCAACTAAATCACAAGGCTAGTACAGGGATGACAAAATTGAGAACCCTGATCTCCTAGCGCAAGCTACTGTTCACAAAGTAGCTTCTGTACGGTGATTCTCATGATTAATGAGCAAGACGAAACCATTTTGGTTTAGCGAGCTCCAACTTTTAACTACCGCTGCGCCCGCTTCATTATCAGTCCTCTTGAGATGTGAGGTGCTACAACTGCTGCGATGTATGCACTGCCATCAAATTGTACAAGGGGACAGTGGCAATCGACTAGTCTAGTGCCTAGTATTCAGAGGGTTCTGATGGAGTTGTCTGTAGTCTGTACTACCGCCCGTAGCGTTAATGTTGTCTATGTTCAGTGTAGTTGTGTGTTATCGCTTTATGCAATAAGTTTTTGACGAAACATCTGATGGAGTTTCTTGTGGTTAGCAGATATGCCTCGCTATGATGATCGCTATGGAGGCACGCGCTTGTATGTTGGCAGATTGGCCTCCCGTACTCGCTCCCGCGACCTAGAATATCTGTTCAGCAGATATGGAAGGTAAGAACACTATGTTAATTAGGAGTTCTCCAAGAGTGTTCAGAAGTAAAATAATTTTGCAATTTGGTACCCTTATAGAAGATTATGTTAATATTGTGATGACTGTCAACTCCAGTTTTATGGGCTGTTGATTCAGTATACTAATTTCTGCAGAACATGTTAACCTGTAATCCATTACAATTTTATGGTTAACACCAGGTTAACAGATACTTTTGAATCCGTTCGAGCTACTTGTTAATTTTTATGGAATACACTCGTCTGTGATTCGCTAAACAGTGATTGCCGTGAACTGGTGGATGTGCTAGTCGTCTGGTACATAGAATAGATTAGTAAGCTTTTGGGGATCTTTCCAAACCTTTTCATAGGCAGTTTTAACAGGTGTCGGGTTCAGTGATACTACCGAGTCTCTTCAGGTTACTTGTGGGTGGGTCTTTCCAAACCATGTTGTCTTAGGTAGTTTCTGTTACTTCATTAAGCATAACGTCAAAGATTGACACCCAAGGAATTGTGTGTTTGACTTGAATGATCTTGTTGAAGGTTTTTCGGTTTTTACCGGGAGGTCTGTGGTGGAAGGGTGCCCTTGGTGGACTTGGTGACCATGGTGAAGGGCGCCCTTGGTGTGATGTTGTTGACTGTTTTAGTGGAAGTTCCAAGTTGGTGATGCATTTGAGTACTTGACTCATGACGGCTTACTGTTTGTGGCAACCCTTTGCGCAGAATACGAGAAGTGGAGTTGAAGCGCGACTATGCATTCATTGTATGTGAATTTTACCTCCCTCAGTTCAATTCTGGAACAATTTATATAATGTTAACATACTTCTTGTTTCTTGGGAAATATATATATTTATTTATTTACAATACATGGCATCTTTCTGTTTTGCTCTCTCTTGCTAAATTGTCAAACAGGAGTTCAGTGATCCTCGTGATGCTGATGATGCACGATACAACCTAGATGGCAGGGATGTTGATGGGAGCCGCATTATTGTTGAGTTTGCTAAAGGGGTAAGTTGCCCCTTCAGTTACATGCTTTCTGAATTTAGTGTTTATGATTTTTATCTGCCATTTTTATGCAACTAGAATTAAAATGTGTATTTTGATTTTGAATTTGGTTACGATCTTGCAAACAACTTGTGCTTGCAGGTTCCACGTGGACCAGGTGGCTCACGTGAATACATGGGAAGAGGCCCTCCCCCAGGAACAGGTCGTTGTTTCAACTGTGGAATCGATGGTCACTGGGCAAGAGACTGTAAGGCTGGTGACTGGAAAAATAAATGCTACCGATGTGGAGAAAGGGGCCATATAGAAAGAAATTGCCAGAACAGCCCTAGGAGTATCAGGTTGCTAACATTCTTCTGCTCCAGCCTAATGTATCTTGTATTGAATTGCTAAACCTTATCCTCATCCTTCATGCTTTTACTTGAAACGCTCTTGATGAATATGCATATTTCAGGCGTGAGAGAAGTTACTCACGGTCCCCATCTCCACGCCGTGGACGGGGCCGCAGTCGGAGCTACAGCAGAAGCCGAAGCCGGAGCCGGAGCTATAGGTATGACTAGAAAGCCGTGTGCATGTTTTTTTAGCTGTTTGTTTTTATTGGTTGATTGATTGTTGTCTTTCTGGTATTCTTCTTTTTTGTCACACGGCTTGTTTAACATTCCTTTTCTATTATCCTCAGCTGCTCAAGATCCCTATCTGGATCTCCTAGGGGAGGTCGCCATGACCGTGGTGAGAGGAGATCAAGGAGCCTTAGCTACAGCAGGAGTCCCATGCGATCTGCCTCCCCACCTGCAAAGGAGCGCAGCCCTACACCTGATGTTAGCAGGAGCCCAAGGAGTCCCAGTCCCCGGAGTCAGGTGAGCCCACCGCTAAGGGACAATGGTGAGCGCAATGGCTCAGACCGTGGTGATAGCCCTGGAGGAATGGAGAAGGAGAACAGCAGGAGCAGGAGCAGGAGCCGGAGCCCATCTGATGGCAACCGCAGCCCTGTGGCCAATGGGCGGAGCCCAAGTCCTAGGGATGACCCTAGCCCAAGCCCTATGGGTGACCGCAGTCCAAGTCCCAAGGGCAATGGTAACAACAATGATGATGATGACCACCAGGCTTCACCCATAGGAAGCAAGTCCCCCTGAAAACCGCCCATCCTAGTTTGTGGTGCTTCGTTACATAATGAGCGGACTTTGTGATAGCAGCTATATTATGAGTTTTAAAGACATGATAATTATATTTTGCTCCTTTTTGAAAGGAGGACTTTTTTTATAAGAAAAGGAGGACTTTCTCTCTTGTGTAAGGATTTGTTGCCCACCGGCTGTAGTTTATGTGTATCGGAGATAATTGAACACTTTATTAGCATGCACAATCTGAATAAGTGAGTGATCGCATGTTGCGTTCACCGTTGATATGCTGACTGACAAGCTGCCAAGAGTCGTTTCAGTCTCAAGCATGAACCTCCAGGTTTGGGGAACTGAACCGCTAAGCCAAGCCTGTCCTACGACTCCTAGTTAACTGACTCTGAGTTAAGTGCACGGGAGGAGTTGTTGCGCGACTGCTGTCGACTGCAATCGTTGGCCGAGTCTTGTCCTTGCTAGGTACGGGTACGCTTTGCAGTTACGAGCGGTTGAGCGTTGAGGCCGTGATCGTCCTGGATGATGCAGCTCTGGTCACATGACCCGGTGGACTCGCGGCAACGGGTACACCAACGACCGGTTTCATGTGCTACTACCGCAGCGAAAGCCAGAGGAGTAGGAGAGGTTTTACATTTTAGTACGTTTTATTTGAAAAACCGACTGACAAATCTTACATCAGCAAGAGAAGCTAGATCCAATTAAGAAAAAGAAAAAGGTGGTGTTACCGGCTCCCGGTCAAGGGAAAAAAGTGGTTTTACTTGCTCAGTGTTTTTTTCTACTTGAGTCCCAAACCAGCTCCTAGCTACGGTGTCATTACAGTGGAAAACAGGGAAAGCCGAAGCCGTGTCAAACGAACCCTAAACGAGGAAAGGAGAGGCCGATAACTTGGATCACATGCCGTTGTCACATACTCACATGGGCCGTTGTGATGCTCTCCCTGGGCACAAAGTGCAGCGAGCCCGTGTAAAATACAAGACGAATTGCAAGACAAACACGAACAAGAACACGAGCAGACTTGCATACACCACACAAATTTTTGGCCAGAGTGCGTACGAGGATGCAATTCCACGACGCCAAGAAATACCCGGACGATTCCTCTCTGGGAAACGGAACCTGGCCGAGACGAATCGTGATCGAAAAAGAAAGAGCCGAGAAGGGGAAGAGGAGGGAAACGGCGTGGACGGCCGGTCGCCGGTCTCCCACTCCGACTGCTACGTCAAGTACGAAATGGAGCCGGCCCCCGGAGCCCAAAGTCGGGCTCGCCCTCTCACCGCCCCTCCTGCTATAAAGCGAGCGCGCCCACGCCACGGCCTCTCCCAACCCAAACCACTTGCCCGCCGATCCGTGCTCTCCGCATCGGCACGCCAGCGCCAAGACCGTGCGGCGGCTGACGCGACTTCACACACCCACACACGATGGCCACCTCCGGCCACGCCGTGGTCGACATCGACGAGGCAGGCGGCGACAGCGGCGGCGGCGACCAGGCCATGCGGCCGGCGCTCCCGCCGGTCCCGTACGTGCTCAACTTCGCCGACCTGTCGTACAGCGTCAAGAAGGGCGGCGGGCTAGCAGGTTGCCTCCCGTCGAGGCCCAGCAACCGCCTCGCGTCCGCGGACACGCCGCCGGCCGGGAACACCAAGACGCTGCTCGACGGCATCTCCGGGGAGGCGCGGGAGGGGGAGCTGTTCGCCGTCATGGGCGCCAGCGGCTCCGGCAAGTCCACGCTCGTGGACGCGCTGGCGGGGCGGATCGCGCGGGAGAGCCTCCGGGGGACCGTCACGCTCAACGGGGAGCCGCTCCACGGCCGCCGCCTCCGCGCCATCTCCGCCTACGTCATGCAGGACGACCTGCTGTACCCGATGCTGACGGTCCGCGAGACGCTGCTGTTCGCCGCCGAGTTCCGCCTCCCGCGCGAGCTGCCCCAGGACAGGAAGCGCGCGCGCGTTGACGCGCTCATCGACCAGCTCGGCCTGTCCCGGGCCGCGGACACCATCATCGGCGACGAGGGCCACCGCGGGGTGTCCGGCGGAGAGCGCCGGCGCGTGTCGATCGGGACGGACATCATCCACGACCCGATCCTGCTGTTCCTGGACGAGCCCACCTCCGGGCTTGACTCGGCCAGCGCCTTCATGGTGGTACAGGTGCTCCGCCGCATCGCGCAGAGCGGCAGCGTGGTGATCATGACCATCCACCAGCCCAGCGCGCGCATCCTCGGCATCCTCGACCGCCTGCTCCTGCTCTCGCGCGGACGCACCGTCTACGCCGGCACGCCCGCCGGCCTCAAGCCCTTCTTCGCCGAGTTCGGCGCGCCCATCCCGGACAACGAGAACCCCGCCGAGTTCGCGCTCGACACCATCCGCGAGTTCGAGCGCCAGCCCGACGGCGCCGCCGCGCTCGCCGACTTCAACACCAAGTGGCAGAACACGTCAGCAGTGGAAAAGGAAAGCAAGCTCATGAGCACGATGCCCCTGGAGCTCGCCATCGCCGAGAGCGTGTCCCGGGGGAAGCTGGTCGCCGGGAGAGGATCTGGGAGCGCGGTGAGCGGGTCGGTGCCGACGTTCGCGAACCCGCCGTGGACGGAGGTGTGGGTGCTGATCAAGCGGTCCTTCACCAACACGGGACGCATGCCGGAGCTCTTCGCCATGCGGCTGGGAACGATCATGGTCACTGGCTTCATCCTGGCCACCATCTTCTGGCGCCTGGACGACACGCCTAAGGGCGTGCAGGAGCGGCTGGGCTTCTTCGCCATGGGCATGTCGACCATGTTCTACGTGTGCGCCGACGCGCTGCCGGTGTTCGTGCAGGAGCGCCACATCTACCTCCGCGAGACCGCGCACAACGCCTACCGCCGCATCTCCTACGTGCTCGCCAACGCCGTCGTCGCCTTCCCGCCGCTCGTGCTCCTCTCCTTCGCCTTCGCGCTCATCACCTTCTGGGCGGTGGGGCTCTCCGGCGGCGCCTCGTCGTTCCTCTTCTTCGTCCTGATCATCCTGGCCTCCTTCTGGGCGGGCAGCGGCTTCGTCACGTTCCTCTCCGCCGTGGTGCCGCACGTCATGCTGGGGTACACGGTCGTGGTTGCCATCCTCGCCTACTTTCTTCTCTTCT
This sequence comes from Panicum hallii, assembly GCF_002211085.1. Lineage (NCBI taxonomy): Eukaryota > Viridiplantae > Streptophyta > Magnoliopsida > Poales > Poaceae > Panicum > Panicum hallii. Next base: position 6,255,576 of record NC_038044.1, on the reverse strand, counting down.
CAGGTTTCTTCATCAACCGCGACCGCATCCCGGACTACTGGATCTGGTTCCACTACCTGTCGCTGGTCAAGTACCCGTACCAGGCGGTGCTCCAGAACGAGTTCAGCGACGCGTCGCGCTGCTTCTCCCGCGGCATCGAGATGTTCGATGGGACCCCCGTGGGGCACTTATCCGAGGCCGTGAAGCTCAAGGTGCTGGACGCCATCAGCAGGACGCTGGGGTCGAACATGACGGCCAACACCTGTGTCACCACCGGCGCCGACGTGCTGGCGCAGCAGGCCGTCACGGACATAGGCAAGTGGAAGTGCCTGCTCGTCACCGTGGCGTGGGGGTTCTTCTTCAGGGCCCTCTTCTACGTAGTCTTGCTCGTCGGCAGCAAAAACAAGCGCAAATAAGCCCATGTGGTTAGTTATTTTGTGATTGTGCTGATGAAGCAAATGTATAGCTCGATGCGTGCAACTTTTTATTTATTATTTCTTAATATATATTTCCTTTTTTTAGCATTGTACGCCTAATAATGCAATGCTTGGAGTAAAAACTTTTAACACTAGTTTTACAGTAGTAATTACTCGGGTTAATCTGTAGTATGTGGTATCGATGAATGCTCTTTGCCATACTCAGGCCTATGGGACTGTGCATATGGCATACATCTTACATGATAAGGGTGGAATATAGCCCACGCCTTACACCAGTTGTAACTAATCGTAACGTAGTAGAACTACTCGTACCGTAGTAGAACCAGTCGGAAAAAAATGAAGCTACCCGAAAAGTACTCGGGTAGGACTCCTGAGCTAGTATCCGGTTAGGATTTCCATGTAACCCTGTCCCCCAAAACTATATAAGGGTGGGCAGTCACCCCCTCCAAACGGAGATCACCCGAACCATATACAAGACGTAGGGTATTACGCTCTCGGCGGCCCAAATCAGTCTAAACTTTGTGTTCCTTGCATATTCGAGTTCCTGATCTCGGCGACACCCTACCTACAAACTCATCACCTTGGGGGTATCCCTCATTGGGCGTAGCGGAAAAACACCGATAGTTGGCGCGCCAGGTAGGGGTGTTCATCGAGCATCCACCGGAGAACTCGATGGCGTCTTTTAGCTTCACCAGCACCGTGCTCGATGAGGGCACAACTTTCATCTTCAGCTCCTGAATCTGCGTCGCTAACGGCTCGGATGGCTTCAACGGCCACCTAGCCGACTCCAGGAAGCCGGATGCCTCTACATCAACTTGATGCAGCGATTTTGACAAGTTTGTCGACAGCCTCGATGAGTTGCTGCTCCCCGATCACGTCGGGGAGATCGAGATGACATCCGTTTTCGACGCGACTTCAACTCGCGCTGCACCAGGACTACTCAGATCGGATTCAAACTGATCTGAGAAGGCCACATAGTCCAAGTCCCTCTCTGACTTGGAGTAGGATTTGGATCATCTTCTCAAGTTTGGAGACGAGGGAGCCACCGCCTGTCGGGGGCCTCTATTTTCAACAACTACTCGGACTCCGACGAAAAGTACTTGTACTATACCTTCAAGTTGGAGCTTGGGAGGACTTGGGGCAAGGGAGCCACCACCCGTTGGGAGGCCCCTATTCTTGACAACCACTCGCAACCTGATGACCACCTCGAAGCCTTTTCAGGTAGTCACCTGGGTTTGACCATAACGTCTATGCCGCAAGGCCGGTTCGTGTACTGGAAGGGCTTAGAGCCCTCTGAACTACTCGAATACGACTCCCGGCTTGTGGCCTTCACGCAGGAACAACCTTTTGAGGAAGACAAAGGTATCGTAGATTGCATTACAATGGCAGAATCCACCCTTCGGCGTATCAACCCAGGGAGCCGGAAGATTTCGACTACTCCACTCAACTTTCGCTCGCGTCACAACATCGACGCGCTGCAGCGACGACCTCGACTACTCAGCTCGCGCCACAATTAAGACTACTTTGACAAATCGGTAGCGCCAAATACTTCAACTACTCATCTTGAATAGAAACTAGTCGGGGACAAGTCTTAAACTACTCGGCGACTAGATCTGCACGGTTAACAACTAGTCAGAATCAGCTCCGACTGTCGGTGTTTAACCGGCTGCCCACCGTGGGATATACCCAAGGTGGTAAGTTTTGGGTGAGGGGACGCCGAGATTAGGAACTCGAAGGTGCAAGGAACACAAGACTTAGACAGGTTCAGGCCGCACGAAGCGTAACACCCTACGTCCTGTATGGCTTGTATTGCCTTCTGTATAGAATGACCTAATGATCTCCTGTTTCGAGGGGGTCCCTGACCTCCCTTATATATCCGAGAGGCCAGGGTTACAAAGATGCTAACCAACCTTTGCTGAGGGATCCTACCAGAACATGTCTCGGATAAATCCTCTCCGCGTTGGTTAGCTCTATCTCCTATTTAAATGGGATAAATAAAAGATAAACAAAATGAATAAGATATAAGACGAACTTAATCTCTTAAACCTCCGTAGACTACGCTACATGCCCAGCCCGGTAGCCCCGGGTCTGACAAGCCCCCGAGCTCTTCGTAGCTGAGTACTGCAGGCTTATCGAGTACTTTCGAAGCAGTCTTCGACTTCTTCCGAAGCTTCGTCTTGAAACCCTGCTTCGAGTACTTCCTTGGCCGCATCGAAGCTATGAGGTGCTCATGCCCCGAATTTTAGTTCTGTTATGGTGTGCGATTGAAAAATCGCACTCCATATGGAGTAGCCCCCGAGCCTCGGATTGAATCGGAGAATCAGGCTGAGGGTCCCATTAATTTGTAATCCTCCTTATCCTTCAAAGAAACTTGAAAAATAAGTAGTCGATGCCACGTACCCCGCAGCCCCCGAGCCTTGAATCCAAATCCCACGAAATTGGAGATAAGGGTCCAAAAAAAATCATGGCATACAGGCTAAACAATGACACTGTAAGGGGAGACCAAAATGATGGTACAAATGATGCAATTAGACCAAAGATTCGAAAAACCCCTTCTTTCGGGCTAATTGGCCCTGAAAAAATGATTAATCAAATATTCAATCTAATCAGACCACCAAGTGACCCCTCACCTTCGAAATATTCCACAAAACGACTCTTGGTCTTCTGAACAGTAACTTTTTCCCATCCCGCAGGTTACTTAACCCCGCGGCCATAGGAGGGAAAATTGTGCTTTCAGTCCGCATTCCGCCAAAAACCACCAAAACCCCAATCTGAGCCGAACGCCGCCACCACTGCCCAAGGAGATCCTCCTACTCCAACTTCCCCGCCCCTCTCCCTGCAGCCCCCGAGCATCTCGTGGCGTAGCGCATTGGAGATGGCGCCTAAGAAGTCGGAGATCGAGGGGAAGAAGAAAGCGGCAGAACCATCAACCGAGGAATGGTCACACAGTAAGTGCTCCCTTAACAATCTGAACAAACTGGTTTCCGAGGGGTTGCTCCAAGAGAAAAACCTTGTTAACTGGCGCCCCTCTTTCCGTGAACCTTTCCCCATGGAGAATGTCGACGAAATCGTCACATTCTTCCATTTTGCCGAACGGGGATTGGCCCTCCCCACTTGTTCTTTCTTCCGCGGCCTTCTTTACTACTACGGGCTTGAGCTCCATCACCTCAACCCGAATTCCATCTGCCACATCTCCATTTTCATCCACTTTTGTGAAGCATTTCTCGGAATTGAACCCCACTGGGATCTATTCCGCTTCCTCTTCCGCGTGAAACCCCAGCCAACCACAAAAAAACTCGCCGTGGTAGGGGGCGCCGGCATCCAACTGCGACAGCAGGTCGGCGAGAAATACCTTGCATATAGATTCCCTTCCAACCTTCCTGGGTGGGAAAACCTCTGGTTTTACATCGAGAACCATGCTCCCCCCTGCCGACGAAGTCGAGCAAACCGCCCGTGGTGAGGGGGGAGTGGAACCTTGAACCCTCCGGCATGGAAATGATTCAAGTCAAGGAGCTGCTGGAGGCCATCGATGCACTAAAGAAGGAGGGGGTGACCGGCGCCTCCGTCATGTTCTCCTTTTACAAGCGCCGCGTCCAACCCATCCAGCAGCGCTGTAATCTGGGCTTCGAGTACACCGGCCCCGCTGATCCTTCTCGTATGTGCACAGAAGAGGTACCCGACGAAGTCGCGCTCCAGCGAGTTCAGCGGGTGCTGCTGGACGTGGACGCCGTGCCATACGTGCCCACTCTGTACTCCGCGCAAAATCCGCCCCCGCCGGTGAGTGTTCGACTTCTTTTACTGAAGAAATCTGTTACTGCGCCGATGGTGTACTGAAAAACTTTTCTGCAGGGGCACTCGGAGTTGTACTGCAGCTACCCGCCACAGCCGGACCTCCCCCGAGCGTATCACCTCCTCCCCTCTGCGGCCGCAGCCGCCAAGAAGGCTCGCCTTGCTGCGGTTCAAAGCCGCAACGAGTCCGCCGAATGTGCGAGCCCGCGGGCAGGGGAAGAAACCGGAGAAGGACCGCGCCCGGCCGCCGCCGTTGCCACCAAGACAACTCGCCCTGCTACGGTTCGAGGCAGCGGCGAGTCCTCCGAGTGCGTGGACTCGCCGGCGAGTGAAGGAACCGAGGGGGAGCGCGCCGGGAGAGCTCCTCTGACCAGAGCTTGGAGTTGGCCGGCGCTTTGCCACCGGTGCCGAAGGGCCAGCGGCAGATGCGCAAACGCAAGGCCGAAGAAGTCGAGTCCTCCAGGTACGGAGTTGCTGTTTTGGCCAGTTACCAAGTTCCAATGATGCCGAACACTAACAGCACCCCCTTGCAATCTTCCTGCTCCACCACCCGGATCTGAACCCGAAAGGGTGGGGACAGGCCCCTCCGACGTCGCGGCGGTGACAATTGCCGTGGCGGAAACCCCTCCATCGGCCGGCCAAGCCTCGCCATCAGCGACGAGCGTTCCTCGGCGGGCCTGGCGGGTGAAGAAGGCTGCCAAGAAGAAGTCGACACTGTAAGTTTTGCTTCAATCGCTTGAAAAGCTTGACCGCGCCTGCGTGGATAACCATGTTGTCGATGTCGCCAGGGCTGCAAGTGCGGTGCAACTCCAGCTGGAACCGGGCAGGGCTGCGGCGCCTGCCTCAACTGCAGCAGCCCCCGAGCCCTCGGCGCCTGGGGGGCCTGTACCCGCAGAGGTGGCCCCTGAAGCAGATGCGGGGCTCCCCGACTTGCCGCCTCCCGAGTCCCGACAAGAAGGGGCCGGACCCGGTGGCGATGAACAAGTCGTGGCCCCGGAAGCGGATGCGGGGCTCCCCAACTTGCCGCCTCCCGGGTCCTGGCAAGAGGGAGCCGGGCCCAGTGGCGAGGAACAAGTCGTGGCCCCTGGTGCCGCTCCTACCAGTGGTACAGGTACGCGCTTACCTGCCCGCGGCTTGATGCCAGGGTCCGGGGACAATGTGGTGACTACTTCGTATGCTTGCAGGTGTCCAGCCGCCGCCGTCCGGGGATGCCGCCGGGCCCTCGGAGAGTCCCCGTGAGGTGCTGAGGACCGGGCCAGGGTACCAGAACATCATCACCACCGACCTGGTGGATGATCTTCTGCTAACGGCCGAGAACCTGAAGACCTTCAAGAGCACCTTCAAGGAGTTATACGACTTCTCCATGGTAGTACTCGCGTAAAGTTCCAAGTGTGTGCATTGGTGAGTTGTTTAGTACTCATCCTCCTCCTTTGGCGCAGCATGTGATTACCAAATCCCAGAAGAAGTCGGAGAAACTCCGCGCGGTTGTGAGTGACGCGCGGGAGTTAGGTGCCCTGCACAAGCGCATATCCGAGGAGAAGACGAAGAACTGTTATCTGCAGCGCGAGCTTGATATGCTGAAGCAGGAAAGGACTCGAGAGACCTGGCTGCTCAAGAATGACCTGAAGAACCTTGAAGAGGCCAACTCCGAGCTCCAACAACGGGTCAAGGAGCAACAAGCGGAGTACCAGGAGCAGCTCAAGGCAGAAAAGAAGGCGCACCAAGGTAGGCCCCCGCTTCCCTCGAGTACTTTTCCTTAGTGATTTTACTTGCTTGAGATGAAGTCGAAAGGCTGCAGAAGGTGATCGACGACACTGAACGTCAGTTCGTCGACTGCCTTCAGCAAGTCAAAGCGCTGGGCGAGAGGGACGAGCAGCGGCGCAAGGAGCTGGAGGACCTCCAGGGAGCCGCCCAGGAACTGGTGGACATGGTGGACCCGCCAGAAGAAGGCGAGGTAGGCCCGCGGCCCCTGCTGGGACGGCTCCGTGAAGCCCCGAAGAAAATGCTCAAGTTCTTATCCGAAGCTCCAGTCGCTTGCGTAAGCAACGCCCTTGCATATGTAAAGTCCTTCGTGCCCAATGCGCAGTTAGGCATTTTTGCGCAGGGGATGGCGGCAGACTGCTCGGACGAGCGTTTTGAAGAGTACCTGCGTGAAGCCCAACCTGTAGCGGAACAAATTGTACACAGTGTACTGCAGGATTAGGGTATGAGGAACAAGTACTCGTTCTCTTATATATATGTTTATGTCGATGTCTCTACTTGTGTGTGTGTGCCTATGCTGAGCGAATGTCCAGGCTTACAAGGCGCAAGTAGTAGACACTACCCCGGGGTGCAACGACCCTGAAGGTAGCCGTAGCTCCGTGTAGAAACTCGTCTAACAAGTGGCCCACAACCCGAAATTGTAGGCCTAAACTCGTTAGGAAGGAACGCGAGCATCGTCGCGGGATTGCCGTGCGTAGGGCAAAAAATTAGGACTAACTCGAGTGCGGCGACTCTGAGTGTAGTCGAAAATCGCTCCTGCTTATGAGCGTGCTCCGTAAGCTGTGTAAGACCCGGGTGGACGGATCGGGCTTGTTAGGAGCAGGTGCGGTCGTTGCCGCGTTTTGGCCATTCTTTTGGTAAAAACATGACTGTTCTGAGTGCCGCCACTCAAGATGTAGTCGAGGTAGCTCTTCATGCGAGCCTGTCCAACGTGCTGTTTTTGAGCCAGTCGAGCGGATCAACTGAGTTGGACAGAGTGCTACTTCGGTCGCGTGCGACCACCCAAGGTCGCGGCGGAACTCGATATATCGAGGAGTTTTAGCCGGAGCAGATGGTTCGATAAAAAGTAAAGTCGATAAGTTGTGAATGTAGTCACAACTTTATTCACGACGAGCGGCCAGTCTACACGAGTGTTGGTTCGTGGCCGTGGCTGTCGTGCGCCGGAGAATAAATGTTCAACCCGAATATTGTGGCTCATAGCCTCCAATATGCATCGAAGAAAGGAGATCTTCCACGCCCTTGAGGAATTCGGATATCGCCAGGTATTTGCTTATGGGTAGAACTTACGCAGGTGTTGGACGTTCCAGGAATTTGGGATGTCCTGGCCCTCGGGGCATTGTAGTCGATACGACCCTGGCCGTGTGACCTGCTTGACGACGAAAGGGCCCTCCCACCTTGAATTGAGTTTGTGTAGGCCAGATTCGTCCTGGATACGACGTAAGACCAGGTCGCCGACGCTGAATGACCGCTCCTTGACGTTGCGATCATGGTATCGGCGGATACCCTGCAGGTACCTGGCTGACTGGACAAGGGCGGTGCAACGAGCTTCTTCCACAGAATCGAGCTCTAACTGCCTCGCTTCGTCCGCCTCGCCTTCATTGTACCTTTCAACCCTTGGGGACTTCCACATGATATCGGCTGGTAAAATGGCTTCAGATCCATATACAAGGAAGAAAGGTGTTTGGCCTGTGGCTTTGGACGGCTGAGTCCGAAGCCCCCAGACTACATGCGGCAGCTCGTGTACCCATTTGCCTCCCTTCTTGCTGTTTTCATCGTATAGTCGCTTCTTGAGACCGTCGATTATCAAGCCGTTCGCCCGTTCGACTTGTCCATTGGCCCGCGGGTGTGCAACTGAGACATATTTGACTTCGATGCAAGCGTTCTCGCAGAATTCCCAGAAATGGTTGGCCGTGAAATTTGACCCCAAGTCCGTGATGATAGTGTTGGGGAAGCCGAACCGGTGCAAAATTTCTGAGATGAAGTCAACAACCCGGTCTGGCGTGAGTTTGGCGATTGGCTTGTACTCGATCCACTTCGTAAACTTGTCGATAGCCACCAGAACATGAGTAAAACCGCCTGGCGCCGTCGTGAAGGGCCCGATCATGTCGAGACTCCAACAAGCAAAAGGCCACGATGGTGGTATAGTGATGAGGCTATGAGCAGGAACATGGGTCTGTTTGCCGAAGAATTGGCAGTTTTGACACCTGCGCACGAGATCCTCCGCGTCGGTGACTGCGGTGGGCCACCAGAAGCCGGCCTTGTATGCTTTCCCAACCAGCGTTCTGGACGCCGCATGGTTGCCGCAGACGCCTTCGTGGATCTCTCGTAGTATGTCGTACCCATCTTCCTTCGTGACGCACTTCATAAGAACTCCTGACCGAGCGCCACGCCTGTAGAGCTTGCCGTTGACCAGGATGAAGCCCTTGCTTCTTCTTAAGACGCGCGCCGCTTCCGCACTCTTAGCGTCAATTCCGGCTGGTAGCCATTGGTCTTGAATGAAGTCAATGAAAACCGCTCGCCAGTCCTCCCCCAGCATCAGAACCTCTCGATCGGGTTGTCGGGAACCCGAGTCGATGGTTACTTGCGGAGAAGGCTTGATGGATGGCTGATCAAGCTCCTGGACGAAGACTCCCGGCGGGACTTGAGCACGCGTTGACCCTAACTTGGACAGGATATCCGCGCCAACGTTGTGCTCCCGTAGCACATGGTGAACCTCCAAACCAGAAAACTTGCCTTCCAGCTTGCGCACTTCCTGGACGTATGCATCCATTGTTTCCTTGTTGCAGTCCCACTCCTTATTGACCTGCTGAACGACAAGAAGAGAATCGCCATACACAAGTAATCGCTTGATCCCTAGTGATATCGCCAAACGAAGCCCGTGAAGCAAGGCTTCATACTCGGCTTCATTATTAGATACCTTCCATAAGATCTGAAGGACGTACTTCAATTGTTCGCCTCGTGGGGAGATGAGCAAGACACCAGCGCCTCCGCCGTCGAGCTTGAGGGACCCATCAAAATACATGGTCCAGTGCTCTGGCTTGTCCACTGGGGTTGGGACTTGATTCTCCCTCCATTCAGCTATGAAGTCGACTAGAGCCTGTGACTTGATGGCAGTGCGTGGCTTGAAGTCGATTGACAAAGCCCCCAGTTCCACTGCCCACTTAGATATGCGTCCCGTGGCATCTTGATTATGGAGAATATCCGCCAGCAGGAAGTCCGTAATCACAGTGATCTTGTACTCGTCGAAGTAATGGCGCAACTTTCTTGATGTGATCAAAATTGCATATAAGAGCTTTTGAACAGCTGGGTACCGTACTTTTGACTCGGAGAGGACCTCGCTGATGAAATAGACGGGCCTCTGCACTCCGAACGCATGGCCTTCTTCGCCTCGCTCGACTACAATAGCGCTGCTGACAACATGGGTTGTTGCCGCAATGTAGAGTAGTAGATCCTCTTCCGGTAGCGGAGCGGTAAGGATCGGAGGCGACTGGAGGTGAATTTTCAAGTCTTGTAGAGCTCGCTCGGCCTCCTCCGTCCATTGAAACTTGTCTTGGCGTTTTAGGAGCTTGAAGAAAGGTAGCCCTCTCTCCCCGAGTCGGGAGATGAACCTGTTCAGGGCCGCCATACAACCTGTCAGCTTCTGCACATCCTTGATTGTGGCCGGAGCCTCCATATCAGTGATGGCCGTGATCTTGACAGGGTTGGCCTCGATGCCCCGGTTGCTGACGATGAACCCAAGTAATTTCCCAGAAGGTACTCCAAAGACGCATTTGGTGGGATTGAGTTTCCACCGATATCTGCGTAGACTACTAAATGTTTCTTCCAAATCTTCGATCAGGCTATCGGGATCCCTGGTCTTGATGACCACATCATCCACATAAGTCTCAACATTCCGGTGCAGCTGATCCGCGAAACACATCTGGATCGCGCGTTGGTATGTTGCTCCTGCATTCTTCAACCCAAAAGATATTGTTTTGTACGCATAAGTCCCGTATGGGGTGATGAATGCAGTCTTGATTTGGTCCTCCTCCTTGAGCGCAATCTGATGATACCCTGAGTAACAATCAAGAAAACAAAGAAGGACACACCCAGCCGTCGAATCGACGACTTGGTCAATGCGCGGCAGCCCAAAATGATCTTTTGGGCAATGCTTGTTGAGATCGGCGTAGTCGACACACATTCTCCATTCATTGTTCTTTTTCTTTACAAGCACGGGATTCGCTACCCACTCTGGATGAATTACTTCTTTAATGAATCCAGCCGCGAGGAGTTTAGCGATCTCTCGTTTAATGGCCTCACGCTTGTCGTGAGCAAACCTCCGGAGGCGTTGCTTTTTGGGCATGGCCTTCGGGTCTACATTCAAAGCATGCTCGATCAACTCCCTGGGCACCCCTGGCATGTCCGCAGGTTTCCATGCGAATATGTCTCGGTTAGCCCGAAGAAAGCTGACGAGCGCGAGTTCCTATTTGTCGCCTAAGCCCGCGCCAATGACGGCGGTCTTAGATGGATCTCCCTCCTGGAGCTAGATCGACTTGAGGGCCACGCCATCAGTCGACTGGATGCTCGACTTGCTGGCCTTCTTGGAGGGAATTTCCAGCCCAGACTGGGAAAGCTGCTGCGCGGCCGCGAGTACTTCTCCCGAAGCATCTGGCACACGAGTAGTCGAAGCATATTGGATCGCCTCCTGGTTGCAGTCATATGACTTCTTCAAGTCGCCACGGAGGGTGAGCACTCCACCGAGTCCTGGCATCTTAAGAAGCAGATAAACATAGTGTGGCACTGCCATGAACTTAGCCAGTGCCGGACGACCCAATATTGCATGGTAAGAGGAATCAAAAGTAGCCACCTCAAACTTGATGAACTCGGTACGATAGTTCTCCCACGTGCCAAAGGTGACTGGGAGGACCACCGTGCCAAGCGGATGCGCCGCATTACCTGGGACGATCCCGTAAAAGGGAGACTTGCTGGGCACCAGCATATCCTTGAAATTCAGGCCCATCTTCTTCAAAGTACTGACGAAGATGAGATTGAGCCCGCTTCCGCCATCGATGAGGACCTTGGTAAGCTTGACCTCTGACACCACAGGATCCAGGACCAATGGGAATTTACCGGGCTCCGAGAAGCTCGTCCACTGATCGTCGCGAGAGAACGAGATGGGGACCTCCGACCAACGGAGCGGCCGTGGTACCGCCGGCTCGACGGACAAGATCTCCTGAAGAAGCAGCTTCTGGTCCCTCCTGGAACCGAAATCCTCATCACCGCCGAAGATAACGTTGACGACCTTCGAGGCATCCTGAAACTTCGGATTACGCCCCTGGTCATCGTAATCGTCATCCTCGGGTTCTTTGTCAGCAGGCTTCTTATTCTTCTTTCCACCACCGGTGTTGCTGAACGTCCTCCGAAGGTGGTAGCAGTCAATGGCGGCATGGCTGGCGCCCGGATGCCATGGGCACTTCTTCTGCAGGAGTTTCTCGAATTCCTCCTGCGTCGTCGACTTCTTGCCCCGCGAAGGACGATCGATAGCCGCGATGACATCATCTGGCTTTCGTTTCCGGGGTGGCCCGGAAAAGTCCCGCTGGCCTTTGTCGCTGCGGTTGTCGTTTGGGCGCCGCAGATTGCTATCATGGCGCCGCGAGAACCGCTCCCGCATCTTCTCCTCCTGCTCGGACCAATCGTGCATCATATCACGAAGGCCCGCAACGGTCTTCGGCCTGTTCCGTCCGAAATCTCTGTATATGCTCGGGTCGGTGATGCCGTTGTAAAAGCAGTCGATGATGTCCTCCTCCGAGATGTTCACGATGGTGGCGCGGACGTCGAAGAAGCGACGCGTGTAGGACAGTAGAAGCTCGTTACGTTCCTGCTTGCACTGGGCAAGATCGTGTCGAGAACCTGCACGGGCAATTGCTCTCTGGAAATTATCGATGAAGACCTTCTTAAGTCGTTCCCAGGAGTCGATTGTGTTGCTGCCGAGGCTCTCCAGCCAAGTGAGCGGCGCAGGGTCCAAAGCCATCGGGAAGTAGACGACTTTGGTAATATTTGAGCCCCCCGCGACGTCAATGGCCATGGAGTAGCAACGAAGCCACTGCTGGGGAGCCTGCTTGCCGTCGTACTTGGTGATACCGATCGGCTTGAAGCCCTCCGGGTACTTGTAGCTGCTGAAACGAGCAGAAAAAGCAGGAAATCGATCGCTACAGTCAGTACCTTCATTCTCGACTTCTTCACGGGTCTTGCGTCTGGAAGAAATCACGGTGCGCGCATCGCGGCCTTTATTGATGTGTTGGCGCAGATCCTCCGGAGGGAGTCGATGATGGGCTTGTCGTGGCTGACCCCCTTGCGGTGGCTGCTGCCTCCCGCCAGGGGTCTGGCTCCCGCAAGCGTTGTCGTTGCTGGGTTGACGTCGAGGACGGCCGCCAGCCGTTCGGCTGTGAGTCTGACTTCGACTCTCGCCCACGCGCTCCTCCCTGATGGTAGGCGCCGGGTTGTGTTGATCCAACTGGATCCAAGCCCTCTGCGCGTACAAGAGTGCTTGACGTACCTCCGGGTCATGGCTGCGCTCGAGGATGGCCGTAACCCTGGCGATGTTGGCCACCAGAGTCCGAAACCCCCGTTCGCTGACGGCGGCGAACTCAGGATCAAGCTCGCGATGCATAGATCGCCTACGCTCGTTGGCCCTCCTCCGCCGGATTGTGCGGGCCCTGTTTCTGGCCCTCCGCGCTTCACGATCGGCGTCGTTCTCGTCACCAACATTGGCCGTGATCTCATCCTCGGAGATCGCTTCAAAATTGTCGATGAGAAAATCCCCACCGTCCTCGCCTTCTTCGGCCATCAGCACCTGGCGGGAGGAAAGCTCATGAGAACCTTCGTCGACTAGTTCAGTCGTCCCCTCCGCCGCGGTGGCCAACGGCCTGCCTTCCTGAAAAGGCAAGGGCTCGAGGTGAGCCACGAGTCGACCCTCTGCCTCGAGTGGTTTGGGGAGCGTTACGCCCCTCCAGTGCACCACGTGCCCCCCCGGCAAGGAGGTGACCACCAGATCACCGGTACCGGAACAACCCGAAGCCCCCTGACATGCAGTGGCTTCAAGTTTTCCAATCTGGAGTAACAAGTCCAGGTCCTTCTCAAACATGGAGAGGGACCCAAAGGCGTCGGCCTCCTGAAGACCAGTGGCCGATTCGCACAAACCGAGCTGAGATCGGCTAAGCAAATCCCCAGGTTGGAACAAGTCCAAACCAGGGAGAGTTGCCGCAACACCAGAAGAAGTCGAGGCTGAAGCGGACTCCACCTTGACCTGTGCTGCGGGAGCGTGGAGCGGCAAGTTTTCGAGGTCGTCGACAAACTTGTCGAGGTCGCTGCGGAAATCCGTAGCGAAAGTCTTTGGCTTCATGTCGACGAGGAATCGCCGGAAACTGCCCGCACCATCTGCGATGCAGACCCATGAACCAAAAACAAACGTCGTGCCCTGAGAGGGAACCGACCTGACAAATCTGAACGAAGCCATCGAGCTCGCCGGTGGATCTTCGACGCGCTCCCCTACCTGGCGCGCCAGCTGTCGGTGTTTAACCGGCTGCCCACCATGGGATATACCCAAGGTGGTAAGTTTTGGGTGAGGGGACGCCGAGATCAGGAACTCGAAGGTGCAAGGAACACAAGACTTAGACAGGTTCGGGCCGCACGGAGCGTAACACCCTACGTCCTGTATGGCTCGTATTGCCTTCTGTATAGAATGACCTAATGATCTCCTGTTTCGAGGGGGTCCCTGACCTCCCTTATATATCCGAGAGGCCAGGGTTACAAAAATGCTAACCAACCTTTGCTGAGGGATCCTACCAGAACATGTCTCGGATAGATCCTCTCCGCGTTGGTTAGCTCTATCTCCTATTTAAACGGGATAAATAAAAGATAAACAAAATGAATAAGAGATAAGACGAACTTAATCTCTTAAACCTCCGTAGACTACACTACATGCCCAGCCCGGTAGCCCCGGGTCTGACACCGACTAGTTGGTTTCATCAACAAATCGCCCACAAATCAAAGCTACACATCATCACGTACTTTTTGCACAACGTCTGAGGTGGTTCAACCCAGGACCCTCAAGCCATGTCCAGTTTGGTCTGAGGTGGTTCAACCCAGGACCCTCTCCGCATTGGACGAGGATTTGGATCATCTACTACCACTCGGAGAAGGAGAAGCCACCGCGCGTCGGGGGCTACTATTTCCGACAACTACTCGGATTCGACTGCTCATACAATACCAATAATAAGTAATCTCCGGGGTCTGGTAAGGGAATCAGATTGGTCAGGCAGGTTTGAGCATTGGAAGGGCATGAAACCCTACATGTTCCTCAAATCAGGTCCACCATGATCCATTGCCACACATGGCAAACTCCCTTTTCAAAAAGGCAGACCCCTCCCTCTTCCGACGACGAAGACGACGGCCTGGTGGCGCGGAGTGCCAAACTCTTCGCACACAATCGAGAAGTGTTCATAATTCATGCCGTCCAGGACTGTGAAGGCGTAGAGCGAGTCCAGCTAGACAACTACGACGACTACCTCCTTGATCAACTCAACAAAGATGTCGACGTAACAATGGATAGTGAATTCCCAGACGTCATCAAGATAGAAGATGTAGATGACATCCAGAAGGAACGCCGTAAGCTCATTAGTGCGAAGCGCGCCAAACGCAGGCACCGCACGGTCGAGACGAACCAGCAGGGAGCGGCAACCTCTACGACTCCTCCACGGGCGACCTCCGCACTATCATCAACGCCGGCCGGGATATCCGCAACGTCATCACTGCCAGGCAGTAGAGCACGAAGAAGTGGAAGCCTACAGCCCCACCCACTATCAAATACCTCTCGACTACCCGGAGACAACTCGGAAGCGCAAGCCAGAAGCTGGGGAACAATCAACCCGTAGGAAGAAGACCCTCAGCTCGAAGGAACAACTCGAGGAGGCTCTCCACAAGCGATGCTTATGGCACCTGAAAAGCAAGCATTCCACCTTCGAATATCAAACCCTTCGGAGGGCCCTAGGAGCTCGGCCACTCAACAAAACTACGAAGAAAGGCGACAGGACTATCCGAATAATGATTTATTTATAAATCAAGTACCCAATTTAAGGAGGTTTTCTAAGGGTCATTTAGGTGTTTCGTTTGTTTAAACCATTATTTTGGGATTATATCTCGAAACAAGGAGTTACGTAAACCTAAAATCACCCCTTTTTACCACTTAGTCAGGGTCGCCATTTATGTTTATTATTCAGGCTAATCATGACTTTCTCGCTATACTGCTATACTACTCTAAGACGTGCCCAATGAACGTCCAGCCTAATTAGTGCAACCTTTTTCTAGCCGATCTCTTGTCACCTATTCCTCATGTCACGAGTCTTTTTTTACCAACGCTCGGGGGCTAAGGGAAGGGCCAGTGGGGATCGGCTTGGGAAAGAAGAAAATGATTCAATTTCTTCAAGGCTAAGCTCAGGGAACCTTGTCACAGCCGAGCCATGCGACTGCCAAAAGTGGTCGCCTCATTTGGCAATGACCAGTGAAACCTATTAATTAGCCAAATAAAGTATCTACATGATTATCTATCAAATACATGCAGTAACTCTCAGATTACTAGTCCCCGACTAGTATTCTATGTTACCGAAGGAGCCTTGCCTCCAAACTTCCAGTAATACTCCATTTACTAGTTTTCGACTAGTATTACGCTTAGTTTACTGAGAGGCCTTGCTCCCGTACGACCTCGCCAACAATCTTGGCGGAAATCAATTTTCCGACCAGAAGCAACTTGAAGCGCCCATACCACCCGCCATGGATGTCAACCGTGCAATCGACGACTTGATCGACAACGTGGAACTCCTCGAACCAAGTCCGCCTCGGTCCGAGGTCATGTACCACAACTCCTTCTCTGAGTCAGAGGAGGATTTGGATCGTCTACCACAAGTCGGAGGAGGACTAGCCACCGTCCATCGAAGGGCTCCCCTCTCCATTGACTACTCGGACTTCATCAACGATGCATCACCCTTATCAGATGACCACCAGGGCCTGAGGGCGCCTTCAACTTGGTCGGGCGGGCTCGAGCATCGAAAGGGCACAGAGTTCTCCAAGCTACTTGACCTCAGCTCACCTTTATGCGCCTTCAACTTGGTCGGGCGGGCTTGGATATCCGAAGGGCATGGAGTCCTCCAAGCTACCCAACCTCAGCCCACCTTACTGTGCCTTCAACTTGGTCGGGCGGGCTAGGGCATCGGAAGGGTACAGAGTCCTCCAAGCTACCCGACCCCAGCTCACTTTTCTGCGCCATCAACCCCGACAACCTATCAGGCATAGAACCGTTCCACGAAGACAGGCCCCTCGATTCTTTCGATGAAGAAGATGGGTGGATGGACAAAAGCTCCTCGCCGGATCGTGAGATTTTTATGGTTTTCATTGAAGAAATCACATTCACAGATGCAACTCACCGACGACTACTTCAACTCGCGAGGACACTCAGCAACCCACCGACAACTACTTCGACTATACAACTAGCTTAGGAGCAGGACTCACTCTATCAATGGCTAGTTGGAATTGATTCCGACTAGTCGGGTCTCATCAACAAACCGTCGCGACTCCATCGATGAGCGATACGGTTTTGTTGGTAGTCACCCATGAATCAAGATTGACAACTATCCACGCTCGTCTGGTTTCTACGCTCAGGGGCTGGGCGCAACAAGGCGGCTGCCCACGTGAAGACTAAAACTCGATTCAAGGAGGTTTTACAGAGATCTTTAGAGAACTTATTTAACCATTGTCTTGAGTTTTATCTCGAAACAAGAGGTTTTTTTTCAAAAAATTTGTTCAACCACTCGGTTAGGGAATCAACGAATTTACCCCAAATAGGGCTTGTCCGTTTCATCCACATCTCAGCGCCGTACCGAATTGTCTTGGCTGGCCCAAGGAATTCCTTCGGGCCAACCGAGTCATCTTCGCACAACGACCTCTTTTGTAACAACGCATGTGAAGAATTGTGTAATCTATTTCTTTGGGCCAACCGAGATATCTTCGCATGGCAACATACGACCTGTCTTGGCCCACCCAAGGAACTGATCACCCCACGTGACGGACCTCGTTGTCAATTCCTTTGGGCCAACCGTGACGTTTTCACATGGCAATATGTGAACTCTCATGGTCCGTCCAAGGAATCGACTGATGCTACCAGCAAGATTTATTTCTCTCTTACTAATTGACTTCCAGTCACCTTCACATATTTTTTTACTGAAAGAGCCTCGCTTACTAGTTCACGACTAGTACTACGTGTAACTTACTACATGGGCCTCGCTCCCATATTTCCAGTACTACTCCATTTACTGGTTCACGACTGGTACTACGTGCAAGTTTATTGAAGGGGCATCGCTCCCATACTTCCAGTAACACTCCGTTTACTAGTTTACAACTAGTACTATATGTAGTTTACTGCATAGTCCTTGCTCCCATACTTTCAGCAAATGGTTCACGATTGTTACTACATGTAAGTTTACTGAAGGGGTCTTATTTCCATACTTCCAGTAACACTCCGTTTACTGGTTTACGACTAGTACTACGTGTAGTTTACTGCATGGGTCTCCATACTTCCAGTACTACTCCATTTACTAGTTCACGACTAGTACTACGTGCAAGTTTACTGAAAGGGCCTCACTCCTATACTTCCAGTACTACTACGTTTACTAGTTCACGACTAGTACTACGTGCAAGTTTACTGAAGGGGCACTCACTCCCTTCCAGTAACACTCCGTTTACTAGTTCACGACCAGTACTACATGCAGTTTATTGAAGGGGCCTCGCTCCCACAACACTGTGTTTACTAGTTCCCGACTAGTTTTACGCGTCGTCAGCTGCTTCGACTACTCGTCTCGCCTACAAAACTAGTCGGAATCGACTCCGACTAGTTGGCTTCATCAACAGTTCAAGATTCAGCAGCAACTTGGCTGATGCCTAGGCTCGGGGGCTGGTGCCACCGACTACTAGGCGTATCTCATGCGACTCGCCTGGCTCCCATGCTCGAGGGCTGGGTGCGACAGGGCACTCAGCGTGCTTTTGTCGGATCGTTTAACCTCTCGCACTTGGAAGCTAGACGCTGCAAAAGTATTCGAAAGATTCGTGGAAGAATATGATTTAAGAGGCTTTTGAAGATTTATCGCGAGAAGATAATTATTTAACCATTATTTCAAAAATTCTATTTTGAAATAAGGAGTTTTCAAATTTTTAACCCAGAGGTCCTATCTAGCCATTGACTCAGGGAACAAGGGTTGATTTGACCGGTAATTTAGGGCATTTTTTGAAGAAGTTATTTGTTTAACTATTTTTTTTAAATTCATTCCCAAAAAATGGTTTTTGAATTTCTGAACCAATTTACCCATCTTAACCATCATATCTTTACCGTCATATATTGCATGCCACGATTCTTTGGATCATTTATTCCAAATCTTGGGGATTTGGATTCAAGACTCGGAGGCTGCAGGACACGTGTCATCAAGGGCCTATTTTTCCAATTTTTTGGAAGATAAGAACAGAAGACTCAAGACTAAATTAACCATCCGCCTGATTCTACGAGTCAACCTAAAACTCGGGGGCTACTCCATATAGAGTGCGAGTTTAATCGCATCCCATATAAAAGAAGACATGACAACTATTCGGGGCACGGGCACCTCACAGCCTCGATGCAGCCAAGGAAGTACTCGGAAGACACCTTCGAGATGGAGTTCGGAAGAACTTGAAGACGCCTTCAGAAGTATTCGGAAGCCTGCAGTACTCGACTACGAAGAGCTTGCGGGCTTTTCAGACCCGGGTTCACGGGACTGTGCACATGGCGTACATCTTACAGGATAAGTGGTGGGACATTGCCCACGCCTTACACCAGTTGTAACTACTCGTAACGTAGTAGAACTACTCGTACTATAGTAGAATTAGTCGGAACAGAAGGAAACTACCCGAAAAGTACTCGAATAAGACTTCTGAGCTCGTATTCGGTTAGGATTCTCATGTAACTTTATCCCTCCAAACTATATAAGGGCGGACAGGGACCCCTCCAAACGAAGATCACCCCGATCAACACCTAAGTCAATCCAAACCACACACAGGATGTAGGGTATTACACTTTCGGTAGTCCGAACCTGTCTAAACTTTATATTCCTTGCACCTTCGAATTTCTGATCTCGACGATATCCTACGTATAAACTCACCACCTTTTCATATGGAGAGAGAGGCTCTGTTTCGTGTGTGCTCAACATTCCCTAAATATGAGTGGCAAGTTTTAACAGAAGAGCAACACTAGCACTCACATAAATGGCACGAGGAGCTCATACTTTTTGCCTGTTGGGAACGGAAATAGCAGTAACTATGCATGCCTACCACGAAGCGTTACCAACCCTACAAGATATAAATATCCTGGCTGGAGATAGATCGGCTACTTGAAACTGCAAAGTGTTCTTGTGTGTTTTTTGTGTTTGGCTTCTCAAGTTATTTATCTTGGGATACTGGAGTACTAGTGTAGGTTAATAATCCGGTAAAAGTAAGATGTTTGCTGAATCTGGAGTGACACACTGACACTTGTAAACAACCTCTAAAGTAAATTTAACGTGTGCAGCACAGAAAGGTTGCACCATACATGTTTCTTATTTGTTTGTTCCTGTCAGATGTTTGCTTGTGGTCGGTAGGTTGATTGTACGGTCAGAATGAGATATCTGTCTGAAGGCCTTATTTGGTCCATATAAATCGTCAGTTCCTTGCGTTCTTCTGATGGTTCCTTGCGTTTACAGTGTAGAGCCAGCCGTTGGAATATGCTGAGAAACTTGTGTTTCCAGACACTTCCTCCATTTGAGGAACTGTTTGTAGCATCCTTGTTAACTTTGTCAAAGAAAAAACTTGCGCCAACCAACACCTAGCTTAGAAAATAAACATCAAACGTGGCACCAATTGGATCAGTGCCGGTTGAATTTTATCCCTCTTTTTTAGCCAATACAGTGAAAGCTGAAAAGCTGTTGATGCTCCATTTGTGGTGAGTCATGCGTGCATGCGGCAACTGCAGATGCCACCGTACGTATCTCTCTCGTACACGACAACATGTACCTGAGATCTGTGGTCAAATACCTGTCTTGAAAGTAACACTCCAAGACTAGTGGTTTGGAACCTAGCTCGCAAGTCAGACATGGGCCTGCTGCAAACCTGAAGCTGAACCGATAAACCAGCATGTCAGAGTTGGCTGGTCTCGCCGTCCACCCCATGATCCATCACCACAAGGAAAATGTGCCTGGCTGCCTGGGTTGGGTGGCTTGCTCAAGAAAGGAGAAGGAGAAGTGTCGATGGGAGATAGGTGATAAGATGCCAAGGCTGGGGCGACGGTCTAGCTATCCAGCCAAATCTCATACCCTCACGGCTCTCGCCGGGGCGGCGTCGCCATTGGCTGCTGCGCGCTTGCTCGCGTTTCCGGGCTACCTCTGATGGGCCCTGCAACCAACCAAGCTTATCGCTTTGCTTGCTCTCACAGGGGTATCAGGGAAGACACCAGCCAACTAAACCCATTAGAAAATTGAAGGGAGGTTAAAATCAATAAAAATATACCAGCAAACGGTTTCGCAATTTGTGATCTTCCGTGTGTCCCTGCTGCGTGCTCAAGGTGCTGTACGCTAGTGGTTTTATTATACTTATATATATATTCACTGATCAGTGATGGTAACTGCTGAGTATTAGGTGAAGCAATATCAATGTCAGCGTCAGTGTCACCTGGACCAGCCCGTTGTGGACGATGAGAGAGCTGATTTCGGGGCTCGTGTCTAGCTGTTCTTGCTTGGCACACGAGGCGATGTACGAAAAGGAAAAGCTGGATTTGGAGTTGGAGTCCGGGGGACGCACGGTTTGAATTGGATGTGCGATGAACTCCAAAAAAAAAAAGATCAGCTTATCAATCTGAAAAGGAAAAAAGAGCCAGAATTGGGGGGGAAAAACGCAGGCACACACGTCCAAAGATTGGGAGAAACTTGGCGGTCTGTTGCCTCTGAAGCCTGGGCACATGTGCCGTTTGTGTGTCTCTTGCCACGCCGCTTCTTGCTTGCAGGTTTCAGAAGTTCTTGATCCTCGGATGCTTCCTCTCTAACAGCAGCAGCAGCGGCGGCGGCAGCAGCAGCAGCAATAGCGCAACCTCATCACGAGGAGAGGAAGACTGAAGGAAACCGCATGTGTTTGCCGTGCCATGCTCCTCTCCTGTGGCCGCCTGTGCATGCAATTGCCTCTCCGGCAGAGTCGGAGACGAGCGGGGCGGTCAAACTGAAACAAACCCCATCATATCATCTCGGGCTCGAATTTCAGGTCCGTACACCCAGGAGAAGGATCGCCGCGGCCGGCAGCTGCCGAACTTCCTGCACGTTGCAGCGTCAGGACACAGGCACAGTAGCAGCAGCAGCCAAACCGTCGCGGCACGCCCCCATTCAGACGGAAAAATCTGAGCGCGCGACCAATCAATACCGCTGCATTGACTTGACCTGCTGCACCAACGAATTCGGCAGAATGAGTTGGGATGCCGTTCCTGTTTGCTGCATCACGAATTCACAATCGTCGCAGCGCCGGCCCATGCTGCTTTCACAAGATACCGTATGGTCGTCAGGCTTCAGTTAAGCATGCCAAATTAATAGTGCGCGAAAAGGTCTTTGGTTCGCTGCTGCAGAGCATTGACATGGCAACAACTGCTGCCACGGCTGAAGTGCTCGCGAACCCTAATTTTGTCCAGGTCGCACGCCTGCCTGCTGAATTAATCAGCCGTTAAAACGCATTGATCAGCACCACGGCCGAACTGTTAACGATCTGCTTTTACGAGAATTGATTCGGTGATGGTTTGGGTGTGCGGACCTGCAGGCTACAGCAGACGGTCCGTGCCTTGAGGCCACACGATGCATGAGCACGCCGGTTCTATCCCTCTGGCTATCCCGGGAGGAGGAGAATGAAAGGAGGGGTCCCCGGTCCAAGCTTGTGTCCGCTACCTCCAGCCACTTGGCGGCCCGTCCGGGTCCATCTCCAGCTACTTCCTGGTGGTCGGAGAAAGCCCGGTCGCCTGGAGCGCCGCCGCAGATGGAGGAGGAACGCCGGGTGGGATTGGCCGGCCGTGATTTTGACAAGACCTGACGACGAAGTGCAGCTGGGTTGGTTGGAAAAACGATAGGTGAGTGGGTTTTGGATGGATCGGAGGATTTAGACAAGATGAGCCATATTCATCCTTGGCTTGACCTCCAACATTCAACCGGCCGCTCCACGCGTCGTCAACCACGTGCCATCGCTTTTCCCGTTCCGTTCCGTATTCCATTGCCTCCCGGCAAAACCTACATGCAGCAGCAGTAGCCAATGGGCCAGCATTCAACTGGGTCCACAATGCAGTTGAAATCGTTTCGTAGGCCCGAAAAATCCAGAACGATGCCTTTTCTTGGGCCAGTAGTAATCCAGTGACCACCACACGTGGGCGGCTAGGGCCTAAACTGCAAGGATTAGAGCTTTCAGCCCATATCGTACGATATTTATTTGCTAGAACAGCGTTCGTTTATTTTTAAATATAGGGAGTGAACGCGAATAATTGGCACGAGAAAACAAAAGGTGGTTGAACGGCGTGGTAACACGAAGTAGTCCTACTCAAGAAGTGAAAAGTGCCTTTCTGTCGTGCTCTCCGGACGGAACCGAGGAGCACAGCCATGCACACTTGGCAGCCCTGACTGAGGCTCTGATTGGTGATTTATCAGGACTTACGCGGTCTATTGGCCATAAATCACAAAAATATTGCTTATAAGAATTTTTGCTATAGGTACCCCTTATTTATGAGGCTCAAGTTCCACCCCCACCCCATTCCGCACCCACCCCTCCCAATCTATTTAATAACTTTGCACCATGGGTAAAACTGATTTTGTTCATCATATTTAATAACTTAAATCCCAGAATCAAACAAGTTGGGACTTATTTTTAGTCCAGGGCCTGACCCTAATGGACAATGAATTTGCTGATCCTCCGCCGCCCGATCGAGGATGATTTTGCACTATCATATTTAATAACTTTAAGTCTCAGAACCAAACAAGGTGAGATTTATTTTTAGTCCCTAAGTTGGGACTTATTTTTAATCCCTAGAAAACCAAACAGGACCTGACCCTAGTGGACAATGAATTTGCTGATCCCCGTGTCGCCGGAGCAGCAGCTAGTAATGATCATCCTCCACTGCTCTTCTGTACGGTAACCGTATGAGGTCCATCCATCTCATACACTCTATACGCATCTCTTTGCTTGCAGTATGGGCCAAGGCAAAGGTTGCAAGAAGAACACAGCAACACGCAGCGGCCCAGCAGAGCATAACGCAAAGGACCAGAAAGAAATTCAGACTAGTACTAGTCCGCGCCATGATGGTGTCTCGTGAGTGACACTGTTGGTTGCGCTAGCTGCTGCGCGTCTTCAGGTTTCTGCATTCTGCTTGTTTAAGGCCCATTTATTATTAAAAAAATCCGCCTGGATTAGCGGCTACTGCTGCAACTGCTGGTAATCTCTGGAAGGAAGGGAGGACCACGTCACCATCACTCACCACGTAGGTTTGACTGTCTTTGACGATCATCGATCAGGAGTGATAAGATCACTCCTAGTCCTAGCCTAGAAGCAGAGGCCGCAGGGCAGCAGCCTGACACCGGTCGCTCGCTCCCGAGCTGGGCTGGGCTGGGCAGTGGCGCCGCGCGTGCATGGTGGTCACAATGATACTCCTCATGCATGTGTCATGTGTGCTGCCCGCTAGCTTTTGATGCCGCTGCTGATGCTGATCAGCTGATGAGACAGAGGCATTCGATTGATTGACCCGTCGCCGAGCCTAGTGCTTCACGATGTCCTGTGATCTGGATCTTCGTGCGAGAGAGCATGTTTAGTTTGTTTATTGTTCCTTTATCGACCCTAGTATCAAAGCTGAACAAGGAGGGCAATGAGGCAGTTATTTAGGAGACGGAGTAGCAGGTTTAGTAGGCCTGCCCTCCTGCTCCTGTTTATATTTCCTCCTACTACATAAGCTGTGTAGTGCTGAAACAAGCTGCTGGGGCAGTGTTCTTTTTTCTGCAGGAGATCAAGCTACTCTACCGCCGCACGTAACGCCATTGTCTGCATTGTTCTTCCTAGTGAACAAGAGATCCATGCCTTAATTCCACTGCCTAGTTGCTGCAACAAGTGTCCCTGTGTATGTAGCTGAAGGACCTGAATTATGGTAAGGCGCAAACTTAGAGCGTGTTTGGATGAGCTAAAATTGAGCGCTAAAGTTTGGCATCTATTATCACTCATGCTTTAGCTAGAGTTTTAGTCTTGACTTTTAGTCCATCCTATTAGCACTCCTGTTTAGATGGACTGGTGCTAAACTTTATTACTTTAAGGTATTAGCATTTAAATTCAAATACCCTCTAAGTCAAAACTACTCCAGGTGCAAATAATTTAATTTTCAACGAAATTTGTCCAGGGAAAAGGCCTCGTTTTGCAATCTAGCACTTGGCACCACCACCGCCACACCACGTACTAGCTCCGAATAATTTAATTTTCAACGAAATTTGTCCAGGGAAAAGGCCTCGTTTGGCAATCTAGCACTTGGCACCACCACCGCCACACCACGTACTAGCTAGCAAAACGCTAACAGATTCTTGCCCACGCACGCTTCCATCCAGTATGATTGTGATTAACGAAAGGGGCAGCTGCTGATCATTTCGATCACCTGATAGTGCGGAACCCCACA
This sequence comes from Panicum hallii, assembly GCF_002211085.1. Lineage (NCBI taxonomy): Eukaryota > Viridiplantae > Streptophyta > Magnoliopsida > Poales > Poaceae > Panicum > Panicum hallii. Next base: position 6,230,859 of record NC_038044.1, on the reverse strand, counting down.
TCAGAAACTGCACCTGCCCATTGTCTTTTCATCCTGAAACAAAAGTGTAAATAAAACAACAAAATCGTATCGAACATTTATAATCTGAAAAATCCAGCGCATAGGGCACATTGTCCAAGTTTCATGCAGCTACCCTACTGTTCATGAGAGCCATGCATGTACTGCTGGGAATCAGTTGAAGTTCAGGCATGCTGCACCTGTCCTTTCCGATCCAAGTGCCTCACCTCACCGTACCCCTACGTATGCTTGCCTTCAGAGTCCATTGGTCAGTGCACAGGCCGAATGTGCTTTGGCTACTCTCTCGAATGCAACTCTCGCATCTCTAAGAGTCAAATGATTTCAGATTTGATCAAATTTATACAGTATATTATTAATATTAAAATAAATATCATTAGATTAATCATGTAATATATTTTCATACTAAATCTATTTGGAGGGGAAAATATTAGTAACTTTTTGTATAAATTCGGTTAAATTTGAAATTATTTGACTCCACGGGAAGCCAGAGTTGTATTCTTTTTGGGACGGAGGAAGCAGTTGTTGCCGCAAAAAATCGCTTAACCGATGATGATCCTCGGGTGCAACACTCTAGCCTGGGAGATGTGCTTAGCTCCAATACAGGTCCTGAATCTTGAGGTTCGTGGTGTGCCAATCAGTTTAATCCTACAACTAACAAGACAATAGAAAGAGTTGATCGGCCGATATAACGCTGATGTCAATAGGATTTTAAAAGACCGGTTATATATCTGATGTAGGTCCTGACAGATAAATACTGATATGAACCAGTCGGCCGATATTGATACAAAATATTAAATCCAGGCTCGATGATTACATCACACATCGGCTGTGAATCCGATGTAAAAATAACTTATCGGTTAGTTACCCGATAAAAACCATCGGCTAGCAGTCCGATAAGGATGGAGCAATTATTGAACGTACACCTTGTGGCAAAAAGGACCACCATGCTGATGGCAATTAATCTACTTTCACCACCAATTGGATCGGACTTAACCGAGATAGCATTGGCAGCAACACGATAAACTAAAGACTACAAATCGATGGATCTAGCTGCAACAAGATACACCTGCATTAAACGCTCAAATAAGATCAAGATAAAAGACTATCGGCTAATGAGAACTAAACTGATGCTTACAATAAATAAATCAATCTTCTGCTCGTTGCTAAGCAACAGATTCAAAAGATATAAGCCGATAGATCTAAACGAGCTCAAGATAATTGTAATTCTATCAGATCTAGCAAGAGGTTGAACAATGCGCCTTATAAGACTTCATAAGAATCGATAATTGGTAAGCAAGTATACCAACCAAACAAATGCAATCTAGAGATCGAAAAGATGCATCCTTGAACATCGCTAATGTAGCCGATACAATTGCTAGGGCCGACGGAACTTAGATCCTACCCCTTCGCTGGAGATCTAAGCGATGCATTCCCACGTCAGGTGCCAAGTTCTGCCGGTGACAAAAATCTCGAAAAAGAGGATGGCAATCGCCGAAAGTTGTGTTGTATTGATCAAGAGATAACTTTTAATAGTTGGGGTTTATATTTATACCCTAAGCTAACATAAAACTTGCCTAACAAAAAATATCTAAACTGAACTTGCCTAATAAGAAATATCTAAACAAAAGAAAATATTAAAATATATCGACTCTAATTTTTTTAGAGCCTTGCTAATAAAACTTTCTTGACCCCATCTTGTCCCTCCTTGATATCAAATCACCGGCTTCCTTCCATATACTGTCATGTCTCGTCGTATAAGGAACATGACCCTATTATGGCCCTATTAGATTACGATTGTGATTTTGGTGATTATGTGACAACATAGTCAATATGACTAATGAGTTTGTGAGTTTAAGTTTACAGAATTTTTTAGGTGCCATGGATGGAGTCCAATCCAATGTTCTAAATCGCTGTCAAGATATCTAAGTTGTAGTGAAAATCGCAGTAATGATTTGGACAAGTGGCAGCTGGAATCAGCTGGCCGTTTAAACCGACGACTTGAAAAATAAACTGGCCGGTGCATTGATAGTTGAAACAACCATCAAATAAAAGAAGAACTCAGTACCACAGGTTGAACCAACGCTATAAGTATGGAGGTATCGGTGCAATGAGGAGATAATATGGCAATCAAGTGAAAAAAATAACAGAGGCATGGCTAAACCGAAAGGTGTCGGTGCACATGTGTTGTGGTTACTCAGTACGCGTGTTTTGGTTCCAGAAGGGTTCCCAAGCAAAGTCTTCAACACCGGTTGAACCGATGGGCGTCGGTGCAACGACGTCAGCAGAAGATGGTAGTTCAACGGCTAGTGGGCAGGCTGTGTGTGACCTGTTAAACGGACGGTGGCGACCGGTTTAATCGACGCTTTATGCTTTTCAGGAAAAGAGCATGTAACGGCTAGGAGTGGATCTCTAGCCTATATAAGACCTCACTCCAGGTCATTTGAGGCTGCTAGAGTTCGTGAAAATCTACAGAAACTCTTTTAAAGTTCTCCAAGCCAATCAAAAAGCTCATCGATCAAATTTTTAGGTTTAGCACAAGCTTTCTGAGGTGTAGTGCTAGGCTAGCTCTAGAGAGAGTGTGAGAGTAAGGTGTTGTGATCTTGTGCTATTTCTTGAGTGAACCTCAAGCTTGTATCTCGGTGTCTAGCCCCTTGGAGTCTTCGTGGCTAGTCGGCAAGTCATCGATCCTCCGGCTTGGTGTGGAGCGGCGACGACGGCTTTGTGCGGAGGACGTGGAGACCCCCTTCTTGAAGCTCCTTAATGAAGACGGCATCGAGGTGACCAGGGACTTGACAAGAGCCTTGGTGGCTAAGCTTGGTGGCGAGTCTAGAACAGTCCTGGAAGAGACTCGGTGATCGAGAAGCAATACTTTTAGTGAGTGCTTCGACAACATGGACTAGGAGTGGCTTTGTGCTTACCGATACCACGGAATAAATCTTCGTGTCAAGAGTTTGCTTCCCCTCATCCCCTTCCTTTCTTCCTCTCGCCCCCCTTCCTTTAACTTCTACATTTCTTATTGCAATCTTGTGTGCCTTTACATTCTTAGTGTTGTATTTTGCAAGGATTGTGTATCATCCCAGTTTTCATCACTATTGAAAGAAATGCAAGGCAATCCTCTAGAACATTCTCCACTAAGCAAGAGTGAGATATTTTCCATGGAGTACTCTAGAATTAGTAATAAGTAAAATTTTGAAAATGTTAGAATATTTTGGAATTCTCTAGAAGGGGGACACTTGTCCTAATACCATGGCTCCCCTTGACCTATAAACAGAGCTCCCCCTCCTTGTCATGGCATCCATCCATGAGCAAGGTAGATGAATTGTGGTAGGGCTAGAAGGGTGAGTGCTAGGGTAGCCACTTAAAGGTGTGTGTTTCTTTGTAACTTTGTTGCTCCAATAAGGTGAATGTCTTTATAAGTGTTAGTCTCCTGGTTAAACTTAAGTACTTAGTGTATAAGTTGTGATCCATCGAAGGTTGGCTCTGTCACCCAGGATCACAAAAGGGTCTGGGCTTCATCGAAGGTTAGCTCTGTCACCCGGGAGACAGCTTCATCTGTTGGTAGGCTCTGCCTCCCGGAAGCAAAAGACGGCTCTGCTGTCAAAAGGATCGAGTACACTAAGTAACTAGAAGCTTACCGACTCTGAAGTGAGTTGGTATGTCATAGGGTAGATCCTCAACCTAGTGGGTATTAGGGCCACCTCAATTTCCAACAATCACTAAAATAAAACTTATGTTGCAATTAAACTAGTAACGTAAAATAATACTAACGTTATATGAGGTATTACATAACTACTAGGCAAACTATTTTATACTCTTGCCTTACGTTAGTACATTCGTTCACTCCAGTAATCAGCATACGCATGCTTGCACCTACGACAAAAAAATCATCTCGTCTCTTTCCATAGAAGCCTCTCGAGTCACCGTACCACGCCATAATTTCCAGACAATCATGACAGCGCATATCTTCTTCGCCATAACTTCATCATCCCCTGGAAGCCACAAAGTACCCACACCATTGACCTTGAAATGACCCGTCATGGCAGCACTCACTCCAATTCCTGGAAGCCGGCAAGAGTGCTCACAATATTAAATAACCCGTCATGCAAATATGGCGGCACCCACCTCGCCATAAATTGGGGTCGTCGCGCACAGTGCCGGCTGAGATTTTTTTTCCGCCGCGCGAACCGCCTCACCTCGTCTATAAAAGAAGCCGACGCCCCCTCCCTGCCGTCCTCACCCGCGCTCGCTCTCGCTCGCGCACGCGCGACACGCCGGCCCCACGACGGGACCGCGCACTGCCGTCGGCACCACACCGTGCCGCCCACCTCCGCGTCCCCACCTCGCCCACGCCGCTGCAGCGTCCTCGCCGGCTTTGCCGCCTCGACGCTCGCGCCTTCAGCGCTGCCACTGTTCGCGTTGACGACAAGCTACCGCAGCCCACACCGTCGCCCGTCCCTGCGCGACGCCGCTGCTGCTCTCCTCACCTATAAAAGGAGCGAGGCCGTGACGAGCCCCATCATCAGCCCAAGCACACCGAGCCGCTTCGCTCCGCTAGCTGAACCACTTCTCACGAGCCCAGCTCACTCACGAGACGAAGCTCCAATAGTTGACCCTCTTCCTCGAACTGTTCCGTGCCAAGGTGAGATGGCAGCCGGCTCCCCGACCATTAACTCCGCAATACTAATAAAGGCCAAAACACCCACCAGGCCGTGAGGACTTAATCCAAATCATTCTATTTTTGGAATTAAATACCAACCAATACTGTAAACTCAATATCTCCTTCATATCAGCTCCTTTTCACGTAACTCTTTTTCCTAAACTCCCCTCAAATCATATACTATCTATTCCTCCTATTTTCATCTCCATTTGAGCTTATTTTATAGCTTGCTTGTGTTTGCTTGCCGGTTGTGCCGTTTTTGCCTGTAGATCACGGAGTGACCGAGGAGGAGCTTGCCAAGGAGTACGAAGGCCAGTACAGCGAGCCGGAGCCAGAAGACCCATACCGCGAGCAGGAAGCCGCCGCCGCCGACGCGTACGTAAGTGAAGGCAAGTTTCATCGACCCCTACGTGAGCGGTTGCATCCATGTGAGGACGTCTAGTTGTAGCCCTGGTTTAGGATCAATTACATATACCGGTACTTGAGTGATTGAGTGTGCTCATACATGCATATGAGTAGTTATGCATATCCAGAGTTGAGATTAGGATATGAAGTGATTTGGCTGAGGCTAGGGCAGCTGGGTATGCTGGAGCCGGCGCTACCGTGGTGGTAGACTGGCAGGTGAGTGCTACCGTGGTGGTAGACTCGAGTTGACATGTTGAGGGATGGCTGCTGCCCTGGTGAACCATAAGGACCGAGTTGTTTTGACATCTCACCTAGCTTACTTTAGTACGACCACAGGTTCCGGTATGGGCCGGACTTAGCCTAATCCCACTAGTTAGCCTGACGGTCACCGGGATGGTTTACGGGTATAGACCATTGGGGTCAGGGCCCGAGGGTCTGTGCGGCCGGGCTGGGCATGACCACGGCTGGGTGTCGGCTATGTCGGTTGTCCGTTCGGGCAGTCGAGCTTGTGGGTACAGCGTACGACCTCTGCAGAGTGTATAATCCATTCGAATGGTCCGTGTCCATGGTATGGACAGGCTACGGTGTGGTCCTGACAACTAGTGAGCTACCTACTATGGGTTGTGTCGGGAAGAGTGCATACCATGAGTTGCATTGCTAATGCATTGTGCTTAATATGCGTCGTGCATGTCATTCCCCTCCCGTAGGGTGAGGTGGAACTTGCTGAGTACTATCGTACTCAACCCTTGTTGATTTTTCTCCAGAGGATCCTGACTTTGTGCCAGAGGACTGCGAGTAGATCGTGTCTGCACCCGAGCTGATCGAGTGGAGCCGTGATGGATAAAGAGCTAGTCCTCCATGCCGTCATGCTAGTCGTTATCCTATGGTTGTGCTGTGTAGCTCTGTGTTGTCGCTTTACCCCTCGTGTACATGTTAAATAAAGCTCTGTATGACTCTGGACTCCACTTGATGTAACATGTATTATGCCGGAGACCTCATTCGGTATTTAATACATGGTTTAGCCTTGATCTTTGGGTCGGGGCGCTTCAGATTGGCTATAGATTGTAAAATTCTTTAGGACGAAGTTTTTCACACTAGCTGAATCCTAGTTGTACATCTAGATTATACGTTTTAATTTATATTTTATGCTAACTAGTTTGAACCCTAGTATAAAAATTACCTAATTCACCACCTCCTCGTTGTAGTTACAAGCACCGATTCCGTTCGTCCCCAGTTACATCCCGTCAGGCTACGTTTCATTACTCACAGGAGTATACTAGTCGTGTTTGTTAACAGTGAGCGTGGCCCTCGGAATACGCACCCGAATGCGCGCATTATGAGCCCTTAACCACAAGTTTCAATCATTCCAATCCATGCATGCTCTATGCCTCTGTCTAGCTGTCCTCCTTGGGCTCAACACACGGATCTACCCCTTTGCTCGGTCAGGGTCGGTTGATCAGACTGCCATGGAACTGAACATTCTTTTTAATGAAATGGAACTGAAACAATTGGTTACTGTGTAGTAGTATCTAGCTTTCAGCCAGCTGATGTATGCTTGTGTCGAGTCCATTCCTGGTTTCAGGCATATAGACATGGTAGGCTACCTTCCTGACAGAACAATTATAGGCGGTCGAACACGCCACGTAACTCGATTAACAACTAAGATCGTGGTTCAATTCCTGCCAAACCACGAACAGCAACAAACCCGCGGACCTTGTGGAAACTGATCCTCACAGCGGAAAATGCGACCAAACTTAGTTGTCATGTATGTTACTTCATGTTAAAGTTTCTGACATTTTTTCATTTCGAGTCTTGCTATTGCAGATTTGCAGTGCCGCAGCATGCACATATAAAGATAAAGATATTCAGAGTGGTGCGCGCAGAAGGCCTCACATTTTGACTGTCCAGGGTGCGAGGCAAAGCCATGGCCAGCAGCTCGCTAGCACTCATTGCTTGAGAGTGACCACGATGATGATGCCACATAATTCTCGCGGCAGAAATGGCGACACCTTTCCTTGCAACCAAAGCCAAGCGCTCTCCTTCGTCACCCTTTAACCTGTCCCTCACATGCTCCCATGCCGTTCAGTCGCTGTCGCGCTGTCTCTCTTATAGTCTTATATACCCCACACGCCACACAGGTCGCCGAAGTCCGAGCTCCTCCCTGTCCTCTCTCTACAGCTACGGGCGGCATGCTGATGCAAATGCAAGCAGAGTAAGCTAAGCAGCAACAGTGATTATTAGCTGAGTAGCAGCAGCTTAAGCTGGAGGAGCAGCTGGCTAGGTATAGGTAGCTGGCCGCGACGCCATTAATGGCGGCCGGGTGCAAGGCGGCCATCGGCTGCGTGGACGCGCGCGCGCCGGTGCGGGCCAGCTACGTCAGCCTGTACAAGTGGCCCGAGTCCGACGCCGAGTTCGTCAAGTCGGTGGCCATGGCGCGGCGCCAGGGAGGCGGAGGCGGAGGGCAGGAGAGCCCCGGCGCCAGCGCGTCCTACTACTACAGCTACAGCGGCAGCGCCAGCATGCGCCGCGGTGGCGGCGGCTGCAGCGGCGAGCTGGCGGCGGGGTACGCGAGCCCGCGGGTGGTGGACAGCTACTCGTGCCGGCAGATGTACCTCCGCAGCTACACCTTCTCCAAGAAGAAGGAGACCGTGCCCGAGCGCACCATGGCGTGCCTCGGCCGCGTCCGGGAGCGCGCCGCCGTGTTCCCCTTCCTCCCGCAGCGCGGCGGTGGCGGAGGAGGGTCCGCGGCGGCCTCCGATGCCGGATCGGTCGGCAGCGCGAGCAACGTTGCCGGCGCCGTCGGCCGCAGCGAGAGCAGGGACAGAGAGGACGTGGGGCTCCGCGACAGGAAGGCGAGTCGGAGCCGCCGGAGCCGGAGGAAGAAGCAGAAGAAGCGGTGCACCATGGTGAGGAGGCTGCAGGAGGCGTCGTGCGGCGCCGTGCGCGCCATCTTCCGCCGCCTCCTCGCCTGCACCACCAGCGTGGACGTCGCCGACGGCGGCGCGCGGCCGGCCCGTTGAAATGGCCGCGCAAGCACGTGGTGCAGCGTGTGGTGCCATGCTGTGCTGCTCCTGCATGCACGAGTTAGCTTGTGTCAATTTTCTCCCCAGCTGCTAGCAAATCAAACTAAATTCCTCTGTGGAGCTGCAGTACAGTAGCTAGCAGAACTGCAGAAGTAGTGATCTGCAGTAAAACGAAATCAGAGGATCGTACGTATTGTAAGTTAAATCAATTTGTGCTTGTGTTATCTATTTCGTATATGCATGTATACACCTGCTCTTTTGTCCATGGCTACTTCAGACCTTGAGCCAAGTTTTTGTGTTGACCCTGCATCTTCTACTTGACTTCATTTCTTTTGAAAAGAAGAAACGAAAGACTTTACTAGTTTCTGATGTATTTTTGGGCCATTATTCGACCAAGAAATAAAGGAAACGGCCTAGATCCTCTCAATTACTAGCCATGCGGCCAGATCGTGTACATGAACAAGAAATTCTTCCCCTCCATTGGAATTAAGTACAACCCCTTATTTGCCAGAGTCGGTGATGCGGGTGGGGCCATGTGTCATTCACGCGACGATGCTAAATAAGGGATTGCAATGTTCTTAATTTCCCAATTTTCTAAAGGTTAAGTGCAGAGCACATCAGATCTAGAGGAATAATTAGTTCATATAAGTAGTGTAAAAAAGATGATGAAAAACTGCCTGATCAAAGTTGGTAACCATCAGGAGGTTTTTTTTTTTGAGGTCACCATTGGGAGATTGTGACAGGCGCGATGACTCCGGATCGGAGCTCCATTGTTGGCCATGTAGACTATGCTAGCTTGGTGAAAATGACCAGAAACTAGTAACCGTCACAGATTGTGACGTGCACGTACACAAGCATTTACTACACATGCAGCCACATCGGCGACTTTGATGGCTAGCGTCGCCGGGACAGATCGCCAGATCGGTGAGGGATCGATGCCAACGAGATCGAGATCGAGATACCATGACAACCATCTATGCTTGCTCGAGATGCAAACACTCTTGGGATGAGATCCGTTCAGTCACCTGTCATGCTTGTGTGTATCGCTTCTGTGTTCTGCTTGCAGTTCTTTGAACTGAAGGCAGCGGTCATGCATATGCCGTGCCATGCCGGAACCGGAAGCGTTCATGGTATCTCTGCTCTCTGTGCATGTGTGTGTGTGTGGGTGGGTGGGTGTGTGTGTGGGGGGGGGGGGGAGGTTAATGGAATTGTTGCTGAAACCGGGATAAAACGCGTGCCTCACTAGCAACTCATAGCAATGACATGATAGTTAACAGCTACTGCATGCTCGATTGAAAATGCAGAGTAACAAGGGTAAATATATGTACGCATTTGCAGCTGCAGGGGACGAGATGGAGGCAGCAGATGTAGTTCGGTACCATGCCATTCTATAGCATCTCTTCTATCCAAATTAGTTTATCTCGAGACATTGGACGCCACCGAATTCAGTGAAACCGTGATCGAGACTCGAGAGTTTGAGATGATGGGTCTTTTATAGATTCCAGTGAAACATCGGGAAACAGCCATACTGAGTTGAATGCTGAAGATACACCTAGCATACATAAAAGGTTCCTTTCTAAGGGGCTGAAGGCGGGTGGGAGTGTGGAAAAGAAGTTTCAGTTGGGTGTAGGAGGTGCAGCTAGGGATATTGAGAAGCCCAAGAAACACAGGAAAGCTACGCAGGCAAGCATTGCTGCGTCCATTGAAGAGCTGGAGAAGCATGGGCTTAATCCGGAGGTGCTGCAGGTCAAGGATGAGAAGGTGGTACTGGCGAAGGATGACGGGAAGCTGGCGATGGATGACACGTCTCCTGCGAAACGCAGCCGAAGGTCAAACTCGCATGCGATACCCCTGACTGGAGCTCAAGATGAGCCCCGTCAGAGCAATGAATGCATTGGCATGGAACTGCCGGGGGTTAGGGAACTCTCGGACAGTTCAGGAATTGTGTAACTTTGTCAAGTTACATCACCCCAAGCTCATTTTCCTCTCAGAAACGAGAATGAGCGCCAGTCGTAGTAAGAATTTACGATGGAAATTTGGTTTAAAGAATAGCTTAGCAGTAGATAGTGATGGTTTAATTGGAGGCCTTGTACTGTTTTGGGACGAATCTATTTGTGTCTCCCTATTATCTCAAGGGGAGCGTTACATCGATGTATTGGTGTGTGAAAGTCCTGATGATGTGCCATGGCGCGCAACTTTTGTGTATGGGGAACCTCGTGTGGAAAATAGAAGAGATATGTGGGAGCTTTTGCGCTCGTTATGTGGTGCTTGGTCTGATCCATGGATGGTAATAGGTGATTTTAATGAAGCCATGTGGCAGTATGAACATTTTTCTGAAACTCCACGACCCGAGCGACAGATGATGGATTTCCGAGAGATTTTGAGCCACTGTGATCTGCATGACCTGGGTTTCTCGGGCTTACCTTGGACTTATAACAACAACCAAGGTGGCCGTAGGAACGTCCGTGTCCGGCTGGACCGTGGAGTCGCCAATACTGACTGGTCTGCGCGTTTCCCGGTTGCATCAGTGCAGCACCTCACCACGCCACGTTCAGATCACAAGGCCCTATTACTTGCTGTGCAGCCGGAAGAACAACGATCGCTCTATATTTCGGTATGAGATTATGTGGGAAAGAGAAGGAGAATTGGCCACTATTATCGAAAAGGCTTGGCAGAAACGAAATCCGGGGAGTGACTTGGGAGCTTTGTCATTAGCTCTGAAAACGGTCACAAAGGATTTGAGAGCATGGAGTAGAGAAAAGTTTGGCCAAGTAACTAGGCAGCTTGAACAGCTAAGAAATAATTTGGAAACACTAGAAAGAGACGACCCACTGTCTAACCGAGAAGCCATCCTGCAAACGAAAAAAGATCTTGATGAATTGCTATACAGGGAGGCAATGATGTGGCTGCAGAGATCTAGAATTACTTGGCTTAAAGAAGGAGATCGAAATACCAAGTATTTTCACCGCAAGGCTCGATGGCGTGCTAGAAACAACCATATTAAAAAATTGAAGAGGGAGGATGGCAGCTGGTGTTCTGACCAGAAGGAAATGCAAGGAATGGCCACAAATTATTTTGAGCATCTGTTCACGAGAGATACTGGTATAGATCCACAGGATAGTTGGTTTGATCGAGCCCATTATTTCAGCCCAGACTAACTCTAATTTGTGCAAAGATTATAGTGATGAGGAAATTGCACTGCCCTTTTTCAGATAGATCCACTGAAAGCTCCCGCCCCGATGGCCTGCCGGGTCGATTCTTTCAGCGCAATTGGGCTCTGCTGAAAGAAGATGTTATTCCTGCAGTAAAAGAGTTCTTTGCAACGGGTGTCATGCCTCCGGGAGTGAATGATACGTGCATTGTTTTGATACCGAAGGTGCCTCATCCTGAAACTCTCAAGGACTTCAGACCAATCAACCTCTGTAATGTTATCTACAAAGTGGTGTCCAGGTGCATTGTTAACAGACTAAGGCCACTTTTACAAGATCCGATATCTCCAAGTCAGAGTGCTTTTATTCCTGGTAGAATGATAATAGATAATGCTCTCATTGCTTTTGAATGTCTCCATGCCATCAACTCTAATGCAGATGAGAGGAGTAGCTTCTGCGCCTACAAATTGGATCTTTCCAAGGCGTATGACAGGGTAGAGTGGTGTTTTTCGAACAACGTGTTATTGAAACTGGGTTTTCAGAGTTCATAGGTGGACCGAATTATGACATGCGTCACCTCGGTTCGCTATGCTGTACGTTTCAATGGCGTCATGTCGACGCCGTTCACTCCTACTCGTGGTCTGCGACAAGGTGATCCCCTTTCACCATATCTATTCCTTTTTGTTGCTGATGGGTTGTCAACTCTGATTAGCAGGAAAATAAATTCCGGTGCTCTACAGGAGCTCAAGATTTGTAGGATGTCCCAGGAATATCACATCTCCTCTTTGCAGACGATACACTGCTATTTTTCAGAGCCACAGCTGAACAAGCTGCAGAGATGAAGGATGTGCTGGACACATATGGCCGGTGTACAGGACAGCAGATAAATCCATCAAAATGCTCAATCATGTTCAATGACAAGTGTCAAGCAGAGCTGCAGGATCAGGTCAAACTTATCTTGCGAGTGGAGAAGAATGTCTTTGAGGCACAATATTTGGGCCTACCAACACCTCTCGGTAGGATGAAGGGGGCTCGATTTCAATATCTGAAGGAACAATTGAGCAAACGCTTGAAGGACTACACTGAGAAGAACATGTCGATTGCTGCAAAAGAAGTTCTCATCAAGGTTGTGGCCCAGGCTCTGCCGACTTACATTATGAGCGTTTCCAAACTCCCCCTTGGATTGTGCGACGATCTCTCACCAGTGTCATTCGCGAATTCTGGTGGGGGGTTGAAAATGGCAAGAGAAAGATGGCATGGATCGCCTGGGAGGAAATGTTACTGAAGAAATACTGTGGTGGGATAGGATTCAGAGATCTTTGTCTGTTCAACCAAGCTATGTTGGCTAGACAGGCCTGGCGCCTAATCCAATTCCCTGAGAGCCTATGTGCCAGATTATTGAAAGCGAAGTACTACCCATGAGGATGTTTGGTGGACACTGCTTTTTGTTCCAATGCTTCACGGACATGGCAAGCTGTTATGCATGGTCTTGAGCCGCTGAAACAAGGCATCATTTGGAGAGTGGACAATGGTTCACAAATCCGTATTTGGCGTGACCCATGGATCCCGCGTGAGCTGTCGCTCAGAGTGACCACGAAGCAGGGTCGCTGCAGACTATGCTGGGTCTCTGAATTGCTGGACATCGAGGGCAGGGGCTGGGACTTTGACAAACTAATTCGGATTTTTAATCCTGCAGACGCTGAGGAAATTGCCAAGATCAAGCTACAGCCCAGGCTGCCTGATGACTTTATTGCTTGGCATATGGAGAAAAATGGTTTGTTCTCTGTACGCAGTGCATATAACCTGGCCCTCAAAATCAAAACGTTGCCAAGGTGTCAGGCAACCAGTGCAGCACCGGGTGGCGAGAGAAAGTTATGGTCACGCGTGTGGAGTGGACGAGTTCCACCCAAAGTCAATGTGTCTATTTGGAAGCTGGCTAGAGATATATTGCCGACCCGCCGTGCCAAATTTATCAGGAAGATAGAGGCAAGCGATATATGCCCGCTGTGCAGCCGAGATGTAGAATCAAGCTATCACGCCACAGTTACCTGCCCCCAGGCGAGAGGTCTGCGAATGGCCATGAGAGATCACTGGCAGCTACCAGCTGAATCACAATTCAAGTACACGGGGCCTGACTGGACACTACTGCTGCTGGACCAGTGTTCAGACTCAGTGAGGGATCAAGTTAAGCAGTTATTATGGAAGACATGGGCAGTACGTAATAATATCACGCACCAAGCCGGACCTACGAGCATTTCAGAGGCTGTTCATGCCCTCTGTGCCATGCAGTCCACGTTCTTTGAAGAACTCCCTGCTGGCGATAAGGTAGGAGGCAAGGGAAAAGCTCCATGTTTACCGTGTGACATTAGGAATGCCCAATGAGATGACGAGAAGAGCACGGTGGGAGCCTCCCGTACCAGGCTGGGTGAAATGTAATGTCGATGTGTCCTTCGTTCCCAGACGGGAGAGGCAGGTGTAGGCGTCGTAGCCCGTGACAGCGAAGGCCGTATCATTCTCACCGCCTAGCGCGTGCTCTTCAGGTGTCAAGATGCAGTTGAAGCTGAAGCCCAGGCATGCATGCTTGGAAGGTTTTCGGCCGGCAGCACAATGGATACAAGGCCCGATCATCCTTGACTGTGCCCGTATTGTCCAAGGCATGCAGCAGCAGGAGGAGGATCGCTCAGCGCATCGTTTCGTCCTGGAGGAGGCAAAAGACCAGACGCAGCTGCTGGTAGACTGGCAAATCGCCAAGGTAAAGAGAGAGTGCAATCTAGTTGCTAATGAGTTAGCGCATGTAGCTAGAAGAAATACACGTACTGCTGTTTGGTTGGGTCGAGCGCCTACGCGCGTCGCGGAACTGATTATAAAGATGATCGTAACCCTTCGCGCTAATCAACAAAGCTCTCTTTTACCTGGAAAAAAGGTTTGTCGAAGAAAAGCAAACTAGTATCAAATCACCTAATTCGCTCATGTATATTGCCACATCTGCATCGGTAAAGCAAGAACGAGCACTGTCCCGAGCTCCATGGGTCGTCTTCTCGTTGGCGTGATTATTTTCCTTTTTTTTCAAGTTATAGTAACAAATGGTCAAGCGTTTCTGATGCGTTGCGCACAGGGGCATATAAAGGCATGTTGGAATTGCCATATCATAAAGGACAGCTAGACCCGTACTGCTTGTGGTGCTCGTGGAGAAGGGATGGCAAGTCATGGCGGGCGAGGGGCGGCTCGATTCGACCACCGCCTGCCTTCCCGTCCATCTTTATCTCGCTCAGTGCTGCTCTGCCGATGATGGGCTCAAGAGCAACTGGTGCGACCAGCCGTCCGTCAAAGGCCTTATGGGCCACCATGGTAATCGCGCAGGACCTATTTCTCTTCCTTGTCGTTGGTCTCTCGGCGGCCCATGCACGAACGAAGTGGAGCAGGCCAGCTGTCCGCGCTGCGCAATAAGGATTTTAGATTTTTGGCAGTAGTAGAAAGGCCAACAAGTAATGCAATGCTGGTCCGTCCCTGCTGGCGTGGCCGTCTCTTGATGAACGCAGAGGACAAAGACCGTTCATGTACTCCAGAGTCTCCTCCACTGTACTAACTTGCCGCTGGTGGCTGCAACGGATGGATAGCAGGGGCTGAATCCGATCCTCGCCCTGTGTCTGAATCCGATTCGCACTACCTGCGTACAGTGTGCTCTAGCTTTACTCCGTCCATTTTACCTCCGTCCCAATCACACACAATCCCCTGGGTGCGTCGTGTCGCGAACAGGACGGTCGGAGCACAGGACAAGATCAAAAAACCCAATCACAATCAGGAGAACAAAAGCTCCCCCCTACCTAAAGGCGGCCAAGGCACCCCCAAACAAGCCCCCCCTGGATCACGGTACCAGACCGGGGGCCGGGACAACTTGCGTGAGTGCTTGGCCTCGCATGGACACTAATCGTACCGTACCGTACGTGGTTAGAGACCTTAATTACACGCTGATCCTAACCACTAACCGAGGCGATCTCAGATCAGATCCACTCACTCCATCAGATACTGACCGGTTCTCCAGTTCGTACACCAAACCCGCACGGCCGCATGCGTAGGCTATGCGCGAACGGAGGGGTTATTCCGCCTGCTGGTTCCGCTCCAGGCAGGGGATCTGCGACCTGCGATGCTGCTAGCCTGCTACTGTTAAGCCAGCTCAGCTCAGCTGCCCTCTCACGCTCCCCTGTCTCCTCTACTCGCACGTTCGGACGCGCACGGGGGTGCTGGCTGTTTGCCACGCGCTCGATCATGCTATTAGTTTACAATGCGATGAAGGCATCCGTTTGTCAACTGATAATCCAGCTTGCGTTCCTGACCTATGGTGATTAACTAATAATCCGATTAATTTGGGTCGTCAAGTAAGACTTTGGATCTATAGCTAGCTAGCCAGCACGAACGCAAATCGGTCATGTATGCGCATGCTTCGCATGGTCGCCCGGTTATCGAAAAGCCGGACGATTAGGCTCAGCAAGCAAAAGTCAGTAGATCTATCGCCATTGGCGGGGTGTCCGTACGTGCGCCGGAAGGTCGCAGGAAGGAGCTGCAGGGGAGACAGCATCCAGCCGCAGAATTTCTCTGTTCGCCCTTCGCATCGCCGTAGCATCCGTCGCCGTCCTAACAGATCACCCGATCGATCACCATTATTCATTCATTAGCAAACCGGCCCTGCAGATCGATCCAGCTGTCCCTGGCCCTTTTGGAAGCCAGATAGGTCGGCCGAGTAGAAAACTGTAGTTACCATGATCGAGATCGATCCGTCCATCCCCATCTCTTGGCAACCACTAGCTTGGTGGTGATCTACTTTGTTCAGTTACCTGCTGCTGTTGGTAACATAATGGCGGCCATTGCCTGCTGCAGTGCCTTTTTACCATGCACTCAGACACGCCACATCGATCACCTCTGCTAGTTACTAGTACTATATAACTAATCAGCATCCAGATGGCCATAAACTAAACTGTTCATCAGTATCTTGAGCTTTTACTGCTTCTGCCATTAAATTTACCCCCTGGTTTGCAGTGTCCGAACTTTCCAATCAAAGCGAAACCGCCTAATGACATATGCTACGTTTGAGATCTAGGGCTCCGATTAAGGCCGTGCTGAACTGCAGCCGTCCGATCAGGCAAGGAGTAAGCTGCAAGCCTCCTCGTGGCCGTCGGATACCTCGCTTTCGCCTGCTCTAATCAACTTAACCAAAAGAAAGTAATAGCACAAGATAATTTTGTAACCAGGCCTTCGGTTCATGTCTCAACGTCCGTACGGTCCATGCGTCTCGTCCGTACGAAAACGGCGTTCGCTTTGCTTTTGGTCGCTCTCTCGCCGAGTTTGGTGGTTTCACGGCAATGGTTTGTAAATTGTAACCACCGCATCGCATCATCCAAAATCACAGCATGATTCTTTCTCCCGCAAGCAACTGCGCCGGAGAGGCCAACTCTGTGCTAGCTAGAGAGACTGTCACGGCAGTAGCTTCTGCTTGTGTGTACGTATCTAATGTGTTAACATCACCGGACGGATCGGGGTTCCTTTCCAAAAGAAAAGGAAAACGTCGTGAGAGCTCAATTATTGTTTTTATCCTCCCAAATGATCACTGCCTTTACCCATATAAAAGATATATGTGTGTGTTCAACTGCAGGTTTCGCCGAAATTTTCGGTGAAAGCTACTGCTCCTAATTACTCCCTCCGCATCAAAATATTTGTCCCGTTGATTTTTTCTTACAACTTTAACCATTCATCTTATTAAAAAATTTATTGCAAACGTACAAAAAGTTAAGCCATACTTAAAATATCTATAATAGTAAAGCATATCACAAACAAAGTAGATGGTATTTATATAATTTTTTGAATAAGATGAATGGTCAAAGTTATAAGAGGAAAGTCAACCCGACAAATATTTTTGATATGGAGGGAGTAGTTTAGATGTGAAATATATAGTACTTACTCTTTTTTTATTATACACGTGAAAGGATCTGCATGCACTTTCTCAAAACCTTGGAATATGGTTTCTGAAGTTGCACAATAATCCTCATGTGCCGCCTGCACCATTATTGCAAAAGGAGATACTGGCGCGGAAGGTGCTTCCAGAAGATTTTCAGTTTCTTTTGGGCACTTCCATAAGATTGTTCTTGTTCAGGAACCATGCGCTCCTGTGCTACCTGTTGAAGAAACCAGCTTAGCTCGGAAGTAACCAAGCAAATGTACGTGCTTTCTTGGCACAACTTGTTGCTCACGTTGATCCCTTTTTGTTTTGGTTGGTTGTGCTTTGGAAAGGATATGTAGGTCATGCTCAATTATCCTATCCAGAACTAGGCTCCAAACAACGGCTTCAAAGGCTCTAGGTTGTCCCGTACCTATTTGGATGGTTGGTTGACTCGGCCCATTCAGCATATTCCTGGAAAACTTCGGCTCGACCGAGCAGTCATGGAGTATGCAGCAGAGCTCATTATCCAGTGAAAGCAACTACTACTCCGAGTATTACAGAAGATTGTACGTTTTCTTTCTTGAAACGGAAGAAGATTGTACGTTGAACAATCATGTAAGAGTACTTGTTAAATTTAGTGTTTAGCTGGCGCCTCAACTCCCAAGTATTTAGCCAAGCAAACGTTCTTGGGTGATCAACTTGTCCCTCACGTTGATACATTCTCTCTTGTTTCTAATACTACTCTGATATGGACAGCTAGGTGGCATCCATCTATCCACAACTAGGCTGCAATTGCCGGCTTATAAGAAAAGGTCTTTTGCCTTGCCTGTTCGGGAAATGATGCGCAACTGTCCTGCTGTCCTGCGTGCTCGAGGAAAAGAAATTCATCTCAACTAAGCAAGCTTGCAGTAGCAAATGCGTGGCATACCAATACTTGTCGGGTTCTTTAGGGCTCTTTTCTTTTTGTTGATCCAAAGGTCATGTAATTTGGTTTTCACTCCTTCCGTGTCGATGGAAGAAGCACCTCATTGTGCTTGTTCGCAAGAAAAAGCAAGCAAACTTGTATCTTCCTCTTTTTTCCCATCCTTGCTAATGTTTGTGCAGATCTAGTACTGCTTGGGATCCATGACTGGACTAAACGCTGCAAACAGCTGGTACTTCAAATGTATATATCCCACAAAGATGTAGGAATGCAAGAAAGAACCAATGGAATGATGGCGCCTAGAGTTAAATAAGCAAACAATAAACTAAGCAAAGCCTGTCTTCTTGTCTATTACCGTTGTTTATTTGGGTGCCAAGTCTTAAACAACTTCATCACTATATTCTACTACTAAAGCAGCAAGGCTGCTCAGATCAGAGCAGACGGATAGATGCTCGATCAGTGCCTCGATCGGAACTTTCCAAGAAGCAGCGGACGAGGCGTGAATATTCTACTGATTTCTAAACCATGCCTGGTTGGGAATCATCAAAACAAGATTAGCTAGCTCCGAGGATTTTAAAATTCTCTACTTGTAGTCATCCTAGTAACAACAAATTGAATGCTCCTCTGCGTAATAAGCTAGTAACACCACTTGTAGTTATCCTCTTCTACTTGTACTTATCCTAGTGCATAAAGTGCATAAAGTTTGAGGTCTTTTATAGTGTTACATTTAGGGGTGGTAAAGGGGTTTAAATTTTAGCCTAGATAATCTAAGAGCCGGGCTCTAATCTTATACAATTTTGAGCTAAAATATATAAGGATCAAATTGGATTGTAAAAAAGCATTAGGGTTATGATCCGTTACCACCTCTAGTTACATTTATATTGAAAAAATGCATTTCTATCTGTTGGTACGGTTAAATTCATAACTATCAAGGGCAGTCGAATTCAAACCTTGAAGACCGAGTCAAATATTTTTCTAACATAACTACATAAGTTCCTATGTCAGTCCAAAAATTCTGAATTCAATCCAACTTGAATGCAGAGAAATGCAAAGGACAAATATCAATAAGGAGTAGATTGAACTAATTGAAATAGCCTAGGAGAGTAAATGGAGCCAAAATTTTGGCCACAATAGATATTTTCATTTTTCTTATAAAAAATCAGGTCATGTTTTTTTTCTCTAAAGGCATGCCATGTATCGTTTTGATAGTCGCAAACATGTTATGTTGCGATTGGAGATGTTTCAGACAGGTATTGAAGAGGAACCGAGAGACAGGATCGCTGCATCTTTTCACGAGCAACCTCTTGTCATGGTGCCATGATCGGGATACAACAACAAAAAGATTGTGGAAAAAGGAGGCCAAGTGAATTGCACCTGGCCTGGAGGTATTGGCAAGGAGGTCGAAATTTGGCCAGGGTTAGTTGATGGTTCTCCTGCAGCTGGCCATACATTGTCTGTTTATGTTGTGCTTTACTTAACGCGGAAGGACACTCCAGTAGCATGAGCAAAGCAAAGCTGGAGACATACGGCATGTGTAGATGCATGTCGTTGAGTAGGACTAAAGGAAGCAAACTACATCGAGCAGTATTATTGTATACAGTTCGACTGTTGAAGAGAGGGAAATAATGGTTCCAACCATTGTACTGGTGCGTGCCTGCAGCAAGCGATCACCAAACACACTAGTAGCCGGTGGGTGCTTTCTATGAACACAAAGCTAGATGTTTTCTGGCCTTCTGGGTGCTGTATGAAAGTACTGTAGATGCCCCCACTGCTGTTCTGGATACTGGACAAATTCGGCTGTCTGGTTGTGCTAATTGTGAAGAAAGATGGCATGGGCAGAAAAGTGAACCAAAGCACCGCACCGTTCATCTCTGTTCCTGTGCAGCAACCTGAATATAAAAGCAGGTACTAACTTTATACGTATGTCGGTCTCTGAATACGTACTTTACAGACTGAATATGTTATGTATACCTTGAGTGAAGGCGTCAACTGTTGACTTGAGAAACAAGCGAGGATGTGAGGACCGCTCGTCGTCGTTGAAATGAAAACAACGATCAACCAACAACCTTTGTATTAAAAAAAAACAACCTTTTGGCGGCACCGATGATGACACGGACATGTGATGGGACAAGGCAACACAGGAACATGACAAGCCATCCATGCGGGACCTCGGCTCCTCGGCAACCGGGACACCCTCACAAACGGTCGCGACCTAGGCCTGCAGGAGTTGAAGCGAAACTTCGGCCTGATGACCCGTGCGGCGCAGCGATTCCAATCAATCTCCTCTTGCGTCCAGACTCCGGACAGGTTCAGGCCTGAAGGAAGCGTGGCGTGCCGGCTGTCGTGCTTGTCTGCATGCGGAGGAGAGGGAGCCAAGTGCTCCTGCCCTGTGTCCGCGCAGACAGAGGAAGGAAGCAGAGAAAGAAGATGCGGAGCGGAGGGAGCCTCCGGTCCACTCTCCGGGTCGTCGTCCATACGTCCTTCCTACTGCTACTGGCCTTGCTTTCTATCCCTATCCCTATCCTCTATTCTATCTCGCTCCATGGCTCTGCGACGAGCGACGAAACAAAGAATTTCTGCAAGGATGTGACTCGGGAGGACGGCGATGCTCCTGCCGATGCCTTGTGGAAGAATCCTTGATGCATGGGTCCTGGTCGCGGTTGCGTGCGTCAAATGCGATAAACCCAGCCGCTGGAGATTGGTGACGCGATCACCTTCACGTCTCTCTCTCCGGTCTTCAGCGACTTTATTTCCGACCCAGTTGCTGCTGCTTTGACATCCGCTGCAATATTTATTTCCCCCCTTTTTGTTTTATGTTATTTCACGGGTGAGAATGCGTAACGTGGTGAGCATCACATCACGCCAGAGGAGGTCGAGCGCGACCTCCCGTGCATTTCATATCGCCGCAAAATACGAGCGCTTGGCGCGTTTGGTTTTCAAACTGATTAAAATTTAGTCAATTTAGGGACTAAAGTTCCAAACAAACTGACTAAAAGTGATTAAAAACGTTTTAGTTCTATTAGCTTCCAAAAAGTAGCTAAAAGGAGAGGTTGAGATAAGAAGTAGCTAAAAGAGGAGTTGAGAGGGCTTGCTCTTCATTTTAGTCATTTTATTTGGAACTTTAATCATATGATCCAAATAAAGGTGACTAAAATTTAGTCACTATTTTAGTCACTTTGCTGTCACTGCATCGAACAGGCGTATCTGCCTGCCACGAAGCAAAGCCATGGAACAGCTGCCAGTGGTCCCACGTCCCAGGTGGAAAAGGCAGGGATGGGATGAAAAAAAAAAAGAAAGGGCAGGAGTTGAAACGGAATTCACAGTGCTCGCTTTCCGCGCAGGCTCCAACAACATGGGCGCCGCGCCCGCCGGGCCTGCACGCCCCGGGTGTGGCCGCGCCGGTGGGCCCCCAGGAGATCGCATCCCCCGCCCCGGGCCCACATCACAGGTCACCCCCTCCGGCCGGTGGTGGCAGGTGGTAAAGAGAGAACGGGGGTGGGCGCCGCGGCGGCCGGGCCGGCAGGGTCAATGCGGGGAAAAGGATTTCCGGGGTCAATTCCGAGGGAGTAATCTAAACCCCAATTCCCTTGCATGATGATGAGCGTGGTGGCGGAGTTTAAAAGTGGACAAGTGGCTGCGGGTGGCTGCGAGGCTTGGTGACGTTGATGGCTCACGCCATGCAGCGGGGTGGAAGCATCGAGGAACCTTCGTTTAGTAATGGATCCGGGCTTCGGCCACCACGGCATATTCTTCTTTAGACCGCTTACCTTAACAAATAGTAGACCGGTCCTTCTTGAATCGCAGGATATCGCTGGGTTTGACGCTCGACGGTACTCCATCCATTTCCTTTTATTAGAGTTGTACGTATTTTAAGATCCGAACCTCGGCCCTTTACAAACGTGATGTAGACTTTGTTACAGTTTGTATTTGAAGGCGATGATTAAAGCGTTATGGTAGAGGAGGAAAATATGTGCTAAAGTATAACTTTGAAGGCCGCGGCGAGTCAAATCGCGCCTTATATTCTGAGATACAAAGAGTAAATTATAAATCACGTCTCATGTAAAATACCATTCTACAGTTAAACCATCGGAGGAGAAGTATTTTGAAATATACTGAATCCAACCAACTTATGAATTAATGTTCATACTAAAATATATGATTCTTTTATAAATTTAGTTGTTGGTTAGAGATGAATGCTAGAGCATCCTTCTATTAGCGCAGTCAGAACGGAGGTGAGTACACATCCCGAACGCTATATCAAATCTGCTAAAAAGTAATATCAAATCTTTTTTTAGCAAAATTCATATATTAAGTTAATGGATGGTCAAAGCCGGATGCTAGAGCAGGGTCCCACCCATCAACGGGGCTGCTGGCGCTACAGTGGTTTCGGTTCCACCGTCTCAGGCTGGTGCTAATGGAGGGCGGTACCGCCCCCCTATCGGCGCGGTGCAGGCGGGAGGCGATCGAGTGGGAGAGAGAGGGCGGGATGGATCCCGCCGGGCGGGAGCGGGCGCTATCGCCGCGCTCTCGCTCGCGTTGGCAGGCGCGCGAGGGCGGGAGGCGGGCGGGAGCGAGGCGGCGCGCTGGCGTCGGCGGGCGCAGGCGAGAGGGGTGGGGCAGGAGTGACGTGGTGCGTTTCGATTGGTCCACGCGGACTATGCGTTGAACTAGCCGTTATTTGATCGTTTGAACTCCAAAAAATTCGAAAAAATTACAAAAAATCCTAAATTTCATCCCCAACCCCCCTATAAATACCCCACCCGGTTTTCACTCCTTCCACACCCCATTTGAGCTTATTTCTCTCCTCTACAATCCGAAATCTCTTCCACCATGATCGGTTAGTCTCCAGATTTCCATACCTTCACCGATCTCTTGCAGTCCGACGGGTCACAAGCATCTCCCCAAGATGAGTCTTCTCCGATGCATCGCCGCTCCAATATCAATTCTTTGCTGCAACCCCGAGCATTATTCCCCCCTGCTGCACCTCCGGCTCCGGGGGCACCTCCACCGCCATATCATTATCCGTACGGTCCGTACTCATACCCACCACCTCCGCACGTGGCACCCACGGTTCCAAACCCCGTCTCCGTTGAGTCTCAAAATAAAGGAGCGGGAGCGACCGAACCAAAGCGTCCAAAGAGACTTGACTGGACGATTGCGGAGGAGGAAAAACTGGTAATTTAATTAGTGTTCATCTATTTAAATATCGTGCTTTTTTCAAATAACTAACAATATGTCCGGGCTAGGTACATGCTTGGGTTTATCACTCGAATGACTCTATCACCGGTAACAACCAGACCGGTTTGAGTTTTTAGGGCCAAATAGCGGAGCTTCAACTCTACCGCGGAGCCGTCACGTTGTCGCACCGTGAAGCAACTGAAGGATCATTGGAATGTGTACAACCGCGAGGTGACCCTGTTTAATGGATACTACATCCAAGAAGAAAGAGTACGTTAGAGTGGAGCAGATGATGCAATGGTCATGGAGGGGGCAATGGCGAGGTATGAGAACAACCCGAAAGTGACGACAGCATTCAAGCGCCATCATTGGTGGAGAGCTGTTTGCCACGAACCTAAGTGGGCAGCGAGACATGGTCCTGGCAGTGGATCCGATGTGAGTAGTAAGAGAACCCGCCTCGGAGTTTCGGGTGAGTATAGCTCCGGCGGAACAGAAGACACCGAGGAGGATAATGAGACTCATCCAATAGGCCGTGATAGGGCCAAGGTGGCTAAGCGGAAGGAGAAGGCTAAGGGGAAGGAGAAGGGGAAGGAATCCTCATCAAGCAGTGCGGTAGAAAACAAAGCATTTACAATGAAGAACATGTGGGGTGGCTTAGTGAAGGCTAAACTATTCAAGCAATGGAACATAATGAAGTTCCGATCAACTGCGGATATGGACGAAGCAGAAAAATGTACTCATTTCAAGGCCGTCAAGATGGTGGAAAAAGAGCTTGGACTAGACGAGGATTCGGAGGAGAATTAGAATTTTCTTTTAATTATTATGTATTTTTGATATTTTTAATTGCGATGTAATTTCCTTTTTTTAATTATGATGTAATCGGTAATTTTTTTAGTTGAACACCGTTTAATGACATTTGTTTCATTGCTTTAGGAAAGGAGCCCTACCTTTGCTTTCATCAACCGCTTCTGATTCCCTTCCGTGCACAGGTTCTACAACTAGATAATTATCTAAAGGGATAGCGCTAGTTCCAATCACAACCTTAGCCGATGATCCCTTTTCCGTAGTAGCAGAAATATTTCCATTCGCCATTCATAGTAGTTATGAGCTCGAGCTTGTGGAGATGTTAGTTGCCAACTCGAATTCATGTAATCCGGCTGGGAGCTGAATTGCCTACTTCCCCACTATTGTCTATCCCGAAACTTGTTTATCCCTGGACCCTCTCTTGTTTACTAGCGAATCCGGTAAATATTTTATAAAGCCCGTAACCCTACTATAGTCTCGCACATCCCAGGCAAAGCAGTCTTCCTAAACTAACTAATTGTTGAATTAATACTTGCTATACTAATAGCTCTTCAATCTGTTTATTACTGCTTCATTGTCCTTTCCCTTTGCTCAATTTATTGAATTATTTTGCATACGCAAATAAAAGAGAGTGAAATAATTAAATTTGGAAAAGAAAAGCTGACGTGGAGGAGAGAGAAATGAGAGCTGGCACTATAACCTGTACATTGAAGGGGTAGGGTGGGAGTGAGGGTGAGAGCTGACGTGGCGGGGAGATATCTCCCCCGCCACTGCACTCAGGCTGAGTCCAGTGCATCGCCTCACTCTCGCCCCGCCACGTCAGCTATCGTCCCCACTCTCACCCCACCCCTCCAATGCAGAGGCTATAGTGTCAGCTCTCACTTCTCTCTCCTCCACGTCAGCTTTTGTTTTCCAGATTTAATTATTTCACTCTCTTTTGTTCGTGTATGCAAAATAATTAAATAAATTAATTTTATTCAGCTAAAAAAATTACCGATTACATCATAATTAAAAAAGGAAATTACATCTGGAGAAGGTATGAAAATCTGGAGACCAACCGGTCATGGTGGAAGAGATTTCGGATTGTAGAGGAGAGAAATGAGCTCAAATGAGGTGTGGAAGGAGTGAAAACTGGGTGGGGTATTTATAGGGGGTTGGAGATGAAATTTGATTTTTTTTGCAATTTTTTTTAAATTTTTTGGAGTTCAAACGGTCGAATAACGGCCAGTTCAACGGATAGTCCGCGTGACCAATTAAAACGCGCCACGTCACGTCCTCTCGCTCGGGGCCCGCCGCGCCAACGCACCGCCTCACCACCGCCCGCCTACCGCCCCGCCGCGCCTGCCAACGCGGGCGAGAGCGGCACTCCCTCTTGCCTGCCTCTCGCCTCACTCTCGCCTGGGCTGGGGCGACAGGGGGGCGGTATCGCCCTCCATTGGCACTAGCCTCAGGCTATCTCCAACCGTCGTTCTCTATATCCTTCGTTTACAGAATTCTCTATAAGATTCTCTTCTCTATATCTCATTTCTCTCCAACAACGTTCTCTAAATCTCGTTCTCTATACATTAAACCTTATATTAGAAACGTATTTTGTTCCAAATTTTTATACGTATGTATTTATCATACCTCAAATGCTATGGACATATTTTATTTTTATTTAATTCAGTGTTTAAAACGTAAAGAAAAAATAGAGAAGAGGAGAGAGAATCTCTATATATATAGAGGAAATCTGTAGCGTCCTCTATTTTAAAGGATTATTTAGAGAGCGCTGCTGGAGCGATAGAGAATGGAATCTTCTCTCGAGTAGAGTAGAGAAGGGTTTAGATTGCACCGTTGGAGACAGCCTCGGTCTCATGGTTTCCGCCCAGCGGCGCAGGCGCAGCAGTCATGGGTCATGACACGAGCGATTACACACGCACTCCGCCCCACGCGCATGCAGACAATGGCCGCAGCAGGCCAGGAGGCCATCAATTTTCTTGCACAAGGAAAGCACCGGCGCCACCTGTCCTTTGGCTTCTCTGCTGCGCGGCGCAGGCCACCCATCCCATCATCCCCTGCACGGCAGGCTGGGCTGCACCCATCCGGCGCGCCCGCCCGCCACTTTGCAGCCGCTTGGGTGCCTGGCTGCCTGCGGCCGCTGGGCGTCAGCGGCAGGCGGTTGGGAGTGGCCGCGCCCGCGGCGCAGGCAGGGTAGGAAGCTTCCTGCCACCTTCCTCCGCAGCCCTCGGCAGCCCATTTGAACCCCCCCTGCCGTGCCTCCTCCTCTCCGACTCCGCTTGCAGCCGAAGGAGGCAGCGGGTTCCCACCTCCTCCCCACCACCACCACTACCACCAGTTGGCCGGCCGGCCGGCCGGACGGACGGGGCCCGCTCAACAACCCTCCTCCGCCCGTAGTCCTTCCGCACCCGCCGCCGCGTCGGGACGGTTCCGTGCGGCGCCGGGACTCCGGGAATTCCGCGGGCGCGCGTGCTCGGCTGATCGATCCGTGGCCGTCCGTGTCCCCGGGACCCGAGGCATTGGTGGGCTGCCTGGTTGCTTGCGTGTCCGCAGTCCGCGGCAACAGAAAGAAGGATCTCCTCGACGCGGCTTTCGCGGCCGCCGCCGGTACTCCCCACGACTCCGTAAAAGCGATCCCCGCCGCCGCAGCCGCGCCCCTCGGACGCACCGGTTGGGAGATCGCGCCCCACTGAAGAGGAAGGCAGCGACCATGGGCGAGGCGGCGCCGCCGGTCCCCGACGGCGACGGCTTCCCGGCGTGGGCGCGCTCCGTCGCGGACTGCGAGGCGCGGCTCGGGGTCTCGGCGTCGCGGGGGCTCTCCGCGCCCGACGCCGCGGCGCGGCTGCGCGCGCACGGGCCCAACGAGCTCGCCGAGCACCCGGGCCCGTCGCTGCTGCAACTCCTCGCGCAGCAGTTCGAGGACACGCTCGTCCGCATCCTGCTCGCCGCCGCCGCCGTCTCGTTCCTCCTCGCGCTCTTCTCCTCGGCCGGGGAGGTCACGCTCTCCGCCTTCGTCGAGCCGCTCGTCATCTTCCTCATCCTCGTCGTCAACGCCGCCGTCGGAATCTGGCAGGAGACCAACGCCGAGAAGGCGCTCGAGGCGCTGCGGGAGATCCAGTCCGACCACGCTGCCGTGCTCCGCGACGGGGAGTGGCTCCCCGCGCTCCCCGCGAGGGACCTCGTCCCGGGGGACGTCGTCCAGCTCCGCGTCGGGGACAAGGTGCCCGCCGACATGCGCGTCGTGCGCCTCGTCACGTCCACGCTCCGCGTCGAGCAGGGCTCGCTCACCGGCGAGACCGCGTCCGTCAACAAGACCTCGCACGCCGTGCCCGTCGAGGACGCCGACATCCAGGCCAAGGAGTGCATGGTGTTCGCCGGCACCACCGTCGTCAACGGCAGCGCCCTCTGCATCGTCGTGCACACCGGGATGTCCACGGAGATCGGCAAGATCCACGCGCAGATCCATGAGGCATCGCAGGAGGACGACGACACCCCGCTCAAGAAGAAGCTCAACGAGTTCGGTGAGGCGCTCACCAAGATCATCGGCCTCATTTGCGCCCTCGTCTGGCTCATCAATGTCAAGTACTTCCTGACATTTGAGCTCGACGGATGGGTGCCGAATAACATACGCTTCTCCTTCGAGAAGTGCACCTACTACTTTGAGATCGCCGTGGCACTCGCTGTCGCCGCCATACCCGAGGGCCTGCCCGCCGTGATCACCACGTGCCTTGCACTCGGAACAAGGAAGATGGCTGCCAAGAATGCACTGGTGAGGAAGCTGCCCAGTGTGGAGACCCTGGGTTGCACCACCGTGATTTGCTCTGACAAGACTGGAACACTGACCACAAACCAGATGTCGGTGGCAAAACTTGTGGCAATCGGTGATTCTTCAGGGGAAGTTAGGAGCTTCAAGGTGGAAGGGACGACATACGATCCCCAGGATGGGACAATTCACGATTGGCCTGCTGGGAGCATCGATGCGAACCTTGAGACCATTGCAAAGGTTGCAGCTGTGTGCAATGATGCCAGTGTTGCTCATTCTTCGCATCAGTATGTTGCCACTGGAATGCCGACCGAGGCAGCTTTAAAGGTGAGAATTGCTAAACTTACACGCTGTTCACGTTCCGCTATTGTTATGGTTTCTGAATCCTTAAGAGTATATGGTATTATTCATCAGTTACAAATGCACAGTGATAACTGACAACTGCTCACACATGTGTTGGTCCAATGGCAAACAGGACAAGATTGCCGTTGGGAACAATGCATTATTTTAGCTCTCATGCTAACTTTCTTTTTTTGTTTCTCGCAGGTTCTGGTTGAGAAAATGGGTCTGCCTGGAGGAAAGAACGGACTGTCCTTGGATCCATCTGATACATTAGGTAATAAATAAATACATGCTGCTGCACCTGATTTACCTTCTATTTCCTTCCTAATATGTGCTGCTTAATCAGTACACGCAAAGAGTCTCACACAAGTGGATTGCAATGTTGTTTGCTGACAGGCTGCTGCAAATGGTGGAATAATGTTGCCAAAAGGATTGGCACCCTCGAGTTTGACCGCATGAGGAAATCAATGGGTGTCATTGTTAGGACCAGTTCAGGAAGCAATGCGCTACTCGTGAAGGTGCTGATTCCCCTATTTCTAGTTACTCACTTTTGGCGCACATCCATTTGTATCCAAAGATTTTCGTGTACAAGTTTACCCCTTCTCTAAATATAGTTTTATTGGATCACGTGTTTGCTGGATTGGTATTCGGAGTGCTTGACATTGTATCCTTTATTCATGGCAGGGAGCTGTTGAAACTTTGCTTGAGCGAAGTAGCCACATTCAACTGAAGGATGGTTTGATGGTGCCATTAGATGAGAAAGCAAAGAAGATGGTCTTGTCAAGCCTCCATGAAATGTCAACCAAAGCTCTACGCTGCCTCGGTTTTGCGTACAAGGAAGATTTAGGAGAATTTGCAACATATGATGGTGAAAACCATCCTGCTCATAAGCTCTTGCTGGATCCAGCCAATTATGCCACAATCGAGACTGACCTGATTTTTGCTGGTCTTGTTGGCTTAAGGGTAAGATGCTGTTGCTGCTTTGAGCTGTTTTGAATAAATTGTTTTTTCACTCCATGATCTGGATTAGGCAGGAATATATCCGTTAGGGACATGGATTAGACCAGATAATATGCTCAATGGGTCAAATACTCTTGTTACTGAGTTTCTTATATAAAACTAAATCATGGATGTTTTAACTTGCCAGGACCCTCCCAGGGAAGAGGTCTATGATGCTATTGAAGATTGCAGAGCTGCAGGCATCCGTGTTATGGTGATAACAGGGGACAACAAAGAAACTGCTGAGGCAATATGCCGTGAAATTGGCGTGTTTTCACCTGACGAGGATATCACCTTGAAGAGCCTTACAGGAAAAGAGTTCATGGCACTTGAGGACAAGAAGTCACTGCTGAGGAGGAAAGGCGGCCTTCTGTTCTCTAGGGCAGAGCCAAGGCACAAACAAGAGATTGTGAGATTGCTGAAAGAAGATGGTGAAGTTGTTGCCATGACTGGAGATGGAGTCAATGATGCCCCTGCGCTAAAACTGGCTGATATTGGTGTTGCTATGGGCATTACAGGAACTGAGGTTAGTGCTTAGTTTCTACCTTAAATTGTCTGAAAATCACTTTTTAGTTTCATTTTGGCTTGTTCTATTATTTCCAATGACTGCTTTTATTGAAAGGGGCGGGTAATTGGGCAACAGAGAATGATCTACCTGGAAAATGAGTTTTTCTTACGTAGTACAAGACATTATGTATTTGTGTCTTTTCATCTAGCCACCAGATGCTGCTTGAAATAGTCCACGTACAACATCAAATTTTCTCTGGGATGTTTATGTGTTTTTTGTATTTCCACAAGAAAAGATTTATATCTGCACACCTATGACTTTATCGTACTAATGTTTGATTTTTTCTAATGACATTATTATATTTTCAGGTTGCCAAAGAGGCCTCTGACATGGTGTTGGCTGATGACAATTTTAGCACTATAGTTGCTGCAGTTGGTGAAGGAAGATCAATTTACAACAACATGAAAGCTTTCATAAGGTTTGTACTCCAAGAGCTTGTTTTGATTATTTATGGTTGCTGTTAGTGTTTTGTTTTCATGCATACATTGGGTTTGCGCCAGTCATGACTAGTCAGTTGGTTGAGTTGCTAGTTTGGCAGGTTGGAAACTCAATATCAATTTATTCAGCCACTTAATAACACTAACCCCTGAGCACAACTATTATGATTGCAAATGCATGCACATCAGTAGATTTTTGCACTCTGTTCTTGGGTTTGGATCAGCAACGGTGCATGTAATATGTATCCTTAGTGAGGATTCTGACTGCCTTCCTTGGCTGCTGCAGATACATGATTTCCTCAAACATTGGTGAAGTTGCATCCATTTTCCTAACTTCTGCCTTGGGTATTCCTGAGGGATTGATACCTGTTCAACTTCTATGGGTCAATCTTGTTACCGATGGCCCTCCTGCAACTGCTTTAGGCTTCAATCCACCTGACAAGGACATCATGAAGAAGCCACCTAGGAGAAGCGATGATTCACTGATCACTCCCTGGATTTTGTTCCGCTACTTGGTAAATTATCTCTCTGGTCTTGTAATAATCCTTTGAATATATTTGGTCCTTTTTGGATTCTTATCTTTTGAGATAATCTCATGATTTGTACCTTACCTGCAGATCATTGGCCTCTACGTGGGAATTGCAACTGTTGGCATCTTTGTCATATGGTACACACATGGATCTTTCATGGGCATTGACCTCACTGGAGATGGTCACACTCTTGTCAGTTACTCACAGCTTTCAAACTGGGGCCAGTGCTCTACTTGGGACAACTTCACGGTTACTCCTTTCACTGCTGGAACTAGAACTTTCACCTTTGACAACCCGTGCGAGTACTTCCAGGCAGGAAAAGTGAAGGCGACAACACTCTCTCTGTCTGTCCTGGTGGCGATTGAGATGTTCAACTCGCTCAATGCTCTCTCTGAAGACAGCAGCCTGCTCACTATGCCTCCTTGGGTTAACCCATGGCTGCTCGTTGCGATGTCGGTGTCGTTCGGGCTCCATTTCTTGATCCTCTATGTGCCATTCCTCGCTACAGTGTTTGGTATCGTGCCCCTGAGTTTGAATGAGTGGCTGCTGGTTCTGCTAGTTGCGCTACCAGTGGTGCTCATCGACGAGGTTCTGAAGTTTGTGGGCAGGTGTACAAGCTCTTCAGGCCCCAAGAGGCGGTCGAGGAAGCAGAAGGGCGAGTAATGCTAACATCGGTTCAATTCTCAATTACTGAACCCACCGATTGATCATGTAAAGATGATCCTCAAAGGATGTTCGTTAAACACCAAACTATTCAATACATAGAAAGTGCAGGAATTCTGAAACAAGTACCTTTTTTTCAGTTTTCTGCTGTTTCTTGCTCACCTTTTCTCCTAATGCTTAACAGCAACAAATTAGCTCCCTTGTTTTTTAGTGGTTAGTTGACAACCTATTATCCTGTGAATTATGTAGTATCGAGTCAAGATGCTAATTCTCAGTTCATGGCTGCAATATATGAAGCAGGTTCTAAATTATACCTAATTGTGGGCCTTGTGGCATATGGAGGTAGCTATTTCTAATACAATTCGTATGTTGTCTGAGAATTCAGATTTCATTCCAAGGGGCAAACAGTCGTGTTTTGGTTTTGAGATTGGCAGCACACAATTTGTGTCGTTGGATTTGAGATGTCAATTCGTGTTTGGGACTGATCTCAATGTGAAAATTGTGAATCTGACTGTTGAGGATCATATTAGGATCGACAATGATCCAAAGCGTTTGAAATGACCTGACATAAAAAAGTGGTAACAGCATACATAGATAGCAAGAGATGAAGAGCAGCTCATAGAAAATGCGAATGTTAAGCACACATAGAAAATGCGAATGTTAAGCTGGGGTGCTTGCATAATTGCAGTACTAAGTTTCACAAATCCAGCACTTCACCAGTAACAAAATGAGACATGCTATCTACTAAAGATGTAGCCGCGCAGGCTCACAGTAGCTAGAACTGTAAAAAAAAATCATGACTGCGATTCAGTACAATTACAGAGCACAAAAAGAAAGAAAAAAGTACAATTACAGATGATCTCTCAAGTAAGCTTCAAGAAGAGATAACTTTGAAGGTTTCCTCAGTACCCTACAGGCTGTCTCATGCTGATGCACCTTTACCTTCCTTCGGCTTTGATTAGCTGAGAGAAGACCCTGCTCATCGACACGTCGGAGAGGTCATGATCAGGCTCATTCGAAGCTCCAGCTTCCGCCATTGTCACGCTGATACTCTCAAGGGCGCCGACATTCTGAACCTGGGACGGGAGTTCCACGATACGGTTCATGCTGTTCACGTCTGAGACCGTGGAATCCGCATCCTGAAGCTGCAGAACGTACTCCAGGTTCCAGAGGACGTCTCCCATTGACGGCCGCTCCACACCGTAGTCCGCTAGGCACTTCTCCACGGTTTCACCAAACTTCCTCAGAGAGTCTGGCCTGATTGTGCCTGAGATCCTCTGATCAACAATTTGATGCAGCTCTCCTCTCTTCTGCCACTTCATTCCCCATTCGGCCAAGTTCACCATCTCCCTTGGAAGTGTAGGGTCAATCACTGGCCTTGCACAAAGGACCTCAAGCAAAACAACACCAAAGGAGTAGACATCTGACTTCTCAGTCAGTTGCTGCCTCCGAAAATATTCAGGATCAAGATACCCAAAGCTGCCCTTCACAGCAGTGCTGACATGAGTTTGGTCCAACTCAGGCCCTGTCTTTGATAGCCCAAAGTCAGCAACCTTTGCAAGGAGATTCTCATCAAGCAAGATGTTTGCAGACTTGACATCACGGTGGATAATGGCCTTTGCAGAACCTGTGTGAAGATAGTGCAGTCCCCTTGCTGCTCCAATGCAAACCTCCAGCCGCTGCTTCCAATTGAGTGAGGGGTTATCAGAGCCATAGAGATGGCTCTTGAGAGTGCCTTTCTCCATATATTCATAGACCAAGATCATCTCATTCCTTTCATCACAGTACCCAATCAGAGACACCAAATGGCGGTGGCGCAGCCGTGACAGGAGCTCAATCTCTGTGCGGAACTCATTGAGACCTTGCTGGGACTTTGGATTTCCACGCTTCACTGCAACCTTGGTCTCATCCCTCAGCACTCCCTTGTAAACCTTCCCAAAGCCTCCAACTCCAATGACCCAGTTCTCATCGAAATTGTTGGTTGCTTCTTGGAGCACACTGAAGGCAAAGCGGTATCCATAGCTTCCATTCAGCCCTGATGTAAGAGTAGTACCATAAGATGTTCTGCTTCCTGTACTGAGAGAGGTGAGCCCATTGATAGAGAAAGGCATCCAAGTCTTTGAATGCTGCTTTTCCAGTGTCTTTTTCTTCCGGCAAAGAAGTACCAGAACAACAACGATTATCAATAGTCCAACACCTCCAAGGACTGCACCAAGAATCACTACCAAATTTTTGTTTCCACCGCCAGACCCAACAGTGAAAGCAGAACCTCCAGTACTTATCTTCATAACCTCGAGCCCATTCAGAATCCCATCGGGCAATACATTGTTCAAGGTCGATGGGCCAATACTGATGCCAAGTTTACTGGATGCATCATTTGATGAAAGAACCACATCTATATAGATAGCTGTAGCCAACTGATTATCAGACATTACTGAGAGATCGAGATTATTTTGCGCAGAGAAACCTCCAACATATGCATTGAAGTAGAGCTGGTTAAGTGCCTTACTGACAATATCACAGAAGTGAAACCTTATCAAATAGCTGAAGCCAGCATCCACATCAAACTGCCATGTCATGTTGAAAAGAGCATTGGACGTATTTGATGCTGCCAATTCTGCAGCTGTACCATAGACAATATCAGGGGCTGTCAGCTGAGTTGCTCCACCCTTCTTATAGTTGACATCCTTGCCATAAACAACCTGTTTGGTCACAGTTGGGTTCAACAAGTATTTTTGATCAGTCACCCAGGCCCTTGAGAGGGTATCATTGTCGGGAGTGACCTTCGGACCACCCATGTTGACCCGATACACCGTCTCTAGCGGCTGTGTAGACAAACCACTGTACTGCTGCACAGGGTTGACCATTTGGGCAGTATCGATGATGAGATCATCTGGGACAGAGACCACCTCAATTGCATTGATGAATGCAATTCCATTTGACGGCTTGAAGGAAATCACGAGTGTGTCACGGGTGATGTTCAAAGAGTACTCCTTGAACAAGGGTGCTGTTTTGTCAGGCTGCTGGAAGTCACTTAGCAGGAGCACATCTTGGGTCGACACAGTGAATTTAGCGAGCGAAAGATCATAGCTCTGGTAGGTGAAGGGAAAGAAGTAGAGCCGGACGAAATGCCGACCCTGCTTCTGGATAGGGAAAGTGTAGGATGATGGGCTGGTGAAGATGCGGGCAGTCTGGTAGAGCGCAGAGTTGTCGAAAGAGGCCACCCCATTTGCAGAAGTGCCAGCCAGGATCTCCTGGGAGGTGGACACCTTCACCGGAGATGCACCATCGGAGGTGAAGGTCCTCTGGCCAACTGTGGTGCTCTTGGAGGACCCGCAGTCAACAAGGTAGCTGTCCGCAGGCTTGAATTGCGCTTTGCAGATGCAGAAGGATGACAAGATGCATAGCAGGATGAAGGTCGTTGCAGCTTGCGGCCTCTTCTTCCCCGATGGAGCCATCATGATGTTGACCTGAGTAAAAAGTATTTTCACAATGTTCAGACGGCATGCAAAACTGTAAGGCCATCTCAGAAAAGAAAAACATAAAGGAAAAAAAAGCTTTCGGTACAGCTGTAAGCTACTAGGCAAGAACAAGAACATGTTCATCAACTTGGTTGCTCGAAAAAAAACTTGGAGGCATAGATCCTTCAGGAAAAAAAATTGGGAAACGAACTGAATCCCAAAGTTTTTTGGCAACGAACGGCACCCGCAGATCGACTTTGTGCAGTGCGCTCTGAAGAAGACGAAACTAATCGAACAACAAAATGATGAATTTTCACTAGTAGCGCACCACGCATCAAATAGATCCGTAGCTAGCTAACCGACCCGAGAGGAAGAAAGATTTGGATTTTATTGCTCACAGGCCACAGCCACGGCAAAGCAAATGCCCCCAACAATAAGCGAGCTTCTAGATCAAATCGACCGGCCCAAGCAAGCTATGTGCACTCACCAGCAGGAGGAGAACGGATCCGGCCCCGGGCGGATCTCCGGTTCACGCCAGCACGCCAGCACCGAGATGGTGGCGGCGAAGAGGAGGCACGCTCCCCACGCCTCTCGTCAAGACAAGAATGTGGTGGTGCGAGGAGGCCCCGGCACGCTGCGCGTGGACGCCGGCGGTGAGATCGCCGACGATGCGGCGCAAGAAAAGTTGGCGGCTGTGGGGAGAAGAGAGAGAGAGAGGGAGGAGGAGCAGAAGAGAGAGGTAGAGAGAGAAAGCGAGCGAGCGAGCAGGAGTTTTGTACTAGCTTGGAACCTGTTTTATTTTACCGTTAGTTCCACCGCCGCGTAATTAGGCTAACGCAAAATGAGGGTTCTATTTAATTATGCCCTACTAACTCCTAAACAAATCATCGTGTCCCCTGAAGACCCTTTTGATTCGCTGATTTCCTGTAAAATTCGGCCGGTTCAAACCCAAATGCATGGATACAGTTTGATGCAGAGGTTCAGAGCAATTTTTCCCAACCAAGAGCAATGCCAAATTTTTAACACATTCTGCTAAATAATATGGTTATTTTTACGATGGAATAAAACAATATCGCAGCCTTTATATCGTAATGATGTAATGGCTGATACTTGTTAAAAAAACTGTAGTGCAGTAGAAAGTACAATTAAGCTCGAATGATAAAAGAAATACCGAGTTAAAAAATGAAGTGAAATATACTCTTACTTGAACACTCAAAGAATTGGAAATAAAACTTGCTAGAAATGATATATATTTGAGAGAATTCGTAACAATCAAATACTACAAGGGTAATAACAAAAGGTTGTCCGCGGCAAGCTCACCATTTTCCGCAAACCTCGGGAAGCGAGTCATACCGGCTCCCCGTTCCCAAGAAGTGATTGTGGCCTTTGATTTCTTCCGAGAGAAAAAAAACTCTCTTTTACAAAACACCTTGCTGTTGAGTTTGCCTCTGTTAAAATCCTTCTTTTACCAAAATAGTTTTGTTGTTAGAAAATCTTCTTTTATAAATATTTTTGTTGGTAAATTAAATATGTCGATAACTTCTATCGAAAAATCTGCTCAACATACGCTTCCCTATCCAGGCATCCAACTAGTGCTGCACACGTCTCACTGTTTTCCATTTATTTTTTCTCATTGGGTGGCTGGTCAGAGTGGTATTGCATATTTTCTTTCAGAGTTTCTAGCAATTTTTTATTTATTTTACACGAGAGAACATTGTGTGGTTAGTGGACACGGAAGCATGGACGCTCTGAAAAAGATCAGACATTCAAAGTTTCCTCACAACCTCGTTGTTCAAACCTGCTTTCCGTCAACGTCGAGAATCAAATTTTCAAATAGAAATATGCATCAATAATCCAATCAAAATGAATGAAGAAATTACTCAATGTCCATCTGACTTTTTCCCCTGCATTTTTAATTGCCAGAGCTGTTTTAAATAGTAGTAGGTACGGCCGTTTTCGTTAGTTGGAACAGGGTAACATGGGCTTCCATAGTTTCCTTGTCTTGTATAGATGAGGTGTCAAGTACTAACAAAATCTGTTTCTTGGGTGTGTAAACCCTGATTAGTTCTATTCATTTGTTTCTCTCATCTAGGCAATTAGGAGCAATATTTTTTTGAGGCATTTGCGCCGTGACTAGAGCTCAGCTACACGCTCTCCGAAGCTTGTTATGGTTGTGGCCAGCTATTCCCCCCCTCTAGAAAGTCACTGCAATCCACATGCACATGTTCCAAACATGAATCCCAACTACTCTAGATAAGCTGACACCGTTTAATCATGGTTTACTAGAGATCATGCCTTCTAATTGTATCTAGAGGTATATATCGTCACTTGACGTGAGGCAATACTTGTTACTCTCGCCTCTTGTCATCCATGAGATATTTTTCTGTTTACCGATGCTGTCAAGTTTAAAAGAAGATTAAACAGTAATGCCATTCTTTATTTTTCTTAGAGTTGCTTTTGCCACCCCCCCAAAAAAAAAGACCCCAGGGATATCTCTCTTCCTTATCACAAAGGGAGAAGTGACATGTCATTTGTCCTCAATAGTACTACCTAGTGTAACTCTCCATGAAAGCAAGATTTATGTAGTTCTGTGTGAAGAGGTCTTCTTGCAGTTCGGTGGACGACAGTTGAGCATGCAATTAGTAGGGTGGAGAAGGAAACCACAAAAAATAAAACCCTGAGAATTCTCCCCGGCCAAGGAAGAAGATGAGGGCACATGGCACAGTGGTCCCATGCCTCTCCATCATTGATGCCTGATTTTTGTGGGGAGCGACAAGCACGTTAGCCTTGACCAAATCCTTAAAATCACCCTGTTCTTAACGGCGGTCGGATTATCTCGAATTAACTGCAGGAACCAGGTTAAAACGTGAGGTTTAACCGGTTTAACCCTTGAAACTCAGTGCCGAACTTACTCTACAAAGGGAAGGAGGGCGTGTGGTCGGCTAGCGAAAGAAAAAGCTGGAGATTCTGATCTGATTTTTGACGACGTCTTTGTGTGTAACAATGCCGTTTCGAGTAGGGGTAAGTCTGCGTCAAGACGAAGCCCTGTCGAGTGATGGGATGGATGGGCACCGTGCGGTGCAAGTGCAAGGCGGCGATGTGATCCAGAGCATGGGGGGCAGCCCGCCCGGCCAATTGGGTTTGGCGTGTGTAGCCGATAGATTCGGCTGGAGCTGTGTGCCGTGTCCCCCCGAAACCGAAAGCGCCCTGTCATTTTCCTTCCCTGTGCTGGATTTTTCTTTTCTTTTTCTTTTTTATAAAAGAACAGACATAGAGCAGTCGATCACAGCACGACCAGAGGAGGATAATGACAGGTGGGTCCAGCAGAGCAGAGCAGGGCACAGCAGGCGGATTGGCAGTGCTGGGCTGGGCGCCAACACAAACCAGCTGGATGATGGAGAGCATCACAGCACACGCAGGCCGGAACAAAAGCAGTGGCGGTGGAGCGGCAGCACAGCGCCACAGCCCACAGCACTGCTCATGCTCTGTTCTCTTCTCGCTTATCATTATCATCATCATCATCGATTTGCTTGGATTCGTTTCAAAAATCATCGTATCCTAGAAAAAAAAAAGATTGTCATCATCGTCATCGTCCAGGAGACGGAGCAGACGCCAGGCAGATCTGCAAAAGACGACCCCGACCTAACGCGCTTAGGTTTCACGAACCAAAGCAACAACCACCACAACCCATGGCGCAGTCTGCGGCCAGGGTTCTCAACTGATATGCCAAGGAAAAGATTTGGTTGGTTGGTTCACAATATATATGCATATATAAGATAATGGAGTGAATGCGAGGGAGGGAGGGAAGAAACTGGGCGGCTCGTCCTGCGCCGGCAATGTGAAACGCCGGAGCAGCACCACCGCGCCGCGCGGCCGTGGAAAATGTGGCCGGCGCACATGACATGGGGGCGGTCGTGTGGTCCCGTCCCAGCCCTGGGCCACGCTACAAACCTCCACTGATCAACTCATCCTCCTCCTCAGTTGCTGGGCTTGTGCCTGTTGACGCTACTGCGCTGTGTTGTGCCGTGCTGTTGTGTTATGCTGACGGTGACAGTGCTGCCATTAGCGAAGCACACTGCCTCTGGTTGCTCTCTCTCTCTCTCTCTCTCTCTCTCTCTCTCTCTCTCTCTCTCTCTCTCCATAGTCTAGGTGCAAGGAAAGGAAAATCGGAGACGATTTTCATTACCTGATCCTTGCAAAGTTGCAATTGCAAGAGACGAAAAGGGTTGTGACGAACATGCACAGATCGGTGACAAGGATCCCCAACCGCTGGCCGACGGCGTTATTCCTCTTCAGGTGAGGTCCAGAGGGGCAGGCATGTGCCCAGTGCCCTGGCCGAGCAAGTTGGGCAGGGGCGGTTGGTTGGTTGGGTCCGGTCTACTTGGACAGCTCACGCACGCACAGCCAGCTACAGACAGTTTAGCGCGGCGCGCGACACGATGACCTCAGAATCGGATGGTTGTGGGTACCCGTCTGCTCCGCGTCGAGGCCTTTGTTGGTTGCTGTTGGGCTGTTGGGCTGGACGGGATCGGACGCAACCCGGGAGGCCAGGCTCTACTGCAGGGACTTGTATTTCTTCACACGCCTCTGCTCTGCTCTGGTTTCTTCACCGCTCCGGTGGTGTGGTTCCCTCTTCCCGCTACTGGGTCCGTTCGTTCTGGCGTGGACGGTGAGATGTTGGAGCTTCTAAAGGCAACAGTACAGTCGAAGAAAGATTTTCTTTTCCTTTTTCGATGGGGTCCGAAGTGCCTGAGGCAGGAGGATATATGAACGGAATTCCTAAATGCTAGTACTCGAGTAATTTTCTATTTTGCCTGTCACTCGATTTTCCTGTTCCGTCAGTCCAGCTCGTCACTCGGCCCCTGTCCGCAGAGGATGTGTGCGCGAGCAGCTCGAGCCAGTTTCTTGTGATTATTTCCGGCCCGTTAGTGAATACGGCCCAATAGCACATATGCGCTTCTTTTGGCATGCAATTTGTTTCGACGGGTGTTGGAGGCTTGGAGCTTGACCCTTGGTCCGCTCGTGCTCCCAGAATTTGCCTAGGTACCAATTTAATCATTGAAACAGTAGCATAAATGTAAAATGATATGTCTAATGATCAGTCGAGTGTTTTTTTTTCTCCGTCATCAGTTGTTAGCTTTTGGGCCGTTCAGCCCGCGAGGATCGACCACGCACACGATCGAGCCTGCATGCAGCGCCGCCGTGGCATGCGATTCTGGCAGCAACGCGGACCCATTTTTACTAGCATTCAACAGCGACCGCTGCCTCCTCGCCCAGCTGCTGGTGTGTCTGCGCCGATTGTGCTTCTACTTTCTACGGAGGTTCGGAATGTTATGTGTTTGTCCGGCACTTTTTCGATTCTTGCCGTATATGTCTTCAATCGATCTTGCACGTTTCTTGCTGCTTGGAGAATCGATTGATTTTCTTCGTGCTGTTACCCAATTTTCATGTTCTATCCTTGCTACGTGGCATTTTTCTATTGGTTCAAAATACGAGTGATACAGAAACGAAATTTTCTATATGAGTCTGAATCCACGTACGAATCCACACTAGGCTGGATAAAGAGGACAGACCCGCCGCCGCAAAAGCCCACTATGAGAGATCTCCCTGCTTTCGGCCCAACCCATGTCGCGGGCCCAATTAATCCCAACACGGGAAACAAGGCCCTCTTTCGCATCCGTGGCTGTAACGTGCAGCGCCGGAGGACGAAACGTGGTGCACTGAAGACTGAAGAGAGAGGGCGGATCCTTTTTTCAAAAAAGAAAAAAAAAACGAAAAGAAAAGGAAAGAAGGGATCCATTGCGCGGAGGACGAAGCAGCAGGGACGGGAGGACCAACACCAACCCAAGGCGCTCTGTTCTGCGGCTGCTCACTGCTCAGTGAATTCGACTCCTATGCTTGTACAGGCCAGGTCAGGGTTTCTTTCTTTCTTTCTTTTTTTTTTAAAAAATGGAGGTCAGGCGTGCTGGTGGTAGTAGCAGTAACCAGCCTTGGCATTGTCAGTCAGACGATGATTGCGTCCATCCTACTTTCACACACTAAGAAAAATGTGATGCACATTTTTTCATAAGAAAATCCACGATGGAGCAGGCCTAATTTCAGACAATACGATGGCACCTGATGTTCACTGATCTGTGGTGTTAAACGAGCGTCTGATCCGTGTACTCTCAACTCGATATCGTGTCCTCCTCGATTCAATTCGGTACTACTCCCTTTTGATCACAAAGAAGTGATGCTTCAAGTTGTCTCAAGCTAACCATTTCGACCTTAGTCGTTATAAATTATTAGTTTTTTAGTCGTAACTTTGGAGTAATTTGTCTCAAAACGTAATTTTCACAGAAGTACACTTTTGCTATATTTAACACTTCCTCTGACTATCTAGGTTTTTCCTGATAAGTCAACCTTTTCAATCTTTGACCATTAGTATATAAAATGTTGTTGTAATTGACAATGTGATATCGACATTATTAGATTTACTATGAGAAAATTATAATATATAACTCTTTTATAATATTTAAGACAATATGTACTTATCAACTTTCTAAAAAAACATTTCAGCTAGTACTTTGACAGTTGACTGCTCCTAGATCAGCAGATAGTGTGCTGGACACACCTGATCTGATACCATGAAAGAAAGTGAATACGAGGGTTCTGGCGTGGTCTAAAACTCCAAACTGCACTCCTTTTTTCGAAAGCAAGAAAGCCTAAACTGTACGTGTTCGTAGCGTAGCAAGTACTGAGGTCGATCTCGAATCAAATTGCAACCTAGGCCAAGTGGGCAAAACCATTATGCTATTTTGTTTTATTTGGGCGCTACAACATAAACTGATCTCCTCTTTCTTTTGCTTGAAATGAAAGGAAGGCAGCAAAAGTGTTCCAGATATCTTGTTTGGCTCCAAAGCCACAGGCTGCTACCTGCTAAGCATAAAACAATTGCTCGCTTCAAAGAAAAAGAATCATAAAACAGTTGCTGGCTTGAAAGAAAACACACACACACACGCGCGCGCGACAATCCATTGCCTGCGTTGGCATGGATCTCGAATCCTATTGCAATCTCAATCTTATGGGCTGAATCATTATCATACTAAGCTCACTCCCTGACAGTCTTCACTTACAAATAAAGTAGTAGATACTAATCCAGGTTATTAGTAATATGTTAACAGTACTAGGAGGACTAGTGCTCTCTCCCTCTTAACTAGTAGATGCTAATCCAGCTTAAACAATGCGTTTGTTAATCCTAAAAATTATGGGCTCAGACTAGTAAAACAAGTGGTTCTTGCACAGTGTGCGGTAGTGATTCACACACTCCTTGTCCTGCTCCTGCAGGGTGCAGGTGCACAGATATCTAGGGCTAGGCAAGGGTTGCCTTTTGGACTGGAACTGGACCAGACACGAGAGCAAGGCCAAAGGCTGGTCAAACAAAGTTTAACTGCCCTCTTGTGACTGGAATGAATATGCCTACTGCAACTTTTAATAAGCACCCACCCTGTGCACCCCCAACAGTAGAGTAGTGAGATAAAAGCATGTTTAACTTTAACCCCACTGTAACATCAGTCCAAGGGAAGGGATAAAGATAAGAAACAGGTGAGCAAAGCAAGCCTATCTCTCTCTCTCCGGTTGGTGGCCACCATTGCATTTGCATTGCTGCATGTTTGTGTGAGAGAAAACATCCATGGTGATGATTTGGTTTGGCAGACTTTGAGAAAGCTTATTGTTGGTTACTAGTAACTGATAATGCAGCATGTTTACCAGTACCGTCTTAACACTAATTGCCCTGCTGCATCTTTAACCGTTGGGAGTCTTTTTTGACCGCCTGCCTTTGCGTCCTGCCGTCTTGGGACGCTGAGCCACGCCACACTCCTTGCCTTTGCTTGCTGCAAGCCTCCTGCTCCTCCTTTCCTTGGTAGCATGGGCGCGGTTCAGTCAGCAACAAGGCCGGCACCGCATTGAATTGAATCGAATGCCGTGTTATCGCTGCGAAAGATTTGACGGGCATGACTTGCCAGAAGGAACAATTCACAGTTTTACTGCCATCACCAGAAGATTAGCCTGATAAAGCATACTGCACCATACATGTGCTACAGCAGCAATGAGAGAGTTGTTTGTGCATAAGCTGAAAATTTCATCCAATAAAGAAGAGCCAAGATTAGATGGGTATAAAGAACTCATAATAAGAGGCAGCTGGTCTCGTGTCACGCTTTTGCCTCCTAACAGCAACACAGTCCATCAAAGGAGAAAAGATGAGGGGCCAATTTGCCAAACCAAAACCCAATACTAATGCAAATGCCAGCCCAAAATGAGCCAGGCAAAAGCAACATGATCCTGACCGACTGATTCATCATCATCACAGCCACTTCTGTTTCAGTATAACTTGCAAGAGAGACAGAACAGAGCCCACCACACACTCCTCTCTTGCCAGATCACCGTATAACTATAACCTCCCTGCATTTGCACTTGCTTGTTTCCATATCTCCATTCCCCTGCCCAACAACACAAACCGTCACACACACTGCACAAGCACACAGCAGCCCAAAACCCTATAAACCATCTCCCATCTCTCTGAAGACATCTACCACACTGTCTTCTTCATCCCTCTAAAATTCCAAATCCCTCTCTCCTCCCTCCCAAACTCCAAGCTCCAAAGCTGGCACTGCCGTTCCTGCTGCAATGGCGAGGCCGCCCACAATGGTGATCCAGGACGACTACATCGACATGGACCTCACCCCGGCCGCCACGCCGATGCCGCCCTCCTCGCCACGCTTCGAGTTCCAGAGCACCGCAGCCGGCGGCGCCAAGCACAGGGAGCCGGCGTTCGCGTCCCCGGCGGACGAGCTGTTCTACAAGGGCAACCTGCTGCCGCTCCACCTGCCGCCGCGGCTGCAGCTCGTGCAGCGGCTGCTCCAGGAGCAGCAGCCGGTGCAGGCGCTGCAAGGGGTCGATAAGAGGGAAGCGGAGTCGGATGCGGCGGCGGACGGGGGAGACGCCGCCGCGGCCGGCAAGGCGTGCGCTGCCAAGAGGCCGTCTTGGGCCAAGAAGCTCAAGGTGGTGAAGCGGTGGGCGTCGAAGGAGTACATCAGGTCCTTCTTCCTGGCCAGGCCGACGCCGAGCGACATCGTCGTCGACGGCACTGCCAATGGCAATGGCATCGGCAGCGTCAGCGCGAGGGGCAGTGTCCTGGATCAGGAGGAGGTGTGCCACCACCGCAAGTCCTTCTCCGGCATCATACGGCGGGTGCGTCTGGTGGCGACCAAGGCGCCGGGGACCTCGCCACTGTGCTCCTCGTCGTCCTCGTCATCTTCATCGACGCCGTCCTGCGGCAACGCGAACGGATTCTTCTTCCGGCCGCCACCGGCGGCGGCAGCGACGCCGGTGCTGAAACGGAGCAGCAG
Organism: Panicum hallii; assembly: GCF_002211085.1. Classification (NCBI taxonomy): domain Eukaryota; kingdom Viridiplantae; phylum Streptophyta; class Magnoliopsida; order Poales; family Poaceae; genus Panicum; species Panicum hallii. The sequence goes on along the minus strand of NC_038044.1, from coordinate 6,186,622 downwards.
CGCCGGGTCGGAGGAAGGCGCCATCCAGGGCGCCATCGCGCACTGCAAGCGGTCCCAGCTGCTGCAGCCGGGGATGGTGGTCTCGGCTCGGAGGAGCGTGAGCGACGTCATGTTCTACTCGGTGACGAATACTCCCAGGGCCTCCTCCGTGGCCGCCGGTGAGGTTGCGCATGAGAGGCAGGAGATGTGCAGGGGCTGATGCCGATGGGGTTGGCATCGGTGCCATGGATCAAAGCAACATTCTTTTGTTTCTTTTGCTTGTGAAGATGAGCAATGTGCTGTGGATTGCTGTTGATGACGCAATGTACCGTGATTCTTTTCCCTGTCAAATTCTTTGTGATCTTCTTGGAGCAAAGAATTTCCTCATTTGATCTGTGGATCTTGGTGGTTCGTTTCCTTTTTCTTCTCCCTGCTCCGTTCTTCTCCATCTCTAATCTATCTCAAAGCTTCTGCTGCTGCTCGTGCTCTCACTCCATTGTTTGGGAGGTAGGGTAGGGCACAGTGTGTGAGTAAATGGTGCAAGGGTGGCACTGACTTGGTGGCAGATTTGATTCCACCCCCAAGTACGCCGCTTGACCATACCATACTTCTGTGTACAAATCAGTCTGATTGTTGTAGTGAATGGGATCCAGAGCTTCCACCTACCTCTGGAGTCTGGAGCGTAGACCACTCCAGGTCTCCAACTCCAAGCCTAACTCCTTATTAAGCAAAAGCAGAGCTCTCTGCACGTAGCACTACCAACCATGCCATCTTCTTCCACGCTACGGCGCACCTCTGAGATGATCTCCCCGTTCCCTTGGCTTCGAAACAAAGCTTTGGACAGTCCATGAAATCGTTTGCGGATGCTTGGGCTTTTGCCAACATGATGCTTTCCAGGAACTCTGCCGGACAAGATTACGGTCCCATCAGATCATCCAAATGATGCGTCCGCAACCAGATCAGCAAAAGCACATCAGTGATAGGCAAATCCGGAATATATTTTTTGGAAGAAATCCGGAATAGAATAGGAATGCCATTCTGGCACTTAGAATGTTTTTTCTTTTTCATTCTGAAAGAAGGCAAACCATTTGAATGTATGTGCTCTTGTTAGATTTACCACTGCCTGTGAGTTTGGAGGTGCACCTTTTTGTATTTGTGGGGTGTGCCTGGAACAGCTGCAAGCCGAGTTGCGTTGGGCACTGAAAAGGCGAGCACCTTTGAGCTGAATGATCGCCAGTTCTCAGCTCTCCTCCCCCCACCATGGCTTGTCTTCGGATCTGATTGGGATGGGTCATGCAATCCAACAAGCACAAGAGGCCCCCAGATCATGAGCACGCACAGATAAGAGCCACAGAGAGGGTCAGCGAGCAGAGCACAATACAAACGAACAGAGATTCCTTCACCATCCATCCTTCCTTGTGGTTGTGGCAGCTGTTAAAAAAGCCACAGCAACAGCCCACAGGCTTGAGCAACAGTAGCACCAGATGGATGGACGGAATGGAGCAAACCATCTGCCTGCAACAACGTAACAAACCAAAGAATCTTCTCAGAGGAGGTGAGGAAAAGGCAAGCAAGCTGGCCCTGTTAAAGTGTCCAGCCACTGAGAAAAGGCTTCACCTTTCTGCTTCTGGTGTTCAGGATGAGGGAGAAGAAAGGTGAATGAGAGAGATTTGCAATCACAACAAACTGGAAAAAGGGACAAAAGCCTGTTGTACTGGCAGCAACACTTTGGTTCGTGTGCGTCCTTAGCGAATAACTAGGTCATCATCATGGAGCATGACTGTCGTCTTCTGGACAAGAACATGGAACATAAAAAACCTCAGACCGAATGCAGAGCAAATTCAGAAATGGGCCAAGCCGACAAAGGGCCACCCAATTGTTCGAAGGATGGACAGCATAGTACATTTATTTTGATTCCTAACGAAAACAAGGGTAATCATACAAAGCTGAAAAACAGGGCGAATCTGTAGTTAGACATCAAAGTTGGCCACGAATTACAATTAACCATTGTTAAAAAAAAACAACAAAGTTTTTTGCAAGACAAGGACCAAGAAGTCGGCAGATGGAGCAGAAGAGCATTGGATTTTCCGCTACCATCTGGGAGCATTGCAGCGGCAGACGCCAGAAAAGAGCAGAAGATGGTTTGACTGGCAGGTCAAAGATGGAAGTATAAAAAATGCATACAGTATCAGACAGGTTTCACTGATTAAAAATCGACCAAGGTATGGTACTGTACTGTATTTTATTTGTTTGCAGAAATACGACAGCATGGCAGCAGGATATGCATCAATGCTTCATGCCACATTGCCACATAAGCAAACTATTAATAGAGGAAAAAAATACCAAGTACAATTGCATTTTTCTTCCACCGTTCAAAGACAAGAAATCTGACAAAAAGGATTTGTACCTGTAGTTTGCAGGCAGGAGGCACCAACTTCATCGTTTGTTTGATTCCTGGATCCAAGCTGCCAGACATAAGAATATTGATAAAATTTTGTTAGGAGGTGGCTCCAAAACTCAACAGTAGGTTAGTTTAAAGTAATTGGGACAGGGTTTATCCTTGGTGAGACATGCCAAAACCACTGCTTGGCCGGTTCCTGAACTCGCGATGACACCATGAACAGTGTTAGTTCCCTCGGAGAACATTTGCCGGTTCTTCAACCAAAGCACCAAGAATTCCTTTCAGCTGCCGACCCGACCACATGTCACGTGCAGGTTTTCACAGTGTTAAGCTGGATGGTCTGTTGCAGGAACTCAAAACACTCTGCTCAAAGCTGGCCATCGAGAAAGATTTTTCCTTCTAAAATAACCATCCAGAAATAAACTGAGATCCATGAAGCAAAATCTTGACTGTTGCCATGATCAAGGATTTTTCTTCGCAAATATATAATTGACTTAAATTTTGTCTAGTGTTTAAAGAGAGACACAGGTAAAGAATGAGTTGTATATGTCTGCAACCTCTGACTCTAGTGGGGTAAAGTCATGTACCGACATAGTATGCCCAAATGAGGTTAGCACACTTTCCGCTCTGCAGCGAGTGTTTGTTCATGGTAAATCACAGACATGCATAACAGGACAAGCAAGCCTCGGTAGAGAACTAAATACAACATACAAAGTTGAGCCAGATCAAACACAGAAGGGCCCCGTATGTAGGCTGCAAGGCTACACACACTGGACTACTTTTCTCAGCACGACTCTCTAGACTCTAGTTTGTGAAAAAAACAGAATCACATAGAACATCATCATGAATAAAGAAACTATATCACGGAATAGGTAGGCTACTTTCTTTGAAGGGAAATAGCAGGGGGCATTATGTGGCAAAAAATGTGTTATTTTATTGGCTAATCTGATGGATATATAATATATAAGAGATTGAATGATCTTCCAGTGTCTCCTTCACAGTTAGAAACTTACAAATACAACTAACAATCTGTCACTGGTAACATATTCTGAGGCTCAGTTCTCCATACAGAAAACAAAATCTGAAGTCAAGCTTTCACTGAATCCAATCTACAGCCTATCCGGTTATAATGTGAATGGGAGGCCATTCCGTTTAACAATGTCCCCTCCTAATTTCCTATTAAATAGTTACTAGATTCAGATCTATAATCTGAGCTTAAGTGCGGACACTGGTTATGCCCTAGGTGGTTTCCTCTTCTGATTTTATATACTACAAATTTGTATTCCTCCAGCTCCAGTAAGTTCTGGACTAATTGTTCTCATCTCGTGGAACATGATGACACTTTGTCCGCTAAAGTAATCTGAGTTCCATTCCTGCTGTGCTGTCAAATTCAACATCATCTCCATCCAAAGGAAATAACAGCTTCAAAGTGATTCAAATGATTGTACCTAGCCATTAGTATGCACCTCTAAGTTTGTGCAAGGAGGCAAGCCTGAGTAATTTGGGCTCTAACACACAGTATTCCGTCAATCAGTAAACATCTCATCCCCAAAGTATAACAATTCAAAGAGCAATGCACGAACCATTTTCCTATTTAACAACTTCTGTATATTTGCATTAGGAAACATCAAGTCGTGCAGATGAAGTCATCATAAGCAACTACACTAGTATTATGGTCTTTGTTGTCAGTTTGTACACTTGGCAGCACTGCAGATGAACATGAAGCTTTCATGTAGGTTTTAAAACATCTTAGAAGGGTATAACTGGCACATAGCACCCACAAGGAAACAAACTATGTGACGGTAAATCGTACAAGCAACTGCATTAAGCTGTCGAGTATTTATACAGATGAAGATGATGGGTGCTCATAAAAATAAAATATTATCTTACATGGACAGCTTCCATATAATATCCAAGAGGTAACCAACACTGTGATTGCATTGAAGGGGCAGAAGCACAATCAATGGTCATCATGGGCTCGCGTTAGCTTGACAACAATCTGCATAGATTACAAAGATGTAAAAGACAGTAACTAAGTGAAGCAATCATTCTTGCACTGCGGATGCAATGTTACCTTTGATTTATCATTAATACCAATATAGTCGCATAGCTTGTGGTCCATGGCTAGCTCTTTTCCAGCCCACCAAAGCTGTATCCTCTCATGCTTGTTGTCTGAGAATCATATAGAAGATAGAATTCATTTTAAGCAGAGGCCAATTGATGTAATATTACTCATCAAAAATTCTTTTTTTCAATTTCGAGGCTGGAACTATATCAAGGTTTATGCACTTCATGAAGGGTTCAAATACAGGTACAACAAAACTAGAAAAGGAAAGAACAACCTACGAATTGACAAATTAATCTTCTATGCTGGACTATTCAATGTGAATCTTCTCTTTTTATCTCCTGAAAATTACATCTATGGTATCTAAACACATGTGATACCTGATGATGATTTTTGCAGATCCAATGCCTCTGGAGGTTCTTGAAGAGCAGTAGCACATTTCTTCTCAATGTTCTTGATATGTTCCCTTAGAGCACGAGGGGACAGGAATCTGTTGTGCTGCACTTGCTCCTGTAAGAAAATTCAGAGACCTGTCAAAATCTCGTGCAGTAAGCAGGCTTTGAAAGTTCATCTCCACCTGTGTGCATGTGTTCGATTAGACTGACATATCCTGTGTACAAGTTACAATTTTACAAATTACTTGCACAGGGCATTGTTTAACCAACGATGAACAGAATGCCTCTGCACTTTTAGAGAGACAGAACAGTTATCTAACGAAATACTGGATAGAACTTTCTTTTTCAAAAGGAATGCTGAATAGGACTCAGCTCCTGAAACGAACATGTCAGTTATTTTTCAATTTTTGCAAGTACAGAAAAATGGAATTGGCCTCAAGCATAGCAGCACTGAACCAGGGAATGCATTTACATGGCACTCCACCAGTAAAATTAGCACACATTTCATTTTGCGAGCGTCTGAACTGGTGAGCAGTGTACGCCTGCGCTCATACTGAACTGGGAGGCATTGGCTATATGGAGTTCAGTGCTCAAATCCTCGAACAACCTAACTCATACTTGAACTCCCAAACCCACAAGCTACAATACTTTCATCAGTTTCTCCCAAACAGTTTGAAAAATCAAGGGCAATTCGCATCTAATAATTCAAGTGACCCCGAATCAAAGTAAGCATAAATTTCGCGTGTGTGTGGGAGAAAACTGCGTGGGGAATGCTGACCTTGGAGGCGTACGCCTCGGCCTCGTCTAGCGCCCTCTCGAGCTCGCCCACCGCAGCCGCACCGGCATCCGCATACCTCGCTGCAGACCGCAGGACTAGCAATGCCGCGTCAGTACGATTCGATCCGCGTGCCCACAGCGAGGACGCGGTCTTCGCGAGTATCTCACCTCGGAGGCGACGGCAGAGGGAGAGGAGGCGAGTCTGGAGGCCGGCGAGCGCGCCGAGCGCGGCTGCCACGTCGGCGACGGCCGTGGAGGCGGCGCACTCGTACAGGAACTCCGTTTCCTCTTCCGCGTCCGGCGACTTCACGTGCAGCACCACCATCTCGCGCCTGCCGCCGGCCCGCCGCGAACGTTCTAGAAGCTTCCGCTTGCTGGGGAGACGGCACGGCCGCACGGGACGGAAAGCTCACACGGTGCGGTGGCACCAGGAAGGGGAAGCGGAGGCCCTTCTAATTACGATGGAAGCTAATATAGGCCGTACAAGTGCGATCCAACGGCTGGGAACCACCCAGGGGGTGGACGGTATTTCAACTACCGTCCGGGCTGGACGGTGTTTCATTTCCCGACCACCCCCCGGGGTCGCCACCGCACCGGAACGCCGCCGCGTTCCGGCCGCTCCATGCGTGGAACCGCCTCGTTCGCCCTGCTGGAGGCCTCCGGTAGGTCCTACGGGACACCCGGCGAGCGGTGCCGTCGTGATGGGCGGCGAGCTCCGCGAGAGGGCCGGGACAGTGTATGTTGAGTCCGACGGAGGCACCCGGGCAGGCGGCGGCGGTGCCGTGGTGGCACGCTGTGCGTGCGGGTTCGGATGTTCTGAGCGTGCTCATTCACAGCCGATCTACGGAGGTTGTGTCAGCCATTCCGTCCTGAAGCCGCAGAGGTTGGAGTCTTTGGAGTCGGATAGCCTCCTCCTCACCTCGGCCCCTCATGTCATCCGATCGGCCGGCCCCTGTTCTGGAACGCCGGCAAGGAAGCGCTGCAACGCCGCCGATGCTACGGTATGCTTCAGTGCTGGTGTGGCCGAGTGGATTCTAGAGGCCGCCCGCCGGCGGCCGGAGGGATGCCGCGGGAGCCTCTGTACGACGGCCAAACAGGCGAGCTGCGTGGGGGTTTTGCGGCCGGCCATGGGTTCGGCGCCGCCCCTCTGCCGCGGCCAGCGGCGCTGGAGGAGAGCTTCGCTCGTTCAAATTAGCAGGTGCTTGCCATTCATGAACGAAAATATGGAAATCTCGCAAGGCAGCGTCAGGATTTTTTTTTTTTATCACAGCAGCATCAGGATTTACCCAAGGGTGCACCGTGCCCGCTGCCTTATACGAAGTTCTTGATCTAATTATTTCTTCGCCGGGAACCATATAACCTGAATTTGTACAGTGCAGTACAGTTATGCATCCACCAGCCTGCACTTCAACAACTGCATCAGTTGACTGAAGTTCCAGGCGGTGTTTCAGTGTTTTGTCATTTGCAGGGCCAAGGAATCGCCCCTGATGTTAACGATTCGGAAAATAACAGATATGAATCCATGTCGATGATAAAATAAAACCATCAACAATCAATAGCTACAGTTTCCAGAAGTTATGCCTTTGCCTTTTTTGGGGAAAAACTATGCCTTCATGTAGCACTCTTTGCGAATGCGTGCCTTTTCTTCAACAACTGTATCTGCCGTGTTTCTGTTTCAGACTTTCAACACAGCAGTACCAAAGCTGATCTGGAGAAAAGCTTTTTATGTGCCCATAACATAAGCCGTGAGCAGGAATCCAAAGGATCCCGACTAAAGAGCCTGAAAAAAAATCTCGACCGTAAGGCTCAGATGTGCGGGCATGGACGAAATGGTTTTCTCGGATTAGTCCCGAACTCATCTGGATTCAGTAGTAAACAAGTCATCTCTTATGCCACTAAATTTTTTGATATGAACATCCACTATATTCTGCATTACATGATAGCATAATTCTGTTGTCACTATAGAACCCCTGGAGTCCAGGAATGTAAACGGTAGTATAAATCAGGATTCTTACAATCAGCGAGTCAGTTTCCTTTTCCTTTTTTTTTTGTTTGGTTGGGTGGGGGGTGGGGGGCGATTGCAAGAGCTGAGCGCAAAGAAAGATTCTAAGTTGAGGGTTGTTCTGTGTATGTACGTACACAGCACCCAGCATACACGCGACATAGCTGGTCACTCTTTAGTTGTGCCAAGGACCAGGGATTTCAGTTCTGGCATCAGCCTTTCTTCTAGATCTTCCTTCTTCTCTCGCATTCGGTCCGATGCGCAATCTTCTTCCTGCAGGGCAAAGACACGGTACAAGTTCATGATTTTACTTTGTTCCCGTCCTAGAAGATCGTTAAACTGTTCAAACATCATGCTCATGCATGAATAAACTTGCAGAATAATGAACAGTTGGCAGTCAGTCCATATATATGGATCCACCTCCATAACCTGCTAGGGGGCCACTCGTGTACATGCGCATGGTCAATATTTTTCCTCCAATTCAGAAACAGGAATAACTAGATACAAGTTTGCAGTTGTTTAAGTGGACTTACATCATCAGTAGCAGCAGCTTGTAGTGCTAGAAGTTTCACTGTAGTGCTGTGATAATCAGCCAATACCTTGTAGGTTGAAGCCGGCAGCTTATCCTGCAGAATGGTGAAGAGTGGTACAATCACATAAACAGATTATTGTTTTCATCAAAATTTAATCTGAACATGAGAAATACAGCACCACATAAGAAGTTCAAATATCCAGATTCTATAAAATGTTTCAAAGCTTAACAAACTGAACACTACAAACAAGAACCTAACATGCCACAGGTAATTAAAGTATTTGTAGTGCTATTCAATAGATTGTGGACATTGATGACGATTCCAAAGTTTAAAAAATACAAACAAAAATTGAACTACAAAAGACCAGCTAGAAGAATTTTTGAAAACAGTTAATTCCTGGCAAACAGAGAGGGAATGCATGTTCGCTGAGTCCTAAAATTTGATCCTCATTTATGAACTATGAGCAGAAATACATGTGCCCTGCAGTCTTATGAACTTGTCTACTGTGGGAACTGACCCTTCCTCCATATGCTCTCGTGTAAACACAGGAAGTAACCAATAGTTGTCTAGCGACTTCTACCAATGAGGAAATTTTTTACCTCATTTGTTCATGAGTAAACAAAGCTAGATGAGTACAAAATTAAGAAAGAAGTTTATCATTATAAGACGTGGGACAAAATTCTAGGAAGCCAAATGACAAATATGCAGACCAATGTGTCGAGCCATTACATCATGAATCTACCATCTGTAATTACTATTGCTAAAAAGGATCATATTCTACCAGAACTGCATGAAGAGTATCTAAAAAACAATGGAAGTCAGAGTAGTTACCTTCAGCAGTGCAATAATAGCACCGACAGCCCTTCCTGGTGCCTGAAGAGCCTTATTATATGCCTACAAATATTAAAATAGGATGCAACTCGGATCAATATAAGAATATAGAATGAGGATTCAAGAAATAAAAAGAAGAACAGACATGATGAAACAAACCTGCAGAAAAAGTAAAGCAACGACTTTTGGAAGAAAGGAAACAGGATCATTCTCTGAAGAAACTTGTGCTGTCAAGTCCTTCATTGCATATACCAGTTAAGGTGTCAAATAATTAGATATTGAAATTTGGAAATAAAAATAATCAACATGTCAGGCAAATACCAAATTCCGAGTAATAATGTACACATTCCTCATGAATTTGCAGATCAAATGAGATGGATGTGGTTTAGGACATGATATGCCAAAATTTAGAAACCTGGTCTTGGATTGATTACAAAGAATCAACTGGTTCATGGCAGTTCTCTGAAACCTGTTGTGGAGTCGAGAAAGCCAAAGAACATACCTTGCGATAAGAATGCAGCATTGTCCTCTCTAATCTTTTATCAAGCTTCTTAAATGTCAAGCCACTGCTTCCAAAAAAAAACCCTTTGATAATTAAGAAAAAATGTGGGTTACAGTTGCAAACATTAAACATTACCTTTCCTCCAGTATATCTCTTAAGGCATCCATAAATGAATTGAATCTCTGCCACGAATTATTCATTTGGTTAGAAAGGAACATAAATTCCAGCTCATATTTTAAGCAGCTTCTTTTATACATCAAACATGGCAATTTGCTATCAGTGTGAAACGATAGAACTACAATTACATGCTTGAAAATGTGTATATTTGGTGAAGTAACCATATATGACATTTTAGTTGTTAGGTATGCTAAACTTCTCATAAGTATGATCTCATAAAATCTAAAATCATGTTTTGAATTAGACAAGAACAAATTTAAACACTTATCTTTGTGTATGGATATTTTTCTGGATACTTTTTTCATATTCATTCTACCTCACTGGTATAATGTCAGGACATTTTAAAGGATATAGGCACAATACAAGCAACTAAGGATTCACTAGCGTATTGTACGACATTGGCATATGGCATCTTGAAAGTATGGCGCAGAACCATATCCAGTGGTGGAGCTTATAGTTAATGGGAGGGGTGAACTGACACAAACCTAGTATCCAGTTAGCACATAGAAGGAAAAACCTAGTAGGCTAGTATTGTTCTTAAGAAACTTTTAGCTCAAGCAGAGGGCCAAGATCCTGTTTGGCCTCCAGGATCTACCACAAATGAACATCTTAACAATGCAGAAGCTTTACTGAAGAATTTCTTAAGAAATAGCTTCATTGCTTCAAGAATTTTTTTCTCATGTTAATTGTCCAAATCCTATCCATACCACAACTGATAGGTGCTACCACGCAACTGCTAACACATTACTAGAATTTTTTAGCTGTTACACATTACAGAAGATGTAAAAGAAATACGAAATTCAGGACTTCAAGAAATATGCAAAATTGTATTCAATAATCAAAGTTAAACCTTTCCCTCCAGTGCTTCAATTAAAGCTTGAGCCTTCAATGATAGCGCACCAGGAAGATCCTTTACCTGATGAATTATTTTGCATTTACAACAGAGAGTAAGTCCATAAAAGTTAGATCAAATGAAGTTTTCATTCAGGACTGATGCAGGAATCACTACATGACAGACCAAATGAAGTTTTCATTCAGGACTGATGCAGGAATCGCTACATGATACATGGCAGAACTTAAATAGGTTAACTATACCAGAGAGGTTCGGTCAGCAGTGCTTAATTGAATGTGCTCGTCTTCACTATCCTCAACCTCCATTCCATTCTTCAATTTTCTGTCCTTATCCTATTGGTAGTTCAGTGCAAAGTATATGCAATGGTCAGGGAACTAAAGAAGCTAAAAAATAGTTACATTTCTCTCGTTCATCAAACAATGAAACACCACAAAAGGCAGAGTAAAACAGGTAGAGCAGCATAAACTGTGGACACAAAACCATAATATGGCAACAAAACTATTCGTAAATTACAATCTTGCTGAAAAAATATGTGTGCATGAGCAGGAGTATAAAGCTTACCAATGTAAGCAAAACTTTGTCAACTATTGGAGTGCCCATACTTTTTAGCAGATGCTTGTGTAGGATACCCTGCAACCAGGGAAAAAAGATCAAAAGGACCATAAGTAAAATGCTCATAACTAATTGAGAAGCAAGCAATCTTGTGAGAATGATGCCTATGGTAGCTTACGGAAGTAGCTGGATCATCCTCAAATACATCCAAAGCTTTTTCATAGAGTTGCATATCCAGGACAGCCTGATCACAGAAGACAAAGAATTACACTAAAAAACAGCAGATAAAGAATATATGACAATATCATTGAAATGGTCACATGACATAAAAGGGTGCAGAAAAGCAATTTATAAATTAGAATAGAGCAGCAATGACATAAAATCGTGAAGCAATGCATATATTGAATAAGATCAACAATTCCAAGACAGATACCTAGGAAAATAAAGAAGCAGGGACAGTACAAAATGAAACCAATGGGATAAGTGAGCTGATTACCTCATCTATCTGCTTCTGCAGATTATCAAGCAAGCGCCGCCTCCTTTCAGCATTTCCTGACAGCATAGTGTTCCGTTTCTTCATCCATGAGTCAACAAGCATTGGCCTCAGGTGAGAAGACAACAATTTAAGGGGGACATTTGAGTCATCAGAGCCTAATATTCATTTAAACAATTAGAAAATCTTTTAGAATCACTTCAAGTCAACAGAAACTATCATCTAAATATTGATCTAATTCCTGACCTCCCAGCTCCTCTAATTCTGGAGCAACAGCCAAAACCTTCTGCTCTATCAATTCATCAGGAAAGACATTTGTACTCTCTTTCATTTTCTCTGAAGCTTTTTTACCACCGTGTTTTACATCGCCTGACGAACCAGCATCCTTGTTTTTCCTATGAGCTTTCTTTCCCTTAACAGGAATACTTTCTTCGTTGTCGTCATCCTTTTCAAGTGAACCACCTTTGGCAGACCCTGTCCCTTTCCCCCTTTTCTTCTTTGACCCTCTGTCTGATGAAACACCAGTACTGCTAGCATCATTATCACCAAGATCTTTTGTGTCCGAGTACTGACCAGATCCTGTTTTGTGCTCACTACCCAGATTCATATTCACAGGCCTTCCTTGACCAACAGTATGTCCAATACCAAAAGAGTCCATATCTTTCTCAAGTCGATCAAAAATACCCTGATATTGTTCAGAAAAGTTGGGACATTGCATTAATTCAGAAATTGTAATGGCATAAAATACAAAGAGCATAACAACTGCAACAAAGGTTATTGCAAGATCATGAAGCCTTGAGGACTCACCTTAATAAACACGTTACTGAAGACGCATGATTCTCCAAATACCACTGCTTTAGAAGACTGCAAAAAAAAACATGTTTGGTCATCATGAGAAATCTACAACTAGTACTACTTAAGGGCACCCACCTTGATAGCCTTCTGCAGGGATGGACAGATGGACAAAATTCTGGTTGCATCAGGGCCAGTAATATATGAGGGAAGAACTGAAAGAGAATCAATCCTGAAACCACAAAAGTAGTTGGCATAGCAGCAAAACAGTGTAATTGCACTCAAATAGGAAAATGCTGCAGAAGATATAATTGTGCTACTCAAAATTGTTGATACACTTCCAGCTGCTTCCATGAACATAACTTTGTTAATTACTGCAAAGTGTGAACTAAATTTACTAGATAATTTGTTTCTGTAGCTAGTTATCATTTGATCAGTTTACATCCTTTGATCCTCTACTATGATGAAATATCAAAGCATTTTTGTAATAGTTCAACACCATGTGCATAGGAGAGAACTGAGACGCTTAATTTTTTTCTTGTATGTGCATAGTTAGGTGCTTGCAGTAGATAGAAGTTAAAAATCACAATTAACTTTTGAGATATGAAACTTATCAATACCAGTGTCCATTATCAATTGCATCACCAACAGCAGTATCGAGCATATCAACCACAGAAGGATGAACAAAAACAGCATCCAGTGCAATACCATCTGGATATCGGGCCTAAAGTAAATAATTAGATAAACACTTAAACGGTATAGGCAAATAAAGATGTCTGGGACAGAAAGTGCATGTAAACTCAAGTACCTCCAGGTACTGTTTAGGCTGAGGGATTGCAAGTTTCTGAAGCACGTCATACCCAATATAAGAGTTCTGTACAAAAAAACGAACAAGTCAATACAAAGAGAGATGATACATGACAATAATGCAGAGTACGTGATATAAATAAAGGTGATTGTGTTAAATACTAGACATAGAGATTTGAGTAGTACTAACAAGAAACCACCTGTGTGTCAGGTGGGCATGCATGGGTGAGTGTGCATGTAAATGCAAAAATGCCATACACACTTAGTTTAGGTCGTGTCTAGGTCCATACACATTTTGTTCTGTATAGTCTGGTTGTGCCTCTAGCTCAAAATACTCTGACCTAACATATACTGAAATGTAGGAAGTAAAATGTAAGTTACAAATATCTCAACCTGTGAGAAAAAAGCATCAACACTCTCCTTTTGAGCATGGGCAAAAACCTAAAAGAGAAGAGAAAAACAAGAATGTTAAACACAGTTTAAGAATTAAGAATATCAAGTAAACAATTGCAGATCTTACAGCTGGTGTCCACTGTCCTCCTGCGCGGATTGATCCCAGTACAGAACCTTCTTTTAGCAAACCATTGAAAATGGACTGGAAGAATGAACCTTCCACAGAAACTCCACTAGCACCATGCATCTCTTGAAGCTGTTGCTGTAAGGAGTTCCAAACAGATGGCAAGTTTGTTGGGACTGTTATACCCCTTGCCGCACCACGGACCATGGCAGTAATTCGTGAGACGTAAGCTGGAGTATATAGCTGTCCACCTTCTAGCCTTCCTTTCACCTGGAAAGAGGGCAATAATAATAGTACAACACATATGTAAAAGTTTTTTTAAAAAAAATTGGCATACATGTAAAATTGGAAAATGGCATATCGCAACAGGGAGATTAAATTATCTTATAGTCAAATTTACAACATGGGAGAATTGACTAAACATTCTGATGCTAAGCATCAGATTTGGGAAGACAAATGCCAATGACCCATGAAATGAAGCACCAGAAATAGCAGAGACTAAACACATACAGTACTGCCTGAAAGCATGTTATGGTTCTTCTCAGAGCTGATCCATTTAAAGCAGCCAATTCATAATTCTTGAAATTGCAGATTGTATCAAGATTATCAAATTCAAATTACAGAACAGCGACAAATGAACTACAGCTACAAGAAAAACCATGAGAAGCTTACAATAGTTCCAAGCCGAGACTCGAGGATACTGATAACAAGCTCTGATCCAATATGCAGCTGAGCAGCAATCTCAGCCAAGGCAATCTGGCTGCGCTCCTGCAGCTTTTCATTTATCTCTTCTGTCACAGTGTCCCAGTAAGATTGTGACATGATCTCACCATTTATCAACATTAGAGTGGGATCGTCCGAGACAACCTTCTGTGATTGCCTCTCGACATGGTAAAGATCTACACCCAGGGTATCTGATAGGTCAACTAGGGATGCACGGCCTTGCTTCTTGAGCTCCATCTTTATCTCATGTTTCAAATGGTCCTGCCACACAATATATGACCTTTCATTCATCAGCTAAAAACAATGAATTGTCAATCGAGCGGGTTCTTTGAACTGAACTGAAGAAGATTAATATTCAACAAGGACTCTTAACCTGCTAGAGACATCCAAATATGCTACTTGATAGGAATCTCTTATGCCTGCTACCCCAGTCAAAATATGCCAGAGAATAAATCTTCCTGGTGAACGCTAGAAGGTTTGCTCCATATTACTCAATGCCCAGTCGGAAACACCAATTCCACCTGAACAAGTTCTCATGGGCTTCACTACTTCGGAAACTACTTGGCTATAAACCGAGAAAGTGGAGAGGAAAGAAATTCTCCCTTGGCGCCATGGTTCACATCGTTAACCCCCCCAAATCTCAGACAAGGTTATTTACTCCCCCCAAAATTAGAGGCTAATGGTTGAGGTAAATCTGATTCCAACGAGACAGATGAGGGCGGCGGATGACGTACGGATGTGATGTACTCCTTCCCGGAGGTGGTGTGGAGGAGGTCGAAATCGATGATGCCGCGCTCCTGCAGCTTCTGCACCAGCTCTACCACGTTCCGCTCCGACAGTCGAACGCTCGACCGCGCGCTCTGCGCCGCCTCCAGCTGCCGCTGCAGCTCCAAAAGCTCTGGATCCATCTCCTTCCCCCTCAATTTGCGTGAGTACAAGGTGTGATGTCGGCGCAGCCTCGCCGGAGACGCGGAGAAGACGAAAGAGAGAACGAGCGAGCGAGACGGGACGGCGGCGGGTGCCGATTCCGAAGAACGACGAGATCGAACTGCGGGGCCGGGGGAAAATGCTCGCTGGCAAGTGGGCCCTTGCGGAAGACGGCTGCGTTACTGCGTAAGCGATCCTGTTTGCATTCCGAGGTCGAAAGCGGACACGAAAAATAAATAAATTACTAGCAAAGGTTTTTATAAAACTAAAATATTAGAGATAAATGTTTGTCGCCTAAACGGCTAGGATCATATTTGGATGCCTAAATTTAACTTTTTGAATGCAACTTGGTAGGATGGAATGAGTGCTACCCCCAGCCAGGCTGCAATCAACAATTCTCGCAGCCTGGCAGGCCTACGCGTCCACACATGGGGAGCAGGGCAGACAGAAAATCAACGACGGGCAAAATTAATCCAGTGGCGAAAGCTCATTCCAGGCTTAATCGAGAGAGGCAAATAGAGAGAAGAGAGGCAGAAGAAAAACTCACGGTGCCGGATGGATCCTCGACGAGGTGACGACAGTCATGTAGCCTCGCGCATTTGCCTGTCCGCGAGGACCTGTGTGGCTCTGCGCATCTTCGCCTGTCCGCAAGAACCCGTGCAGCCACGCCTCCTCTGCTCTGTTGATCGTTTCCTCAACTCTTACAGTGCTTGTGCTTGCTCTGCTCTATGCCTCTACTGCTTGCTCGAGTAGTTCGTAGCTCTGTCTGCTATTTTTTGATAATGGATACTGAGAATTGAGAGATGAGAGAGGAGGGATTTAGACTAATGCATGCTGCTTTTATCTTGTGCACTGCCTTTTGTTTTATATTCTGTAATGTGTTCCAAAACTGTGGACTAGGACTTATTAATCATGTCCACTAGACTTTAAGCTTGTGGACTGATGTATTAAACTAATGCTACTAAATTTTAATGTCATAGTATATATAGGATGTGTCTATAGCTTAACCTCACCGTGCGCCTCATACGTCTAGGCGTTGTGAAGGGAGTAGGTCGCCACGAGTGGGCATAGCGCCTTAAGAACCATGTTAGAGATATGACTACGATTCTGATCGGTACCTAAACATACAGGTTGGAATTATTTGGTTGGCTGCATTATATACTAAGTCAGGTTACGAAAATGCAAGAGAGCAATTTAGCCTGACAAAAATGCTTATTATCATCAAAGATTGGTGCTGTGCAGATCTTTTACCTTAGCATGATGATCCATTTGCTTCTTCTACATTTTGCCAAATTATAATTTTTTCATTTAACTTCTTCTAGATGTTGTCACCAGCTTTATACACGTGAAATTTAGTACACTTACCAAAATAAGATGAGGAGTGTATTCAAGGCAATCCAGATAACCAATCACAATCATCTCAGTGCAGGCTTAGCTTAACCAACCAACCAAACATAAGTTAAAAGGTCTGCGCTAACCTAACTGGAGATGGTCTTACATATCTTGTACTCACGTTTAGATTAGACCAAAGAACCAATCACCACCTACGTCTCTGAATGTTAAATATACCAAATTACCACTAGAATTCCAAATCTCCCACCAACGTTCATTTGACCATGCTCTGAGGTGATTTGATTTTCCAAGTTCATCATCTTGCATCCATTAGACTAAACCTTATATACTAGCAAATAACGTTAGTCTAAACAGTTTATGTTATCACATAATCACTAAAATCATTAATGATCTTGCTAGGTTCTTTTTCTTACATTACTCTTTGCTTCAAAGGTGAAAACAGATCTCAAGGAAAGGAAAGGCTGAAAAGTAAGCCTTTTCAGCACCATGTGCAGTATAAGAATTGCTGCCAAACGTCGGTTTATTTCTATATCTTTTCTTATGCGAGAAATATATGTGCAAACTGTATTAGGAGCAGGTAAAGCCATAATGGAACATTTACGCTGGGCTTTACTATTAAAATGCATTGAATACTCTCGTTTGGCAATGAACTATTGTCCAGAACACCAGGCGCCAACCTCTATTCAGAACGCCGGGACCTAACAATGGAACCTCTTGTGTTTAGCACCCAAAGGATTCCATTAGCACCTTGCTTTTTGCATGCCCATAAACATGGGGCACCTGAAATAACAACACATTTGTATTCCACCAAAAATGCACCCATAGTTTTCCTCCGCAGATTTAGCTCTTAAATAAATAAGACAGCAAACATATACAGGTTCATCCACAATGGCCTGCACCGGCCTCACAAGAAGAAACAAAATAAAACTGATTATCCAGTGGTACTAATGACATGACCAAAACTTCGCCTCCTCATGGCACAAACGGTACGGCTAACACTATAACAGTAAAAACAACCAAGTTACCCTGTAACAGCAACACGTTACAGGAAATTGGATTCCATCTTGTTGGTAGGAGCTGCTGTATCAAACAAAGTGCCACCAACCTGACACGCTGCTGAAACGTCCAAGTGTAATCCATCCTACACCTGGTACAGCTGTTCAGGCCATTTTGGGTACGCGCGTTTGAACAAGCTCATGCACACGGTATCATGCTGTTGTATGCTGCTGTTGAATATACACTTCATAGCACCTGGTCAGTGAATTGTGGAAACAAAAAGTTAGCAGAACCATTCAAATAGCAGGGATATTCTACAACAATCAAACCTGTATTGTCAAAAGGATTATTAGTCAACCGACGTACCATGAGTGCCAACAGTCTCCTTGATCCGGCCACGGCGTCCATGTTTTGTCCACAACTCAACAGGCTGCAACCAAAATGACCCCCTGGTTATTGACCCATTGAATTATACTACAGTATCAATAGAACATGGACAAATATATACTTGCCTTGAACCATTTGACATCTTCAGGATTGTGGAACATGTACCGCACAATTGCTTTCAGTTTCGAGACTCTCTGTGGATACCTGCATAAATAACATGTCAAATTAGATGGCATCTAAACAAGAGCATTGTAGGTGAGTACTCTGCATCTTTAATAGGAAAAGTGAGCAAAAACAATGAATTGAAAATGCAGCACTAACAGTGTGCAAATATCCAATACCAAAACCTTCCATAGAAACGAAAAAAATAAAAGGAATTTTGCAGAACTAAAAATTGGATGCCTCAGCATACCCTGTCAAAACAATTTTCTTCAGGATGATTCGATCGGGATCCACACTTTTTAGTGAACCTACAGCAGCAATGGCAGGTTGCTCGCCATCTCTGTTCTTCAGAACAATTAGAGGAAGTGGAGGGAAGCAAATTGGAGCATATACAGAGGCAACAGAAAACCGTCCATGATGTAGAAATCTCTCCATCTTATGTTTATTGCAGTTGATATTGTCGGATGAAAACAATGGCCTAATATACAAAAGAACAGTGAGATAACTTTCAAGGTGAAATGCAAAGGTAAACAAAGGGAAAAAGAAAGTATATAATTCCTAACAGTAAAATTGAAACCTCCATTACCTTGCTGTAAATTGCCTGAATCCAACATTGAAAATCAAAGTCTCCTTAGATTTGATAGGAGCTTCATATGAGTCATGTTTCTTTATGCTGCAAAAACAGGGATGCTAAGATTAAGCACAGTATTGCAGCAATATAGTACAGCAGACAAGGACACAAGCTGAAACCATTCAATCATTTATATTTGCTTGTATTTAAGAAGCATATTAGCTGTGTCTACATCTGCATTATGTCATCATATTAAAAAAACTTGCCCACAAATGGAGCTTTCTTTTCACTCTTGGAAACAGGCTATCCTGAGTTTTCTTCTGTTTGGCTCTGGTCTGCCATAGGGCAAAACACCATTTGTACAGAATCATGAGTTTTCTTCTGTTTAGTTCAGGGATTTATGTTTCAGTTTACAATTCCTCCCTCTAATCCCCCCTTCTGTCTCTGTCAAAAATCTACCCACAAGAAATAATTACAACTAAAATTTAGAAATCACAAAAAACAATACTAGTGCTACTTTTCAGTATGGTCACTCCCAAGAGATGCAATTTTTTGGATAGCCAATCTTTTGGTGATGGCGGCCATGCTTTTGCCAGCTAAAATTTTTCTAAGCAAACCAAACAACACCCGCATACAATAGACATGATCATTTTTCAGGAGGTTTATTTCAAAAAAAAAGATCTTTTTTCAGGAGGGAACTTAGGGCGGGCGTGTGCACGCACACTAAGAGCAAATGACATACAAATTGAGCTACAGACCATTGGAGATATGCCATACTGCTAGAATATTGGAGCAAATGAAATTTGTTTTTTAGTACAGGATGTCTACCTGAAGTGAAGAACTGACATTTTCGACTCATGTTGAAGAAGACCAGAAACCACCACAGGTATTCTTCTTGATGGATCACAAAGTTTGGAAGCAACATCAGTAGGAATGTTTGTCACATGGAGTCTTACGTATGATCCCACAAGAGCACAATCCTTTGTTTCCCCATCTAGCTCGGCAATTTTTGCAAGGACATGCTTTTGAGTACGTGTGAAGTTATCAAATGCAAATATTCTTGCATAATCAGGTGGCAACGATTCCTAAAATTACCAGGACAGAGAGAGAAAAAAAAAGTCACATGAAAAGAATAAATTCTCCGATGAAATAGCAGTAATTAGTGATAGTTTTTAAGATTCAAATTAATTGTCAACAATTAAATAATAGACACCTTAGGATCCCAGGATGACGTCCTAAATGACTTTAGTCCTCTGTATTTTGCAAACCGTTTTTTTGCTGGAACATCCAACGGCGTTTCCACCTCATCAGGAAATTCTGCGATATTACATGATATATGAATGTGAGCTTTGTCAATCCCTTAACCAAAAGGTAAAAACTGCTAAAATTTACTGAAGCTAAAAGTCCACACTGATATTGACTTTGGTCAGATCATATTACATTAGAAACTTTGATTAGCTTCAAGCTTGACCAACAAGGCCATATATCATTTCTCAAATACCATACTCTGTTGAGACACTAAATCAGCACGGGCAATGTGAAAAGAACACTGGCCTTCAATGTTGACTTAGGTAATAAATTAATATTCCTGGCTGATTTTTGGAATCGTCTTATACGACAGAAATACCAAAACCTACTAGAAAATTGGAAACTGATTGTTGGGGATTATTGATCAGGGGCCCATCACAACCCCTCATCGTGGGAGTGACCACATCTGTTGAGGGATATGTGTTTTATCCTCTCGGTAACATATAAAACATAACTCTTGAAACGTTACCATTATTGCAATGAAACTGTGTTCCATACATAATGGGCAGTCATAATAAGATAGAAATATGTAACAAGCAGCCAATAGGAACTGCTAAGGAAATAAGTGTTAAGTCCGTTCATAGATCATGCTCAAATAATGGCATGTCAACATCACAAGGTAATAGCAAGCCCATACCTTCATCTTCAGCATTAGCTTCTTTGATTTTCTTAATCTCTGCTTCTATCTGTTCTTTAGTCAAATTTTCTTCATCCTGCAAATGAAGAACGACATTTTAAATCTTGAGACAGCTTAAGATGGCCATGCACACAATTCAAAAAATAAGAGGGTGGAAAAGTCAGAATTTACTGAACCAAATAGAACAGGAGTAACAAGTAGAAAATATAAGGAATATGCTCAATTCACCCCCTACATCTTTTTCATGAGTCCAATTTTACCCTCCAACTCACCTCAGTCGAGAAAAAACAGGGCAAGAAAACTATGGACCAAGGCTGTAGCCAAATAACAAAGTGGTTCTGAGGCCACAACAGGAGGCTAGGATCCAGCTCACTATCGCCAACCATTCAGTCAACGCCAGTACCGATATGCTCCCAACGTTGTAAGAGTAGCTGTCTGCTTGTTACTGTTATGTGTTTAGGGGTCTGACGGAACATTATGGACTGTGGGAGAAGAAGACAGCCACCACTTAGGGTGTTGATATAGGTACTTAGTTTCTACCTTTCCTTCTTTAATTCAAAGATACGCAGGTCTCCTGTGTGTTTGAGGAAAAAAAGCACGGCCAGCAGCCTTATACTGGATGATAAGAGCTGGTTAAAATGTCCCCTTCTAATTCCTTCTTGCCCTCTAACAACTAGTAACTGAACCTAATACATCGGTTCAAGCTAATCCTAAAAATCCATGCTTAGAAGATTCTCCAGCTTTTTAATCTAATACCTGGCTAACATAATGGTCAAGAAATCGTGGTCCTCTTTTGGGCCCTGTGGGCCCATAAACACTGCAGCTACAGAATAGAAATCACATATTGTTATTGTGTGTGCCTAACATACTGCAACAGAATACAGACCACGCAGGGGGTCATATTGGCCTGACTTAGCCAAAACAATAGAAGACTGATAAAGAACAGCTAGTTCCCAGTGAAACCCTAAACTCTAATATTGGAAGCAAGTGCTTTAGAATGCATAAAATTATCAAATGAAGACAGAGAAACTTACTGCCATCTCAGTATCCCCAACAGTTTCTTCATCAAACTTTTCCGTGAAGTGAGAAACTGCATCTATGTCTGAACCATCACTTCCTTGATCTGCATGACCTTGCTCATCAATGACCATTCCAGAACCAGCCTGGTTGTCATTATCGGAGTCATTATCTTCATCATCTGTATCATCAACAATCCAAGCAGCCTGGCAATAGCATTTGAGGATGATTAGTAAATATGTAAATATAATCAAACTGAGGTACTTCAAAGTTCAATAGAAGTGCAAACCTGATATTCTGAAGTGCCTCTGGGAAGCTTCCTCTTTACTAATTTTTTCTGTTTGTTGTTTATGTTGGCCTCTTCCATATCTTCTTCCGTTGGCCAAGTCTAATTACATATAGATATTATAACAATAAGTACTTAAAAAGATCAACTAAACTTTTTCCTTACAAAACATAAGCATCTTAACACAAAATTTGAATGGGTGATCACATAGTTGAAATGATACGGAGGAAAGACATAATTCATGAAAATCTACAAACAAGATTACATTTATACAGATGCTAATTATAAACAAATAATTGTACAAATTACGAGTCGTGGGGCAGGATTGGGAAAAATACTCACCTGCTCCCCGGCAAGAGGATCTGGTACATTTTCGACAAGTAAGGGTTCCTGATTCGAAGAGTCTGGAACAAAGGTGTTAACAATCTGAAACAAAACAAAATATTGGAGATTAAAATAGTGAGTTAAACTATGACACTGAAAACAGATGCCTTAATATGTGAAAAGTGCCTAGCAAAAGAACATTAGCATTATTCAATTTCTAAAGCTTTGAAGTTCAATATAACAAACCTGAATTCCATTATCTTCTGTTTCCATTACATCAGAGCTTTTCCGCTCATTAAGAGGACATGGATCCTTGAGGACATCAATTTGGCTTAACTGAAAATCACCAGCACCTGAAACATGGACCTTTTGGATGGAAAAGATATTAGAAAAGGAAATGAAAAAATAATCTAAGCAAAAATTGAACAGACACCTACAGGCTGATTCACTGAAAGATTATGGGCCCGCAAATATCCAGACACAAGTAGTGTGCACAATCCCGTATTGTCATCAGGTTTTATGCAGACCTGAAGCAGAAATCATGTGTTGGTACCAATGATAGTAAAATGAGAAGTGCAATAACATTGCAAGAACTGAAGTTGTTATATTGCACAATAAAAAATAAACTGGCATAAGATCACTTGAGAAACCTTTGATGCAAAAATGCACCAATGTCAAGCCCAATCCAGATCCATAACGCCTGAAAGCATGTGGCCACACGCTTTTTCTTTTTATACTCTGGCCACATGCTTTAATAAAGCTTTGCGCCATGGTTCTTAAGGCGGTAAAACGAGCTATGGCAGCCCCAGTATGACTCACCATCTAGGCACCCAAGTCACGAGATGACACACACCTTACAAACATATATTCAACAAACAAGAAAAGGAAAATGCAGCCTCTCTGCTCCCATCCACAGCAGCAGCCTCATGGGCCCTCCCAGATAGCAGGCAACAGTGGCCGACACCCCGAGAGAGCAACAGTGCGAGCAGGAGATGACAGAATCGAGACTCAAGAGGGCAGCAACAGAAACAAGCTGGCCATGGCATGTGCGTATGGCAACGGGGTGGCACCTTGCCGTAAGGAGACATGGCCCAACTCATCGCCTAGGCAACACCACAAAATCATGTCTTGCACCATATAGTGGGTCCAAATATAATCATACAACAGTGTAAACATTGCAGTAAGACCTGTTATTACATAAAAATAGTATAGCTTCAAACTTTCAACACTGGAAAATCAATTTACGTCTTCTGGCAATTTTTCATATTTGGACAATATTAATTAACAACTGTTCTAGAAAAGCAACACAGTGAAGCATAGCAAGTAAGAAAACCTGTTCAGACATAACATATGGTCTCTGGTTTCTCCAATGTGGTGATGAAAGATGCTGCTCCTTGAAAAGCCACATGAACTGGACCATATTAAGAATACATGATCAAAACAGGAAACTGGAAAGAACGAACATAAAGGTAACCGAAGGTTCTAATATTAAATATTCAAAAGAATACTAACCTTATGCAAATCATCATTTGTGTCCGCTAAGTAAAACTTGCAGTCCTCAGGCAGCTCTGCAGAAAGGAAAGAAGTTGCTGCTTTCTTCAATTCTTGCCTACTTTTATTGTCCTCTGGTAGATCCTGATTATGTTGAACTAAACAGGTAAGTCACCAGAAAATCGTAGCACGGTATCTTAATGAGACATGGTCATGGCTGGAGCTTACTCGAATGAAAACAGCTGTACTAGGTAAACCCATGGCCCGAAATACCGATAGACATTGCGACCCGAACTCATCAACTGGACTGCTCGAATCATTACTGTACAATGAATTTGCTGGTAGAACGAACGCCAACAAATCAGCAACCTATGTAGGACAGGTACATTTGCAGGTTCCAGATTAGAGCTAAGAAATTAAAATAAAGCGTAAATTGCCACAAATTGAGTATGGTTGAAAGGTGTACCTTTGCAAGTTCCATGCATGAGGTAAGATCACCATATGGTGCTTGCAGTACCTTCACAAATATTGTAAAAATAAAACAATGGTATATGTGAAATTGACTATCTAGATTAAATAAATGGAAACAAATACATTAATAAAACATGATGGTTAATAAGTCAAGAAACAATCAGTAGAACCTGAGATAGAGAACAATGTCTACCCCAGCTATAAACATGGACAGGAAAGGGTACAGCCTACCATAACAGTCATAATGTATACTTTTATGGCAATGGATACATACGCTGCAGGCATCATAATACCAAAGAATCTTAAAACTAGACCCATTGTGAACTAATTGTGGCATCAATCAAAATACCATAACCATGTTTATTTCGAACTTACCGTGGTTCGAAGCTTATAAGTAGGAGAAGCAACAGTAGAGGATCTCAGTTTCCCATCACATCCTTCCGCAAATGTTAAAAGGTCTTTTGCAAGTGATCCAACATTTGCTGATGAAGATAGGCCAACAAGAACCTGAAAATAATTAACTTTAAAAGAATAACTAGCCTGACCACAAGAAAGAACAAGAGTGGCCAAACGGAATCTCAGAGAAAATCCTAGAACACTAACAATGACACGTGGTGCGCCTGAAGATCCTATAGATGACCGTTTCTCCTTCAGCAAAGCAGCACGTTTTTTATCACGGATCTGTACACACAGAAAAATGTTTCAGACAGCAGGATCAAAATTATAAACAGGGATGGGAAAATTGTGGTATATTTTGCATTCATAGCACTCAATCAGAAAGACGGTATACATCAGATTGTTGCTCTGAGAGACATTTCTTCATCCAAATGTGAGGACAAAGCTGAGACATTTTAACATCTCTCACCATGTCAAAAATACTGAGCACCTTTTATTAACACTAGTAAGTTACTGAAAAAAATAGAGACATGCAAACTTCAAACTTGACCTCAATTTGCAAACTAACAAACAGTGTTTCTTTTTTCTGGCTAGTGTTCTTTTCATATGTATATGTGCTGTACTTATGTCGTTTCGACCAGCACTACTAGAACTAAAAAATCGCGCAAACCATATATTGGTCAGCTGTATATAGAGCGCCTAAAAAGGAAAAAAAACAAATGGGCACGGTGTTGAATTGAAAACCGACCGCCTTGCTCTGCTGGATGCGCGCGGCGCGGGCACCCTTGACGGCGGAGCGGTGGCTGCTCTCTGGCTTCCCGCTCCTGACCTTGTCTGCGGAAGCAGATGCAACCAGTGAGATGAGGAGCCGCGGACAGGGGGTTAAGGGATGGACGCAGAGGGAGGGGAGAGACTGTACCGATCTTGTGCGCGTGGCGGGACGCCTTGGACGCGAAGCGGGTCTTGTGAGCCTTGTTTACCTGCGCGCGGCCCCCGCCCATCTCGGCGGCGGCGGCGGGAGGTCCGGCTGCTTTGCTGGGTGGGTCAGCTCGGGGTCGTTGGAGAGCTGGCAGAGCTCGAGGGCGTCGGGGTCGGCGGCGGCCAGGGGAAGTGGAGAGGAGGGGAGCGACGGCGCGGGCAAGCTCGGAGGGGCTTTGGGGTTTCAGCCGGCGGCGGGAGAGGGAGGAGAGAACCCGTGGGTTTAGGGCTTCGTCGCGGGCAAAATTTTCTTCCCTTGCAAAACAAATATTTGGGGGGAACAGCTGCTTGTGGCCGTCGGATACCGACTCGACGTCCCAGAATCGGGTGGGGCGAGATACCCCGTCCGGCTGGCGGCTTTCCGAATTGAGCAACTCCTGACTTGGCGTTGAAATCTTGTATAGGTTATTGAATTGTATAAGCCATGATTCCTTGTGAAATTCGTTATTTGATATTTGAATTGTGGTTCAAAAGGAGAGCCATGATTCTCCGGATTGTGGTGCAACATCCGGTTCTTGAATTGCGGGCCACGATCCCACAATCCATTTTAGATATTTAACTTTGTGTTCTGATTCGTAAGCAGGAAGCTGCTATCAGTTTGGGTGGCTCTAAATCCACTTTAGATTAGACGGTCAGATTGCGAACCAAATTCTTATATTTGTTTTCAAACATGAACAAGTCCAATTGAGATGTCGAAATGGGCGGCCCACCACCGCGCACTACCGAGCTGATCTGCAGAAGTGTTTCCTCGCACATGTTTTCAATTCTACTAATGTTATGTGGTGGTTTTAAATCAATGGAAGTGCATAGGTTTTAAATCAATGGAAACAATTCTAGCGACAAATAAAACCGTCACATAACATTAGTAGAATTTAAAACCCATGCACTTCCATTAATTTTAGCTGAAAGCTATCTCTTTTTTTTCACACGTGAAGTATAACATAGGGTCCTTGCATAGGATCTCTTCCGTTGGAAGATAACACAGACAGGCCCTTGCATAGGATGATGTTATATTAGCCTTACATTATATTTCTACATATCCAAATGAATTGACTCAGGCATCGGCGATGGCCGTGGATCAAGACCTAAAAGATCATTACGATATACGAGTCGTCCCTCCATGTGAGTTAGCATTGTAATGCTGCTCATGGGTGCCTCAGTTGGCGAAACAACAGGAGATTTAATTTCTGTTACAGTCTCAGAGGAAAATTCAAGCTTCGTGCTTTTATTTCTTTCGGAGCTTCTGCAAGGGTACAGAGAGACCATCGGCCCGACAAAGATGGAAATGGCACATCTACTATAGAGACCAGCAATGTGATGGGTGTGCATATGCGGTGCTCCGCACTGTGTCTGTGTCAGCTGTGAATATCTCTACACTTATTTTCTGATGTATTCATGCAATCAGCAAGTCAACCCTGCAAAAGAAAGACTGTTTAAGTTTAACTCGGAATCTTCACAAACTCTTGGCCTCATTCCTCATCAATTCATAAAGAGCAAAACCACCATTGTGGCAGCCAGGCATTCGCTGACTCATTCCTCGTAGCTCTTCCTGTAATTCAAAAACAACTTCAGTGATTTGAAAGCAGCTAAAGGCAAGCTAAGGATAAGAGAGGTGCTAGCGCAGCTAAACTCACCATTGTGACTGCATAAAGTTTAGTCGATTCATAGCCATCTTGAGCTTTAGAATAAAGTTCATTTACGCCAGTGGAATCGATGCCACATTTTGTAAAAAAGAATGCAGTTGGTCTAACATTCATTTCTCGGCAAGAAACTCCAATGAAGACAGGATCTGTCTAAAAAATTAAACATCAACAGTTAATGAACATACCAAGAAGATCCTGAAGTAAAGAAATCTTTCTTGCATGGCAATTAGAAACAACTAAACAACATCCTATCTATTGGGTCCTGTTCGTGCATGCAAACCACTATATTACACAAAATGGCATGCATCGTAGGTCTGTACTTACCAGGGAACTAGCAGGAACTCCAGTTTCCTCAACCACTTCACGGATGATTCCATCAAACATCTCTTGTGAAACTCGTTCAGTGAGAGGAGCCAGGTTTTCTTCATCAGTTTGATGGCCCACAATGCCGATTTCTTCTGGCTGGTCTAAGCAATTTGAAGTTCAGTGATATGACATGCATTTTACAGATTTGACACTCAGTCCATGATTTTTTTTCCAGGCTATAAAAACAAAAATACTGTCGACTTCCAGAATTACACTTAGATTATTGTCTCAGATGAAAGTTTTCCTAGTGCGCCCTCTCTAGCCCTCTTTGTTTTCGCTTCAATTTTCTAAATTAAATGACAAACAGGTAGGTGCCACCCCTCACAACTCAAAAATGAGAAGAGGCTTTTTCCAAGTTCTAAATTTGATCCAAAATCCTACAGTCACTTCAGACTCAGCACACTGACTGCCAGGGGAGAAACAACAGTTTAAGCCATAAATAAGGCAGAGTAATGCCTGATCTACACATTTCTAATTCCTTAATAATGATGTAAAGGCTCCTTCTCAAAAGTAACTCCAAGTCAGCATGCTACCTCAAAAATTAAATGTCAGCATGTTCACTGGTAGAAGAAGCCACCAGATCAGTCTGTGCTGCAGCCCGCAGTAGTATTGTCATTGTCTTCATCATTTCAACGAATAAAGGAACTACACCTAGAGCTATATCTGTATATTAGTTCTTCAAGCAAATCTAAGATGTACATTAATATCTACATAAATCTTGGCTTACATCAACTATACTTAATATTGTCAAGGAATCTTAAGAATTTACCTCTGAGTGTCCTCCAGGGAAAACATAATATCCTGGAAACTCCCCGACATTGTGGCTCCTTTGCAATACAATAATCTTTTGATCAGATGTTTCAACAATTGCACCATTGCCCAGTGGATTTGACATGTATTGGCAACGTACAGAATCATCTGACCCGATCAGATTGAAAGAGGAATTGTTTTGGTCAAGACTGATACCATATTGTCTGAGAAAACAATGTACTATGGCAAACTATCTAATGAATAGTCATTTACAGACCAGATAGATGTTCATCCTTATAAGGGACTCGTGTGTGTTAGAAAAAACATATTGGTAAATGGAAGGTGTAACAGAGGGACAGGAATATACTTATCAAGGATTTGGATTTCTGAAAGGTGAAGCGATGGAAGAAACAGATAGATACTAGGTACTAGGTAGTAAAGTCATGAAACTAGAAGACTTCAAAGTTTAAGATGTGAAAGGCACATGGCTGGCTGTGATTAAGTTGTCTAAGATTACAAATTACCTTCAGATGGGACCAAAAAATTCTCCCACAATGGATTGAGATTTGTTCCCACAAATGTCCTGTTTTGTGTAAGCAAACACAGTTGTTAAATAGTGGCATTACATTGAAATACCACAAAGAAAGATATAGTGGGAGAGAGAAAAGTTGAAGAAATATAGGCTGCCAGAATTTTATTTTCTTAAAAGAAGATCTGTTGAAATGATTACAGATGATCAAACCAACCTGTAGTCTGTGAGACCCAAATGAAGTAAGACACAGTACTCCTTCTTGGAGTCATCTTTGTAGTGCACAGCATGTCCTCCGTACTGAAATTTGTGATCATGATCAAAGCTTGTATTCTCATACTCGATGAGTGCAGTAAAGCAGATACCAGAGATCATTAAAAAAAACGTGTACATGGACTGTTGTAATGATATATCTTTAGGCTTTAGCTATAAAAGAAATACCAACACAAGCTAGGACAAGTAATGAGTCATGACTAAACAAACATTGCTTGGCAGTTTTGTAGAGACAAGAAAAGTGAAGATGCAAGTGCATTTTGGATGAAATAATTCCTGGAACTGACTAGGAATTTCCCTTTGGATTCAGAAGCGAGCATAGAAAACCCCTATACTTCAGCAAAGCCTGGAACACCTACGTTAAACATGCTGTGTCCAGTCCAAATGAACACATTATTCTATAAGCCATATTTGCATAGAGCATGTAAATCACTTAACATGGAAGAAACTTTCAGTTTTCTGAGTTTAATACGATGTGCTTTATCACTAAATGGCAGCATCTCCGAGTATCAGTGGAGCAGCAAAAACAGCATACCAAGACAGAGCTACAGATGCATACCCGAAACTTTGTACCGTTATATAGAGATGGGTTCCACTGAAGCCTTTGGTTCCATATCTGAAAGATCAACAAATGCGAAGGATGACCATGTATGCTTGCATCCAGGCATAAGATAGAATACAATTGAGAGAAGGCATATAGATAGGCCCCATTACCTCACTTATAGATTCCTCTAAGGCTGCATCCGGATGGGGAATCCTGTCGAATGACTGGCCAAACTTAACCGAAACCTTGAGTTCACAACATGAGCTCCATCAGTCCTCAGAACGGTGCAGTACTACTAGCAACCAGATACTCATGGCAATCTCACAGAGATAGCACTCCACGCAGTTAGCAACAATCTAAAGCAATCGCCACGGCTGCTCATGGCAATTGCAGCGCAAATCCAAACACCTGAGGCTTAGTCCATCATTTTTTATTGTTCAGAATGGTATAGCCGAAATACATCATTTGGGATTTGGGGAAATGGCGTGCACAGACAAGTACGGGACAAGCACACGACCCGTCAACCAAAAGTCGGGCTCGACGCCGTGAGATGGTCCAAATGGGGAAACGGAGGCGCGACGTCACACCATCAGATGTATCATGCAATCGGGAGGGAGAGGGGGAGGGGGAGGAGGGGACGAGAGAGAGTGTGCTCACGCGGGAGCGAGGGAGGCCGGCGGGGCAGGAGAGGAGGAGCTTGAACGCCGTCCCCGGATCTGCGGCGGAGGCGGAGGCGGTGGCGGCCATACGGCTACTGATGCGGGTGGCGGGTGATGGAGGCGCAGGAGACGCGCGGCCACCGGGTTCGCCGGCGCGCAGCTTCGGCGGGCAGCGGCAGGTTCAGGAAGGAGGCGCCGCGTAACCAATGCTCCGCTCTGCAAGACTGCCTGCAGCCAGGGAAAGCAAGAGCAACGCGAGTATTTTTACCGTCCGATCGAAAATCCAGCGCATTGGATTTCAGAAGAGGAAAATTGCACATAAAAAAAATGTTAAAAAACAAAAAGAGAGGAAAGGAAAAGAAGGAAAAAAACGGAGCGACCACAGTGGGAGTCGAACCCACGACCTTCTGATCCGAAGTCAGACGCGCTAATCCACTGCGCTATGCGGTCACAATGAGTGCACTTTGATTTGCAAATATATCTCCTAAGTATTCTCTCTCAAATATATTTAATTGAGTCTAAGCTTTCCCTCTCAAAAATACCCCGTAGACATTCAGGGTCAACGTTTTGTATCCAAAGCTCCAAATCCAATGGAGACGAATCGCTTGGCTTTGGGGGCCTCTTCCTCCCTGCTCTTGCGAACCTCCACTGCAACTTCTCGCCAACTTGCGCCACATCGGCAAAAGGTCCATGATATTTGGCGTTGTCAATTTAGAAAAAATATAAAATAAAATGAGACGCTTCTCCGAGAGGAAGAATAAAGCCTCAACAACTCATGTTCATAAATCATAAGAGGCACCTTTGGCCTGGTTTCCGATAAGTATGCTTAATTTTCAGAGTAGACGAGTAGACAACACAGAAAAAAGAAGGGAGAGAAAACTATCATCATGATTTTATTATTCATGATCCTGCCTGAAGTTACATGGCATTCGGCTGCGGCGGCGTTGCCGGAGCTGCCGTAGCTGGGTCGGAGGGTGGTATGATCTTCCGTGGCAAGGGCTTCCCAACCACGTCCTGCGCCGTCGATGGAGGTGGCGAGTCATCATCGGAGCTGCCATTGCTAGGCCCAGAGGGCGGTATGATCTTTGGTGGCAAGATCTTTCCAACGACATCCTGCGCCGTCGACAGATAAGGTGGCCAATCGCCGGAGCTGCCGTTGCTAGGTCCGGAGGGCGGTATGATCTTCCGTGGCAAGATCTTTCTAACCACGTCCAATTTTGCTGACAGATCCGACGGATCATTGGGCGTTTCGGGGCTCGACAGCATGGAGTGGGTGCGAGACTGCAATGGTTGGGGGTACATATCTAAAGAAGGCCGTGCATCTGCCACCGTCGTTAGGAGCGCCGTCGCTAGTAGTACCAGCAGCACCGTCGCCGCAGGCGCAGCCGAGGGTGCGGCGGCCTTGGTCATGGTGTTCTTGCTGCTAATCATGGCTTCTTTTCTGTGTGATCTTTGTGGAGGAGTGGAGAGTACAATGTTGGACGAAGATCTGGACCGATTTATATATGGCCGAGCTATGTATGTTTCGCACTCATTTATGGATTGCTTTGTTTTGTAAGCAGTGTAAGTTAAGCTGTATGCAATGCTGGAATTTGCTGAGGTTGCTATGGATGGCAAGTGAGTTTAATCCAGCACGATATTAATGGTGACGGACGGAACCATCACAAAAACGGCTGTATGGCTGCAAATATCTTTATTAGTATATCTGAATCCGCGATTTCCAGAAAAGAACTGCGAGAGGCGACTATCCTCCTCCTGTTCTCAAACAGTTAATGTAGATGCAGAACAGGTGCGCTCAATATAACTTTGACACTAACCAGCATCCTAGAACTATTGTAATTTAGCGCAAAAACAATATCAATGGTTTTGTGATGAAAAATATTTCGCATATCTCACCTCTTCTTCTTTTTTCCGAACTCAAAAGACAAGGACACACCATTTGATTGGCGTGCGACAAATCATCACTATGAATGACAAATTGACAACTCGCCGGCTTCTGCTCGGGAGGAAAACGTCACGGCAGTTTTGGAATTTTTATTTCGAATTGCCCGTTGCCAACTTGCCATGATCAAGAGATGACAACGCAAGAATCTTACAAGCTCATCAACATCAACAGGCTAGCCTAGGATGCAAAAACGCACGCTGAGAAACCCGCCTCTCTCGGCTCACGCATGCACGAGTACTCAAGCAGTGCAAGCATCACGGCTGGCGGGCAGCCGGCGGCCGGAGTGTGTACCCGTTGCTCCCCTCGCTAGGCCCGGAGGGAGGGATGACCTTGGCCGCCGCCAAGGCGCGCCGGCTCATCACCGAACTTGGCGGCAACGGCCTGGAGCCGCCGGACGTCGCGGCGTCTGGCGCATCCGAAGAAGAAACCTTGCTCGTCACCAGCACGCCGCCGGCGACGGACGACACCTCGTGCAGCTCGACGCCACCAGTCGCCGGCGCTGGTGGGGCAGATGCCCCCGACGCCGGCGAGACGGGATTCGCCGGTAGTAGAAGCAGCAGAAGCAGCAGCGCTGCTGGTATTCTGGCGGCGCTCGTGTTGCGGGTGCCCATTTTGGTGTGGCACGCAGCTGGCTAGCTTGTTGGCAGGACGCTGCAAGTCTTGCTAATGCTGGTCAGCTGCTCCTGCTCGTATCAATATATAGAGGCAGTTCTAGTATATATATATATTGTTCTCGATCTGCTCTCCCAGTTTATATGGATACAAGTAAATACGAGGTATAGTGGCTACAGTTAATTAATGAATGATATAAATGTGTAAATATATATACATGTGCACCGTCCTATACCATGATAGATTGATAGATCTTTGCTTTCGACGTTCATTTAGTTGGATGTATGGTGGGCTCTGGAGAGAGATCCGCGCAGGAACCAAAAATGGTTAAAAATCCTCGCAAAAAGGGGTGAAAATTAGAGAAACTACTGAGATAGGATCAACGGTACTTGTTGGCTTGTTTCTGGTACATGGGCCTGCTTACGCTGGATGAACTGAGAGATCAGGATCAACCGCTGCTCCCAGCCATGACATCACGGGCTCACGGCTGGCACGCCTGCTTAACTCGCATGGTAGACAGAGCTGAACAAATTCAAACGAACCTACTAGGCCTAGTCGAATAAATGGCAAGACATCGTTGCGGCCCAAGATCGTTACGACTCGGCCCACTTGCACGCGATTCAGATCTTTCCGTAGCAACGAACCAACTCTACGGGAAACACTTCTCGTCCACAGTAACAGATCAAACGCTAAATCACTGCCCTGATCATCTTCGGATGAAAACAGCACATCTTACACGTGAAGAAGCTCAGATTAAAGCTGAAAAAATTATTCCTGAAAAACCATATAATATTACGTCACCCTACGGCTTCCTCGGCGCCGGCGACCAGTCGGCAGCGTCTTCAGGCAACCCGCTCATCCACGGAGGGCGAGTTCACGTCCAGGTGCCCGCCGGAGTGTGGAGGAGGTTTGATCGGCGACGGGTAGACGACCGGCGGGTTCCACGGGGTTTGCGGCGTCGGGTAGATGATCGGCGGGTTCCACGGGGTCTGCGGCCTCGGGTAGATGATCGGGGCTTCCCATTTGCCCTGACCAGGTAATTGGCGCGCCGCGTCCGACACCGTGGAGGAGAGCATCAGCGGCAGCAGCAGCAGGACGAGCGCCGCCGTCGCCGTCGTGTTGCTCTTGTCCCCGGCCGCCGCCATTGTTGGTAGCTACTAGCTAGCCCGAGCTCCTCTCTATCGATATCGGTGCTTGCTTTCTTGGGCAATGCGCTGTGTGCAAACGCTAGCAGGGGGGCAGCTATATACAGTGTTTAACTGCATGGATCGATTCGCGTCGGCTAAACTAGGAGGCTATTTAGTGTTTGCTTTGAGCGAGATGCTAATACTAGCAGGATGATCGATTATTTTGGAATGAATTAATGCTCGTTTAAACTTGGCCGGCTTTATCCATCTTTCTGTTTGGCCTTTGTTAAATTTCTCCCTTAGCTTTCAAACATAAGATCAAGTCTTGGCCTGTGCTTTAATTAATATCAATATATGAGCTATTCTCTGTTTTAAATATTCGGTATGATATGATATCACAAAAATAAAAAAGTTCACGGCCCGACCGCGAAAATGTACGGGCCGTTCCAGCCTACACCTGTGGCCCAAAAACGTACATGGAAGCAAGACGAGGCAGTGTGATCATGGTTTAAGCCCACACATGGCAGCTAATTTTGGGCTTGCACCATTCTGGCCCTAGAACGTCTTTATTTTGGCCCACTTGCACAATAAAGGTCCAGCCTACTCACTCATCTCCAACAATTAGCAGTCACCGCCCCCTCAAAAAAAAATTATTAGCAGTCACCGATGAAAATCACATTTTGTCATGAACTTTCAGATTTCTCCGATCAAAGAATAGAAACTGATGAGACAAACAGCAATCATATTTCTTTTGTGCGCTTGAATTAATGAATTGCATGCTTAAATCATACGTCCTATACTTCATAACAATGTCACTTTCGCACCATAATAATCATACCATATAAGCATGAACCTAAAAGCTTAATTATTCCTCGATCAGAACATTCAGTCATCCTACGGCTTAATTCCCGGGCACCGACGGCCAGTAGGTCAGCGGCGGCGGTGCATCGATGTAGGTCACGCTAGGGCGCCCGGAGGGCACTTGGATAAGGTACGGCGACGGAGCTGCCGGCGTCACTCGCGGTGGAGGAGGAGGCGACGACGCTTCGCGTTTCCTCCGCGGCGCCGATGGCGGAGGGTCGTCGGGGAAGGGTTGAACGACGACGGCGCTTCCACCTAACTGCCGCGCTGCCGATGCCGTCGTGGAGCACATCAAGAGGAGGAGGAGGAGTGCAGCGGCGGTGGGCGCCGCGGAGGACTTGTGCATGGCCATTGTTGGAGCGAGCTAGCTACCTGTGGCTGAGCTTCTCTGGAGTCTGGATCTCTCGGTGCTTGGTTGTGTTGCATGGCGGCATGGCGCCGGCTATGTATAGCATAGTGTACGCTTGCTAGATGGCTCGAAGACAATGCGGCGGCTGCTGCTGCCTAAAAATAAAGGAATGGGTTAATTGGATCGTGCTATTACAAATTTGCAACTTCCGAGTTATACCATTACAATTCGCCTATTCGGAACGATGCTCGTTAGAACCTTGAAACGTGCCATTTTCTACGTCTCTGACGACCTCGGGCCCACGTGCAGACGTCTGTATTACCGTATAGAACAAAATGCCCCTGCTACGATCCTCCCTCCCTACTCACTTACATACGGCCCCATATGTCATCCTCTTCCTCCATCCTTTCTTCTCTTCTCCTCTACTACAATCCTCCATCATCATCGCCGATGTGGCACGGGGATGAGGGCAAACCCTAACCCAGCAGTTGGTCGCGACAACCGTCGACGGTGTCCTCCGCATCCCCATGCAGTCATCCTCCTACTCCAGCCCCTCGTCCCTCACCATGGTCGACGACGAGGAGTCCTCCACCAAGCGTCACCGGAAGATGTAGCCCACGCGCGCGCACGGCAGGAGCGTCCCCGCTCGCCACCGCGACCTACTACCCCGTCATCGCCGACCTGAGCGGCCTCGCCCCCATCACCGCCGCATCCGGGGCGCCCTAGGGGCTCGTCCTGGTCTTCACGGACCTAGCCGCTGGCAGCCCCGACGGCAGCGCCAACCACATGATTCCGTGGCCCAACGCCGTGTGGATGGCCCCTAGCCCGGCTGAAGGACAGGCTCACACCGGGGGGGGGGAGGGGGGGGGGTGGTTTGCTTGCGGAGGCGCTTCAGATCCCCGCCGAGCAGGCGGCGCTCGCGCTCAGGAGGCCGACCCCCGCGACTTGCTCCTCTTCCTCTACATCCAGTTCTACAAGCGCTTCGTACCGTGCTGCCACAGGGACTCGCCTGCCGTCATGGACGTGTGGCATCCCCCATCCTTCGGCGGCGGAAGAGAAGTGGAGGAGCAGGGCCGCGTGGCAGTGTCGGAAGGGAAATGAAGGAGCATAGGGACGAGGGCAGGAAGGAGAAGCAGCGGAGGCGGAGGGCGCGGAGGTGGGGGCTGAGGGCAAGGAGGAGGCGCTGCTACCCTGGCAATGGAGATTGTGGAGGCGGAGCGGGAGCGGACGGTCGAAGGAGCTAAAGGCGGTAGAAACGCAGGCGCTCGTTCCCATCCCCGGCGCACCGCTCCTCCATGACAGCGGTGCCGCCATCGCCACAGCGCCGGGCAGTGCGCATGGATATGGTCGCCGGATGAAGAAGAGCAGAGGAGAAGAGAAAAAAGGACGGAGGAAGGGGATGGCATGTGGGCCATATGTAAGTGAGCGGAGAGGGAGGATCATAGCAGGGATATTTTGGTCTATACGGTAATATGGACGTCTGGACGTGGGCTCTAGGTCGTCGGAGACGTAGAAAATGGCAAGTTTTAGGGTTTGAACGAATTGTAAAATGGTATCGTTCTGAATAGGCAAATTGTAATGGTATAACTCGAAAGTTGCAAATTTTTAATGGCATGGATACAATTAACCCAAAAATAAACCGTGCTCTGACTTGGAAAAAAAGAAGGCTTGATTGGAAATTCTGCTCACTACTCCCGCCAAGCCCCGACCAATCCTGAAAGACCACTCTTTCGTCTAAGGATGCCTTGCTTCAAGGCTTAGCACTTGAGGCAAAAAAAAAAATCGGAACCTATGCTAAGCACGTTGCAACTCCTTTAGTTCCGATTGTAATGAAGAATCCGGGACTAAAGATCCCGGCCTTTAGTCCTAATTGTAGGGTCACTAAAAAAATTCTATGGTCTGCGAGATTTGAACCCAAGACCTCTCGCCTCATGCGTAGCTTCCATGCAACCCACCTACATAGTGCACATGACTTTAGTTGGGATGCTTTTCTTTTGAACTAACCAGTGGATGACGGGGACTAAAAGATCCTTTAGTCCTGGTTGGCCCATTCCTTTGGACCCGGGACTAATTGCATCCCGAGATCAACATCAGCCGGGATAAATATAAAAGATAAAAGACCCATTGCATCAGCCGGGATAAATATAAAAGATAAAAGACCCATTCTGGATAAATATAAAAGATAAAAGACCCATTCTGTATTAGTGCGAGTTTGTCCGGACATCATCATGTACTTACCAATCAAAAGTTGAAAACTAAGTTGGCCACATGACAAATCTGTATGAAACAAAGATCTTGCTGCATGTTCCAAGGTGAAAACATCAAAATTTTACATGAACAAATTTGCCACTAAAAAGCTTATTCATCAGATGAAAATGTGTTTCCTCGGCACCGACGGCTAGTGGCCATGCAGGAGTGGCACGCTGACGAGCACGCTGGGGTGTGACCGGCTGGAGGGCACGTGAATAATAACGGGCGCCTCCGCCGCTGGGGTCGGGGTCGGGGGGTAAATGACAATGGGATCGTAGGGGAAGGGAGAGGTCTGGCCGGCAGGCGCGCCGCCGACGCCGTGGTTGTGGAGGAGGAAAGCATCAGCAGCAGGAGCAACAGGAGGAGTGCCGCCGCCACGGCGGAGGCTGCGGCGGTCTTCTTGCGCTCTGCCATTGCGGCCTGCTGACTGCTGAGCTGCCTCTGGGTGCTTCATCTTGGATGTGTGCTGCAATGCTAGCTTCATGCATGGACGAATTCGCCCCCACCCACCCGACACCGCCGCGCCGCCGCTGGAGCCGGCCGCCCGAAGCTTGCACGGCCCCCGAGGACAGCGGCGACATGCAGCCCTTCTCCTCTCCTTCGCCTGGCGGGCGCGACCGCTACAAGTGCCGGAGGGGCCCGCTGCTGAGCGGGCGGTGGCGGTGCCGGCAGCTCCGGTGAGGTCGGATCCGGGGCCTTCGCAGCCGGATCCGGTGGCCGCGGTGCTAGATTCGACACGATGAGGAGGCCGCCGGCGGAGGCACGGCCGGTGACGGCGTTGGCAGGACAGCGTGGCCGGCGGGAGCGCAAGGAGGTCGGCTAGGCAGGAGGTGGTCGCAAGGCAGGAGGCCTGGGCGCGTGGCGGTCCTGGGGGCATGGAAAAGGTTGTGCCGGCGGGAGGCACTGTGGAGGTGCGAGCGCGGGCGCGTGAAGGTCCTATGCGGCGGCCGCGTGCTAGCACGGAGGCGCCCAATAGGGGCCTGCGCGGGAGGGGCTTGGAGGAGGTTGTGCGGCGGCTGCATGTTGGCGCGGAAGCGGCTTGTGGGGGTCCTGCGCCTGTGTTCCCCTCCCTCCGATGGGAGGTCCTCTAGGTGAGAACTGTGCTCCGGTCGGAGCGGCAATGAGGACGATATTTCCCTCGTTAGAACTGTGCTCCGGTCGGAGCGGCAATGAGGACGACATTTCCCTCGTTGGAGGCATCACTTTGGAGGATCCGTCGGTGGTAGTTCCAGTGTCTGCTTGCTGGAGCGGTTATGGATGGGTTGGCGGTGGTGCGTGGGTGGTGGTCGCTGGTCGTTGTTCTTGAATTTGAGTGGTGCGGTCAGGTTGATGCCCCAATCCAGCCGACTAGTGTGCGGTGTCTGTCCATATCCGAATCCGATCGGCCATGGTTGTTGGAGATGAATTGAGTTCGGCGCATGTTGATATCCCAATCCATCCGGCTAATGTTAAGTTTGAGTAGTTCGATAGCGTTGTGTGGCACGTGCTGATGCTCCAATCCAGCCGGCCGGTGTTGCTCTGTAGTGTTGTTGTAATGTTGTAGGTGTTGTACTGTTTTCGGGTCCGGCTTACCTATAAACTTTGTCAATTCTCTTCTTATTAATATACGCTCAACCGCAAGGTTTAGAATTTTAAAGAAACGCTAGCTGCGTGCATCGGCCTTTTTATATTGCGGTCTGGGTTAGTTGAGAGTCAATAACTCCGGAAGGATTAATTCTCCATCACTATGCTATGATGGCGGCATGCAGTGCTTCATTGAGCAAGGATTTGCATCGGCTACATGAATAGAGAATCATATTCTTGAATGCGAGGAAATGTAGAGCTAGCCGCTACTGATAGTACGCAATTGCCAGCCAACGTGCTTAGTACAAGCTCACTACAAAATCGTCCAGCTTTATTTGTTTCCGTTGGCAATGATGGTTTTCGGCACGTATGCGATGCGCGTATGTCCGAGAGTCTATTGGCACACTTCAAGATTTCTTTGACAGGTGGCTCTCATCACGAAAACAAATTAGAAAGGACGGGAGGAAAGCTTTTGACTCGTTGGTATGTAATACTAAGTAAGCTGGTCGATTTGGAAGGAACTAACCAGCGTGTCTTCCAAAAGGTGAAGCTGACATCTGAACTGCCGGATCTAATTTTGGACGAGGGAAAGTTGTGGTACTAAGCCGGTTAGAAACACCTTCCTCAGCTGTTTCCTTGGTTGGCGCTTAATGCCTTAATACCGCTGGTACGGGAGGGGTACCTACGCTAGGTCGCGAATTGGTTCCTGTGCAATAGTTGCTGTATCTTTTTGGTTTGTTGTGATCTCTCACGTGGTGTTGTAATGCTACTTATTCTTCTCTTCTCTTAATGAAAAACGCGCTCAAACACAGTCGCTAGAAAACCTATGTCCAAGAGTCCAAGTATCAATCACTAAAGCCGGATTATGGCGTCGTACACAATATGCATGTTCGATTATTTTGCGGCATCTCCAACATCCGACGGTAAAACCAAATGAAAATCAAGATGATCTGCTTTTACAAAAATGTGAATTCAACCGTTGATTTGTCTGAAGTGTACAAACTTATTTTCTTTCCATCAGAACTCATATCAAAACGTTATGATTTGATGAAAAGGCAATAAGTTGGCTCCTTACGTGGCACGCGACCGTGGCCAGGAAAAAGGTGACATTGGTTATTTTGCTAAGAGAGAGTTACTTATTTCTTCTTTGACTCTTGAAAATTAAATCTTCCCTATCTGACACCAGATTCGAAATTAGTTCCCAATTTTACACTACTGTCTATTTTCAATCATAACGGTGTTAAGATAAGGCTAAAAAGACTATTTTGCTCCTTCCATGCCCAGTACCGGCGCCCGTCCCTTGCTCAGCGGCGCTTGGGGCCACGAGTCCGTCCCGCGGTGCCGCTGCTCGGTCGCACCACTGCCCGTCTCACGCGGTGGCGCTGTTGCCCGGCAGCGTGACTGCGTGAGGCCTAGGCCTGCTAGTGGGGTGCATTGAAATGAGTTTTATACGGTGGGTTTTGACGTGGAGTGTGTTTGAATATGTTAAAATGGATTGTATTAGGTAATTGGATGGGACGGAACAGATTGTACGTAAATGCGGGTTGGAACTTGGAACGGATTGGGGTCAAACTAATATGAATCCTGCGTTGAGGGCCGGACCCTAAAATTAAAAACCACCACAAAATTTTATTGAAATTGATTGAGATTTATTGGAGATGACTCAGTATGACTGGTAACTACACTCCACAAAGCATTGTGTCTAGACCACACGTGG
The DNA here is from genome assembly GCF_002211085.1 of Panicum hallii. NCBI lineage: Eukaryota > Viridiplantae > Streptophyta > Magnoliopsida > Poales > Poaceae > Panicum > Panicum hallii. The sequence continues at coordinate 6,145,731 of NC_038044.1, read as the reverse complement.
GCCCCACATCGAGAGGCCGGATCCTACAAATAAAATCTCGTGTTCACACTATAAAATTTTATTGAAATTGATTGAAATTTGTTGGAGAGATGACTCAGTATGACACACAGCTACTCTATGCAAAGCGGTGTGGCCAAACCTACACGTGGCCCCCAGTTAAGAGCGGACTTTGAAAATAAAACCTCCCTTTCACACTATTAAATTTTATTGAAATTGACCGAAATTTATTGGAGATGACTCAGTATGACCAGCAACTATACAAAGCGGTGTGGCTAGACCTACACGTGGACCACACGTAAAGAGCGAAGCCACTAAATTTATATATTTATATGTATAGTTAAATATGGGTTGGGGTGCGTTTAATTAGTAGATCTAGCTGTACCTATAGGTTTAAGCATCAAACGGAGCCGGACAGGGTGAGTTATTTAGTTTAGCTTTTGGATTGGGATGTATTACCATTTGATTTCCATATACATTGAGATGTGGTGGGTGTGGTGGGTAAAAGGCGGATTAAGGATATGTTTGGTTAATCTGTGATTTTTGAAAAAGTAGCCGTAAACTGTAGACCTCCCGCCTCCTGCCTGCCTCTCGCGGGGGTGGGGTGCCGCCTCTGCTCGCACGTTGCCACAGCCTGTCCCGCGCGGTGGCGCCGCCTCCTGCTCGCGCCTCGATGCCGGCCGTCCTGCGTCGACGCGCCTCCTACCTGCCTCTCGCTGCAGCTCATCGCACGCGGGGGTGCCGCCTCTGCTCGCGCGTCGCCAGAGCCAGTCCCGCGCGGGGGCGCCGCGGCCTGCGCGCGCCTTGCCGCCGCCCGTCACGTACGCATGCGCGTGTAGACAGATCGCGCAGGCACGTACGCACGCGTGCACATGCGTGAACGTACGCAGGCATTTCTCCGATCAATCCAACAAGTTTCTAATAAAAAACGGGTGTAAGGCCTGTGAAAATCATCATGAATGGTATGACACCTAAACGTATACGCACACGCGTTAAAACCGCGGACTTTTTCCATTTCTGGCCGTTTTCGAATTGCATCAAACCACCTGCCCGCGCCTCGCTGCCGCCCATCCCGCCTTGGGGCACCGCCGTACGTGGCGGGCGGCCTATCTCCCCAGCCAGCCCGTCGCCAACAGGAGCGGGAGAAAGGAAGAAATTGATGATGAGGACAGAGCCACGGGTGAGACAGACCAAAAGGATAAAAATCGGTCCTTTTGCAGTGCAGCTTCAAAAGGGCTCTATCAACCATGATGGTTTTCGGCATCAGTTCATGGACGCCACGTATGCTCCAAATTAATATAGATTTTCTCTCTCCTCCGATTTATTTAATACAATTATGATCAAAAGGTCTACTGTAAATAAAATACCAACTTCCTCCTCCTTGTTAGTTCCTGTGTACAGTACAAGAAAGATAGCTTTGATCTCTTTTTCTTCCGGTAGAAGTTGACTCCCAATGACGAGTTGAATCTTCTCTCTCATCCTAAAATTTAGCTCTCTCGAGCGGATGAATAGATTCATCTGGGTGCCACATCAGCCCATGGCCACTGGAGATGGCCTAACATCGTGATTGCTGAAAATGGTCGGTAGTGTCAAATTAGGAACCAAATTCAAACCTAGTACCACATAGGAAAGATTTATTTTTCGAGTGCCAGAGAAGGAATAAGTAACTTTGTAAATATCAAATAAGAAATTTTTTCAAAAGAAAATTGCCTCTTCTCCGATTAAAAAAAATCAGCGTACGACCTTGATGAATCCTGAGGGCTCCTCTCCCGGCCCGGCCTTGCTCCGACATGTTTATGGCCTTACGGGCTTGAGACCTGAGGCCCGAAAGCAAATGGAGAAATGCCGGCCCAGTCGCCGCTAATAATCTCCTTATTCCTTGTATGCCATCTTCAACAAGAGGAGAACCATTATTAAAAAAACAAGAGGAGAACAAAAAAGGATTCATCTTAAAAAAGCAAGAAAACCCATTTTATTTTTAGGCAAACAAGGAGGAGGATGTGAAATTCTCCTCTTAAAATCAAATGAACATCAGCAAGTTTTTTAAAGAAAAGGAAAAAGAATTGTAAGTGCTGCGAAACAACAAAACATAGGAACCTGCCAATTCACAACATAAACTCAAGAACTTCATTAGTAACCGTTGTTTATTGCCCCGATCGATCCAGAAGAATAAAAAACAAAAATAAAGCATTATCCATATTACAAAGTACGTTTTGCGTGATGAAGGCTCAACGCAAGACATGGAGGCACACGCATCAAAATCACCTCGCACGCACGGTTCGTCATCTTAACCTCGCACGCACGGTGCTCGTGGTCACTGGTCATGTTGTTTGGCCCACTGGGGACCTTCCTCAGCACCGGGAAAACGACGACGTCGTCGGTGCTCGTGGCCACAGGTTGCGGTGGCGGGGGATCGCTGGTCATGTTGTTTGGTCCACTGCAGCGGCGGAGCCAGCGACAAATTTATGGTAAGGCGATTTGGCGAGTCCGCGAGTGCACGACACAAACTAAAACGCAAGACATAAATCAAAAGCACCATAGAGATAGATGTTACCTATTATATGATGCATTAAAATTACTTGCGAGCAATACAATCCACATAAACATATCAATAAATGATGAACCTGCAAATTTAAGACATAGTTAGTGATCAAAACTAATTTAACCTGTATAGAAAAAATTCATAACAAAACTAGAATATGCATACCAATTAAGATATAGGAAATTGCATTTTCCTGTCTTTCTTTTTTTAAAATACCTTTTTAATTTGTTGAAGATCAAGATCTTTGAATATTTCTCTTTCGATGTAACACAGCATCAAATCATTTAACCACTCATCGGTCATCTTGTTGCGCAATTCAGTTTTAATAATCTTCATAGCTGAGAATGCCCTTTCAACTGTTGCTGTCGCCACCGGTAATATCAATGCCAACTCAATGAGACGATAAACCAATGGAAAAACAATATGTCTCTCAGGTCTAACCATTGTTTTTGAAAGGCTTGCAAGATCATAACAAACTTTGAATTCTTCAAGTCGCCGCACATGAATGATGAAAGTTTGAAGTTGATCTTTTATGGTCTTGCGGTCATCAAAAGAGAAGTCATCATAATAGATATCCGCAATACGAGCAAGTTTCTCAACATCAAACTTAGAGAATGAATCTCTAGGGTCAAGATAAGAAAATCCAACAAGCAATTCTGAGGACCGCTCATTTAAGCGGTGATCAAACTCCGTGGTAAGAGCATCAATTGCAGCATAGAAGATATCAACACGAAAATAATGATCTTGAGTGATATTGTTTCTCGACCAAATCGTGGTACTTGATCACTCATATTTGGTATTGGGATACATTTTGCAAGGCAGAAGGCTTTTGTTTCTTCAAACAATGGTTCCCAACCTTCACTTCTCAAATTATTCAAACGTGTCGTGACATCAATAATCAAAGACATAGCTTGAACAATATTTTGATCCTTCCTTTGCAAGATGAGTGAGAGCTCATTTGTAATACGAAGGATTTGCAACATCATCTTCATGATAAATACAAAGCTGAAAGACTTCATTATTTGTACCAATCCTCCTGCCCTAGATGGATTGCGCTCATCTTGATTCACAATTTCAAGCACTTCTATTACTGAATCCCACATTGACTCAATACGAAGTAAAGTCTTATAATGAGATCCCCATCTTGTATCTCCAGATCTTGCCAATGATGTTTCTTGTTGTTTACCTCTCGCAGATGATATTTCTCCACTCTCTAATTTAGACAAGAGATTCAATCGATGTCTATCAAGCAATAAATCCTTCTTTTTACATGAAGTGGAAGTGCTGCTCACAATTAGTGTCACATACTCAAAAAAATCTTCAATAGATGAGGCGCATTTTGAGACAGCAACAACTACCAATTGCAATTGATGAGCAAAACAATGGATATAGAAAGCAAAAGGGTTCTCATCTCTAATCAATTTCTGAAGACCATTAAATTCTCCTCTCATATTGGAAGCACCATCATACCCTTGCCCTCGTATATTTGCAACAACTAAACCATGATCATTTAACACTTCAAGTAATGCTTTCTTCAATGATTCCGATGTTGTATCCTTGACATGCTTGATACCCAAAAATCTTTCTATGACTTCCCCATTTTTGTTCACAAATCTAACAACTATGGCCATTTGCTCTTTGATAGATATATCGCGTGATTCATCAATAAGAATAGAGAATAGACAATCCCCCATTTCTTCCTTTATTGCCTTTGTGATTGCTTGTGCACAAGAGTTTGCAAGGTCTTTTTGAATCGTGCCGGAAGTCATTTTTGCATTTTGCGGACACAACTTGCAATGCAAGATAAGCAACAATACTCAAGGAAGCTTCCACTCGGGTTTCATATTTGACCAATGCATCTTTCGTATGAGTTGACACCTTATTTCTTACACTTGATCTTTAGTTATCAAAATCATGATATGATATTGCTGCAAAGTTATGAATGCTACTAGGCCCACCAACATGTTTTGGAAGTGCTAAATAACCATTCTTCCATTGCGAGAACCCGGCTTTTGTAAAAGCATCATGACCAAATCTCTCTTCTATTCGATCATGTCTAAAAAGATAGCAATAGAAGCAATAAGCTTTATTCTTCTCCACACTATATTCCAACCAATTATATTGCTTAAACCATTTCTTTTGAAAAATCCTACTATCATTCGAGGTAGGAAACTTATGATCCATTGGTTGAAAAGGACCTTTAGCTATAAAAGCCCTTCTAACTTCATCTCTAATATTAGGGGCAAAACGATCAATTGAAATACGAAGTCCTGGATCCAATATGATATAGTCCGGGTTGAACTCGGTTATACCTTCTTGAAGCTCTGCTTGAGCAACTTCATCTTCTACACCAGTTGTTGCTTGAGCAAATTCATCTTCTACACCGGTTGTTACAAGCGCAAAATGATCTTGCCCATCTTCAACCTTTTGTTGAGCAATTCCACTACCATGAGTACTTGGTTGTCTAATTGAACCACTGGAACCAGTGCCAAAATAACTTTTTAAACTTGTAAAAATAAAATCAATTATCAGTCAATGTAAAAGTAAAATGAATCAATCAATTTTTGCAAATCACAATAATACCTTTTTGAGATATCTTTCCTTTTCCCTTTCCATTACCAGCCATCTCTTACTGGAGTTCTTTCTTCTGTAGTTCTGTTAAAGCAGATATATCAACAGCAATTTAAGTTCTCGAAGCTTTGCAAAATTGCAACACAACCAAGTAACCAACACTGCAACAGCCCATGTATTTTATTTATTTCCCAAAACATAGAGAACCAGCTACATGCCCGTTTATATCTTTTGTTGATATCCAATCTTCTAGACCAGTATACACATGTTTTTAACCGAACAAAATCAAAGAACATAATGTTCATTAAGTAGCAGTTCTTAAACTTGGCAACAGGTGGATAATTATAATAACCAGCATGCACATCTCAAGACTCAAATGTAGTTGTCATTCATTAGGTAAAGAGCACCTGTATCCTGTAAGCTCCCGGAACTATTGCATAAAAAAAATTAGATTCACTCGATATCTAGGGCTATAACATGGATCCATGGATCGTGTGTGTCCATAGTCATAAATGCACATGCTTTGTATTATAGAGTAACTAATTGACCAATGAGTGTGCAATTAATTCAACAGTTTAAGTACCAGAATAATATGAAAAGATTACCTCACTTTGTACTCTGTGGCTGTGGATGGAGACGTGGAGCAGGGCTGCAGCAGTGCAGCCTGCTGCAAGGGGCGGCGGCGGCCTTGACGCCCTGTGGCTGTGGAGGCGTCGAGCAGGGCTGCAGCCTGCAGGCCTGCAGCCTGCTGCAAGGGGCGGTGGCGGCCCTCTGGGCTGTGGCTGTGGAAGTGTGGAGGCGTGGTCTGCGTGGAGCAGGGCTGCAGCCTGCTGCAGGGGGGGGGGGCGGCAATTCGGCACTGCAGCAGCGCGCAGGGGCAGCGGCGGCAGCGCGGGGAGGAGCAGGGGGCGGCGGCGGCGCGGGGACTGAGCGGGGGGTGGCGCGCGCCGCGGGGGGAGCTGCGGGAGCAGCCGAGCAGCGGGCGGCGCGGCGGGGGGGCGCCGGGGCGGCGCGCGGGAGGAGCAGGGGGCGCCGGGGCGGCACGGGAGGAGCGGGGGGGGGGGGGGGGGGGGGGGGCGGCGCGCGGGGGGACCTGCGGGAGCAGGAGCAGCGGGCGGCGGCTCTCGGGGGGAGCAGGGCGGCGGCGCGGGGGGAGCTGGGCACGGGCGGGCGGGCGGCCAAAATTTTTTGTGACGAATCGGTATTTTGGATTTTCGGTGCGTAGGTATGGCAGCCGCCATACCCTGCCACATTGGTTCCTCCGCCACTGGTCCACTGGGGACCTTCCTTAGAACCGGGAAGCCGATGTCGGCGTTCACTGGCGGCGGTGGGGGCGGGTCGCTGGTCATGCGGTTGGGTCCAGTGGGAACCTTCCGCAGCACAGGGAAGTCGACGGCGGAGCTCGTGGACACTAGTGGCGGCGGGGGCGGGTCGCTGGTCATGCGGTTGGGTCCAGTGGGAACCTTAAGCAGCACCGGGAAGTCGACGTCGGTGCTCGTGGCCACTGCTGGCGGCGGCGGCGGGTCGCTGGTCATGCGGTTGGGTCCAGTGGGAACCTTCCGCAGCACTGGGAAGTCGACGACGGAGCTCGTGGACACTGGCGGCGGCGGCGGCGGGTCGCTGGTCATGCGGTTCGGTCCAGTGGGAACCTTCGCAGCACCGGGAAGTCCTCCCCGCTCGCCGGAGCCGCCGGGGAGCGGGGCGCGGCCGACGCCGTGGAAGAGAGCATCACCATCGGCAGCAGGAGGAGCAGCGGCAGCAGTGCCATGGCGGCGTTCATGTGCCCGGCCATCGCTAGCTACTGGAAGTTGTGCTTGTGGGTGTCGCAGCAGCGCTCCATGGGCACGTATTTATAGGGGGCCTCTGGCGCTGAAGAAATGGCAGGATGATAGATTGCTGAACACTGAAACGGTTTCCTAGCAGTAAATTCAGTAAACTGATGCGAAAAATTTGCTGGGTTACGTAAAATAATTACCGCCAATTAATCCACTCATTCACTCCTGCTAATTTTTCTCCTCTGGGCCCCTTTTTGCTTTCCATTTTTCTGCAACGTATCAATTCAATTATTCAAACCAGACCAAATTTCAGAATGATTTTGTTTCTGTGCTCTGCCTGGTGGCATCTGAAACATGGTCGATCTATACCTTCGTTGGGCCTTGATTAAAACGAGGAATGCGGGCCGAATATAAATGAGGCCACGTATGACAAGGAAGTTTTTTTTTCTTTTGACCATATCAGCTAATGCCCGAAATGAGCAGGTAATCGGAAATACAGTATTAGTTTCTCAAAAAAAAAAGAAATACAGTATTAGAATATCCGGAATGGAGCCATCGGAGCTAATAAACTCATGCGTATTTTTGGGGTATGCAAATCTTTGAACCATAGCGCCATGATAGCATTGGCTTCTCATGTCACTCACACATCTCGTATGGCAAGTTCATTTTAAGTCGAGCACCTCTCAAGACAGACGGCGAGACACATTTCAATAGGCAGAATTCCTTTTTTCCGAGATTACAATGTGGGCCATGGCTCATGAGGTCCATGCTTATATGATCTTCAAAAATGGGACTTTATGCTAAATACTGTTACAACCAAGGAACAAGAGCTACCGACAGAACCAAGGCTGTATATACATATATATTCTCTGTTGATTCCTCTAACCATGCATGGGCATTCTGCTCAACCAGCTCAATGCTACCATGTTCTTGTTCACATGGAAAGTATAGAATACAGTTGATATATTTTAACAAAAAATTCTATTGTTTTCGAACAACAGAATACAGTTGTTATGATCATCCTGCAATCTACTTTTGTGCCTGCAAGCCACATGAAGAATTTGACTTCAAATGGTGCCCATGGCTTCTAGATCAGCTTTGCTCCGGCAAACCTGATCGAGCCATGGAAGAACATCTTGTATACGCTGATCTGGCAGAGTATGGCAGGAAAGGAGGACTATTGCCACACCGTTTGTTTACCGTTTGAATGTAATGCCATAGTGATGTATTGGGCAATGACTTGGACAGTGAGGGCACATCTTGTCGGTTAAGGCTTAAGGCTTCTGCAACCATATTTATGGCCTGGAACAGAAAAGAAAAGGCCAACCGAATTCCAATATTTTTTTTGAATTTTTTTGCCTTGTGGTTTGTAAGATTTAAGTCATTTAGGCGGAGCAAATTATTTCCGTGAATCGACAAACGCCAGTACACAAACGCAGTTTCTGCACGAAGCACGAAGCATGGAGGAACAAACAATGGCAGTGGCGCATGCATCCTAAACACCTCACGATACGATAACTCCATGATCTCCATTTCTTTTCTCGAACAATCTTATCTTATATACATTCATTTCTTTATTCTAGCAACGCTCTACCGCCTTGTCCGGCACCGGGAAGCTGGCTAGTTTTTCGCCGGCGGCTCCGGTGCGTTGATTGGGTCTTTGGCCGGTGGTCTCATGTACCCTGTAGGATGCTCCGACGCGACCTCCTCGCCGATCAGCAGCGGGAGCTTCTCGGTGACGAGGGCCGCCGATGGCGGCGGCGGCGAGGGGTCGTTCGGGCTGTGGCCGGGTCCCCTGGGAACCTTCCTCAGCGGCGAGTCGTCGCCGGCGCCTGCGCTCGCCGTCGCCGGCGGAGGGGGGGCCCTGGCTAAGAAGGGCGGTGTCAGGTTCAGGCGGACCGCCCCCACCGGCGAGTGGCGCGCCGCCAACGCCGTGCACATCAGCATCATCAGCGGAAGGAGCACCAGCAGCGCCGCCGCGACGTTCTTGTTGGCGGCCATAGCAACTGGCTGTTGTGATCTGCTAGTCCACTACCACTGTCCTCTTCTGCTTGTACTGCGAGTACCGTGGCTGCCTTGCTTCGATATTTGTAGGGCCTGGATCGCCTCTGCTGGGTGCAGTGTGGAGCTGTGCTGTCAATGGCAGATTTGGTCGTCACTGAAACCATTAGCTGTGGCTGATCGAGCAAATTACTATCGTTATCATGTTGTGCTGCTAGCCAGTGATCGAGATGAGCTGTGAGATTGTGCGGCTTAACTCTCTGCTGGCGAGTAACAGCATGCTTATCCCAGCATACGATTAGCTGAGACTCTAATCCGCTTGGCGGGCCAGAAGCCAGGCCCGCCACCGCTAGGGCCCAGAGGGAGGTGGACGCGGGGATGGGATGGCCCATGGAAATGGAATTTTGCAGCCCAAAAAGCAGCCAACCAGGCCCCGAATGGGCCTAGGTCCCAGCAAGCCCAACTGACATTGCAGAGATGATACTAAATTATGCTACTGCCCATTGTGTTCTGTTTGCTGACTTGCATTGCAGTTTTCTTCATTCAGTTACAAATAGATGAACAAGTAATATGCAAAAGACATCTTGGTTATGGATGCCCTGCGAAACAAATCAATTCTGCATTCATGCGTATCATGTCTCCTAATGTCTGCAGTCACAGCAAAGAAGAGGGTACATGGTGACCGCAACGACTGGTAGAGAGATGGTCAAACACCAGTTCCTGCATTTAGCTAATCTAATTTCGTCCTTGACTGCAGGGTACCAAACACCTGCTTCCTACACCAACCTGAATGCTAACCAAGAACCAAGCACGAAGCAATTGCATTGGTGGAGACAGGTTTGCTGTGGCATGATTTTGGGGTCGGCCAAGCTGGCTGGCTATGAAACCAATCACACCCTTTGACATTCTGAAAACACCTGCTCCAGGAAACTCTGCCCTAGATAACAGACCTGAACAAACAGAAAACCCTGCTCTAGATAACATCGCCGAACAACTCGGCCAGCACACATGCCCGGCAAAGAAGTGACGTATCTCACGTGAGCAGCAAGTAGCGGCAGACATCAAAATTTCCTTCAGTTTAAGGTTATATGTCGGCCCTCCCATCAATAAAGCATACACATATTTCTAGTTTTGCTGTATTTAGCTCAATCATAAGAAGATCAATAGGCAAAAGGGAGACCACATGCACCATAAAACACAAATAGCACAGCTCCACATTACATCTTTCAAATTTGCTGAAACAATGTTTTTACATGAAAGCTCCCACCGGCCGGCTGATGGATAGACTATACGACGAAGTACTTATGAATCATTGCAATGAAGCCGCATCAGAGGATTGTGTTATAGCTGCAAGTAGTCTTGGCATTGGGGGTATACCAAACTCCTGGAGACCCTCAAGAGCCCGGACCACTTCAACCATTTCCGGCCGATCAAACTCATTATCTTGGATGCACCAGCATGCAACTTTGCAAACCCTTTCAGCCTCATGCAAATTGAAATCACCTTGTAACTGTGGGTCCATCAAACTCTGCAGGTCTCCGTCATGAAGCTTGCTGATGGCTTGCACAGGGAAATAAGTAACATGATAACCGCTACTACTGTGCACTTCTGGTGAGTTCCTCCTTCCTGATATGATTTCCAGCAGTACCATACCAAAGCTATAGACATCAACCTTTGGTGTAATAGCAACACCACTAAGCCACTCAGGGGCAAGATACCCTGCAGTGCCTCTGAATGTAGTTAGAACTCGGCTGAAATCCCTTCCGACAAACGCTGCCATCCCGAAGTCTGCAATTTTAGGAACAAATGATGCGTCCAGAAGTATGTTTTCTGGCTTAATGTCACAGTGTATGATGCATTCGCGGCAACTCTTATGCAGGTACAGCAATCCTCTAGCAACTCCTATGGCTATTTGATACCTGGTGCTCCAACTAAGGACGGCAGCATTGCTCTGAAATAGATGGCCATCAAGAGACCCATTTAGCATGTGCTCATACACAAGTAGCCTCTTATCACCTCCACAACAGAAACCAATCAATTTAACTAGGTTGATATGTTGGATCAATCCGATTGAGCTCACCTCAGCCCTGAATTGCTTCTCTCCCTGGCGGGCACCATCAAGCCTTTTCACTGCTATAGTAGTCGAGTCACTTAACACCCCCTTGAATACAGAACCAAAGCCACCACCTCCAAGCCTCTCGGAGAAATTTTTAGTAGCATGGCATAAATCAGTGTATCTAAAAGCTACAATTCCACCACCAGTACCTTGAATGCCGTGTAATGGCGCACCACACAACTTAAATCTGTTCCTCCATATCATCAACAGCAGCACGAGCATTATTAGGAACCCCAAACTAGCTGAGCATGTTACTACAATAACAACTATTGGTATTCTTTTGTTGTCTCTTGTAAAACTTTTCAAATCTCTTGCAGCAAGGCGAATGTAAAGAACGTCTTGAGAAGTGATACCATTTCCATCAGCCTGATTTACATTAAGCAATTCTCCATGCCAGACAGAGCATATACTATTGGTATAGGCATAAGCAGTGCAGGAGCAGTCATTAAGACAAGCCTTTGCGCAACTGCTTTGTGTGGTAGCATCTTCTAATCTCCGGGGATCATAGGGCAACGAAACGCGAGCTATAGGGTGGAACACATCTGTGGAACTTCTTGTGCTTTTGTTGCTAGTAGTGCAGTCTAAGGGAGTATTTCTGGCACACCCTCCTGTCCGATCATCAAGCTCCCAATCCCGAGGTGACTTTTGGTAGAAGCTCTCCATACAGCTACAAAATGGACTCGCATTGCCATTGCAGACCGTGAAAGGTCCACAGACGGCATACGTTGTGCAGAAATAAGAAGGCTGGGCATATATGTTCTGCCAAGACTCCGTGGCTTGTGACCAAACTTTCAGCTTAAGCTGACCAGTGATGTCTATTGGAACGAATACAGAAGCTGATTCATCCAGTAAGGTGTATGTGAAGTACACCTCTTTGTCGTTATCGGCATACGTGGGCTTAAGTAAACCTTTGGTCCTTGGATCCATGTCTAGCAGAGCATTCAGGGCCGATACAAGTTCTGCTAATTTTCCAGATGGCCAAGACCAGTACACTACAAAGGGGGGCTTCCGACTTCTGAGGAGCAACACCCCGTTGGTGTCTATCTGGACGGAGTATGAGCCAAGACCTGGATCAATCAGGCTCTTCTTTGAGATGAACTGATGGTTGAAACCAGTGACCTTATTTCGTCCTATCTTGGCACCAGGTAGCCCGACATCCGTTGGGTAGTCAAAGCTCTGCCACAGCGGTACTTCATTAGATGAGGTTTCTGGTTTGAGGGCAAGGTTTCCATTGTTCATGAGGACGACACTGGTGTTGTTTGTGCTAGTGAAAACAATGCCAGTAGTGGACCAGATTATGGATTCAGTACTGGCATTGCTTAACATGATGACGAGATTGCCATCTCCTGAAATTTTGAGCTGTGCCAGCTTCAGCTCACGGTCAGTGATGGGCTTCTCCCTATTGGCGACCCAGACAGTGGTAAAAACTGGTATCTTATTGAACCATATGCCAAGGTACCAGCCAAGGGAGGAGGAAGTGGTGGTGGTGTTGGTGTTGGTGTTGGGAGACTTACTGGTGGTACCAGGGCTCTGCTGGAACTGGAAGAAGCCGAGCGCGAACTTGCCATTTCTTGATATGAGCTTGTCGCTAGCAGCAAGGGCCTCACCTGCTGCAAGAGTATCACCTCTCGCAGTTGCAGCGAGACTTGTAGTGTGCAAGGAAGAGAAGAGAAGAAACCCTCCGAGTAATATGTACAGGGGTGGCATGGCCGGAGAAAAGCTGAGTGGTGACTGACGATGGATGTATAGTATAGGCTGCTATTCTGAGAAGAAGAGGATATATAGAAAGTGGATGCATCCAATGTAATGCAGCTTCGACTGCATGCATGATCCATTTTCAGCTAACGCTGAAGAATCAGCAACGACCCTGGAGCTCCAACTGCCTGCATTCTCTGCACTACCTTTTTCAATTGTGGCGAAGATCAGCACTACCCACACCTGAACTGCCTGCCAGTTGTACAAGCTAATTGGTACAACCAGGCCACGAGGTACATATACTCCTTAACCAAAAATAGGCATTGACCTGATCTACAAAGCTATGCTTTGGTTACCAATTTCTATGGAAATGACACTTCTTTCAAATATAAGGATTATATGTTATGAAACTAATTCTCCAGATGATTATAGCAACATTAACTTTATGTTACCAATCTACATTTTTTTCAAAAAATTATAATTGATCATAAAACCATAAAATCCGCCCAAAAAGCTGGCTTAAATTTTAGATCAAAGGGAGTCTTGCAGGGGAAAAAAATACTTGGGCTTAGCCGCCCTAGATATTCTAGTCTCCCTCAACTTGACCAGGCTGGCTGCCAGCCAAGTTCAATCACGATTCACGAGGCTTCCCAAGGTGGAGTTGATGCCTCCTGGCTCGCCCAGGGCCCAATACATGGAGCGAGATGCTGCACATGGTACATGCGTGCAATGCAATAGTACAGCTAGCTTCCGTTCATGCCATGCTATGGGGAAGAGAATTCTAATTCTGAATGTTCAAGGCAACCCAAAGTAACAAACAGAGTTTCCTCCTGAGGCAGAAGAACGTACAGAGACAGCAAGAAGAAAAGCCCCCCAAATTGCTGAAGCTCTCCTTCACCAGAAAGAGCCGAACTTGGACACTTTGACCTCTGAATTTTTTTTATAAAAAAGGAACTGCTCCAAGAAGCTCTGCCCTAGATAACAGAGCTGAACAACTCAGCCAGCGCACACATACCCTGCAAGTAAGTGGAATATCATATCTCTAAGGCAAGCAGTCAGTGGTGGCATGCATCAATTTTTCCTTAAATTTAAGGATGCGTCGACTCTTCCATCAATGAAAATAAACAATATTCTAGCTTTGCCGCATTTTGCTGAATTAGAAATAGGCAAATGGGAGCCCACATGCAAAATAAAACTGCATTAGAAATTGCAAGCTTGCCCTTTTATTCCTTCAGCTCCACAATAGTAAAACTTTCAAATTTGCTAAAACACAAATAAATACCGACTGCAGGACGAATTACTACAATAAGGCTGCATGAGAGCGTTCCGTTATAGCTGCAAGCAGTCTTGGCATTGGGGGCATATCAAGCTCCTGAAGACCCTCAAGAACACGAACTACTTCACCCATTGTCGGCCGATCACATTCATTATCTTGGATACACCAAAATGCAACTTTGCAAACCCTTTCAGCCTCTTCAAAATCGAAGTCACCATGTAATTGTGGATCCACCAAACTCTGCAGATCTCCCTCACGAAGCTTGCTGACGGCCTGCACCGGGAAAAACACAACTTGATAACTGCTCTTACTATTTACTTCTGGTGTGTTCCTCTTTCCTGATATGATTTCCAACAATACCATACCAAAACTGTAAACATCAACTTTCGGTGTAATAGCAACTCCGCTAAGCCACTCCGGGGCAAGATACCCTGCGGTTCCTCGGAATGTAGTCATGACTCGGCTAAAATCCCTTCCTACAAATGCAGCCATCCCAAAGTCTGCAATTTTAGGAGCAAATGATGCATCGAGAAGTATGTTTTCTGGCTTAATATCACAGTGTATGATGCATTCGCGGCAACTCTGATGCAAGTAGCATAATCCTCTAGCAACTCCTATGGCTATTTGATACCTTGTGCTCCAGTTCAGGATGGTTGCATTGCTCTGAAATAGATGGGCATCAAGAGACCCATTTGACATGTGCTCATACACAAGTAGCCTGTTGTCACCTTCACAGCAGAAGCCAATCAGTTTCACTAGGTTGATATGTTGGATTAACCCGATTGAGCTCACCTCAGCTCTGAATTGCTTCTCTCCCTGGCGGGCACCATCAAGCCTTTTCGCTGCAATAGTAGTTGACTCGTTTAACACTCCCTTGAATACAGAACCAAAACCACCGCCTCCTAGCCTTTCTGAGAAATTCTTAGTAGCACGGACCAAATCAATGTATCTGAAGGCTATAATTCCACCACTACCTCGAGTGTCGTGTAGCGGCACATTGAACCATTTGAATCTCTTCCTCCAAACCACCACCAACAGTATGAGCACCATTAACCCAAAACTAACAATGCTTGCAGTTGCAGCAACAATAGCTCCTGGTCTTTGTTTCTTCTTCTTCTTCTTCTCCAAGCTCTGAAAATCTCTTGCGGCCAGGCGAAGGTAGAGGACATCTTGACCAGTAATGCCAATGCCATCGTCCATACTTACATCAAGCAATTCCCCGTGCCAGACAGAGCATTTGCTATTGCTATAGGAGTAAGCGGTGCAGGAGCAGTCATTGAGGCAGGCTCCAGCGCAGTTGCTTGGCGTGGTAGCATCCTCTATGCTCTGGGCATTGAAGGGCAGCTTGACACGAGATACAGGGTGAAACACATCTGTCGAGCCTGTCTTGCTTCTGTTGCTGCAATCTAAGGGAGTGTTTCTTGCACACCCTCCCGTTCGATCACCGAGATCCCAATCCCGAGGCGATTTCCGGGAGAAGGTCTCCAGGCAGTCGCAGAACAACGGGGCTGAATTGCCGTTGCAAACCGTGAAAGGTCCACAGACACCGTGCGCTATGCAGAAATCAGAAGGCTGGGCGTACACAGTCTCCCAAGATTCTTTGGCCTTCGACCAAACATTCAGCTTGAGCTGACCGGAGATGTCTATCGGGACGAACACGGAAGCCGAGTCGTCCGTGATGGTGTAGGAGAAGTACACCTCCTCATCGTCATCCTTGAACGTGGGCTTCAGCAAACCCTTGGTCCGTGGATCCGAGTCCATCAGCCCATCGAGTGCCTGCACGAGCTCTGCTAACCTTCCGGCCGGCCAAGGCCAGTACACCACGGGAGGGGAGCTGCGACTTGTCAGGCGCATCGCCCCGTCGATGCCGACGTCAATGGAGTACGAGCCGAACCCCGGGTCGATCAGGCTCTTCTTCGAGACGAAGGACCGGTTGAAGCCGGTGAGCTTGTTCCGGCCGATCTTTGCTGTAGGGAGCCCGACATCCGTCGGGTAGTCGAAGCTCTGCCACAGCGGCGCTCCGTTGGATGGGGTTTCTGGTAGGAGGGCAAGGTTCCCGGTGCTGTTGAGAAGGGCGCTGACACTGTCTGTGCTGTTGACAACTTCAGTGGACCATAGCTTGGACTCAGTGGTGGTGTTCGAGGAGACGATGACGAGGTTGCCATCTGTCGAGATCCTGAGCTGCGTCGTGTTGAGCTCGGACTCGGCGATTGGCCTCTCCCGGTTAGCGATCCAGACGGTGGTGCAGACCGGGATCTTGTTGAACCATATCCCGAGATACCAGCCGGGGGAGGAGGAGACGGTGGTGGTGGTTCCGCCGGTGGAGTTACCGGCGGTGCCGGCGGCGGCGGCTATGCTTTGCCGGAACCGGAAGAAGCCGAGCGCGAACTTGCCGTTCCTCGAGACGAGCTTGTTACCGGCGGCGAGCGCCCGGCCTGCCGCGAGCGTGTCGCCAGTTGCGGTTGCGGTGGAGCATGGGGCGGCGGTGTGCAGCGAGGAGAAGAAGACGAGCCCAGCCAGGACTACGTGGAGGGGAGCCATGGCCGGTGGCCGCAGAGAGAGTATGTGGCTGTGCCAAGCAGAGGTGGCAGAGAGGAGCTAAGACCTAGGAGCACGCATGCATCGCGGCATGTGCTGAGGATGTGCTGCTGGGAGGAGGCGGCTAATGTGTTCAGAGAAAAATTGAAGGTTTTAGCTAGCTGAAGGGTATTCGTATACTTGACACGCCATGGAAGGATGTGAATGAGAGAACTCCATGGAAACGCAAGTTGCGACGCGACGAAGACCGCGTGCATGCCCAGCTGAAGCCGCCGCAGCTACTAGCAGTCACTTGCGTCGATCGAACATGACGGCGACGGGTGACTGGCCGTCCTACTCAACAGTCTCATTGCCTCGAGTCCAGGGTGGGGCGGCACGCCGTGGAGGACCCGGCGACCGGGTCGCCGACGCTGTCCACCGGTGCTGTCGCGTCGCGGCCCGGCGAGGTATAGAGAGGACGACGACGTAGGCCGCCCGTCGGCAGAGACGTCTATCTCAGATGAGTGTACGGGACACTGCTCCGTACGACGCGACGACCAAGGCTACGAAAATTCCAGCACTGAGCGATCAGACACGCGCTCTCCGTTATCAGGATAGCGTGGTGGTGGTCAGCAGATTGGTGAGCGATTGGCACCGCAGACTTCTCAACGGGGCCATTCCGATGTCACGCCTCCGACGGCCTGAAAATTTTCTGGGCAATTGCTACCGGAGAGACCAGCTTTGCCTGAGTGTCAAAAAGGTTTGCCGAGTGCTATATGTCGGGCACTCGGCAAACCCCTTCGGTGGCTGGCGCACTCGGGCGGGAGGTCTCGGCGGGTATGTGTGGCGTCGCGCAGGCCGCAGATAGCTCGGCGAGGTGGCTCATCAGTCACCAAGAACATTTGCCGGGCAATTCTAGTCTCCCTCGAGTCAACTTCGAGCAGGCAGGTCCCGGCTGCTAGTATAGCTACAGACCACAGGTTACAGGGCCCCACGTCTTGGCTCCAGTCCCAAGAAATGAAATGCGCTGCTGCTGTACAACCTCAATCATCGCATTCATTTGGTACAGACACTGCCAAACAAGGTGGGCATGGAGCACAGTTGTACTATAGTGCAGCATCCAGACTCCAGAGTTCACCATGCTCACCTCAAATGAACGAAGATCACCTCACTCGGTGACTCCTGCTGAGTCCTCGTCTCCGCCAATCAACTGGTCCTTGTCCTCTTACTTGAGCCGCTTAAAGATCATTCCATCATGGTCACAGAGAAGAGCGATGAGAATGAAGATCGTTAGCCAGAAACTGACCAAATCAACTCACAGTAAAATTCAGACGACGTCTTCCTGAGGCGATCAGGAGCGTATAAAGACAGCAACGATGCAGCAGAAGCAAACAGCACAGCCACGAGAATTGCTCCCGAACTCCCAGTAGAACAAAATCTGAAGCCTGACATCTGCACAAAAGAAGATACTCTAGAAAATGGCAGGCGCAGGTACTTTCACGATTGCTGATGCAATTCATACCATAAAAGGAGCGCACTGCAGGGGGAAAAAAACCCAAACTCTCTGTAATGTCATACTTCAACAGTTAACTTCGAAGTGATAAATCTCTAAACCAAGCAGCACGTAGTGGCCTGGCCGTGATATATCAGTTTTTCCAAATAAATAGTGGCAAATATCAGATTGTCATCTTCAATTTAAGAATACATGTCAGCTGTCCCATCTCAGCAAAACACACTGGCCATATTTTGCTACAAATATTTGCTTGCTTACCATAACAGTAGCTAAGAAACATAAATAAGAGAGTAGGTAGACCACATACAACATACACAACTTACAACCTTGCCTTCCTTAATTCTGTCCAATCAACGCTACAACTTCCAAATTTGCTGAAACAAAGTTTACTAACACCAACAACGAAGTACTTATGAATTCTTATACTGAAGCTTCATCAGAGTGCTCTGTTATAGCTGCAAGTAGTCTTGGCATCGGGGGCATATCAAGCTCCTGCAGACCCTCAAGAACACGGACCACTTCACCAATTGTTGGCCGATCAAACTCATTATCTTGGATGCACCAGCATGCAACTTTTCAAACCCTTTCAGCCTCCTCCAAATCAAAGCAACCATGTAACAGCGGATCCACCAAACTCTACATCTCCCCCATGAAGCTTGCTGATGGCTTGCACAGGGAAATAAGCAACGTGATAACTATTGCTGGTGTAAACTTCAGGTGAATTCCTCCTTCCTGATAGGATTTCCATCAGTACCATGCCAAAGTTGTAAACATCAACTTTTGGTGTAATAGCAACTCCACTAAGCCACTCCGGGGCAAGATACCCAACAGTTCCTCTAAATGTAGTAAGAACTCGGCTAAAATCCCTTCCTACAAATGCCGCCATCCCAAAGTCTGCAATTTTAGGAACAAATGATGCATCGAGAAGTATGTTTTCTGGTTTACTGTCACAATGTATGATGCATTCACGGCAACTCTTGATGCAAGTAGCACAATCCTCTAGCAACTCCTATGGCTATTTGATACCTGGTGCTCCAATTAAGGACAGAAGCATTGCTCTTAAATAGATGGGAATCTAGAGACCCGTTTGACATGTGTTCATACTTCATACACAAGTAGTCTTTTATCACGTTCACAGCAGAATCCAATCAATCTGACTAGGTTGATATGTTGGATCAATCCAATCGAGCTCACCTCAGCCCTGAATTGCTTCTCTCCTTGACGGGCACCGTCAAGCCTTTTCACTGCTATAGAAATCGAACCACTTAACTCCCCCTTGAATACAGAACTAAAACCACCACCTCCAAGCATTTGCGAGAAATTTTTAGTAGCATGACTTAAATCAGTGTATCTGAAGGTTGTAATTCCAGTCCTGCCTTGACTGTCGTGTAAAAGCACCCCACACCACTTGGATTTGTTCCTCCAAATATGTAACAACATCATGAGCACTAGTATCAAACAACTGATAATGCTTGCAGTAGTAACAATAACTCCAAGGGTTAGTTTTCGTCTGTTGTTTAGCCCAAAACTTTGCAAACCTTTTGCAGAAAGGCGAATGTAAACAACATCTTCAGAAGTATTATCAATTCCATCATTCTCGTTTACATGAAGTAATTCCCCATGCCAAATGGAGCACCTGCTATTGTTATATGAATAAGCGGTGCAGGAGCAGTCATTGAGGCAAGCTTCTGCACATTCGCTCTGAGTTGTAGCGCCTGCTATGCTCTGGGGATCATAGGGTAATGCAACATGAGCTATTGGATGGAACATGTCCGCTGAGACTGCCGTGTTGTTCTTGCTAGTGCAATCTAGTGGTGTATTTCTAACACATCCTCCTGTTCGATCGCCAAGATCCCAATCCAATGTTGACTTCTGAGAGAAACTCTCCATACAGTCACAAAATGGATGGGAATTTCCGTTGCATACGGTGAAAGGTCCACAGGTAGCATACGAAGTGCAGGGATCAGCAGGTTGGGCATACAAGCTTTGCCAAGACTCTGTGGCTTGGGACCAAACCATCATCTTGATCTGACCAGAGATGTCTAGTAAGGCAAATGTGGAAGATGACTCATCCAATGATGTATACGTGTAGTACTCCTCTTCACTGTTCTCAACATATGCAGGGTTAATCAAACCTCTAGTTTGTGGATCCATGTCAAGCACTGACTTGAGTATTGTTATAAGTTTATATGGTGATGATTTTCCAGATGACCAAGATTAGTACACTACAGATGGGGGCTTGCGGTGACTGAGGAGCACCACCCCGTTGGTGTCCAGTTGAATGCTGTATGAGCCAAGACCAGGATCGATCAGGCTCCTGTTTGTGATGGCCTGGTGATAGAAACCGGTGACCTTGTTTCGGCCAAACTTGGCACCCGCTAGCAAAACATTTGTTGGGTGGTCAAAGCTCTGCCACAGCGTTGCATTAGATGGGATTTATGCTATGAGAGCAAGGTTTCCATTGTTCAGGAGAACTGCACTAGTATTGTCTATGCTGGTTTGTGTCCTATTTTCGACAGTAATGTGAGTGGACCAGATTATGAACTCAATGGCATGGTTTATGATGACAAGGTTGCCATCTCTAGAGATTTTGAGGTGTGTTAGGCTGATGTTAGGGTCAGTGATTGGCTTCTCCCAATTAGCAACCCATACAACAGTAAAAACTGGGATCTTATTGAACCATATGCCAAGGTACCAACCGGGGGTTTTGGTGTTGTAGACTGACTTACTAACACCTGAGCCTGGTTGGAAGAAGCCAATCGCGAACTTTCCGTTTCTTGAGATGAGCTTGTTGCCGATGGCAAGCGCCTTGCTACCCGCAAGAGTATCACCATTAGCAGTTGCAGCGGAACATGGTGGAGTGTACAGGGAAGAGATTATAAGAAGCCCTCCGAGGAATATGTACAGGGGTGGCATGGCTGAATTGGGGGAGAGAACATGAACTGGTGACTGGCGATGGATGGATGCTTGCTGCTCCAGATCTGCTATTTGGAGAAGAAGACAAGATATATAGGAAGAGGATGCAACTTGAATTGCATGCATGTTCAGCTTACGGGGAAGGAACAGCAAGGAACGCTGCATGTCAACTGCATGCATGTTCAGCACTGCCCACTTGGCCTGGCTGCCACTTGTACTAACTAGATGGTACAACCACAAGTCCACAAGGCAATGGGGGTATATAGTATGTACCACTAACCCAAAATATAAGTAGGTGTTTAGACACATCGATATGGTCAACGTGGTGATACTTTGGCTAGCAGTTTCTATAAAAAAAATTATGAAAGTATTTTTCATGGTTAATACATCAACCTTATGTGCCCAATCTGCAATAATTTTTATTTAGTGATAATCAAAATCAAAGGCATAAAAGTTTAACCGGCAAGAATCCTAAAACAACTTGTATTTCATATAGCAGGCAATGATTCTTAATGCCAACATTAGAAACTAACTCCATTTTCCTTTTGTTCATAGTATTATAGTCTACCTTGTAGCCACTTGTTTGTACCCACTTGAATAATCTTCACAGTAGCTCGACATCTTCAACCATTTTTACTGCTAGTAACAAGAGAAACAATCACTTTGGGTGCATCTCTATTAGACAATTAAAGCATTTTTCACCTAATGTTTTTATGTCTTTAGGAATTGAACTTCTGAACAAGATTGGCAGGCAATTTGTCATCATTCAGATATACAGGTGCATCTGGCCTTTCTTCTCACTGATGGGTCAACGGAATAAACTTCATTGTTAGGTGGCACAGAATGCATAAGAACTTGGATCATATATACTGCTACTGTGGGACTTCAAGTATTGTGTACCACACCTCTGCTCAAGTTTTGATGCTTCATTGGCTTGATAGAAGAATAGGCATGAAACTTTTCCTTCAAAGGTAAATGGTGAGAAGGTAGGGAGAATGAATCCAATGAGCTGATGCTTCTAATTTTTGCTGGGTCGAGCCAATTGGAATCAAGAATTTGGTAGCAGCACTGATACATATGAAAATATGGAACCAGATGAAGGGAGCGCATCAGGAAAAAAAATGGACAGTAGTCCTCCGTAATGTCATACATCAGACAATCTTAGTAATAGCATATGTCAACAAGAAACTTAGAAGTGACATATCTCTAAAGAAAATGGTAAGTAGTGGTGTAAACCTTCGTCCTCCAGCTTTAGGATTGATATACGTCAACTGCCCCATCGACAGAATAAACACATAATTCTAGTCCTTCCATAATTGGGGTCATTCAAAAATAAAAAAAAAGAGACCCATCATATGCACAATTTAACAAGTGAAAGTCTACCTTGCTTTATTCCTTCCAATCCACATTAGAAATTTGAACATTGCTGCTAACTACGAAGTATTTGCAAATTACAACATTGAAGCTCCATCAGAGCATTCTGTTATAGCTGCAAGTAGTCTTGGCATCGGGGGCATATCAAGCCCATGTAGGCCCTCAAGAGCCCGGACCACTTCAATCATTGTCGGCCGATCACACTCATTATCTTGGATGCACCAACATGCAACTTTGCAAAACCTTTCAGCCTCTTCCAAATTAAAGTCGCCATGTAATTGTGGATCCACTAAACTCTGCACATCTCCCTCATGAAGCTTGCTGACAGCTCGTACAGGGAAAAAAGCAACATGGTAGCTGCTGCTAGTGTATACTTGGTTAGGTGAGTTCCTCCTTCCTGAAATGATTTCCAACAATACCATACCAAAGCTGTAGACATCAACTTTCGGTGTAACAGCAACTCCACTAAGCCACTCTGGAGCAAGATACCCTATAGTTCCTCTTGATGTAGTCAGAACCTTGCTAAAATCCCTTCCTACAATTGCTGCCATCCCAAAGTCCGCAATCTTTGGAACAAACGATGCACTGAGAAGTATGTTTTCTGGCTTAACATCACAATGTATGATGCACTCACAGCAACTCTGATGCAAGTAGGACAATCCTCTAGCAACTCCTATTGCTATCTGATACCTAGTGCTCCAATTTAGGATGGTAGCATTGCTCTGAAATAGACGTGCATCAAGAGACCCATTTACCATGTGTTCATACACAAGTAGCCTCTTATCACCTTCGCTGCAGAAACCAATCAATTTGACAAGGTTAATATGTTGGATCAATCCAATTGAGCTCACCTCAGCCCTGAATTGTTTCTCTCCTTGACGGGCACCATCAAGCCTTTTCACTGCTACAGCAGTCGAATCACTTAACACCCCCTTGAACACAGAACCAAAACCACCTCCTCCCAGTATTTCTGAAAAAATTTTAGTAGCATGGCCTAAGTCGGTGTATCTAAAGGCTATAATTCCGCCACCAGTACCTTGACTGCTGTCTAATTGTGCACCGCAACATTTGAATTTCTTCCTCCAAATCATTGACAGCAGAATGAGCATTAGTAACCCAAAACTAATAATGCTTGCAGCACTAACAACTCCAACAATTGGTTTCCTTTTGTTTTTTCTCACACTTTGCACATCTTTGGCGGCAAGGCGAAGGTAAAGAACATCTTCTGAGGTGTTGTCAATGTTATCATTCTGTTTTACATTAAGCAATTCCCCATGCCAGGTATAACATCTGCTGCTGTTATAGGAATAAGCAGTGCAGGAGCAGTCACCGAGACAAGCTTCTGCACATTTGCTTTCGGTGGTAGCATCTTCTATGCTTTGGGGGTCATAGGGCACTGTAACACGAGTTATGGGCTGGAACATATCTGTTGAACTTGTTGTGTTTTCCTTAACACTGCAATCTAAGGGAGTATTTCTGACACACCCGCCTGTGTGGTCATCAAGCTCCCAATCCAGAGGCGATTTCAGAGAGAAGCTTTTCATACAGTCACAGAATGGGTCTGAATTGCTGTTACAGACTGTGAAAGGTCCACAGGTAGCATACGCAGTGCAGGGAACAGCAGGTTGGGCATATAATGTTTGCCAAGACTGTCTGGCTTGTGACCAAACATTCATCTTGATCTGACCAGACATGTCTAGTAAGGCGAATATCAAAGATGATTCATCCACTAAGGTGTATGTGTAGTACTCCTCTTCATTGTTATCAATATATGCGGGGCTAATCAACCCTTTGGTTTGTGGATTCATGTTTAGCATCGTCTTGAATAGTGGTACAAGTAATGAACTTCCTGATGACCAAGACCAATACACTACAGAGGGGTTACGGCTCCTTAGGAGCATTGCCCCATTAGTGTCAAGTTCAATGCAGTATGAGCCAAGACCAGGATCAATCAGGTTCTTGCTCGAGATGTATTGGCGATTCAAACCGGTGACCTTATTCCGGCCAAACTTGGCGCCAGGAAGAAAAACATCTGTTGGGTAGTCAAAGCTCTGCCACAACGGTGGTACCGCACTAGATGGGCTTCCCATGAGGGCAAAGTTTCCATTGTTGAAGAGAATGGCGGTGGTGTTTATGATGCTGGTTTGTGTCCTATTGACAATGTTAGTGGACCAGATTATGGATTCAGTGGCATGGTTTAAGATGACAAGATTGCCATCTCCTGAGATTTTCAGCTGTGTTTGGTTGAGCTTGGGATTGCTGATTGGCTTGTCCCTATTAGCAACCCATACAACGGTAAAAACAGGGATCCTATTAAACCATATGCCGAGGTACCAGCCAGGGGAGTTGGTGGTGTTAATGTCTGTGTACTTACTGGTGATGCCTGAGCCTGGCTGGAAGAAACCGAGCGCGAACTTGCCGTTTCTCGAGACGAGCTTGTCACCGACAGCGAGCGCTTGGCCTGCAGTGAGAGTATCATTATTCCCACTTGCAGCGGAGCATGGAGCGGGAGTGTGCAAGGAAGAGAAGATTGCAAGAAGGCAAAACAGCAATATGTTCAGGGTAGCCATGATGAAGCTGAATTGGACAAGAAAGAGGAACTATGGCTGACTGACGATGGATGGAAGGATGTGCAAATATGTGTGATCTGGTGCCTCGCTCCGGTGTTCGGAGAAGAACGAAGTTATGAAGAGGATAGAGAGAGAGGAAGAATGAGGTTGAGCAGAACACGCGCAGGACAGATTGTTAATTCAGATTGCTGATCGAGACAGCACTACAGAAAACCATGTGTACTACTCGGTAGTGGAAGTGCAACCATGGGCACGGGGCACCCACGCGCGCCCTCCTTAGACCAGTAAAATGGCGGTATTACCACAAAAACCACGGGCTACTCTCCCGGGTCCAGCCTCAGGTCAACTCTGGTCTGAGACTCTGAGTAGTCTGTGCAGGCTACAATCAAGCTCCCGCAGGTAGAAGAGAAGCGCATTCTCGTTCGGCCCCTCCCCAGCACGCGTGCCGCGGCATCATAACCAACGCGGGACTTTCAGTGAGGATTCCATTCCAACGTGCCTGTGGTGAAGTCAACAACGAGCCACTGGTTTGCTGACGCCCTTACCGACCGATGCACGGTGCAGAGTGGCGGGGCAGGAATGCAGAGGACTCGACCGAGGCCGGGGTCAAAGCCACGCGGCTCAAACTGTGCAGACTTGATCATACTACCACTGACAGGAGCACAAACGCACGATTCGTCGAGAAATCCTACAGGATGCGGTTGAAATGGTTTCAGATTGCATGCGGTCTGCAAATGATTCTCGATCCGCTAATTCCAGCGATTTCACCTTTGGATCTACCTACTTAAAAAAGTTTCTCAAATTAAACAGCGGGTAGTTACCTAGGCCTTTGGTGAAAGACCCCAGCATGGCTGCAATGCCATGGCACCGCGGTGATCCCTTCGCACTGCACACCGGACCGGACCGGACCGCGGGCAACGGAGCGCAGAGTGAGGCGGACGGCGGCGCGGCCGCACGGACACTGGCCGTCCGCGCGCTGAAGTCGGGCGGGGCAGCGCCTAGCGGAGCCCGGAGGGCTAATGCAGAACGCCGGCAGCCGGCAGGGACTGTCGAGCTGAGCGGCGGAATTGAGGTCCGACTGTCCGAGCCGGCGCCGCCGTGGAAGGTGGTCAACATGGTAGGCTACTGGGCTTGGGCCGCGGTTTGTTTCTCTAGGCCCAGCTCTGCCTCTGTGTGTCAAAAACAACGTAAAAAAATATCGTGCAGGTGTCTTTTTTCATATTTTAACCCTAGAAGAAAAATATTTCGAAAAAATACAGGGGTCAATTTGGCTGCAAGATATCCCTCTCAATCGAGAAGAGAGGACGAGCAACCTGCTAGGCAAATCTGATCGAACAATAACAATTCCTCTGCTTTATAGACCTGTAGTAGTGTAGTGTACAGTTTTCAAGCCTCACCTTGGAAGATCATGTCGTTCCTGACCTACAAAGATATCCAGCAAGCAATTGAATCTTACAGTAGTCCAGACCTCCAGGCTCCCTTGCAGTAGTTCAACCAGATCTCGTGGACTTGAGTTACCATGGTTTATTCACAAAACTGGCATAAGTTGCACTAGATGCAAAGGAGACACCGCAAATAAATGAGATAAGTTTGGACCCAGAGGTGCATTGCTCCCATAGCTCCATATATTTTTACAAGGATCCACCATATTCAAGGCAATCAAATGTTGACCCTCCACATATTACATAGTAAACCATCTCGCAAACTAGTGGTTTGCAGCAGGTTATGCTATTCATTAGGTCAACAACTCTAACCACTACTACCCTAAACTTCAGTTGTTAACAAGGTAGCTCTCCTGCGACAGGAATTCGACAATAGAATCTTTTATAATGTCATCATGGATCATCCTGGAAACCTTCATTCCAATCACTTCTAGCTCAGAACGGTGATCCAGTGGCAAAGGCTGAACGTCCTCCAAAGCAAATGGATCATACTTACTTCGCTTCTTCACCACTTGCCAGACATTTTCAGCTAACTGTTCGTGATCTATTTCAGGCCAGTACTTCATCATAATCTTTGAGTGCAAACTGTTGTCAGGAGTTGTCATGTCAGCCAAGATAGAGTTTACAAGATCAAATAGAAGTTTCCTTTCCGATTTCGACCACAGAAGCAGCTTGCTATACTTGTTTTCAAGCCAAAGAAACACATCTGAGCCCACTTGCCAACCTTCTGTGTAGTCTGGTAATTCACACACGCTTGCAAGCATGTCCTGAACATAACATAAATCCCTGTCCTCATCATCCTTGAATATAGGTAACTGCTCTTCTGTCGCTTGGTAGGTTAAGATGTCCACATTGTTGCACTCACCAGTTGACTGCGTATCTGAATAGTCTCCACAGGTGTCATCTTGGTCTTCCATCTTCAACATCTTCAGTTGCGCTCTGAGTCCTGCATTTTGTAGAAGAGACAGGGATAATATTCAGTATATTAACCAATATGAAATGAAGAAAATTTGAATTGGCTTTGATGTACTAACCTTCAATACCAACGTTAATGCTTTTGAAGATTCCAGAATAAGAAGTCCCTTCACCAGAACTTCGTGGTGATGAAGTAGTTGGACTTGAGCATTCACAACTCTCCCCACTTGCAATACTCACTGATTGTGTTCCTCGAGTGTCAACTTGAGCAATGTCAATCTCCAGTGATGGGTTTCTTCCCTCCTAGAACCAGATGTTAAATGAGAATGCAATTATTCGATTTGGAGCTAGATTTTTCTATCAGAACAAAAAAATAATAATTGAGATGGTTGCATATTCATAAATTGTACAGGCAAAATAAATAATCAGTAGAATTTTATCTGGGCCAGTAAATTAAGGTTGACTGTCCACCCCCTAAACCACCCAACTCAGGTCATGCGCATTTCTTCCTCGGCAGAAATGAGGCAATGACCTTTAATGTCAACACCAAAAGGTAACTCCAGTTCTTTAAAATCTTTTTTTTATAGGATTACAGTCTAATATGTAGCCAACCAATTGTTTGTGCATGTTAACCAACTAGCGTTACAAATAACAACAACAACTTAGCCTTTTGTCCCAAGCAAGTTGGGGTAGCCTAGAGATGAAACCCACAGAAACAAGAATAAAAAATACAAAAAGGGCACAAGCCAAAGGAAGAGTTAGAGGTTAAACAAAAAGTAACAAAGGTCACGGTTCAGGTACATTAATTGCTAATCTCCAAGCGCTCCTATCCATAACTAATTCCTTAGCGATATTCCACTCCTTAAGGTCTCTCTTAACCGTCTCGTCCCAAGTTAGTCTAGGTCTACCTCTACCTCTCTTTACATTATCGCCCCGCTTTAAAACTCCACTACGCACCGGCGCCTCGGAAGGCCTCCGTCGTACATGTCCAAACCATCTCAACCGATGTTGAATCAACTTCTCCTCGATAGGTGCCACTCCGACCCTATCTCGAATCTCTTCGTTTCGGACTCTATCCCTTCTTGTATGCCCGCAGAACCAACGCAGCATACGCATCTCTGCTACACTCGGTTGCTGGACATGTCGCCTTTTTGTAGGCCAACATTCAGCACCGTATAGCATCGCTGGGCGAATCGCCGTCCTATAGAACTTACCTTTTAGCCTCTGTGGCACCTTCTTGTCACAGAGGACGCCAGAAGCCTGCCGCCACTTCAACCAACCGGCTAAAATTCTATGCCTAACATCTTCATCAATGTCTCCACCTTTCTGAAGCATTGATTCTAAATACCGAAAAGTATCCTTCTTGGCCACTACTTGACCTTCGAGGCTAACGTCCCCATCCTCATGCCTAGTCGGGCTAAAGTCGTCATATACTCGGTCTTGGTCCTACTCAGTCTGAACCCCCTCGACTCTAACGTGTGTCTCCACAGCTCTAACTTCATATTAACCCCTGCCCTACTCTCGTCAACTAGCACCAAATCATCAGCAAAGAGCATACGCCAAGGGATATCACCATGTATGTCCCTTGTGACCTCATCCATCACCAAAGCAAATAGATAAGGGCTCAATGCTGACCCCTGATGTAGTCCTATTTTAATTGGAAAGTCACTGGTATCGCCATCACATGTTCGAACATAAGTCATCGCATCCTTGTACATATCCTTGATGAGGGTAATATACTTAGTTGGGACTTTGTGTTTTTCCAAGGCCCACCACATGACGTCTCTCGGTACTTTGTCATACGCCTTCTTTAGGTCAATAAAGACCATGTGTAAGTCCTTCTTCTCCTCTCTATATCTCCCCATCAACTGTCGTACTAAGAAAATCGCCTCCATGGTCGACCTCCCAGGCATGAACCCAAACTGGTTTTGGGTCACCCTTGTCAATCTTCTTAGGCGATGCTCGATAACCCTCTCCCAAAACTTCATCATATGGCTCATCAGCTTAATCCCCCGGTAGTTAGTACAACTTTGAACATCTCCCTTGTTCTTGAAGATCGGTACTAATATACTTCTGCTCCATTCCTCCGGCATCTAGTTTGACCGGAAAATTAGGTTAAAAAGCTTAGTTAACCATACTACCGCCCTCTCGCCCAGGCATCTCCACACCTCAATGGGGATGCCATCAGGACCCATCGCTTTGACAAAGAAAATATTAAACTGCTTAACAACAATAATACTGTTGCAACATACCTCCAATGCTATGATATCCTGGTTCATTAGAACTTCTTTTGTCTTTGGAAAAGATGTTGCTAGTGTCTGGTATGTCCACCCCATATGACCTTCCGAATTTTTCTTGTCATCATGTTGAACATCAGAATCAGATTTTTGTATATCCTCAGTTCTGATAGCGTCATCAGGGAATTTTTCACTATATATATTGCTTGCCCAAGACAGATCAGAGATGCAGACGCTATGCCTTGCTTTTTCCAAAGTTACATGAATCTCTTTCTCAGGTAGCATATTTTCCTTTCCTAGATGAACAATTGTGCTTTCGTTTCTCTGTTTTGCATTTCTGATAGGTGATCTCTTCCTGACAGGTGTATTTTCAGATTCATCAGTGGGTGTATTCAGTATATCTTTCAGAATGGGCAACCTACAGGTTGGTGCCGCCTGCCTTCTGCCTGATAATTTTGAAGAGGTGGTCGATGAGGCTGGAAGAGACTTGGACCTGGGAAAATTCCTTGACATACCACCCCTTGAATCATCTTCACAGTAAATCCCTGGCTTCCACCCATCTTTACTGCTAATACCAAGGGGGCTGGCTGGCACCTCTCTCACATTCGAGCGACTGAAGTTTGGATCTGATGATCCTTTGTGGGAAGATTCTTCTGGTGCATCTCCAGCAGACAGTCCGAGCATTTCACCTAATGTTGTTATTCCTTTAGGAATAGAATTTTCTGAAACAGATTGGCAGGCCATTTGCCACCTTTCAGAGAGGTGCTTTCTGGCCTTCCTACTCACTGACGGTCCAGAAAAATGCATGCTTGAATAAATGGGCATGGTGTCATCATGAAAGGTAGAAGCAACTTTTGCCCTCTCAATGTCCACAGCAAGGTTATATTCCTCCTTGGACTGTCTCCTCCTGCTGCCACTTTTAGCTGTTTGTTTTCTAAGCTTCTGTGTTGCTATACCCTCTTCTCCTTCCAGAACTTCATTCTTTTGTTGCACAGAATATTGTTTACTATGGTGCGGAGGCTTTGAATGTTGTGTACCCCTCCTCTGCTTATATTTTGATGCTTCTTGGCTTGACACAACAGGTGTGAAACTTTTCCTTTGAAGGTTTGGCTTCAGAACTACGATTTGAGAGCGATGCCTTGAACCTTTACTCTTGTAACCATTTGGTGCCAACGGCTCCACTGACGCAACTGAAGTTTCTTTGAGCAGCATACTAGGAATGAGTTTCTCAAACTCCTTTGGTCTGTCAAACATCTCATCACACATACCTGCCATGCTGCAAAGGATTTCCTGATCAGACAATTCTGAAGCAGCAGTATTACTTGTATGAGGAGAGCACTGCAACCCACTGTGTCTAAGGATGTGTCCTGAGAATCCTGAAACTGCAGTTCTGTTCTCCTCAAGGATTTCAAGGAAAGCATCCTTTTTGGAGTGGAGTATCTCAAGTGCTTCACTGAACTCTTTAGAATTCCTATGCCCTTCATCAGTGGCAAGACGCTTCGCATCCAAGAACTTTTGCCTCACAAACTCCAGATCAGCCTCCAAGTTCCTCAGATACTGCTCCTCATTTCGAGGCTGCGAAAGCTCATGCATCACCATGTTCTCCATCTCTGTCACCTCAAAAACATCCTTCAATTCTGGTAGCTCATCAGAACTGACGTTACATGGCTGATCTCCAGATGAAGCACAGGCCACTTCTTGAACAACCCCAGACAAGTGTCGTTGCAGATTAGCTTGGGTGTCACTCTGGCACCGGTCAAGAACCTTTTTGGGGCGAGGCACGGTGTCAAGGCCCATCAGCCTAGCAACGATGCCAGGCGAGCAATGGGTGAACTCCACATGCTTCGGTGCCTCTTTCTTTGCAGGAACAGCATTTGACTTATTAGAGAAGCCCTGGAAACAAAGAGAGGATATTTACATTTCTTCAGCTGGTAGTTCACTAAGCAGCCATCTTTTAATGTATGTAGAAATGCATTTGATGACAACAGTACTGCATTATGTACCTCTCTTATGTAGTCCTCTCCACTTGGTGCATCCATGGACGGCAGCATTGCCTTCTTTGCCCTTTTAAATCCTCGCTCGAATTCAAAAGTGAACTGGTGTAGTCAAGCAAAAGTTAAAATTACTAAGAATCAAGGTACACAATCATGCCGAAATAATGACTGGCAAGACCGCAAGAGAATTGAATCTTTGGGATAAAATATAAATTCAAAGCATAACTAATTAATTATTTTTTTGAAACCACGAAGCATAATTAAATAGGTGCGTGCGTTTGAAAGCTGGATGGGCAAAATTAAACATGCAGTGGTACAGTAAGAGTTAAGAGCAGCAGCTGTAATAATCTAACCTTGGTGAAAAGTAAAAACAAGAGACGGGGAATGGTCTGCTTACTGATGTTTCTTCCACGGAAGACACCGCCGGAGCCTCCAACGCCGACGGCTCCTTCGATTCGGGCGCACCGGCAGCCCCGCTTGCTACGCAACCACAACATGAGAAAGCAAACAAAAAAACTTTGGTTAGAAATGGAATGTGGAAACGAAGAGGGCATGGAGGCAAAACTCGCTCTGTTCTTGGGACGAAACCACGCACCTCGGCGCGACGGGGCGGGCGGGGACGGCGGCCGCTGGCGGGAGTGGGGACGTCGGGGCTTCGCCGAAGCACGCGACCCGCCGCCTCGCAGCATCTCTTCCGCTTCCGCCTCCGATTCTGCTCCTCTCTCCTCCTCCAAGCTTTGGTGACCTTTTCTCTCTCCTGACGAATTCAGATTTTGAACTGTGGGGCACTCATCCGGCTGGGCCCCACATGAAAGTGCGGTGCCTGCAGGGGGCTGTGGACCTGCGAGCACCACGTCCACCTGCCTGCACCTGGGCCACAGCGTGATGCGGGGCATGGTGTCAGTGACGGTGGAAGGGCGAGGAGCGCGTGCGAGAGGGAGCTTGGGCTGAGGCACGGGCGCGTGGGTGCTCGAGTTCGAAAAGGTGTGGTGGGGCACGAGGCGCGAAAGCCCAGGAAGGAGAAGGCCAAGGCCACCCCTTCTCTCTCCCCTCTCTCTCACGAACTCGCCGAGGAAAAGAGCATCCGAGGAAGGAGAAGGCTACTCCCACTCTGCGGCCATGGATTTTCTGCGGTGCTGGTCGTGGAACGAGCGTGCTGTTTTTATAGGCGTTGGTAAATTGGATGCACGCGTGTGTACAATGAGCGAATCTGCATTGATCTTGTTGTCATTGATTACACCATGTTAAAATGATTAAGATATGCTAGAGATGTACATTATTAACTGAAGGAGATATAACGATAGATTTTCAAGAGGAAGATTGAAAGACGTGGGGCAAATTAGGGCAAGAGAGCACGATGCATTTTTCATGGAGAGAGAGGGTAGTTGAGGGGGACTAGGTACCTTCAAAAATCTGCTCCACGTCTTTTTATTGCATTTAATCGCTTCTCTTTCAAAAAAAAAACTCTTGCAATAGCTTGCAAATCACCTTTCTCTCTCTCACGGGTTCAGGGACCCGGGATCCTCAACCGACCGGCCTCCCATTCATATTCAGACTAGCTTAAATACAGCATTCGGAACCAACGTCCACCTTCGCAGGCCGCGGCTTTGTCCAATCCGTCTAGGCCTGTGATTCCGACCGACCGGCCGGTCAAGAAAAACATGGCTCGTGTCCCCGACCTAGAAGATGATCGGGAACTCGCTCAGTACCACGGCTCCAACTGAGATTCCCCGACCAGGCTCCGCCTTACACATGTTACTTTCCCCAACTGACGAGGTCTGGGGCCGGTCGGGCCTAGCACACTAACCGTCCCCGGGGTCAGATGCTGAGGATAAGGACGGACACGCCGTAGTCAACATGCCGTACAGGCTAACCACCCCCTCCACGGGAGTTACAGTCTCCTCTGTTGCCACAGTGGGGGAACACTATTCCTCCTACCGGTCCTTACAAATGGACGGGACGCAACGTCATCACAACGTGGCGGACACGCCTCCATCACAACAGAGTGACGGGGCGTAGCGCTAGGGACGGACGTGACTATCGTACTGTACTTATCATCGCACGCTCGTCCCCCAACCTACGCAGCATGACGAACAGGGAAAAGACAAGACGGCCACCCCACGACGTGGGGCTTGGACGGTGGTCATCGGAAGGCCCCGGCTGATAGAGTTTGCGGTCTGACTGACAGAGCTGGCGACTCCGACAAACGAAATAAGGAACACTCTGTCTTCCTACCTCATTCTTTCTACCTTTAGTTCCCCTATAACGAAGACCCCCCTTTAGACTATGGAAGGGAGGATCATCCGCCTAGGAAAGATAGCCTGCACAGATCTCGATCATACCACATCATCCACTCGCAAGGTTGTAACTCTCCTAACTTTCACGAGCATTCGGGCTCAAGCAATACAACCGACTAACCCCTGACTAGAGGTAGGGCACGATTGTCTGAACCAGTATAAATCTTGAGTCACTGTATGCTAGGTCATCTCCGATCACAACGTGCGATGCACACTTCGAGTTGGTTTAGTTGCCGGCCATTTTCGGAACCGACACTCTCTATTGTTAAAAAAGCATCATTCTATCTCTTGCAACTAATAATGCATATCTACTATCACACCATGGACTTACTTGAGTTAAGAATTCAAACTTAAATATTATTTCCGAAGGCAGAAGGTTCAATTCAGAATCAACAACTCCAACCCCCAATAAAACAAAAGTTGATATGGTAGATAAATATTATTAATGAAAGAGATAGAAAGTTAGATATGCATACCATTGATTGAAGGAGATATAGAAAGTTAGATATCCATACCATTGATTGAAAGGATATAATTTAGATATGCATTTTGGTAGAAAGAAGTAGAAAGATATGCATCCCAATATCCCATTGATTGAAAAGATATGCATGCAATGATTGAAAGAGATAGAATATGCAATTTCCTGGAAAACAAATAATAGAAGAAACTTGCAAATTAATGAAATCATTTAATTCACAGGATCCAATTTGAAATTTCTTGAACCGGCAACACATCTTTGAAACACAAGCACTAGTCAAAGCATGAATCTTAACTTTAAAATCAAAATCTACATCTCTGCCTACAAGAATCGATCTTGAATCATGAACTTTGAACCTAAAACTCCAAGCTTTAAATGGAAGGTGTGTAGTTGCCCATTCGAAATTTTCTCGATGGCCTTTTCTTGCATACCCATCCCTCGCCTGGTCGAAATTTTAGCACTTTTGTGAATTAGTCCCAGCCTACTCGGGTTTCTTATTTAGCATTTAGGAAACTTTAAGAAGGAAAAAATGAGAGTTCCATATATAACCAAAATAGTTCGCAAGTTTACAGTAGTAGATATAATACTATTGCAGATGCTAAGAGATAAATAACGAAAGCAAGGTAAATAAAAAGATCTTCTCATGTGTTATCTAGCAAAAAAACTATTGGTCTAATCTCTCATTCTCCTTTTTAAACCATTTCTCTAATGAGATGGAGGAATAAGAAAGATGAAGATAGTAGCATGTGGGCCCTATATCTAATATAGAAGGTGGATGGGTTAGGGTTTACAAACTATGGTTTTGATTTCTAGGAGGAGGGACCTCACAATATTTTAGAATTTCATAATTTAGAATCGAACAAATTTGTATGCTTGGAGGACACTTTTATCCTAGTATGTACATATCTAACCACACTATGATGGCCTAGATCAATTGATTCCTCTAATCATGCTATCATGCAAAATAAAAAGACAAATTGCCAACCAAGCACGAGGTGTTATTACTCAAAATTGACTCAGCCCAAATTTGCCTCAAACTGACGATGCCTTTAAGTTAGAGGTATACTTCAACCCAGTGGCAAATTTAGGGGGGCGGGGGCTGGTGCATCAATGAAGACAAATGGAGAGAATGAGAGAGAAGAAAAGGTGAGAAAAGAAAAGAATTGGAGAGATGAAGAAGGACGAAGGAGATCACCTCCTTCTTTGATGCGTCGGTCGCCACCTTATCCGTTGGAAAGTGCTCTATATTTGTTCTAAATCAAATATTTTTTTAACTTTGATCAAATATAAAAATTCATGACAAATACTACACCATTATATTAACTTTATTTGTTTGGTATTATGGTAAGAATATATTTTTGTGAACTTAGTTAAAGTTAAAAGAGATTTAACTTAGAATATAAAACGAAAATCCTCGATTACTACCATGACTACTGTCTACGGGGCAACATTACTATTTTTGAAAAAAGGGGGCAACAATTACTGTCACATGAGGAAGATACGTCGAGGACAAACTGACAAAAAGCAGCAGCAGTGCAGTGCCGCCCCGAATCGAAAAAGGTGCGTTCGTTTTCTAGGTTCTAAAGTTTAGAGGGGTCACATCAAAAAGAATCTTGTCATTTAGAAGTATTAAATAAAGTCTAATTATAAAACTAATTGCAGAAGCCCAGTGCTAATTCGCGAGACGAATCTAATGAGGTATATTAGTCCATGATTAGCGGATGATTACTGTAGCATCACTGTGGCAAATTATGGATTAATTAGGCTCATTAAATTTGTCTCGCGAATTAGCACCCATCTGTGCAAAAAGTTTTATAATTAGACTTTATTTAATACTTTTAAATAATAATATTTTATTTGATGTGATGGATCTAAAATTTAGAGGGCAGGAAACGATCACGCACTCGCGTTCACCCTTTCATAAAAGCACAGAGCGACAAGATGATCAGCAAATAAACACGCGGCCCCCCGCCCACGTTACGCTACCTACCTCAACCACACGGTGCGACTCCCGAAGCCTCCAGAACCGCATCCACGGCGGGACCGCCCGGTGGCCCACACGTCAGCGACCCGCAGTGCCCATCCCCGTCCTTGTCCGGTGTGATCTCTGGCCTCCTATAACCGCGCACTGAAACCTCTGCCGGGGTCTCCTCATCACTAGCAAAAACCTCGCCTCGATTCGATTAAACAGAGAGAAATCCGAAGCACCTCGCCGTCGCCAGCCACCATGACCGTGGAGGTATGCGTGAAGGGCGCCGTCGGGGCCCCCGACACCCTCGGCGACTGTGAGTGCTCCCGTTCTCCGCTTCTCATCTCATCCGATTCGCATCCTTGCGCTCCCATTTCCGCGCCCGGTTCGACCCAAAAACCCTAGCGGTTTCTCTGATCCGTGCTTGGAACTTGCTGGCAGGCCCCTTCTCGCAGAGGGTGCTGCTCACGCTGGAGGAGAAGAAGGTCCCCTACGAGATGAAGCTCGTCGACCTCAGCAACAAGCCCGAATGGTTCGTCTCATTTCCCTTTCCCGTTTACTTTTTTTAAAAAAGTTCCACAGTGTCTGACGACTGATGGATAGAGTGCTATGTAGGCAGTGCCTTAGTATTTCCTGCTACAGTTGTTTTGGAGCCAAAATTTCTCTACTGTGTTGACTTCATTTTCAGAGGTTCAGTGGACTAAGAGCAGTGCGAAACGGAGTTATGTTCTGTCAGCTTGTTTGCTGTAGAAATGATATTTGACTTATTGCATAAGTTGGATATGGTATATTCTTCTTGATCCCACTGAACTGTAGCCTGGATGGGAACTGAAATCCACACTGCTTTGTCTTGGATCGATTAATCAATAGGACTGCTGAAGGACATGACTCGAGGAATCTTTTTTCTCCTCATACATGGGGATTACTCGTGCTTCAAAGTCCATCTATCCTACAAAGTTGACCTCATCATCTCATCTGGGAATTCTTCTGTACCTTTCAGGAACTAGCTGTAGCCTACTAAAGTGTTCTTGGAATACTTGTGCATTTTTCTTTTGGAACTTAAAATCTATCAAAAGACATAAACCTCGGACCACTGTTCGACAGTGAACATTCTTGTTCCTTGTCTAGTAGAGTTGCATATGCCTTTTCCAATGCATTGAATTCTAGTATACTTGGATGCCAGTTTAGGGGGCCTTAGAGAAGGCATGTAGTTTTTACCATAGGAGCCATCAATTACCAAAATACTGAAATTACCAAAACGAGCTTCTCAATTTATGCTGACACTCTTGGAATCACACAACCTTTTCATGTTAATTTACAATGACTTTCTAAATTTGAAGATGAAGAGGATTTAATATTTTGCAGCTTCTAAAATTTTCAGTGACCCAAGGGTATAATTTAGCCCCTAGTACTCTGTGGTCTTATCCGTCTGTAATCTTCATATCTAATCTACTGTAATGGCTCTTTCAGGTTTCTGAAGATCAGTCCAGAGGGTAAGGTGCCTGTGTTTAACAGTGGTGATGGCAAATGGATTGCTGACTCTGATGTGATCACTCAAGTCATTGAGGAGAAGTTCCCAACTCCATCTCTGGTCACCCCTCCAGAATATGCATCAGTGTAAGTTGTCTTCCTCATGTCCTGTCTTTTAGTTTAGGAAAATTCTGTATTTAGCTTTTCACATCTCCATCTTCATAGCGAAGTAGCTGAGCCACTTTTGAGCATGGGAGATTTTCTTAATTCCTACAGGAATTAAACATTTCAATGTGAAATTTCCATGTTCCATATGGAGCCTAAGTTTAACTATTGCTTTGCTCTGAAGATCCTTGTTCTATATTTAGTCCTGTAAGAGTTTTTTGTTAAAATGTTGAGAATCAGTAAAATCCGCATTCATTTCAGAGAAGTGTTGTGTTTAAATAGTTGTCACCTCACAATCCATGAGCCTGATGCATCACAATTCTTGTGGCTTTTGGATTAGAAATTTGTAGTTTTCTTTTTTTCATGGGCATTGGTGACTAATATCCTACTAAAGAAGGAAGTAATTTATTTGTTAAGGATATGAATACAACTGAATACTTTCATGAGCTTCATCCTGCAGTAGGATCTATCAAGCACTGATTTGATAGCTTTTGAAATACTAACAACTTTCAAGATTGTCATCGCCTTTACCAAGTTCTTCTGAAGCATCATCACGGTTTCTTGTGTTGCTGCATTTTAGTTGAGCTTTGGCAGTTGTCTTACTGTTGTCTATGTATGGCTGTGATGACAGGGGATCAAAGATTTTCCCATCCTTTGTCAAGTTCCTGAAGAGCAAAGATGCTAGTGATGGTTCAGAGAAGGCACTTCTTGATGAGCTGCAGGCACTAGACGAGCATCTGAAAGCTCATGTAAGTTGCAGGCGTGAGGTCTTTAAGTGATTCATATGGCTGCTGCTTTCGTCAAGGGAGTAGACATAGCACACACATCCATGATCATTTCAGTCATACCCACTTGCTACATTTCTTTGCACTTATATGACGAAACACAATCATTTTGGTTTGATTAAGAGCCTTGTTGCGTGGGCCTTGCTTAGTCTGACCATCTTGTTTGATTGAACCGGACCTTTTGTGATGCCATTATCAACATTCTCATGTTTTGCAGGGCCCCTACATCAACGGGGAGAATGTATCAGCTGCTGATCTTAGCCTGGGGCCGAAGCTCTTCCACCTCCAGGTCGCACTGGAGCATTTCAAGGGCTGGAAGATCCCAGAAAACCTGACCAGCGTCCATGCATACACCAAGGTACACAAGTGCTCAACTGATCACATTTCACTATCAGTTCCATAAATCTGTCGAGAATCAAATAATCAAGATCACGTTTGTCTTTGTGCAGGCACTTTTCAGCCGCGAATCTTTTGTGAAGACTAAGCCAGCCAAGGAGCACCTGATTGCGGGATGGGCACCCAAGGTGAACGCGTAAGCGCCCGTCCCTCTTGTGCTTTGGTGCTACCTTGTGGACACCATGCGTTTATCTGACCAGTCGCTGTCAGTGGTGTGGGTAGGCGTCTGTAGCTTGAACGCGTGATTGGACTTGAATAATGCAGCACCACCACCACCATGTTCCGAGTACTTAGTTCTGGTTGTTGCAAGTGTGCGCCTTTTATATGGACCTTCCCTTACCGGTTTGGTTCGACACCATGGGCATCTCTTGGTCGTATGTATGAGAGCGTGCATCTACTGCAATGTTAACTATAGTATCAAATAATGGAGCCGCTTCTATGCTCGTGCTGCCTGTCTTGTTGTACCTTGCATTCATGGTATCTGTTTCTCTCCTATCCTCCTATCCACGGTGATTCCGTGATAGCCTGGAAGCAGTAGTAGGGTATGTTCTCCTCGGGCACATTTCTGAGCTGGAAACTTTTTTCTTAAGCACACGTTCATCTCATATTGTTTGGTGCCAAGTAAGCGCGCATTATGTTGTGCGCACGATGCATTGCCTCGTGCGTCTCGTGGTGTTACGATAGGGATGTTTGCAGATATCCTCTCCCCTTCCTTTTTATTTCAAAATAAAATTTTAAAAACTTTATCGTGGAGGTTGAGAACATATTCCAAACTGTCTAATCAGATGGGTTCCTCTTCCTCTCAATCGTTCCTCGTCAGAATGGAGGAAAAGTTTCCGAAGTCGGAGGATTCAGGCATTCAGCGCATCTCGTCCTCATCAGAATACCGGCGCCACGATTCTCCGCCCAACGGATCCTCTTCTTTCTGTGTGCACCCGTGAGGCCGTGACCCCTCGACACGACAGTACGACACGGCAGCACAGGCTACAGCGTGCACCGAGTTCGTGTGACGCTGCCGTCCTTCACACCTCAGGGTTCCGCACGCACAAAACGCCTGACCCGGATACGTACGTGCGCGTCCGAATTTCCAACCCTCAAATCTTATCTAAAAAGGGTTAAAGATCTAATCCAAAATTTAAACAGCCCAGTACTAGTAATACTTATCCACCCACTTTCCAAATTCAAACCCGTGGGACTCATCCATATACGGCTAACCAAATCCAGCTAGGCCCGGAGCCCTGGACACAGTTCATCTCCCGTCTCGCAAGAAAGAGAAAGGCCCGGATCGTTTGAACAGCTCCCTCGCCCAATGGCAGATGGGCCCCGCGCCAGCTCACCACGAAAAGGCACCCAACAAACCGCCACGGTGGGCCCTCCGGGTCAGCGAGCCGCACGGCACGCCTCGTCGCGCGCTCCCCCTGCCATCGCCGTAGGGGAAGGGGAAAGAGGTTGAAACCTGATTAGCCAGCCAATAACCCCGCTCCCGTCTGTTCACTGGAGATAAACCCGCATCCTAATCCACCCGTTAATACAGGATTAGCCCCGCTTAATAGCCATTATCCCATCCGCCGCGTCTGGCCGCTATAAATAGCCCCGAGCCCCCGTCGCCGTCCTCACACCAAAACCCCGATCACAACCTCTTCTTCCATCCACCGCCCTTTTTTCCGAACCTTCTCGAAGCGAAGCTCGCTCGTCCTTCGGCGCGATGGCGGTGGATCTGACCCCGAGGCAGCCGAAGAAGGCGTACGGCGGCGAGGGCGGCTCCTACTACGAGTGGAGCCCCGCCGACCTGCCCATGCTCGGCG
Source organism: Panicum hallii (assembly GCF_002211085.1). Classification (NCBI taxonomy): domain Eukaryota; kingdom Viridiplantae; phylum Streptophyta; class Magnoliopsida; order Poales; family Poaceae; genus Panicum; species Panicum hallii. The sequence continues at coordinate 6,104,915 of NC_038044.1, read as the reverse complement.
TCGCCTCCATCGGCGCGGCCAAGCTCTCGCTCGCCGCCGGCGGCCTCTCGCTCCCCAGCTACTCCGACTCCGCCAAGGTCGCCTACGTGCTCCAAGGTACGCGCACCACCCGCCTCCCTCCTCGCTTGCTCTGATCGGTCCGCTCGTAGTCTCGTGGAGCAGCGCAGAGCAGAGCGAATATGGTTTGTTGCTGACGTGGCGTGCGTTCGTGGTTGACTTGTTCGGATTCGAATTTCGGGTAATTGGGCGTGTTGGATGAGTTGTCAGTGCTGCCAAACTTCCACTACCTGATTAGGAGTGTGGGATGATGATTGAAAAGTAACACTGCCGCATTACTACTACTAATTTTGCAACTATGCGATGAGATCGGTCCCTAGTTTTTCAGCACTAATTTGTCAGTTAGATTCGTCTGTCAGATCTCGATCTCTCTTTTAGTTTGAAAAAATTGTATGGCATCTCGTTTGTCAACTAAAAACTTTTGGTTAGCATCATAGCATGAGGTTGGAGGTTGTTCTAGTTTGTTTTGCATGTGTGTGGAATTCAGATTGGTAACGTACTATGTGAAAGCTGAACAGAACTTATTCGATCCTGGTGGAGGCTATGTGATCCGATCAGTTTGTTGCTGTTTTATTTTAGTTTTACCAGATTAGATTCGCGCATCAGATCTCTATTTTGTTTAATATAAATTTAATTAAAATTGCACACTGTACTGTTCTAGCTAGTGGTTGCTATTTTGACGATTATGATGTCTTAGTTTAAAGGCGCCGTTATCATGATTATCCCATCACGCATCTGAGAACTAAAACCTGACACCCATGCAGTTCAATTTCGCAATGACATCACTAGTTTGTTATGGTGATTTGTTCATGTCTACTGGCACGAGAAATAAATGATCCCTAGCTGTTTTCTGTTTTGGAAATTCATTCGTTGCAGAGAATTTGTTCATGCTTTGGTTTTTTATTTTGATTGATGCTTGGTACAGGCAGGGGCACCTGCGGCATTGTCCTGCCCGAGGCGACCAAGGAGAAGGTCGTCGGCGTTAAGGAGGGCGACGCCCTGGCGCTCCCCTTCGGCGTGGTGACCTGGTGGCACAACGCCCCTGATGCCACCACGGAGCTCATCGTCCTCTTCCTCGGCGACACCTCCAAGGGACACAAGGCCGGCCAGTTCACCAACTTCCAGCTCACGGGCGCCAACGGCATCTTCACCGGCTTCTCCACCGAGTTCGTGGGCCGCGCCTGGGACCTCACCCAGGATGACGCCGCCAAGCTCGTCTCCAGCCAGCCCGCCTCGGGCATCGTCAAGCTCGGCGCCGGGCAGAAGCTCCCCGCCCCCTCGGCGGAGGACCGCAAGGGCATGGCCCTGAACTGCCTGGAGGCGCCGCTGGACGTGGACATCAAGAACGGCGGGCGCGTGGTTGTGCTCAACACCCAGAACCTGCCGCTGGTGAAGGAGGTCGGGCTCGGCGCCGACCTGGTCCGCATCGACGCCCACTCCATGTGCTCCCCGGGGTTCTCGTGCGACTCGGCGTACCAGGTGACGTACATCGTCCGCGGCAGCGGCCGCGTGCAGGTCGTGGGGACCGACGGCAAGCGCGTGCTGGAGACCCAGGTCGAGGGCGGCTACCTCTTCATCGTTCCCCGCTTCTTCGTCGTCTCTAAGATTGCTGACGCCTCCGGCTTGGAGTGGTTCTCCATCATCACCACCCCTAAGTAATTCGCGGCACTGATCCTCTGATGCATTTGCTTTATTCAGCTCTGTGCACTGAACATGACATTGTGTACGTCAATACGTGTTGCGTGAATCCATGAGCTAATTCAATTGTCGTTGGAATGTGCAACAGCCCGATCTTCAGCCACCTGGCGGGGAGGACGTCGGTGTGGAAGGCGATCTCGTCGGAAGTGCTGGAGGCGTCGTTCAACACGACGCCGGAGATGGAGAAGCTGTTCCGGTCCAAGAGGCTGGACTCCGAGATCTTCTTCGCCCCCAACTGAGGAGCCCCCGCCACCATTGCCGCCCGATCCACCAGCGGTCTCGGTGTCGTCGTCGTCGGTTGTCGTTAGCTTAGCTCTATAAGAATAAGAGAGAGAGCAGTGGAGTCTGTCGGTGGCGCCTTGCATGCTTCGTCAGTCAGTGCCAGTGTCAGTCAGTCAGCAGTCTTAGGGTCGCCAAGGGGGAGAGAGCTTTGAGCGCTCTGCGTCATGGTCTGGTCGTGCGTGTCCGGTTGGTGAAACTTGCGAGATGAATACAAATCTCATGCTTCTTTCGTTTATGATGATGGTCAGATTATCGTTGCTCTCTATACTCTGTTTTGTCTTTAATGCTCTGCTCGAAGTTGCCTCGTCACTGGATGTCGTTCAGGATGGATGCAAAGGCCGTGGGCCTACTCTCTTGGCCTTTAGCCGAATGCTTAACTACGTGGCCATTTAGCATAACTAATGAAGCCTGCCTCGTTGCTTGTGGGCGGAAGTTTGACGAGCCAGCGGCGCCTCCCCCCTCCTGAACCACCTACAAATGACAGCGCCTATCTATGGAGTATGTTGGTGAGCTAAATAAAGATTGTCGTGTTCCGCATGAGCGTCAACCCTGATAGTTTTTTGAACAAAGGAAAAAAAAATGCCCTCTCATGATGTTGCATTGGCGTAAAGGTTTTTCTAACACAATACTAGTACTATAGGACAAGTGCGTGCCACCTAACATGATACGGTGCTAGCCTTCACTCTTCACTCCAAAGAATGTACCAACTCTTGGTTTGTACTGAACGGCCGACCGGCTACAATGAACTTATCAGCTTTTCGGCACGCACACCGATCCCCACGACCGCGCGAATGCCTATCCACAGACGGTGCAGGCCGGCGGTCACGGGCTCTCCATCCATCGGTGCCGCGTCGCACCAACCAGACGCCAAAAACAGCTCGGCCCGCCGTCCCGGATCCGTCCCTGGCAGCCGGGCCCCGCCCAAGCTGCTGCTCATCATTGCTGTCGCCATGTGAGAGCCACGTTGCCGTCCGGATTTCGCAAGTATATTTTCTACATAAGCCCCCATAACTACCTGTATGCGCAACCCATAGCTCTTTCTTTCCATGAAGTTCAGGGGAACAGATGTGTCGTGTGTCGAACGGGGCTGCAAAAGTAATACATGAATATTCAGGGGGTTCTTTCTTCATAAACGCCGCAGCTTCTCCCGCCATGTGCCCCGTGTATATAGCCCCGCGACTCTCAACTGACCAAAAACCTCCCACCAAATCCGCGATTAAAATCCTAAACCCGCGTCTTCCCAAAATGCCCCCCAACTCCCCCGCTTATCTCCTCCTCGCCCCCCTCCTCCTCCTCGCCGGCACCGCCGCCTCAGCCACGCGGCTCCGCCCGCGGCCGGCGAACGCCACCTCGGCCGGCGAGCCCGTCTACCTCTGGCCGCTGCCCAAGAGCGTCGCGTCCGGGTCCCGGACCCTCACGGTCGACCCGGACCTCGCGCTCGACCCGAGGGGCCCCGGCGGGGCCTCGCCCGCCGTGGCCGAGGCGTTCGAGCGGTACCGGGGGCACGTGTTCGCGCCGTGGGCGCACGCTGCCCGCGCGGGCGGCGGCGGGTACGACGTTGCCAGGCTCACAGTCGTCGTCGCCTCCGCCAACGAGACGGTAGGCACCTGCTGGCCGCATGCTGCTGAGAGTGTCGCTGGTTTCGTCTGGATCAGTGCGCGGGGTGTGAAAATTTTGCGCGTTTTTTGTTTCATGTAGCTGGCTCTGGGGGTGGACGAGAGCTACACGATCTACGTGGGGGCGGCGGCCGGCGTCAACTCCATCGTCGGGGGAGGAACCATAGAGGTCTGAGCTCTTTCTCCATGACTCTGATGTCTATCTTTTGGTGAATTTACTGCAGTTCTGCTCCCTCGCTCCTTGATCGCCTGCGAATTGCGAAGCTTTTAGAGTGAGCTGTCGAGTACTAGTTATTTACAAGGAATAGGGAATTTTCCTGCACACATTAGTAAAGTGGTTTTAGTAAAGATGTAGATGTCTGGCACAGACGTACAACACACTTAAGTAATCTTTACTGGTTTCATATTGTGGAGCTTTAGGGAGCAGAACTGCAGTAAATTCACCAAAAGTGGTTATTTACAAGGAATAGGGAATTTTCCTGCACACATTAGTAAAGTGGTTTTAGTAAAGATGTAGATGTCTGGCACAGACGTACAACACACTTAAGTAATCTTTACTGGTTTCATATTGTGAATGTATAGTTGGTTATTGCATCTAACTGTAAAATTGGAGGAACTAGTTCTCTGTTGCTCGCTGCTGTTACTCCTTTGTGCTACTGGCAATTTTCACTGGAATTGTCCTAGTTGTTAGTTTTTTATCAGAATGAATTAAATAATGGTTAGTGATTGAAGTTAATAAGGTAGTTGAGACAAACTATTAAGCACCACTGGCTCACTGCTTAATATTTTGAGCAAGCAGTCCTGAGGGGATGATTGCATCAAAGGTGCCTTTCTAATCCATATGCACTAAGGCAATGACTGTGTGAACATATGCTGCCATAATCACATTTGTATTGGTATTCTGTTTATGTGTTTTTTTTCTGTTTTACCAAGTAAATTCTTGGTTTGCAAAAAATTGTTTGCCTTCCACTTTTGTGTGCAAGGAATGTTGTAACTGAAGCCATAGTTTATCTGTCCTTGTAGGCGAACACAATATATGGAGCTATTCGTGGACTGGAGGTATGAACTGAGTGTGCAAATAACACCTTTTCAGCTTTTCATTTTTCTCATTTTAATTGTCTCAGGCTGTTGATGGTAAACATGTCTTGCATGATATTTGAAGGGCTAGTTAATACCACTCCCTCCATTTGTAAAAATGTGACGCTTGGGACAATCTACTTAGTTTATTTAAAAACAAAGGGTGTAAATTTTGGTGTTTTACAATTTTGGAGCATGCACGTTAACATTTCTTGTTTGATTGATTGGCAGACATTCAGTCAACTTTGTGTTTTTAACTATGACACTAAAAATGTTGAGGTGCGGCATGCCCCATGGCATATTCAAGATGAGCCCCGCTTCGCCTTCCGTGGGCTACTCCTAGGTAAAATTATAACTTAATGCTTATACTAAAAGCAGAGATCACTATCAGTTATCGCAAGAAACAAAACATAAAATGCGAAATGGTTAAATTTGCCTCTATCTCGTGCATTGCAGACACCTCACGGCATTACCTTCCAGTTGATGTGATTAAGCAAGTGATCGACTCTATGTCATTTGCTAAGCTGGTAATACTACCGTCTTTTGGGTTGTGCTAGTTATGCTCCCAGAACTCTCCATGTACTGAAACCTGGAGTTGTGTCCAGTAGAATGTTCTTCATTGGCATATCATCGATGAACAATCCTTCCCCTTGGAGGTTCCATCATATCCAAACCTTTGGAAAGGTTCATACTCCAAATGGGAGCGCTACACCGTGGAAGATGCTCATGATATTGTCAAGTATGTTATTCTATCATTTGGCTTTGGCATTTTCCTCATCCTCTATATTGTAAGATGTATTTTTTTTCTTCTTTTGTTGACTGATGTTCTCTGATCATTTCTTTTGCAATACCTCATCTCATACTTCACCACGGTAAAGCTACGCTAAAAAAAGAGGTACGTTCAGTCGCTTGCCCCTTACAGCACATAGAGAACCCATGCATATGAATCTTTCATCCTATTGACTGTATGATTTAACTAATTTAGTCAGAAACTATGTCATAGGTTGCTTATATATGTCATGGAATGCTCTAAAAGGATTTGGCGTTTTTACTATTCAATACTTTTTACAGGTATCAATGTCATGGCAGAAATTGACGTGCCTGGTCATGCAGAATCATGGTGAGTTTACCTGTGATGTTTCTTATCATGTTCAGAGAGACAGAGTCACATGAAGCCTTCTCCCTCTGCTTACATAAGTTGAGGATTTTTATTTTTTTTAGTGTCACTTAGTGTTACAAGTATTGATTGATCAAGCAGTTCGTTGCTCCTAGGTGCAGCATATGTCTTGTGATACCCACAAAAAAAATTATCATTACTTTCCTTAATTGATCCATGGATTTACATTTTAACTTAAAATAATGCATACATGCCAACATATTTCTAACTGTGTTATCTGGTTAGGAGTCCAAACATTTCCAATTGTTATGATATTTGTCTGTTTTCTGCTCTTGAAACTTTGTGCGCAAATTTTAATTGCAGGGGAAATGGATACCCAAAGCTCTGGCCTTCTCCCAATTGTACAGAGCCATTAGATGTCTCTAGTAATTTCACATTTGAAGTAATTTCTGGAATTCTGTCTGGTTAGTTCCTCTGACACTTCTTTCTCAATCTGGTTAACTCATACGAGGACTTGAATACTGATTGAAAAATGTTCATCCCTTTCATACCATTTGCACATCATATGTTATTTTTCTAAGAAAGTGAAAGAAGACATTGACGTTATGCAATGTGGCGCGTGGATTATTTTTGTCACCTGGCATATGAATCTCTTTTCAAAAATGTACTTAGGAGGTGTTTGGATCCAGGGACTAATTTTTAGTCCGGGTCACATCAAATGTTTGGATGCCAATTAGAGGGACTAAATATGAGCTAACTATAAAACTAATTGCATAAATGGAGACTAATTCACGAGACGAATATATTAAGCCTAATTAATCCATCATCAGCACATGTTTACTGTAGCACAACATTGTCAAATCATGGACTAATTAGGCTTAATGGATTCATCTCACGAATTAGTCTTCATTTATGCAATTGGTTTTGTAATTAACCTATATTTAATACTTCTAATTAGTGTCCAAATATCTGATTTGACAAGGACTAAAGTTTAGCCTGGGGATCCAAACGGCCCCTTAGTGCTTTATCTAGAAGTTGTCTTCCACAAATCAATTACAAATATGGACTGCTAGCTCAAAATTGGGTTTTGTTTTACTGAAATGTGCTTTTCCACAACTCATAAAATGGATATAAATAATTAACCAATTACATTACATCGAAGAACTATAGTTCAGAAATTCATGGCCTGCCTTACGACTACCAAGTAAAAAAATGAAACCTTATTTTTTCTTAGATTGGACTGAACTTGTAGATTGCTTCAGAAGCATGTGCAGGCAATGATAAGAGCAGATAATTGTGCACAAAATATCATCCAGCGACAGTTGGACTGGACCATCCCCCTGTTCAAAATTTCTCCACCAAATATTGAAAACGACCATTATTATTTCTCTGCAGACTTCTGTAGATATCAACTTGTGCATGGCTGCATTATAACAAAATAGTTGACATCACCATGGACCTTTTTATCTTCTCAGATATGAGGAAAATCTTTCCATTTGGACTGTTTCACCTGGGTGGTGATGAAGTATATACAGGTAGCTGATTTCTGTTGCAACTTAACTTCTATTTAAGAGTGTAAGACCCTGTTCTAAGGAAGGTAGTTCTATGTGTTTCCAATAATGCTTTTTTTGCCAAAATAAGATGCCATACTGTCATTTCTGTTTATTTGCTGTATCAAGTTCAACTACAATTTTGATTCTATACTACAGAAACACCCTGCCCAACTGCTGAACAGATTAATTAATACCATCTTCATAGTTTTTTTCTATTGATAGAAAAAAAGATGGTGTGTCCGTTGGCATATTACTTCCGATGTTCAAATGGATCTTGTGTAATTTTTCTCCATGTGTTGTCTATTCAGCAGAATGGCCACCGATACAGTAACACTATCATGCCTAAATAGATGGTGATATGTAAAATATCTTAGTGTTACTGGACCGCCTTTTTTCCCCTAAAATTTTTCCCAGACTCAATTCTAATATCCATGACAGGGTGCTGGAATGTAACACCTCATGTGAGGCAGTGGTATGGAATCTTATCCGCAAACTAGGTTTCATCTATGATTTATCAATCTCTGTTGCTAGATTGTTTGAGAGAAAAAAATATCTGTTGCTAGCTGTTGATTTTATTTAATTGTTGAAAATCCCCAATTCCAGGCTTAATGAGCGCAACATGACCACAAAGGATGCTTACAAATACTTTGTTCTGAAGGCCCAAGAGTTGGCAATTAAGCTAAACTGGATTCCTGTGAATTGGTCTGTTCCTTACATCCTTGCTTTTGGAGGGAGGAGGGAGGGAGGGTAGATGAGCTTTGATTTTGACTTGCCGCATGCTTCTCTTTTTTCCCCCCTGCAGGGAAGAAACCTTCAATTCATTCAAAGAAAACCTCAATCCTCTAACAGTTGTGCACAACTGGTAAACCACAAATCTGCTTTATGCTACTGGATCTGTTTCTTTCATTTCTTGACAATCATATCTTCCATATCTAAGCTAATGGCCAATGCACAGTACATAAGTTTAACTATTGAAACACTGTAGGCTGGGTCCTGGAGTCTGTCCTAAGGTTGTGGCAAAGGGTTTCAGATGTATAATGAGTAATCAAGGTGTGTGGTACCTTGATCATCTTGATGTTCCCTGGGAAGATGTCTATAGTGGCGAGCCACTCGCAGGGATTAGTAATAAAGACCAGCAAAAGCTAGTACTTGGTGGGGAAGTTTGCATGTGGGGTGAGACAGCAGACACGTCTGATGTTCTACAAACAGTGTGGCCCCGAGCAGCAGCAGCTGCTGGTACGAAAGACACAAATCATAGAGCTTTGAGCATTTTCTATAATTTTTTTCCCATGAGAACTCACTTGTCTCTATTGAATTACTGTAGAGCGCCTGTGGAGTCAATTGGAGGCTATATCTGCCCAAGACCTAGAGACGACCGTCTTGTCTCGGCTGCATTATTTCAGATGCCTGCTGAATCACCGTGGAATTGCTGCGGCTCCAGTCACAAACTACTATGCTCGGAGGCCCCCGATTGGGCCAGGCTCATGCTTTGTTCAGTAAGCAGGCCCTTCAGAGTGAAGATATCCACGAGGTGCTCAGCCTTCATACACCTGCCAATGATACTTGCAACAAAGAACGTTATATTGTCCCTTGCACTGTACCATATCTGTTTGTCATTCACGATAACAATTTAATAATCTGCCTTTGTGTATTCCACTCTGAAACTGAAATAAAAACTGCATCATTCAAATCTGACCGGGGAGAAGCCAGTCATCGGTATAACAGTAAATTCAGCTGCTTTTTAACAGCCTTGTCCCTGAATTCCTCGCATGTGTATCGGAACCAAGATCAGCAACTGGACAATTGGGCAGCCTCCTTTGAACTGGTAAGAGAGTGGTGATCTCATTGTGGATATTTCAACTCCTGCCTTGCTTACTCGACAGCATATGGATTTTTGGAAGCCGTCGCCGTCAGACGCCTTCCTTTCCTTAGTTTGGCCTTGACCGGAAACTTGCTGGTCCAAGCGTGCATTCATGGCGCGTGTAATTTACGACCACCTGTTGTGCTTGGTGATCTAGACTGATGAGAATGGGGCTTGGCCCCTTGTTATAGGTCACTATCCCTCCCATGTCACCTTCATTGGCCACATATCTGTAGCCTTTTGCTCTATCCATCATTCCATTGCCCAGTTTTTTCCTATGGTGAGCAGCAGTGCAGTGAAGGTGAAGGATGGAATACCATACTCCTACAGCCCTACTATGCCCTATCCTAAATTCTGCTGAATTCATTGAAAAGATGTGTGAAACTTTGTATTGGAAAGACAGGTTGGAACCCAAGACTTGTGGTGACTGGACAGTGACTGTGAGGTGGACTGGAGAGTGGCTCCTCCATGTTACATGTTTACCTGTCTGAATGTGATGTTACGTGTCATGAGGTATTTAATACGTATAAATACTTCCATGTTTTTCACTTTTGCCTATGTGAATGCGATGTTGCGCCTCTGGTTTTATCGTGCCGACGTGCTGCTGCAGAATTTACTTGGACCGGTAATACTTGGGCCACCGGTTTTTGGACCCGATGCCACTGTTGTGACACTGACGCATACCTGCTATCTGCTACGATGTGAGCCAACGCAAGAGTATCAATCCTACAAGTATCTGATTCGTTGCTAAAATTACACGATTGAATGGGGGACTCCGATGGGAAAAAAAAATCTTAAATTCTCGTACTTTGAGTAGGACAGTCTGGGTTTGCATTTCTACGGAATTCATACTCTTCTACGCAAGGGGACAAGAACATCGATTTGAAGTTTTAGACCTTGATCGGTATTAATACTATAGAAAATTAGGCAAGAAGTACCCAACAGGATAACCGCATCAACAAAACAGAATCCCTCGCACCTAATATTCCTTTGGCATTTTGTAGCAATTGGAATCCCTTTTTAGTAGCAGTAGTAGTAATTTACATCACTTTTGGGTTAAACTTTATCTTCACTTTATTTAAATTACGGTGTCACAAAACAAACCAACCAACCAACCAATACCACCTTTGCTCCACCAACACAAAGCTAGCATCACCACTCACCAATCAGTTCTTGCAATAAAATTACCGCAGACAACCATTACCGGAGACTCGATGATCCCACAATGTTCTTGCAAGGTGCCCGAAGAGCAGGTGCACCTAACATTTTGGGGCGACACGCAGTTTTTCTTTCCTCCTCCCTTCCTGCGCCTGCCTTCCATGTAAACCAGTCAACACCACCCCCGTCAAACCCGGGCCCCACCGCGCAGCCACCCGTCCGATCCCACCCGCACGCATCACGGCGCGCACCCGACGGCCCAGATCGCGTCGGCGCCTCCTGAAAACCCTCACCCACTTGTGCCACTTCCTCCCCTTCCGTTCCCCTTCGCTTCGCTTCCCCTTCCTCGAGAGGACGACGGGCTGGTGGTGCCCCGCCTCGCCGCGCCTCGATCTCCCGATCTGGTCGCCCGCGAGCGCCCCGATTCGCCGCGGACGGCTGCGCCCGACCTAGATTTGAGCCCGGGGCTCGTCTTGGGCGGATCAGGTTCGAATCTCCCCCATTTTTTTTCGGAGTTTTCGGAGCCGGAATGGCTTAACCGTCCCGCCCTTTTGGTGCGTCTCCGCGCAGCGTCGCCGATTGGTGTCTCCGATTCGTGGCCATGGCCACCCCCGACGACGGCCCGGCAGCGGCCGGGGGAGGCGTCGGCGCGGGCCGCAAGTTCTGGCGCTCCGCGTCGTGGTCCGCGTCCAGGGCGGCCGCCGAGCCGCCGCCGGATGCGGCCGCGGCGCCGGGGGCCGGCGGACAGGCCCGCCGCGTCCCTCCGCCGCCGCCGCTGACCCCGCGGTCGATGAGCGCCAAGGCCCGGTCCTGCCTCCCGCCGCTGCAGCCGCTCGCCATCACCCGCCGCAGCCTGGACGAGTGGCCCAAGGCTGGCTCCGACGACGTCGGGGAGTGGCCCAACCCCACCACGCCCGGCGCGTCCAAGGTGGACGGGGGCCCGGCCTCGGCCAAGCCCGGGGAGGGCCTCCGGCTGGACCTTTCCTCGCTCAGGTCGCAGGGCCGCAAGGACCAGATCGCTTTCTTCGACAAGGAGTGCTCTAAGGTCGCCGAGCATGTCTACCTCGGAGGCGATGCTGTCGCCAAGAACCGTGACATCCTTCGGAAGAACGGGATCACCCATGTACTCAACTGCGTGGGATTCGTGTGCCCGGAGTACTTCAAGTCAGACCTCGTCTACCGCACTCTTTGGCTGCAGGACAGCCCCACGGAGGACATCACCAGCATCTTGTATGACGTGTTTGATTACTTTGAGGATGTGAGGGAGCAGGGAGGACGCGTGTTCGTGCATTGCTGCCAGGGTGTGTCACGGTCAACATCGTTGGTGATCGCCTACTTGATGTGGAGGGAAGGGCAGAGCTTCGACGATGCGTTCCAGTTTGTGAAGGCTGCCCGTGGGATTGCAAATCCAAACATGGGGTTTGCCTGTCAGCTCCTCCAGTGCCAGAAGCGGGTGCATGCGATTCCGTTGTCCCCAAATTCAGTGCTCAGGATGTACCGTATGGCACCTCACTCGCAGTATGCCCCTCTGCATTTAGTGCCCAAAATGCTCAATGAACCATCCCCTGCCGCCCTGGACTCTAGAGGTGCGTTCATTGTACATGTTCTGTCTTCGATCTATGTCTGGGTTGGAATGAAGTGTCATCCGGTAATGGAGAAGGATGCAAGAGCTGCAGCCTTTCAGGTAGTGAGGTATGAGAAGGTGCAGGGGCACATCAAGGTTGTGAGAGAAGGTCTGGAGCCGCAGGAGTTTTGGGATTCCTTTTCGAGTACGCCCCTTAATTCAGATAGTAACACAAAGGTTAGCAAGGACCAGATTGATTCAGCATCCAAGAATAACCCAGGAAGCCGGAAAGTGGAGTCTTATGATGCTGATTTTGAGCTTGTTTACAAAGCAATCACTGGGGGTGTAGTTCCAGCATTCTCAACTTCTGGGGCTGGGGATGAGACCCATCTTCCAGCTAGAGAAAGTAGCTGGAGTTTATTGAGGCACAAGTTTATCTCCAGGTCGCTGGCTCGTGTTTATTCAGATTCTGCTCTAATCAGGGATTTTGATCCACGGGTAGACCGTGTACAGCACTTGGCTGCAGAAGCTTCAACCTCACCCCCTTTCCTTTCTCCAAGTTCTTTATCATCAGATTCAAGCGTTAGCTCTAAGTATAGTTCGGACTCACCCTCCCTATCACCTTCAAATAGCTCACCGCCATCATTTGGTCTCTCGCCTGCTTCATCTAATCTGCCTCATGCTTTGGTGCCATCGTCCAGGTCTCCCCTTTCTCAATCATCTAATGAGGAAACTTCAAAGCCTGGCCTGGAATCAACGCGCTCTCCTTCCAAGACCTCATCTATAGCAGAAAGAAGAGGAGGCTTCACACTTCTAAAGCTACCATCTCTCCAAAAGGAACTAGTATTGCCGCCAAGAGTACCGTCTAGTATTCGCAGGACTGAGGAAGCCACAGATAAGAGTAGTACAAATGGTGTTAAACAGCTGACTGGCGTATCTTGCTCAGAAAAGTGCACTGGTAATAGTTCGAGCTCACATTCTGAAACTAGATTGATTGAGCGTAGTGATGGTAACTCAGAAGCTTGCAGTAATGCACAACTATTAGTCTACCAGTGGCCCAGCATGGAAAAGCTAACTACATTTGCACGCAAGGATCTTGACCCAAAGTCAGTTTTGATTTTTGTTGCTTTAAATGCCAGCAAAAGAGAAGCAGTTAAGATGGTTTATGTATGGGTAGGAGGTGAAAATGAAAGCAGCAAGAGTGTTGATGCTGTTGATTGGCAGCAGGTTACTGGTGATTTTCTTCATCTAAAAGGCCTCAGCGATGCTCTTCCTGTCAAGGTACTTGCATGCCAGAGGCCACCTCTTTATTTTGCACTTTGTTTTGTTCCTTAGCTTAGCTGCCATTTAAGCTATATAAACAGCGTGGAACTCAAAATTTGGAAGATCGCTAATTTCTAGCATAGGGTGATGAGTTTTTTTCCCCAATAGCACCCAAACAGTTTTTACATTACAAAATAGAAAGTGAAATTCAGCGAACTCAAACTCTTGCATTCTTCTCTTAGTCACCCTTTGCAATTATAGTTATTTTTCATTGGCTCAACGCAAATTGGCAGTTTGTTAGTTTGTATTCTGTCATCAAGAAAAAAAAATGGACTATATATTGTGCCATTGATGTGTCATAGGACTGCACATAGGCGTTCATGGCTTGCATATATGTATTTCTAGGTGGCTTCAGATTTTCTAAACTTACATATGAAAATTGATACTTGGTGAATTTCTATGACTGAAGGATAATGATCTAACATGATCTTGAAATTTATGGATGCTGGAAAGCCAAACAGTCTGTATATTTTACCGTTCATTTGCTTTCACACCATGTCAACCGTTTCACTGTAGATATCATTTTGATACTATCTAGTGTTTTGAGTCTAAGATTGCGCGGTTTGATCATTGAAACTGGTAGGTCAAAAATCAATTTTGAGACAAAGCTTTGGTTGTTTTCATGTATGGTGGGTGACAAGATCGTATAGAATATTAGCCCATCTTAGGTAGGAAAAACCCTGTGGGTGACAAAGCTTCTTTACCTAATATGTATAGTTTATAGTGCAGACATGTTTGACCAGATAGGATGTGCTATTGAGTATATTGTTATCTTAGAGTATTTATCTTCATTTTTGTAATGTGACATGCTTATATAGTCAAGAACCAATGACATCTGATGATGATTGGTTGACTAGTAAACAGGAACAATTTAGCATCAGGGTGACTTTAGTTCTAGTTGCGATTACTAAAATATGGATGAGGCTAGATCACTCTTTTACCTGTTCTAGCTCTTGTTTGACAACTTGAAGAAAATCAGCTACTAGTTAAGTGAAAAGTAAAGTACCGAATGAGTTTGCGCTAACCTATTGTGTGTCCCTAGTTAAGAGTTATCATGCTGTGAATGCCAAAATCCTTTTGTGATATAAAATAGTAGTTTCTATTTGCTTAAGCTTCTCCGAGGAAACAATTTCTTTTCTTTACATTCTATCTTCCTGATGAAAGTAAATATTTCCCATGTGATTAATGTCAGTTCAGCAGTTGTGTTTTTGCAATAAGAGGAATTGGTGTGACACCATAAAACAAGGATAATGTACTAGTGCTATCAGTTGTTTCTCATTCATGTTTGTCCTGTTTATAGTGTAAACTGAGCCGTTAGGTTACTGTTTGTCTGTTTGCTAACATCAGTGCTATTCGTGGACCTGTGTAACATGTTTGATTTTCCCATTGAGTTTATTATTACTTAGTGCTATATCCTTTATTCTGATTGAGAATTTAACTGACTCATTGGATTTTGACAATACAGGTTTTCAAGGAGCATGAAACTGAGAATCTTTTGGAAGTACTGAATGTTAGTAAACATTAGGCTGTAGCTATCAGGACATTCTAGTTGCTTAACAAACTCAGCCGCAAATTATCATTCACCGAAGGCATTTCCTCCAGCATCAGTCAGCACCGATGATTGTCAGCGAGGTATAAGCCACAACCATTACCCTGAACATAATAGGCTACAAACAGATTCCATTTTAGTAGAACGGATGGATCGGCAACTGTGCCTCATGATCTATCTTTTTCCAAATGGCAGGAGGCTGCCAAGAATGTTGTATCTGTTGTGAATTAACACTCATGGACTGGGTGTTGGCGCAATCTGCCAATTGGATGTATATTATCCCCTCCCCTGTAATGTAAGATCAGATACCGGGAGATGCTATGTCAACAGTTACTTTCACCCCAAACATTCTTGTACATCTTTGAAAGGAACAGATATGTAATCCTCTTGGCTTTTAAGTGGCTCCATTGGTCATAACTTAACTTTAAATTAAGACAAGGTTGTTAGCTGGTAGTCTCGTGTTTCTTGCGAATTGCAATGTATTTCTGGCTACTATTGATAATTTTGCACATTAATCTGCTGTCAGCTAAAACTCATATACCCATTACTGTAAGTGATATGCATTGATGTCTGTGGGAGTATACCCAAAACTCCTGTATTAATTTAGCTGTGCTGCTCATGTGAGCAGCACTTGAAGCTGATCACAAGACTTGCATGTGCTTACTCATTTTGTTGGATGAGTCTATTTGTGATTACTTATTTGGATGGGTCAGAGCAGATGTTTTCTTGCAATTTGTTAGGAGGTAATAACATTTTGTGCAAATTGCAAAGTATTCCTGGCCGTTTCGTGGAGAACTTCAACAATCATAATCATTATTGCTTATCTGTGTGGTCATCGAAGGAAGTTTCTGAAAAGAGGATATAAATTCTTAAGCTGTGCTTTGTTGCATAGAAGGTGATCTTTTAGGAGTGCTTTTGAATGACATTAGCGTGACAGAGACACAGTTAATATGCTTACTGGTATGCGTCATCTGCCAGCAAGAAGTGTGATTCGTGTGAGGATAGTACTTAACTAACATCTCGCCCTAGGACATGTACGTCTTTCTATTATAATTCATATATGCCAGATATAACAACAATAAAAACAAACTACGGACAAAATATATGTATGTCTAAAAAAGATAACAAATCTAATCAAGTTCGTCTCGTATAATCTGACAAGGAATTCATCCGGCTACAAGGCATATGAATGAATTTCAACTAAATTCGAGCAGGTCGATGCGGCTTCCCCCTACGTGCAGAGAGCACCGGCGACATGCGAGAGGTGGCCGCCCGATCGTCGACGCCTTCTTGGTCCTCCCCCTCCTGCCGCTGCTGCGCTTCACGTGCCGTGATCTTCCGCGGTCGGCGCGGTCGTAGTGCGCCTGGTACATGTAGTCGTCCTCGTCCTCGTCGGTGACCTAGTCGTCATCCACCTCGTCCTCCCCGGCGTCTGCCCAACCGCGCGCGCCTTGCTTGTTGCTTGCTGCAGCTCGTGGAGGAGGAGCGGCCGCGGCGCGAACGTCCTGCTGCGGCGCCGGTGCTGCGTCGACATCCGCCGCCGCGTCCGCCATCTCGACTATGACATCGTGTTCATCACACGCCGACGACGCGGCGCCGCTAGAACTTGACGGCGACGGCATCTGTTCCTCCTCCGCATGAACGTTCAGTGACGACGACGAGGAGCTCGCTGACAGCGGCGGCATCTGTTCCCCCTCCGCGTGAACGCTCGGTGACGACGTCGACGACGAGGAGCTCGCTGACGGCGGCGGCATCTGTTCCTCCTCCGCGTGAACACTCGGTGACGACGTCGACGAGGAGCTCGTGGCAGCGCCGGCACCGTGGGGTGACGTCGATGGTGGCACGCTCGTGAACACCATGATGTAGGTAGTCGTCCTCGTCCTCGTAGAATAAAACGTGGTAGACGTAGATAAGGATGCCTCTATTTATACGTGAGAAGTAGACCTCTTGTTGGAAACCAAACGTGGAATCGTAGTCTGTTCCGCTTTACACGTTAGCAAACCAGATTCTGTTGACAGAGTATTACCCACCTCTAATTGTTCACCTGTGGCAGAAAAAAGAGAGATAAAGTTACACGTAATCTTATAATATAACATTTTATTTCTTTACCTGGAATATCTTATTTCACGATCATAATATGGTCTATTTCTTAGAATAAAACATTGCCAAGTTTGGTACATTTTTATCCAAAAAAAATCAGCTGATCACGAATTTTAGAACATGTTATTTCTTTACCAAGAACATTTAATCTCTCTGTTGAAACTTTTCTCCAAACCAGAACATTACAAATCTAGGATAAAAAAAAAAGAACACTACAAATATGTCTAGTGCTGACAGACAAATAATGTTTTCTCAAAAATAAAAATAGATCGATATACACAACGCTTATGCTGAGTGTATAAAAATTTTCTACAGACCAAAAATACAATGGTCCAAGAAACTGTTGGGATAGCGATGCAGCTAGTAGAGAACAGCTGAACTACAAAATTGGCAGCCCAGCTCACATAACACTGGCTGGACATGGACTGCCTGAACAATTGGTGTCTGGATGCTAAACTAACACTAGGACCACCTTCATCTCCTCCAGGTCAGGGAGTAGTAACACAACTAGATCTGGAATCTATCTGCCCAGTTAACTTGTCATGACGCTGTTGATCTCGGACACAGACTTTGTTCCGGTACAGCAACAAGTCAAATTTTTCCTATATTATTTTGTCAACTGTTGTTAGGAGGATTCGGGCTAGAACCGCGTGGCAGGCTTGCGACTGCTGGCTTCTGTGGTTTACTTCTCAAGAAGCTCTTTGTGTACAGGGCTCCGAATACAATTGCCTGGTAATAGAGAATGTTATTCATGGTTGAAGCAGAAACAGGTAAGATGATTGGTGAGAAACAGGTAGATGACTTACTGCACCAACCCACTGCATCCAGCTGAGGGGATGTACAAACCAGACGCAGGACAGCAATATGCTCACCAGCTACAACAATGTATGGACAACTATTGTTGGAACAAAAAACGTTGAGTAATAGGAATGCAAGAATACCACACAGATGAGATCAATACCTACCTGTCTAGTTGTCATTATGGTAGCAAATGTGAGAGCACCAAATGTTCGGATGGTGTAGGATATGAAGAACTGACTAGCCGTCGCAACCTGGAAAAATACAGAATGTAAATCCCAGAGAAAAAGGATAAGCTGTCTTAGGTATTCAAACGAAAAACAGCATAGCTTTTTCTTTTTAGGTGTGGGAGAGGAAAATTTTAAAAATTGACACTGTTTTGTTGATATATTTTTCCATGGCACTGAAAATTTCACGATGTCTATTCATCGATTTATTTCATCTCCATTCACCATGCTAACTCTCCATTACATTTATCCATCTATACTCAAGTGGATTTACCTACAATGGTTCACTTGGTCACTTGGAAAGGAGGAGCAAGCAACAGTGCAGAATTAAAAATGAAGACGTAAGCCTTACACTGGATAGGATTATGACGTCAGAGAAGCAATCTGGATGGCGAAACATAAAGTCCACAGCTGGAATCAGATGATTCTGGACAATCAGACCTGTAAAAAGAAAGTAAAAGAGATGTATAGGCACAATCATCGCAACTGTTAACATGTACTAATATAATTTAGCAAAACATTGGTAGAATAATTGGATGTACAGAACTGCTAATCAAATTCCAACATGTTAGTACAGGTCATCGGGCAATTACCAGTTAAACTAAGAAGACAGGAGCACATTGTCGTGTAGAATATTTGGTTGTGTATTTCCATGTCATACCCTTTGAAGAGTTTATCTTGGAATGTGCTTGTGAACCCATCAAAACTACACATCCAGAAAACAAAACCATGGGGTCAAATTAGTTAGCAGCCTCAGTGTCAAAGATAGCATAAAGAAAGCAGCAAACCAGTGAGTTTTATAAGCCAATAGTGCTCTATACAATCTGTATCTGTAATGCAAGTCATTGTTGGGAATTTTCAACTATTTTACTAGATAAATCAATCACATGGTAGCAAAATTTTGAAATTAAGTTAGCTATCAAATCATTTTTAATGCTTCGTGCCAAATCGCCAATACATCTATTAGGTGTGTCTAAGATTCAAAGTAGAGCTCTGGCTACATAATCCATCTGGACTAGTTCAGTGCAATGTTATACTGGAAAATAGATGCAGGTTTCTGTGTTGAATGAATCAGAGAAATCGTAAAGATTCATAAATCGGAGCTATTACAGAATTTCATGAGCTGCATCATGGCTCCAAATGTTATTTCTTATTTTCTTTAGCGTGGAAAGAAGTAGAGGACAGAAGTCATACCCAAGATAACCAAGCATGAGTGAAACACCCCAAATAGTGCTTTCTCTGCCTTTGTTGAATGGGCTGACATCCATTGATGCCTGCATCCATGGAGGCAAGGAAAAGGAATCACTTCAGAAAAGAATACCAATCGCTCAGTACTCTGTATAATTTACAAGAACCTTCATGAATATATATGGGTACTGGTCATAGATGCATTGGCTAATAGACCCAGAAGTAACTAGTTGGTTACCAGCAGTTTCCATAAGTCCATGTCAAAAAATGTCAACTGATTAATACATTTTTTTTCTCAAACACAGGAGAGCTGTGTGCCATCATATTAAGAAAGGATAATGGACCAATAGAAGTCAAGAAGATGGCAGTGCAATACTCTGCTTGCAAGAAATTTTTGGAAGATCGAACCCCCATCTCCATCCTGCAACTAGTTACAATCCTAGCACATGTCCTATGCCAGCTCTACTTGCAATGCAACACAGTATTGGCAGTAATCAAACTTGGTCTATGATCTCAAATACTTTTTCTATAGCAGTGCAAAATTCATACCAGAATGCAACCATGTGATGCCAAATAACGAAGAGGAGAGAGTTGGACATGTGAATTACCGGATATAGAATGAACAATGAGCAACCCAGGGTCACGATGACAGCAAAGAAGTAATCTTTTCCACCATACTTCTTTCTCATTATTATTGTGCCCCAGATCTACAAGCATTAAAAAAAGAAAATATTTATAAGAAGGCATGGATCCTGATTATCCAGGAAATATATCAAAAGATGTAATATGCAGATCACTGAGACATCTTGCACAATAATTCTTAAATGCACCTTACTAAACATTTTTGTTCATGTATTTAACATCTGAATGATACATATTGGTTCTAGACTTCTAGTAAATATTGGCAGCAAAATAGACTATGTAGACGGACAGTATAATTGCTTCAATCAACCAAACATTACTTAATCAAGAATATTCACATGCATATTATCAAACAATATTTCATTTATTTAGCATCTGATGCACGCATATGAGTTCCACCAATGATTGGCACCAAACTAGACTATCTACATACTGAAGGTGTATGGAAAGGTGGTTAGACTTTACAGCACTGGTTAGTGTATAGCAGATATTACCATCACAGGTATCATCTTCGCACATTTGGCAAGCGTTTGGACAGGGAAACTGACATACTTGAGGGCCTGAAATGATCACGTTGCAAATTCAGTAAATAAGTAACACAAAGCAACACAGATGACAAAATAAATAAAGGACCAGAACAAATCCAACCTCATACTGGCAGGTTGTCGTCAGTATATTTGATATAGAGACAACACCATATTTGTGCAATGGAGCCACAGGGTCCAAGGATTTCTTACTTGCCTGCATGATTATAAAGAATTTTAACAGCCTTACAGATAGAAATAAGTTGGAGAGGTAATCTGTGAGAGGAACTCATACCAGTAAGACCATTCCAGACACCATGGATGTGGTGATGCGGTTACAGAAAACAAGAAAAAGTGAGTATCTGAAGAACTCTTTCTCTGCTCCATAGGGAATTCTCATGATCTTTTCCTAGATGACATTGAGATCAAAACATGTTCAGTAAATTGTGATGGCCATGCATGCAGTGTGAACAGGAATCAGAATGTTTCAGGTTGTTTAAATGACAACCGTAATTTTGGTAAAGGACAACCCAAGGAAGGAAGAAACACTTGTTTGACAAAAGGATACACACTCTTCTCATTGGTTTGAGAGCTTGGAGAAACGAGAGAATAAACAGTGCATGGTTTAAGCTAAGGGGACCTTGGGCTTTATGCTACATCACGGGCATGAAAACCTTTGTGGTCATAAGAATCACATCAGAAGATTGTGGTCTCTCATCTTATATTGTACAACACCATAACAAAATTCGGTATGAAGCTGATCACTAAAAGTCACTGCACCAACGAATTCACTGATGGTTGAGTACTCTTTAGGTGAACCCGAGTTATGATAGGAAGCAACTAAAAGCACAGGGTATCAGCAAATGTAACCGACCCCATAAGCATCTTAGGGGGAGTAAAAACCAATCAGCCACATCGTGTTGTCCTCCCGGAAGCCACAGCACGGTGACCGGAATCAGACAGGACGAACATACGGATCCGCTTGGAGTGTGCCGTACTGGTGCTTGACGCAGCAAGCGGCAGCCCGGCATCGACGGGACGCAAGGGGGAAGGGGAACACACGTACAAATCCGACCGAGATCAGAGCACACGGCGCCGCCGAGCCGTCCTGTTGCTGCCGTAAATTTCGGCGGCGGAGGGACGACATGGAGACGGGCCGCAACAGATCAACACCCACTGACCCCCCCCCCCCCCCCCCGATCGACTCGCTTGGCAGGCTACCCCTCCCGGTGGGGAAAATTTCTGGCCGGCGTAACGGCCGGAGCGGAGAAATGGGGAGGGGAGGGAGAGGCGCAGGGCGGCGGCAGCTACCTGGAGGACGCCGTAGACGAGGAGCGTGCTCATGATGCCGAGCACGGCGAAGCCGCAGCGGGCCGCCCAGCGGCGGCGGTCGTCCTTGTCCTTGTCCCTGTCCCTGCCCGCCGCCACGGGCAGCCCGGGCGCCGCCGTCGCCTCCACCCCCGCCGCGTCCGCCATGGCCCCCGCCTCTGCTCCGCCCTGACAGGTGAATCGAAACGGCAACGGCGCGGAGCTCGGGGCTCGGCTGGTAGTGGACGCGGGGGCGGGCGGGCGCACGCGCGGCGGGGTGGGCCCCGCGCGGCAGAGAGACGTAAAGATCAGTGGGACGCCGGTGGAAAGGCAGGCCGGGGCCGGGCCGAGCGCGACAGAGCCACAGAGGCGTGCGCCGCGGTACGGCCGCCTTTACGGGGACGGTACGGCCTCGCTGCTCCCTCCTCTCCCCGGGCAGGAGGGCAGCCGTGAGGTTAGATTAAGGCTTAAACTGATTGAAATGAATTATCTACTCCATCAGCAACCTAGAAGACGGCAAATATCAGTAGACAGATCGAGTACTCTCGCCGCCATCAGTGAAAAACGTAGCCTTCTGTCTGTCTGTCCGTGCAGAAGGGATTGCAAGGCTTCTAGAGCGTACTTCGGGAGCAACCATTTTGCATTGTTCACCTGTACTGCATTACGGGAACGTAGAACATAGCAACATACTAATACGTCGTTCCATCATACAGTAGTCCACTACAACAGGAGAGCATGTCGATGATGCACATGAGATCCAAGTACAGATAATGATTCCATCGCTAGTCCACTGCAACTGAACCAAGCAAAATAAGCATGCCAGCTTATTTCCTCTGAATGCAAGAGCTCGGAACATTCTGAACATAGAGCTTAAATGGAGTATCGCTGCTTTTCTTATCGTAAAACAGCACATTCTGCATAAAAAGGTTCAAATGAAGCTTCGGACCAACCGTTACTACAAGTGTTCGTCCAAAGAACATGGAACTGAACCAATTCGAATCAGCAATTCAGCGAAACAATCCACCAACAGTAACAAGACGAGACAGACAAACGACATCCGAGTTCTTGGAGCTGAAGACAAAACGACCGATCGACGCCTCCAGCAAACCCAGCGCCACCGATCCAGCATCTCGATCGCTTCACTTCTTCCTCGCCAGGAAGACGTCGGACAGCACGGTGTCGGAGCGCAGCGCCGCTTTGAGAAGAGACAGACCCTGACACGGCCGACGACACACGGCAACGAGAAGACAAGACGAATGTTAGCACCAGCAGCACAAGTGATCAATAGCTCCAGGGAGGAAATCCATCCGGTGCAAGAACGAACCTCGTCCATGCCGACGGTGACGAACTTCTCGGCGAGGTCGACGTCGCCCTTGCCGATGCTGAACCTGTTGATGAGCGTGATGCTGGAGATGGCCGACATGGGCGTCACCTCCAGCCCGTCGGTCACCATGTAGGTCACCAGGCCCTTCACGTACCCGCCGCGCTCCTCCGCGTCGGACGCCCCCGCCGCGCCGCCCTTGCCTACGCTGGCCTTGGGCGCCGCGGACGGCAGCACGAAGGCCATCTCCGTGGTCATCGCCTGCCTACACTGGGGGCACACGGCCCTGGCCTCCATCGCCACCGTCACGCACTGACCCGGGCAGGTGTACATCCTGAACCTGCCCAGCGGCGACCCGTCGGCGCCGTCGCTGCCGGCGGCGCCCTGCAGGAGCAGCAGCTCGCCGCCGTCCGGCTGCAGC
Organism: Panicum hallii; assembly: GCF_002211085.1. NCBI lineage: Eukaryota > Viridiplantae > Streptophyta > Magnoliopsida > Poales > Poaceae > Panicum > Panicum hallii. The sequence goes on along the minus strand of NC_038044.1, from coordinate 6,081,531 downwards.
ACCTTGGGCTGGAGCAGGCCCTTCTTGTCCGTGTTCGGGAGGAGGTAGGAGGCGCTGATGTTGTCGACGCTCTGGTACAGCCGGCCGATGCTGCCATGCATGGTGCCCGCGGAGATGAGCTTCACCACCGCGCCGATCGGCAGCGTGAGGAGGCTGAAGACGAAGTCCACGAACTCCTTGCCGGCCTCGGCGAACAACACCTTCTTCGTCTTGTTGTCAACGAGGAGCTTCAGCGAGATCTTGGAAGCCATTGCTGTAGCTGCTCTCGGTCTGGCTGGTGCTTCTTTGGTTTGTGGGTTTCTTGATTCGAATGAGCAGTGGGTGCCCACGGTCGCCTGTGCTTTTTATAGCAGTGACCAGTTAGCCATGGTGGCTGGAGTGCTTTCGGTTTTGGGAAGCTGAATCGTTTGACTTGAAGATGTGCAGGAGGTCTCCTTGGCTTGAAGATGTGCGAGAAATCAATGCATTATTTGCCAACCGTAACAACCATTGATCTTCTCAACACTTGCATCGGGAAGATGCGCAAAATTAAGGGGTCATTCAGAGCGAAATTAATGTTGTCATGGAAAAAGAAAAAAGTTGATTTAAATTAGTTTGGTTCTGTCAGGAGTACTGAAACCACCCGTTGCCGTCCAATTTCCATTTCCTCTCTGTCTGAACAAAGTTTGTTAGAGCAACTCCAACAGGAGTCTTAAAATGAGTTGTAAATTAAAATATAGAACTCAACATTAAAATAACTGATCCAGCGGAGGTCCTATTTTATAAACAATCATCAAATTTTTTTGACCCGGACGGAACTGGCCCCAAATCAAGGACTCGAAACCAGCGGTCCTATATATGTTCACACGCCCGCGCAACCTCCCGAACTTTTCCTCTCCCCAAGTCGCCGCCTCTCTCGCCTCGCCGCGCCTCCACCGAAGCACGACCGTGGAGATAGATGGAAGGCCACCCTCTCTTTCTCGTTTACGCTCGGCAGCTAAACCCAGACGGAATTCCATGGCGACGGCCCTAGATGCCATTGGAAGGTCGACGGTTGCCTCTGCTCGCCCAGATGCGCGAAGGTTTCTCTTGGTCCCCGGAGCTGCTGCAGATCCCCAAGCTTTGGAAGCAGGAGCTATTCGACATCGAACGACGGCAGACAACATCGATTTTCATTCCTCGGTGGTGATTTTCGTTCCTCGGTGGCGCCGGCAATGTACCAAGAACCCTTGGCACCGATGGGTGGTTATAGGTACAATTCTTTCTGTTTATGTCAATAAATTCGATTGGACGGAGGACAGGGATGAGCTGCTGCCGGAGGACCCACGACGTCGATCGATGGCGACACCGGCCGGCTGCACGGAGGACGCGGATGTGCTCCCGGCAGAATCAACGCGGCGCCGGTCGGTTGCGCGGAGGACGGCGACGTGCTGCCGGAAGGGCCGACGGTGGTGCCGGCTACCCGGGACAGGTACCTGGTGCCGTATGCATGGATGGCATCGGTGTGGGAATAGAATTGTGGAGCAAACTTGAGCGGGAGAGGAAGGAAAAATGAGCGGGAGTGAAAATGTAGGCGGGAAACAACGCGGGAGGCAACAACAAAACTGAATTAGTTGGAAATGATGGGATTTGAGACCCGAGGGTTGGAGATCAATAATTTTTTTGGGTCCTAAACTAAACAAATCAGACTCTAATACAAATTTTAGGATCCAGATTTAGAACTTCATGTTGGAGTTGCCCTTAGAGTAACATTTACAGGTAGAGCAAGGTTCTGTCAAAGAGAGCCGATTTCCTTCTTTAGTTCTCTCTGTCAAATTCAGAATCAGGCCTAATATTCAGAAGTTCTGAACTGAATGCCTTGCCTTCTCTAATGTTGTAGCTGAATTAGTAAAAAAAAAGTTTATTGATTTATTTTATACTCCAGTGGATGCGGGACACTGGTGATGTCCACAGTCCACACTACGCTGAACAGGATATGCAGCACTGCAGTGGCAACTAAACTGGACTTTGGCTCGAGACGGACACGGACACAGCGTGTCAGCACACACTTGAACTGTCAAGCTGAACACAAGAAACGTGGACTCGCATATATTGGCAGCGAAACTGCAGAGCTACCATCAGTAACTCTGAAGAGCATGGATCAGGATCTCGTTCACTTCACTTCTTCCTCGTCAGGAACACGTCGGAGAGCACCGTGTCGGATCTCAGCGCCGCCCTCAGCAGGCCCAGCCCCTCATCCATCCCCACATTGACAAACTTCTCCGCGAGCTCCACGTCGTTGCCGACGCTGAACTTGTTGATGAGCGTGATACTGGAGATCGCCGACATGGGCGTCACCTCCAGCCCGTCAGTGACCATGTACGTGACCAGCCCCTTCACGTACCCGCTGCTCTCCTCCCCCGCCGCGCCGCCGCCCTTGGCGCCGGCGGCGGACCGCGGCGCGGCCGAGGGCAGCACGAAGGCCATCTCGGTCGCCATCGCCTGCTTGCACTGCGGGCACGCGGCCTCCCGCTCCATGGTCACCGTCACGCACTGGCCCGGGCACGTGTACAGCTTGAACTTGGGCAGCCGCGGCTGCTCCTCGGCCTCGCCGTCGCCGCCGCCGGCGTGCGGCAGCAGCAGGAGCTCGCGCGCGTCCGGGTGCAGCACCCCGGGCTGCACCAGCTCCGACTTGTTCGCGCCGGGCAGCAGGTAGGACGCGCCCATGTGGTCCACGCTCTGGTACAGCCGCCCGACGCTGCCGTGCATGGTGCCGGCGGAGACGAGCTTCGCCACGGCGCCGATCGGCAGCGTCAGCAGGCTGAACACGAAGTCCACGAACTCCTTGCCGGCTTCCGCGAAGAGCACCTTCTTCGAGTTGGTCTCGACCAGCAGCTTCAGCGAGATCTTGGAAGCCATGGGTGGATCGATGGTTCGACTGAGCGTGAGCGATCGGGTCAGGTGCTTGGCGATGCTTGCGTGCGGTGGTTTTATGCAAGGAGCAGATGCCAGATGAACAGATGGTGGGTAAGATGGAGAGGTTCCATCAGTTTCTCATGCAACAGCTGAATCGATTGCATTTTCAACTGCAGTATCATTGGCTTCTGAACATGCAGTGCACTGTGGCGATTGTGACAGCCAGCAGCCTTGCAATACTTCGAACTCACGAAATGACGCAACCGTGTGAACCTGGTAATAATAATCCGTATTGAATTTATTCCATTTTTTACAAAATTACCAACCTCTCTCATTATGAAAAATATTATTAAGCAACCACTAAGTCTATATTTAAATCATCCACCTTTGTGATTATGCAAATAACCCCCTAAGTCTTAATTTAACTTGCCCATCTATGAAATTATAAAAAATATAAATTAACCCTATATTTGCATCTAAATTACCTACATCCACTATTATTAGAATAGATAAATTAACCCTAAATTATACCAGCATCTAAAAAGTAATTTCGGTCAGAGGTGGCCATGCCCCCTGGTTTAGGAACTTTCTAGGAAAACGGTAATTTTCACAGGAACTAACATCCCACAGGGCAAGAGATGAGGGACAACATTGGCTACTCTACCGTGACTTTTTATTAATAAATTATTTTTCACCCTAGGAATATATATATATATATATATATATATATATATATATATATATGTAAGCTACAAATAAAAAAAATACTCATCCGCTCGAAGAAATGGAGAACGTGGGCCATTAATAATGTTGCGCTTCCTTGGGACAGAGCGTTGAGAAGACGAAAAGCTCTGTGTACTCCACTAGCACGGGGCACGGCTGGTTCTCAATTGTCGCTGTTGTTTCCACATTGCATTGATTTTTTCATCAGAAGCCAAGGAGACTGCAATTAATTTAATTACCAACGCAAACGATTCACCTTCCCACGACTATAAATCCACAAATACACGACCACGTCGTCATCCCAAATTCCCAATACCGGTTCCAGAACCACTTCCTCGAGACAGGAGCACAGCCAAATCGACCCATGGCTTCCAAGATCTCCCTCAAGCTGCTGGTCAACGCCAAGACGAAGACCGTGCTGTTCGCGGAGGCCGGGAAGGAGTTCGTCGACTTCGTCTTCAGCCTCCTGACGCTGCCGATCGGGGCCGTGGCGAAGCTCGTCTCGGCCGGCACCATGCACGGCAGCGTGGGCCGCCTGTACCAGAGCGTCGAGCTCATCGGCACGTCCTACCTGCAGCCCGGCACCGACAAGTCGGACCTCCTCCAGCCCAAGGTGCTGCACCCGGACGCCCGCGAGCTGCTGCTGCTGCAGGGCGGCGGCGCCGACGGCGACGGCGAGCCGGCGCTGGCCAGGTTCAGGCTGTACACCTGCGCCGGGTACTGCGCCACGGCGACCATGGAGGCGAAGGCCACGTGCCCGCAGTGCAAGCTGGCCATGTCCACGGAGGTGGCCTTCGTGCTGCCGTTCGCGGCGCCGGCGGCCGCGGGGTCGTCCTCATCCTCGGACGAGAGCGGCGGGTACGTCAAGGGGGTGGTCACCTACATGGTGACGGACGGGCTGGAGGTGACGCCCATGTCGGCCATCTCCAGCATCACGATGATAAACAAGTTCGCCGGCAAGGACGTCGAGCTCGCCGAGAAGTTCGTCACTGTCGGCACGGCCGAGGTTCTTGCGTCGTTCTCCCTTCAATATCGAACCATCTTGTTTCTGAGCAGCCCTCTTCTGACATTGTATCGTTTTTGTGTCGTTCCGCCCAACGTCCGTCAGGGGCTGGCTCTTCTCAAGGCAGCGCTGCGGTCGGACACCGTGCTCTCCGACGTGTTCCTCAGGAAGAAGTGATGCCCAACTGGGCGACGCACCAAGTCGATGCTTGGACGATATTCTGCTGCTTCAGTTTCCTTGTGTCCTTGGGCTACCATTCTGCTTATCGTGTTTTACTACCGTATCGTGTTTCAGTTTCTGCCTGTGCTTCCTCTAGTTTAATACTGGTCATTGTCTGCTCAGATGGACGAAGGCTTGTTTAATTGATCAGACGTTCTGTTATATGAATGCCATGTTCAGAGTTTGGTTATCGAAAGCGTATGTGTTCCAATGATCATGTGCCATGCTACTAGCAATTTGTTCCGTCATTTAGATGCACGTCAAATTCTCCAAAAAGAGAACTGATGCTGAACAAACTTGTATTTGCGCATGCTACCTTCTACAGACAATTACCTTACAGAATATCGCAAAAAAATTGTTTCTTCTGAAAGATAATTCCATCCCAATGCATTGCAGATAACAGATGTAAACCAATTTCGCTATTAGAAATCGCCATTAAGTCTGTGCACAGATATTTTGCAGGAAATCACAACTACGCAAGGAGCCTATTACTGTCAGCTGGAAATACATTAGGAAATTGCTACTAAAAAAACATCTTTCGTTTCATTAGAACATTAGAAAAAGCAAAAGTTACTTATCACAAGTACTGAGTGCCGTTTCACATTTTTCACAAAGACATTCTCTGTCAGAACTCAGCAAAATTGTATTTTTACAGATCACTTGATAGAGTAACATATCTGCAGCAGAAGAATCACATTGCAAGTGATTGGTACTTTTCAGCCAGTATCCTCTGTCAAAACCATGTTCTACCTGTGTTCTACGAGTATCTTCAGTAACTAGTTTCTACCTGCTTCCAGGACTCTGAGCAGAGCAAATGGACTCCGAAGAATAGAACCGAGTTCAGGACACCTAGTTGAGGACGTGTGAGAACTGATCTACTTCCTCTACTCTTATTCAAGAGAACTGAAAAATTCCTTGGCATATCACTTCTGCAAGATGCCCAGATCATTGTCTGATGTCCTTTTCTCAGGAGACCTTGCTGCTATTCTATGGATGGAGCATTCAAATCTGGGTACCGCAAATCATTGTCCGCTGAAAATAGAGAGATAAGTTAGCATTTGGTAATAAGAGCATTGACACAAAGCTTCTTCTGAACCATTTGCACGATCTATTATGTACTTATAAGAACAATGACATGTAGGTTGTGACATATTTGAACAGTCTCAGCCAAGTATTCAGAAAGCATTTGGTAATAAGAGCGATGGCACATGCAACATATGAGACATTTGGACGAACAATTTCAGTCAAGTACTTAGCAGAGAGCACTTGGAAGAAGGAAAGGAAAAGATGGAGAAACCCTGATCTCAGCTGAGGTGAACCTCACCTTGTGTCCCGTGGTTTAGGATGACAATGTCGATGCGGTTGGTGCCGATGGGCAGGTCGACGAGCAGAGGGCTGAGGTGCCCGTAGCGGCCGGCCCGGATGCAGAGGGTGGTGCGGGTGACGTCCCTGCTGGCGCCCAGGCGGCACGCCAGCGTGAGCCGCAGCTGCATCAGGTTGTTCGTGTTGAGCCGCATCGTCCTCCAGGCTCCCTCGTTGACGGTCCCGTTGGTCTCGCCGCGCACGAACCGGATCTGCCGAGCCACCTCGCTCTCCGTCAGCGGGCGACGCCGCGCATGCGTCAGCTGTTCATCGCCGATCATACGCAGTAACTTGTCAGCAAGGACGGATTACGGAATCCTCATCGTTTCTCGAAAACAAGGTCACCAATTTACCTGGTAGGTTGGATCAAGGATGCAGGGCCGCGTCATCCTGATGGGGACGTTCTCGATGTCCCACTGCATCATGGTGCTGCCGTTGTCGCCGGCGGAGGTGACGGCCCTGCGCCACCTGAGGTAGCGGCCGTTGGCGCGGAGGTACCGGCCCGTGCCGCTCCGGATGACGAAGGTGCTCCGCCTGGGAATCGCCTGCCACAGCATCCCGGGCGGCGGCGGGTTGTGGCCGAGGTCGTCCTGCGTGGTGAGGACGCCGTGGGAGGGGCCCGTGCCCGCCTGGACGCTGGTGGAGAGGAGGTAGCGGCCGTAGGCGCCGCGGAGGAGGACGCAGGGCCCGCCGTCGGGGCCCGCCGCGTGGTGGACCGCCCACACGACGTTGTGCACGCCGCGCTGGCCGGAGAGGCAGACGTTGAGCCCGTCGACGTCCGCCGCGAGGTACTTGCCGCGCCGCGCGCAGCACCGCAGCCGCACGAAGCGCACCCCGTTGAACACGTCCATGGATCGTCCGATCGCGCCCCGATTCGGGAGGCGCGACCGCACGCGCGCCCGCCCGCCCGGGGTGTCTCTCTCGCGCTAGGCTTCCTCCCTCTTCCCCTGGTTTCCTCGCGGCGGCCGGCGATCGTGAGGGTGGGGAGAGAACCCGTCGGGCTCTTGGGTCCCTCGCCGCGTGGAGTGGAGAGGCCGGGCCGGGAGGGAGGGCGAGTTCGTTGAGATGGTTACCCCAGGGTGGTCGGCGCCAAGGCGCGAGTATATTTGAAGGCCGCTGACAAGGTGGGCCCTCCTTGGGTGCACGGGAGCGGGCCCACGTCCTGACAGGACTCCAGAAGCGAGACGACGATAACCGCTGTTCCTTTCCAGACTCCGAGTCTCTGACGCTGGCTGCCTGGTCGGTCGCCGTAACCCTACGCGACCGCGGTGACCTCGCCGCCGGGGAGAACGAGGAGGGTGCGTCTCGACGCCGATGCCACAGGAGCAGCCTCGCCTCCGACGGCGGGCGGTGGAGCCGAGGAGCGGGCCCGCACGCGCGGTAAGCTGACGCGAACCCTGAATCCTTCTCCGTTCTGTTACTCGTGGAAAGACCTGACTGAAGATCCTCATTCCTCAATGTACAGTTCCTGTTCTCTTTAGTACGTTTTGAGTCCTACTACATACAGACACAGTATACATGATTGCCAAAAATATAATATTATAATCATCAGGCGTTACAGACTTACAGTTCCTGTTCTGTGCATTGTCAGAGTAGCATATGTGCATTTTACAAATGCTTCTGTTGCTAGTTTGATTTCTCCAAAATTTACGTAGTGTATTTTAGTGGCAGTCACGCCATTCGTTAGTATCATGCAGTCTCTAGTTAAAATAGGGATTTGAAGGTTGCAAAGTTAAAATGATTTCTTTTCTCTGACAGGAACGACCATACTTATCTGTCACTTACTACAGGCTCATATCCCTTCTGTCACCTCAATGGTTCTAGGCGAGATTCACCATGCAATTGTTTAAAATGCTGTTTAACTTAGGTGGAACTGAAGTGTTTACAAACCAGCAGTAGTTCGAAGACCACAAATGACCTTTTTGACCATTATATTAACTGAGCGGTGTAGGATTTTGCCCCGTTTCCCCTAAAAATTGGGGTCGTTGATCTGTAATCTGCCATACCGTTTTAATACAATTCAGGTGGGGATACGTTGATCATTAAAAAAATTAAAAATGAATGCACTTGAGAAAGTTTAGATATTTCTTTCCAGGAGCATTTACTTGTGACAATTTTTACAGTGATACATTCCTTCAATCCGCATCACCTGGCTACACTGAATGCTTCAGTAAACATGGAGTCTCAATATTTACGTTCTGACATGAATAGTGGTGAACTGTCAGTATATGGGTATTGGGACTGTATATACACAAACACTTATTTTTGTCAGTGCATACCATCATATTCAGATTTAACGATGCTGAATTACTTATGCTGCTGTACTACTATCTGTTCTAGTTGGTGCTGTCACCATCACTACTGCAGCAAACATTCTTCCGTCCGTGCATCTTTTAAAAGAAAAATAAAACCGGTACATTCAATACCGAACAGGAAGGAAACGCATTGCCTCTTTCTTTGTATGGACCAACTCTTCATCATTTTTCTACTTGCCCTCCAAAATTGCCAACGCTGCTAGAAATAGCATGCACCATTTTTGTCTGTGAAGTTAGTCAGCAATAGTTTCTTATAGTGTTTTACATGCTACATTAGTGTAAATATGCAGTTGCACCAGCTGGTTTTGATGAAAGTTTTCTGTTTAGCAACTAGTCACCTCGAAACTCACAAGCTTGGTCGGTTAGCCATTCACATACTCTGGAACAGAGGGGTGCTTCACGTAGACTAGCTCCACAATTCTTTTTTTTTTTTGCTTCTTCCAACTTGGTCTCGTGCCTGCGAGACCAGTGCGTTGGAATCCGAATGATATTTTTCCAAATAGAAAAGTAGAAAATGGTACTCTGACTTAACGGAATAATCTTATATGCACTCTCAAGATCTTAAAAAATCATCCCAGTTATAATAAAAGCGAGGGTATTTATACCTCCTACCTTCGTTACATAGTTCCAGTTACGCCCCTACCTACCCGGAATATTATTTCGGTTCCTGAGTCATTTCCGGATGTTGGCGTATATAAATTGTTCACTACAGGGTGATCACGCTACACATGTGATGGCGAAAGATCCGAGCAACCTTCGATCCTCCGCCTGAGGTCTTGGCGTTGTCGAAGATTGTACAACCGACTCCTTTGTCATCGTCGGAGGTTGGTCTTAACCCCGATGTGCTGATCATGACCCCAGGCGAGTGGTTCATCCTAACACAAAAGTCACGGTGTAACCTTTGCTCGTTCGGCTAGAAGCAAACCTTCAACTATCACTGAAATCGACCGTCACTGCATCACTGAGAGGGTTAGTCCTGCAAATCAAATCAAGGTGCCTTTTGTACTGCCCGAAGGTTACTCGAAACCTTGGGCATAACCTTCGGCGACGCCTCCTCTTGGGTGGGGATCCCCAACACAGTGAAAATGGCAATAGAATTGATGCAAATATCTAACCAATACAAGCAACAGTTATTTTTACACTCTACTCAGTCTCTACTCACAGTCACAGGGAGCAGCATGCTCTTGCTGATGTTGCTTTGCCATGATTGTTCTTCAGATGCTGCAGGCATGCAGATCATTACATAGGAGACTCTTTTAAAGGTTACTGAAGAAAGTAGCATTTAGTGGCGACATAATAACTTGTAAGTAGATTCCTTCTATGTTCATATTGCTTTTCATATGAAAAGGCTCATGATCTATGTACTGAAGCAAATCAGTTAAGTTTGCCTCTAGTGAAATGGAATATGCTTTTCTCATTTCAAGTTTCAGGGAAGAAGAAAAATTCTGGAGCTTGCAGTATGCTACTTGTTTGCAGTGCACTGCACTCCCAATTCCAGGTATTTTGTGAATGAGCTATTGCTTCTCCGTTCGTGTACTGTATGTGCTCTGTGAAGATATCGGCATTCTGTTCTGTAGTGCAGTCACGTTGGATGAAATTTGTCATAGTATACTCTCAAGAGTTTACTTGCATTTGGTCATGATGAGTAGGAAGCAAGAACCCCCTTCTCTATCTGCTCATGTGAGACCTACCAGGCTAATCGACCAAGATTAAGAACTATACTAGTAATCTAAGAGAGCAGTTAGTAGAGGTGGCTCTCGAAAAAAGAATTGGCACAGTCAAGAAGTGTGGGTTCCTTGGAGGGTGTTCTTAGTGTTGAAAAGGTGGTGTTGGGATATGCAATGCATTTAGCCGCTCAACGCCTCCTAAATTCGGCGCAGGTTCGTCACCCATGTTCTGCCCAATTACATAATAAATAAAGTAACGGGACGAGAACAAGTTTCGTGTCTCGAGGACAAACATTAGCAAAGGATAAACACTTGTTTCCTCTGCTTAGAATATTCTTTTGCTAATGGACGGAATACTCCAGCCAAACTTTGGCACGTACTGCGAGTCTGTGACATTGCTAGTCTGATGAACAAGGCATAATTAAGTTTTTCCGTCAAGTCTGACAGGGAACTCTGAAGATGCTACTGTCCAGTTTTTCACCTAGACTAATTGCTTGTTTATCTCAAACATTGAACAAGTTAAAAGTCATATCTGGACATTTTGACACCAAAAGATATTGTAGCATATATTGATGTGCAGAGAACATATCAAGAAGCAGCTCTCCGCTGAAGGATATATAGGTAAATTGCAACTCCAAAGCCAAGCCATGGGCTGTGACATGGAATCAGAAGAACCAAGATCCTCACCACAAAGCAAGAGAAGTTGGCTCTGATACTCCCATGTCAAGCTATTAACAGAACAGCCTCATTCTAAGACACTCAAATGCTCAAAAATGGAAGAGAAAACAAAAAAGCAGCAGCAGAAGGAACTGTGAAACCCTGCTATTCACATTATCATAAGCACCTGACTATACTTCTAGTAAGTTACTTCTATGACTCATAACACTACTATGCAGTTAGCAGCTAAACCACCATTACTTGTTGAAACGTTTTGCTGAACAATCAATGGAGAATGGTGAATCCCCTGTCGCTGACAAGTGGACCCACCCATAGGCAATCAGGCGTACAACCACCGCGCAGCTGGGTTGCGGTCAATGCAGCCTCTGCCGCTTGGCGATGAACCCCGACGAGCTGTTGCCGGCGGCCATGGGCGTCAGCGGCAGCATGGGCATCGCCGTCATCATTGGCCGCTTCATGCAGGCGTTGGAGCCGGCGTAGCCCAGCGTCGTGGCGGCCGCCACGGCGTTGGCGCCGCCAGCAGCCATGGGCGCACTGACGTAGCCGGCGCGGGCGCCGAGGGGCAGCGTGTCCGGGGCGTGCACCGTGGGCGGGTTGCGCCACCGCGGGAGCTGCCCGGCGACGAGCAGGTTCTGCAGCAGCGGCCCGGCCTCCATGACGGCTGCCAGGAGGCGCCCCTTCTGCGGCAGCGTCCTCTTGCTGGCGAGCATATCGAGCACGGCGTCGGCAGCCGACCCGACGACGTTGGGGCCGGGTTGGCACTGCTGCTTGGCGGCAGCCGACGGGGGCGGCGGCGTGGCGGGGCTGTGCTTGCAGCGCCTGTCGGCGGAGGTGACGGGGTCGAAGAAGGGGTCGACGGGGGAGGAGACGAGGCTGCAGTCGGAGTCGGTGACGCTGGACGTGACGAGCGGCTGCGGCGGGGCGGCGGGGGCCGGCGCGGCGGCGGCGAGTAGGCGGAGTTGCTGCAGCTGGTCGCGCGCGTCATCGCGCTCCTTGGCCACCTGGCGGACGAGGTCGGCGAGCTTGGCGATGCTCTGTTCCTTCTTCTTGAGCTCCTCCTTGGCCGCCTCCAGCTCCAGCGTGGTGGCCACCAGGCTCTGCTTCAGCTCCGCCACGCTCTGCGGCATCAGCAAGAAATCAAAGATGATTAGTTCTCCTTTTTCTTTCTTCCTGTTGATGTGTGCAAGATTCAAGAATCACCGGTGCAGAAAAAGTTGGGATGCAAAAAAAAAACAGTATCAGAAATTCAGAATTAAAACTGATACTATCACTAACGATAATCTGGTTAATTTTACTGTACGGCTGGATGCAAGAACGGTCGCGAGACACAAGGTGATGGCTGGACAGGGACATGGCAGCACGATCTAGAGGGCAAATGATTTGGATTCCTGCAAATGATTGCATCATACAACCACTACTACTCATGTCAGTTGGAACCTGGGAGCCCATGCTGGGCTCCTCCAAAAACCAAAGCTTTTTCTTCATCAAAGACAATTGGACATACATCGAAAAGGGAAAGGAAAAAAAGGGGGGGGGCATTACAGAACAGCACCATCATTGAACAGCATCTCGCTACAGTGGCAAGCTTTCTGGTTGAAAAGAAATGTGAACCAAACCGGACCAAACGGAAGGAGAAGTCTGAAGACACGTCTAGTAGCGAAGTTAAATTTTCCACGAGGCAAGCCGAACATGCAGGACCTTGAGATTAGGGAGGGGAGGGAGAAGAATTCCACCACGCTAGAGAAGTGTCAAGGCGTCTGGATGGAACCCTCTCTAATTCGCTGGCTGCCTAACCCCCCTTGACCACGGTAGTAAATGTCACGCGGGCAGGGAGATCCCGTGCGGGGGCCCGCAACAGCGCACACGGCGGAGGCCATTGCCGCCTCCCCTGCCGTGGCGGCCAGCCAAGAAGAAAAATGCAGCGGCGGCGGGAGCAGAGGGAGTTGTGGTTCGGAGCAGGAGGAAGGCGCGAATGGGAGAAGCAAATCAATAATCGAGTTCGATTCGGTTGGGGGAGAAAGAGATTGGCTAAATTTACCTCTTGCGGGGGCTGCTGCAGATCGTCCGGGAAGGAGGACCAGAAGGCGGAGAAGAGCGCGGCGTCCGTGCCGTCCCCCATGAAGAGAGGGAGTGGTTCCATTGCCATGGCTGCTTTTGCTTCGGCTGTGGCTTGATCGCTGCTGCTGCTGCTTCTGGCGTCTTGTGTATGTAGAGGGGAGAGGGGAGGGGAAATCTCCGAGGGGGAAAGAGAAATATATATAGCGAAGGCTGCAAGGGAGAGGAGGATGGCAGATTGCTGGACGCTAAATAATATGGAAACTTGGGAGTGTTGAGGGGGAAGGGGGAGGAAATTAGGGATTAATTATATGGAATGTGCAGTGGCCTATGATCTCCTGCCATCTGGTGTGGCCACCCACCGGTTGGAAAAACATTTGAAAACAAATCACGGCCTTCTCTCTTCTCTCTCTCGTGGGTCCAACCACTTTTGTGTCCTCTTGTGTACCTTGGCCTTCGCTCCCTTGGACAAAGTCTCTGCCTTTTTTCTTTTTCTTTTCGTTTCGTTTCTTCAAGCCTCCGGGGTTCATTCAGTCGGCACAAATCGTGACAAACCAAATGTCCAAGTCCATGCGCATAACCTCTTTTTTGTGAGTAGTGTTTCATTAAAGCTTTGATGGAAAAGATAAAACTTGGAGCATTTTATCTTCAAGGCTAGTGGAGTACAGGATACAGTACAAAAACAATTTGAGTAGTAGTAATTACTCTACCGATTAACTCATCACCCGGTGGCCTCCTCTTCCCTCCAAAATTGAGTTCAATATGGGCTCGTTTCAAATGTTAATTTGACCGGACTAGCTAATTACACCACCACCATCATTAGGCAATGAGTTGGGTCCCCTGCTGGAATGAATCATCTGTTCCTTCCCATTTAGGTTCCATGCACAATGAATGCCTGGTTGGCGACCATAATTTTGGTGGCTTTGATCTGTGGCGGTACAGGCTTGTTGAGAATTACTAATCTCTAATCGGTTCAGAGAAACCGTATTTTATTCAAATGGTTAAGTTATTGATTTATATGTGCCCGGCCTGTTTCCTTTCCCCTTTTTTTGGAAGGGAAAAAATAAATTTATTCTCTATATTTTAGTACACTCTAACAATCTAGTCAAATTAGACTCTTGGTACACCTGACATGTAGGACCTCTCCTTTGGTTTTTTCTTTTTTTTCACCCAGCCCTATCCTAACCCCCTTCTTTTCCTTCTTTTCCCTCTCTGCAGGTGGGGCAGGGCCAATGCAACAAGACCAACCGGTGGTCGCCGGCCACCGCGCGGCAGGTACGGCGGCGGCTGCCAGTGGGGCCGGCACCACCGCGAAGAGGAGGAGAGCGTGAACCCGGTGGGATCCTCGGCGGGCGTGGGTGAGCGGCACAGGTAGGGGCGCACGTGGGGAATGGCGGCAGCGGTCATGGCCACTAGCGAGGAGCTGCTGCGGTGCGCTGTTGCGGGGCGGTGGAGGCCTGAGGGGGCGCAGTGCAGCTCGGGAAGGGAGGAGAGGCGCTCGGCGGCGTCGGCGAGGGGAGCACGGGAGGGTGGGGCCGGGAGAGCGGGAGGGCGACAAAGGGAGGGAGCAGGGGGCGCAGGATGGCGAGGCGGATGGGCTCGGTATAGTTACTGAGCGAGGTCGATGGGATAGCTAGCGGGATAGATTAGCGAGGAGGATACTGATGCTGTTGGATCTAGTTTTTGGTGGAGTTTCTCCTTTTTAGCTAATTTATTAAAGATAAAGAGGCTCTTAGAGATGCTCGTAGCTTTATCTAGGAGGCATATCTCAAGCCAGTACACACATATAGAAGCGTTGAGCACAACTTGCATGTATTACCATGTACATAATGAACATTGCTATTATTTCTACGTTGTTTCCAAACAGGCCGTGAAACATGCTTTTATATCTATCTGTATTTGTACATATACGGTGGTCATATTTCAATGTAGAATAATGGTTTTGATTCGTATACAATTATACATGCTTTTTTGTGCATCTTTGCATCTATTTGGTGGTGTTTATGGCTTGACATGACATATTTTTGTATATTCTTGTAGAATAAAGGTGGACACCTGGTGCACACATGCACACTCGACATGGTGTCGCTGTCCATTCCCGGCCGGTTACATAAAGAAACCAACCATGAATCTGAAGATAAATTAGTAACATAATACTACTATATGTTCATGTCCAGGTACGCTTAACGTCCATGCACGGGAGAAAAAAGAAGTTAAGGTATGCGTCTGAGGTAGAATAATACCGTATTATTATAATAGAGTTGGAGATTGAGGTGAGGACAATGATGATGGGGTTGCCATGGCCTGCCTCGTGTCCTCGCGGCCGCGGAGCTTTGTCAGGGCATGGCTGTTCCAGTGGGAAAAGAAAACAAGGGATCAGATGAGCTGATCCAAGGTTACCGGTACCTCGACGTGTACATATATGCCATACACTATGTATTGTAACTGGTCAATGGGTCCAGCGAGCAGAAAAAAATGAAAATAAATAGGGCGGCACTACTAGGAGAAGAAACGACAAAGGAAAGTAGGAAACCCTGGCCAGCAGGAGCAATGTGATCGAGAGAAGCTGTGGTTTTTCTGAGCTGAGGCCCGAGGGACTGAGACGCCAGTTGCAGCTCGTTTTCAGTTCACGGGCGGGCGCATGCAGGGCCGGGCAGAGTTGACCTTGACCAGCCAATACTCGTACGTACGTACGTTTAACCCAACAACACAAGGCAGCGCGTACGCCAGCAGTAAGCTGAGGTGGAGGGGAGGATCGATCAATGGCCACAAACAAATCAAAGTAATGTAGAAAAAAGATCAATGCTCGGCGTGGTACGGTGCATGTATGAACAGTTGACGTTGACAACCGTGCATGCATGCACTGCAATGCGAGTCTACGGAGTGCATGCGCGGTAAAAATGGTAGGTGTTTTGTTTCCTTGTTTGTGTGTTTCTTTTTGTTGGTAAGATCCTTGTTTGTGTTTTGACAGTCTGAGCTTGATGTGGAGGAGGAGAGAGATTCAGAGAGAGAGAGAGAGAGAGAGGGAGGGAGGGAGGGAGGAGGAAAAGGGAGGGGAGGCGACAAAAGTTTGCATGGGGAAGGGCGCCATGTGGTGCGGTGGACCTTTGCCTTTCTTTACTGGCTCCGGCTGCACGCGATCGATGCGGCGGCCGCGGCCTCGCCCTCGCCTCGCCTCGGTGGGTTCAGCCGCAACCGCAAGTCCACTCCAAACGTACCCGCCGGAAGGGCGAGCTGCCCAAACAAAAAACTATGCTACGCGCTACGCTATGCGCCGCGGCGGTGGCCGCGCCGCGCCTAGAAAGAAAAAACTACGTAAGTCCTGTTCGCGCCGCGCCGGCAAGCAATGCAACTAACCGATGCAACCTCCCCTCGTTTGTTTGTAGCGCCGGGCTCCATCGGCTACGCGTCTCCAGCGCGGCGGTGCGGTGCGGTGCGGTGCCGAGTTTTTATTGCTTCGCCGGCGCTGCTGCTTCTTGCGGCGGCTACCAGACGAGACGAGCTTGCTTGTTTGCTTCCGGATCTCTCCCTTCTTCCCCGCCACCTACGACTAGCATGCATGCGCCCAAGCGGCCGCTGCCGCGCAGTGCCGCTAGGGTTGCCTCGCGGCTGGCAATCCCAGGAGGAATTTTTTTTTTGAACGGCAGGAGGTTTTTTTTTCAGGTGTATAAATGGGAGCACAAGGCTTACCATAGCCAGTCGCACTCTCGATCGCTAAGCTAGTTTTCACGTGCAATGGACCCTTGCACTTTGGCGAACACAGATACCAACCTCATGCTCCGAATCAAGGCTTAGTTAACGAGCGAGCTAAACGACGGGGAGCGCCATTAAGCTGGATCGAGACAGAAGATGAGCCAAATGACACACACAACCCATACTCAGGCATAGCCACATAGGACGGCTGAGTAGCTTCAGGGGCCGTGGAGTAGCTATCTATATATAATAACTGCTACACAAATCGTCCGGTAGCAAGTCAATGCACACAACTAACAAGAGCACACATGTAATATAGTTGGTAGGAGGAAGGAGGGCCACCATGGCTATATTCAATCTCCCTGTGCTCACCTGTGGCGGCACCTCCACCTGCAAGAGAGAGGAGAGGGAGGAGGAAGAAGACAATGGCCGTGGGGGACACAATCCGGAGGGGTCATGTACCTTGGATCTCCCCACCCCATCCATCCATCCATCCGTCCGTCCGTCTCTTTCTTTGGGTTTTTTCTAGGCTTTGGGCGATGCACAGTGATAAAGCGATCGCCTTTTCTTTCAACCTTGCCGCCGCGTGCATGCGCTCTTTTTCTCCATGCATCTTCTCTCTCTCTCTCTCTCTCTCTCTGTCTGCGTGGGTTGCTAGCATGTCTAGGGTTCTTGCATTGGGACTTGTTTGCTGGGGCTCCGGGACCCATCCCATGGCAAGGCAGCGCGATGCAATTATGGGGGCATGGCCAGCAGGTAGTGGCCTCCCTGGCCCCCGTCGGCTCCTACATGCTTTGCCTTTTCTTGCATTAGCTAGGGCACTGTGTGTGTGCATCAAGATCAAGCCATCAACAAGGGAAGAAAAGGCGTAGCTGAAGCTAGCACCCCCTCAATATATATGCTTAACTTACACTTGTGGGGTCTTTTGCTAGTTCCTATCTTGCTCTTGTCTCATGCCATCTTCTTTCCAGCTCTTTATTTCGAGCTTCCTGTGTGATCTCGAGGTTCAACGACACGAAAGCTAACCTAGCTACAAGTTGAGCAGTGGAGGCGGTACACCATGTAAGCAGCATTTCCATGCTGGAGCACGTCAAGCGCTGGACCAGAGGACTAAAGGGCGCGGTGATGGGTACGCGTTACTGCCTCCGATGCGACGTGGATGCATGCCCTGCCGATGCGTGCGTGACTTATTAATTCCATTCGCTCTTGCCATGTAAAACCTGACCAATGTACAAAAAGATACGGGAAATTCTCGTGCAAATAATTAAGAACCGTGCTATCATCTCTGTCGTCAGCGATGACGAGCTGACGACGACGACAATCAAATTGTGTTCCACAGGGATGGATCATCCCTGGCCACGTAGGATAGGAGTCGCAACGTAGGACTACCCATACGTACATGTCACATGTGCGTGTACGTACATACGCAGATAAGATAACGTTCACGTACACCTAGGCTCGTGCATGCTACATGTACGCCGTCGTAGGCTAGCGGTCGAGATCGATCCATGGGGAGACCGAGCGACCAGACGGGATGGATGGAGGCGGAAAATAATATATTTTCAATACAGTATCCCTGCGTTTGACGAAACAAATTGTATAATTGAACCAAGGAAAAAGGCAGCAGCGGCGACGATCGCCGAAGGAAACCCGGAGCTCGTCGGGGAACAAGGCGACCAGGGAATGTGGCCCTGCTAGTGCTCGCTTTTATTTTCCCGTGGTTTTACTCCAACGACGACGACGCCCTCCGGCCAACGGCTTTACCCGTCAAAACGAATCATGTGCGGCGGGCGGCGGCCATACTGCCCGGCGCAAAACCCCACCGCCATTAATGCCCCTCCACTCGCCTCCAAGATTTCAGTTCCAGCTACCTGCCTAGCTGCTAGTACCAGCTACCATTAGCCACTAGGTTTATCTTTAGACGTAGAATACGTATATGTGCTCAATTGTGTAAACAAGGCCTCCTCCAAACGTTAGAGCCAGCCGCTAGCTTATGTACTTAAGAGATAAGGTAAAAGATATATCTTCCAACAGTCAGAACCTCGTACACCTTCTAGGTACTCATATCAATCTTGGTGTGCATGAATAAAGCCAGTCTCAATGGAAGTTTCACGAAGATTTTTATGGTATTAAATTCTATACCACATCATCAATTTTGCTGACATGATGAGGAGAGAGAAGGCGAGAGTCTCATAGGATGTGAGAGGAGCTTCGTCACTATAGATGGCCAGATGGGCCGAGCTAAATGGGCAGCCCGAAAAACAGCTCGAAAAAACACGGCCCAGGCACGGCCTGGCACGATTTCCATAGTATCCGGGCCGGCACGGCACGATCAAGCGGGCCGTGCCTGGACCGCCACTTTAGCCCGTAGTACCAACCTGGGTCCGGCCCGACTAAGGTTCAGGCTCGATAACGGCCCATTAACAGCCCACAAGTTGTCATATACTCTATTCTCTCCCTCAACCCTAATTTTCAGCTTCCTCTCTCTCAACCTCCCCAGCCGGTGGTTGCCACCTGCCTCCTCTCTCTTTCTTCTCTCTTCACACGCACCTGGTCTGATGACCGGCGGCCTTCCCGCGCCGCCCCTCCGGCCGCTCGCCCTCTGCACCTCCAGCTGCCGCCCTTCCGGCCTCTTCGCGCCGCCCCTCCAACCTCCTCGCGCCGTGGCCTCCCCATGCCGCCGCTCACAGGCCTCCCATGGGGGCACAGGTCGTTGCCGGCCCGTCGTGCTCGCTAGCCCGGCCCAACAAGATTGACTTGCCTTTGGGTCGTGCCTGGGCCATTGTAGCGGCACGTTGGGCGGCCCGACGTGGCCATTTAACGTTTTTGTGCCGGACTGGGCCGTAGCGAACGTACCGTGCCAAGACGGGCCCGTGTCGTGCTGAGTCGGGCGGCCCATTTGGCTATCTATATTCATCACCATGAAACTCATCTAGCATAATTATCTAGTTTCCAGTCTTGATAACTGTGCCCTGAACTGTACACTGAGACTGGCCTAAGACTATCTCTTAAACAAGAGATAGCCCTTGTTTCTCTCTCTTCCACATGGGTAAAAACAATGATGTGGCATAGTTATAAGCAAAGTGACTCATCATCCTTGGGGAGGTTTAAGTTAGCACGGTACTCCATTCGTTGTAAAATATAGCTGCATTATTAAGTTTACTCTAAGTTAAATAATTTTAATTTTAACTAAGGATAGCAAAAATATTATTATGATTTACAACATAGAAATAAAGTTAGAAGATTTGTCACGTAACCAACTATCATAGTATATAACCTTTTTCTATTTTAAATTTGAAATGAATTAATTTTGAAGATATTGTTGGTCAAAACTAGAAATATTTGACTTTAAAAAAAATCTAGTGAATCTAATTGTAACTATATTTTGGGATCGAGGTACTATGCTCCTTTCTCCACTCTACTCTCGATGGATCCGTTCTCTTCAACACACCGGACTTTAGAAAATATTGGTAATTTCTTTTTTGCGCGTCCCATTGACTTCGTAGAGGCTGTATCTTCATTGAAAAACAATACGGAGAGAGAAAAAAACATGGATAGTTGTATAGCACAAATTCTTATGTAGCGGATCACTTGGACTGGACATATAAAAAATAGGAATAAAAATTAAGACATGTAGCAACGCTCCACGAACTGCCACGCACACCTCTCAGAACATGGGCCGCACCCTGCGGTTCAGGATGCTCTTTTATAAAATATACAGCACTGCTCAAACAATATATACAGTACACGGGATATGTCTTTTGTCCGCCTCACAATCTGTGTCCTTAGGGGATTAAACATGGTAAACATATCGAGGCCGGGCTGATTAGGATATGTGTCATAATACCGCGTGCCTAACAGCAGGCCGGTGAAATACGAACCACCGCCACGTGTCTTAATTACTGCAACAACCAAGGGCTAATGAGAAGGATGAACTCCTAATTAAATTAATTAGATTAGCGTTCTTAGCATTTTTCTTGCGGAGACGTTTGCTTGTGAGAGGGAAAAAAAAGAAGGGGGGTGGTGGGCCCACGCGCGGCGCCCGACGCTGTTGTCGTGTTCGCGGCGCGCTCCGCGCACATGGCCCCCATGTGTGGCGGTGGGGCCTGCCCCCGGGCCTGGCGCGCCCCATTGGCCCACGTGTCACCGCTCGTACACGTGCGGCGCGCAACACGACAGGGGAGGTCGGGGCGTCGCCACCACGTGTCGCGGTCGCCGCCGTTGGAGACCGGCGGGAGACCTCCACCGCCGGTGCACACCAGGCACCACCACGGCAACACAAGTTTTCCTCTCCGCGGGTTAACACGCACGAGCATTCGAGTTGGGTATTTTGCTTGGAAATAATGAGGAAAGATAGGCCAAAAATTGTTACAAGTTGCATAACGACGAGCGTTTCGAGAATTGTAATAAAAGAGCTAAAATACAAGTATTTGAACCGAGGGAGTGTACAGTGTAGTTCTGTCTTGAATTCTAAAATGCTCCTCTTTTTGCTCCGAAGTAGAGCATAGGAGGAGGCAGACATGAAAATTAAAGTGTAGCCCCAGCTGCATTTGTGCTAGCTTGGCTACCTGCTGGATCCACAGACCAATTTGAAAAAAACAAACAAAAGTGGCAGCACCTTTTTGACTAATACAATCCCGAATTAAGAAAAGCTTGGAGTGGAAGAAAGATGTCGACCCTTCAATATACAGATGGAATTTTTAATCAATGCACTCCTCTTTCATTTTCGTTCAGAGTACACGAACAAAATAAAGATGAGAAGAGGACGTTGGCCGAGAGAGATCAGGGGCTAGGGCTACATGCGAAGAACCGGCAACCGCAGCCGTCGCTAAACAAAGGCCGTTTCACATGAGAGCCACGACCTTCTGCCACGCACGTACTTGGATCCCCTACTTGCATACTGGCCGACGCATTCGTACACCATAACCGTAGCATACTTGCCCTTAATTAATTGGGATAAACATAGGAGATCGACATGTAGACACTTGCGACGATTGGCCAGCTGCTAATCATTGAGTCTGCTAGCTTAGCTAGCCCATTAATTGCAAAAGATATCTTGCTTAATTTATTTATGTACAGGGATACATACGTCCATTGGACTGTACAAAATATGCATATCTGCACATATATCATGTATATTTATGTGTGCTCTCGACAAAAACAAACCCTGCATAGTCCAAGTCGTTGGGTTCTTTGCAATTTGATAGAGGCTTAGAGCATATAAATAAGTGTCGTAGAAGAAAGGGGAAATATCTCTATATTAGAAAAGAAGAGGAGAGTATCTATTGCTAATAACCAATGATAGCACAGATGTTATTTTTTAATCTCAACTGAATTAAGTCCAAAAAACCAAGTGTTCCTTTAGTCTGATGTACTGCACCTGAATTTTGAGCCGCCGGATCTAGATCCAACGTGTCGGATTTGATGTAACCGAGAAATTAAGTACCCCGGCAAACATGGAAAAAAGAGAGGTAGCACTTAATTGTGCTCATATCTGTTTGAATGTTTGATCCATGAAGTTATTAGTTAGTAATCGAAGATCCACATGAAGATATACTCTACACACTTGAAACAGCGTGCTGCGTTTTTCAAATTAACTCTAGGCAAAGTATTAATCTCGTGTCAAGTCGTGGCGTCCAAATCAACGACCAGCGCAAAATTGAAAGGAAGTTAACGCCCGTGGGGGTAGGGCTAGCCGCTTAGGCTGCGACTTCGGGCCTCTCATTCTCATGGGTGCTAGCTAGCTTACCATTTCAATTTCCTGGTTGTGGTTTCATTTCATTTCATGCATGTATCTCAGATTCATAGCTTCGCATTGCAGGTGGTGTGTGCGGCCACGTGGGTGCCTGCTGCAGCTTGCATCGCGTGCTGTTCCTCCTGGCCGAGACCAGGGGCCATGCCCGTCGCCGTCCAGCTTCAGCCCCACAGTATAATATAGAGAGAGGACAGGGAAAATCAAACCTAGCTATATATAATATATTTGTTTATTTTATGAGCTTTGTTTACCGGTTCTTTTCTCTCTTTTTTCCCCTTGAAAAGTGGATGCGTTTTTCTTTTCCATGTACTGCCCCTTGCCTTACTCTCACATGGTTTGCTGTTTGCTTGTCTATAAATTTTATCGAGCTGCAATTTTTAACTAGATAATCAGAAACTTATTACCAGCTTGATTTTTCTAGACCATATTAATTACTAGCGTGTCTGTCCCTATTTCTATGATCATACTGTACCACATATCAAAAAAGTTGCATGCATGTTTCAAAACATCACCTTATAGTTTGCAATGCGAAGAGAGTAGTAGAGGGGGCAGCATGCAAATGGATATATCCATCTGGTCCATCCATTCCTCTATTGTTGCTGCTGCCTGAAGCAGGGAACCAAATGATGCTTGTACTCTACTAGAAGATAAGCATGGACCAGGGATGCGCGCCACATGTTTAAAGGATTTGTTTTCAATTTGGATAAGGGGTTGCGCCGAAGATATACCCGCTCTCCATACGATCATGCATTAAATTCGCTTCTTCATCTGCTCGATCTCCTGCACGTCGCCCTGTCGATCTGCTCAATGTACTGCTGGACCACCGCCCAGCAGCCGGCCGCTACAGTACAGGAGTTGCTGTCCTTGCTGATCTTATTTCGTTTCTTTTTGGGCAGATCGAAAACCCTTGTTTTGTTTTTTTTTTAACGATATTGCCTATTTTCACCGGCAAAGATGAGTAGTCGGATGCCTTATTTTATTTTGTTTCAAGAAAAAGTATGCCGTATTTTTCAGTCGATTGAGATTTGGTTTGATCGTGTGCTTGTAATTAGCAGTTGTTCGGCGACAAACTTAATACCACTGACACAAACCTGAAAGTTGCTGCTATCTATAGGTAGGTTAGCTTGATACAATGATACGCATGCATGCAGGTACGGTGTCGATCAGAGGCCATCAGCAGCGGACGGAGGACCACTGCATGCACGCCAGGGGAGGCCGGTCGATCGGGAGCGAGGCAAAAGGAATTGGTGTGGACTGCATCAAGAAATTCATTCCGAATGGATTCTCGCACCGATATACACATCCATCCACAAGATTTGTGGCGTATACAAATACACGGTCGATTGCTACGTACATCATCCCTGCTGCTAGCTTGGACATCCAATCCACACCATGTGTCGCATGCCCACACTTCTGAAGTCACATCTCAGGTATTCCCCCAGAAGAAATGGTTTAGTTTTATCCCGGGATTTGGGTCTCCTAATGTTCGATTGTGCAGAGGAATTCATTTGGCTCGGTCGACTACGAGTTAGTACTGAGCTACTGATGAAATCTGTTGAAATTTTCAGGTGAACAATAGTCAGTCTGTTGCATGGAAGTATGGAACTTGATGCACAGTAGTAGTTGGAATCAAGACTGCTGTTCAAGAATCAAGACCACTGGCCACGCATCTTGGAATCTGAAAAGAAGCTACTGTTCTGTTCAGCGCAGGCCGCAGCAGGGTAACTTGCTATCCCGGGTAAAGTTGCGTCATGTCAGGTAGAGGTCGCCATCCATCCATCCATCCAGGTCATTGTCGGGTGGTAAAAAATGGCAGGCCAAAACTTGGTGGTTTATATTAACCGCTCATGCATCTTTCTAATCTCAGTCATGGAATGCCCTCGCTTTCAGCAGCACAAATGCAGCGCGGCAGTCAAAGCTGCTGATTAGTAGCATCTCGTGCCAAAAACTGACCGACTGTTCAATGGAGGCAGGCAGGAAGATGGTGGATGGATGGGAGGTCCAGATCGACCAACCTACATGCAGGTGGAAGAAGAAAGGGGGATGTTTTCTCATCTTTGATTTGGTGTGCTATTCCATTTTTAGGCAGGACTACAGCGACCCAGCTGCGCAAGCAGCTGACTCATGAGTGGTGACTTCGTTTCAAAAAAGAAAAAAAAATGAGTGGTGACTTCTCCAAGTTTCTGGAGGCTAAGGGCATAGAGCCAACACTGATGACTTCCAGAATTGGTCCGGCAAGTGAAATTTGTATAGATATTGTTCTGCAAAAAATAGCTCCATGTAGTAATATGTGAACCAGACGTTGGAATCTTGTAATATCATCATCTGTGATGGGCCGGAATGTCTGTGAGCCCAAAAACCTTGCCGGTAAGATCCGGTAAGCTTGTCCAGCCCAGTCATCAACAGGCACAGTGATCATCGACGGGCGAGCGCATTGACTGGGTCAACGTACAATAGCCTACTACACGGGTCTGGCTAGACGATGGGCTGTCGATGTGGCTGCACGTCAGCTTTCTGGGCTTCTGGCCCATGCTACTAAATTGATGCTTTTGACATTCTGGAGGCTGAACAGCCATGAACGATTCAGCTGTTTAACCATTTCTGAGATCATAGTTTGTATATATGAACTAACCTAATGTAGTTCTTCATTAATCAACACACATATCCCCTTCATCACATTTGTCAAGTGCATAAGGCTGTTTCCAGCAGTTGTCACATTCCGATAGGGAAAGAGCGCAGCAACAGGCCTGGGGCCCGCGTGGTCCGCACTGCTATCGGAGAGGTGCTCCCAGCAGCTTGCGGAGGGTCTCCCGCATGCAGCTTCCCATTGTACCAGATGATATGTCCACCTCCACGTGTCGTTTGATTACAGGTCAGAACAGATGGGATATAGGAAAGAGAAGGTGTGGAAAAGGGAGCAGGAGAGAGAGGATTCCGTGTTTCGGATGCGGGATGCGGTCGCTGCTGGGGGAAGCTACAATGGCCATCCAGCCTCAAATACCGCATGGGGGCCAATTTAGGGGAGCGGCTGGGAACAACCTAAGCAATGTTCAATAACTAGCTATCGCTAACCTTTTTATATTTTATGTCACCTTCTAGTAACATATACAGAAAGTGGCGAGAACAGATTCGAAGATAAAAGGATTCTCATAAGGGGAAGAAATAACCTATAAATTCAGCTTTTGTGCGGATTGCGTTTGACGAAAAATTACATTTAACATCGTACGTGTGCGTGGGCCGTGTTATTCTCGATTTACTTTCATCTGACCTACATGTCTTTCCTAGACATATGATAGATTAATAATTAATTAACACTAAGCAAGCTAGCCTTTGATTTTTATTATATTTTTTTGGAAAACAGCACTACGGATGTACTAGATGCTAGTTCTTGAATACACCAAGATACCTGTGAATGCTTATATGAGACCAGACTGGTAGATTTCAGTCAATTAGTTAATTGGTTATTCGCCGGATCCCTTCCTCTCGATATGATTCGCCCATCTGAGAAAGAAAAGAAAAATGCCAACCGGTTTCCTCCGAGAAAAAAAGAGAGAGGGGATCGGAAAAGGTGATCGAGAATTCGAGAATGGTTGGTCACAACGGGGAACAAGTTTTAACGGATGTGAGGTCATCACGCATCAGGGTTGTGCAGGCTAGCTACTAGCACAACTACTACCTACAAGAGGGCTGGCATGCATGCACTCACGCGCACTGGTAAGGAAAGAGGCAGGTTGTGTGGTGAACAGGCCACTAGAGCGCGCTGGCTGCTAGTGGATGCGAAGATTAATTTTACGATGATAATGCTAGGCTAATCAGGATCAGGGCCAAAAGAAAGAAAAAGGCAAGGCCTGTGTGCGCGCAACCTGCATATCACTAGCTTTATCTGCATTCCACCACAAGTTTAATCTACTGTGTTCATCCAACCTCCTTATCACAAAAGCCACTTGGCCTTTTTAGTTACCTTGGCTTTCATCCAGCTTGCAAGGCCGATAGATCGAGGCCCTACAAATTAAGAGAAGCATGTCGGGCCCCAGAGTTAAATCTTTTCGTTAAGTGAGTCACTGACATATGAATAACTAACCATGCAAGCGTGGAGATTCCAGCTAGCTATTCTGCAACACGAGAGATGATCAAGTGGGTTTGTTTTTGTTGGTTACGTGTAGCATTTTCTCCCGGTACGGTGTCCAAGATACGGCCCCACAGCTGATGTGGCTTATCTCGATCATTCTCAGTTGCTAGTTGCTATATGTGTAATTTTTTTTAAAAAAAACAAAATCCTTGGTGTTAGCTTGCGATGGGGTTGGAATCGGACGCGATTGGAGGAGATGGAAAGGTGGCGGTACACGCAGCTGATGGAAAAACTAAAGTTGGACAGGGACCTGCACCAGCAATGGACTCCTGGCTGCCCCTACTACTCTGCCTCTCTGAATTGCGTGCTGCTGGTATATGTCTTCGAATATACTACAATATGGTAGTAGTATGTATGCATTCTTTTTTGGCAAAGATTTTGTGCTATTTGCATTCAGGATTTTCTTTCTTTGCACAGAGACACTGATAAGAATCGATGTATGCACAACTCACTTATAAACAAGAGAGACCAAAGAGTTAATCACTTGCACGGTTTTTTATTTCTTGTTAGAATCGAAAGGCTAAAAACCTTGCAGTGGAGCTGTATATGGTTGGGTTGTTTGTGAAGCATTTAAAAGTCCTTTCGTTAACTCTGCATTTAAATGAAGGGAAAAACTTTTGTGAAGTTTTAGTGGAACAACATTTGGACCAAGTAATCCTTTTCCTTGCATTGCATCTATTTCTTCAGTGTTATCGGTGTGGCATAGAAGCACTGAACTCGCTTTGGTAACATTGCAGCTTCTTTTAATTTTCTGCTTGTTCTCAGACTGTTCTATCACCAACTCATTCGATCACACGCATCTAAGCAAGAAGAGTAATACACAAGTGAAAAGTCAGCGGCAGATTTCATATCATCCATTATTTAAGCTACACGATTGAGAAATTACAGGCTATAAAAGCACCATGTGAGATGTGATTCTGACAACGCATGCACCATCAATTAATAGTACGTACAGTTCCCTCACCATGATGGCATGATCTACTACCTTGCTCATCACCGCTCTTAATTTTTCTCTTACACAACTCATTACTGATGTGAAAACTCTCGTCGCAGAGCATTCAGACAATCTGTCGTCTCTACCAGCATATACATGAAGGTGTACAAGAAGATGGATGGATATGTGCATGGCCGGATCAGGAGGCGTCGAGCATCTCCCTGTAGTATTCTTCGTCATCGATCCTCCAGAGCGAATAGTCCGAGCTGTACTCCCACACCGGCGACGACGGCATCGCCAGTGCCTCAGCGGCAGCGACATAATAACAATGGCCAGCTCCCCAGCCGTCGAGCGCGTAGCTCGCCGCTGCATCGGCTGCCGCGATCTCGTTCCACAGCTGGTCCATGGCGCAGCAGTACTCCTGCGGCTCCTCGTGCTGGGTCGCCGCGGCGGTGGCCGTTGACGCCTCCTCGAGCTCGGCGTCGTCGCCGCCGCTGCCTTCGCGCAGCGATGAATCGTCGGACGGCGGGGCCGACGAGGACGACGTCGCCGCGCCGCTGTTCGGAGAGCCGGGGCAGCAGGAGGCCGTCGTCACAGAGGACAGAGGCGACGCCGCCGCCGCCTTCTTGTTGCTGCTGCTGCCGCTGTTGTGCCGCCTCTCCTCGAGCGCCTTCTTCCTGGTGCGCGTCCTCCAGAAGTTCTTGATCTCGTTGTCGGTGCGGCCGGGGACGCTCCTGGCGATGCGCGACCACCTGCTGCCCCACTGCGCGTGAAGCTGGACGATGAGGCGCTCCTCGTCGGCGGTGATGCGGCCGCGGCGGAGGTCCGGGTGGAGGTAGTTGACCCACCGGAGGCGGCAGCTCTTGCCGGTGCGCCTCAGACCTGCAGCACGGTGACGGAGGGGAGCCGCATGCAGAGAGACACAGAGGAGGAGAAGAAAGCAAACGGTTAACACCGCACGCCACTGCCCGTGGACCTCGGTCGATCGGCCCCTCACGCATGCGCGGAGCCGCCGGAGCGGCGCATGCGTGGGGACGGATCGATGCACCCGCCACCGCGCAAACCTGACACCTTTGCTAAGAAATCCCATCGGCGTTCGCCGAACAGGCGGACGAACCGTACCAGCTGCGCGTCCTCCTCCTCCGTCCAGGGGCCCTTCCTCATCGCCGGCACCGGCGCCGCCATCGTGCCGCCGCCTCTGCTGATCTGCTCGCCATCCGGCTTCTTGTTCCTGCTGAACATGGACATGGTCGTCGCTTCCGGCTGCCGAGGAGACAGAAAGCAAGGGATCGAGCCTGAATGCTTGATCGATCGAGAGGAAGAAGAACTGAAGAATAGGCAGCTAGCTCCTCGTTTGATTCCTTCCCCTCAGCTGGCCTCCCCTTTATATCAGGTCCACTAGGGGTTAGAGGGAGGAGATTAGAGAGAGAGAGGGAGAGAGCATGAGCATAGTATAATGCATGGTGGATATGGCCAAGAGATGGATCGAGCAGGCAGGTGAGTGCCGAATGGTGCGTGGTGAGGTCAGCGGCTGGATCAATGCCGCCCGCATGATAGAGCTTAGCTCTATATCTTGCCTAATACCTACATTCGCAAACAAGTGTCATTTTGTTCAGTGATATGGTTAACAAGACAACCGCCTGATAGAGCTTATCTCTATATCTTGCCTAATACCTACATTTGCAAACAAGTGTCGTTTATTTTGATCATTGATATGGTTAACAAGACACTACTTTGACCAATTAGTTACAGTATAAAGTGTACACAAAATATGATAAGATTATAATCTTTTTAAATCTAGAGTAAATTTTGAAAATAAGTTTAGCCATATCATTTTTAAAAGTTGAGCCAAAATATTCCAAGAGATATTAATGCTCGTCAAATTTGAAACGTGTCTTGAATCTTGAATGCATTACAGGAAATCTGTTAATTTATGACGAATTTTTCGTGATGCTTTCAGAGAACGACATTGCCGGTGCACCATCTGTATTTTTTTGTCAACCCATTTGCAAATATCAGCAGCCATGTCATCGATCATATCAGCGGACACATCATGGGCCATATCAGCAGACACGTCAACATCGTTATCCACATCATCAACCACGTCATCCTCCGTATCATCTATGTGTGGCGTGGCAATTGGATTCGTGACAATTATTTTCATCATAGATAATAGGCTTGGGCTGGGCTGCGTGGGGCTGATGCTATTTTATAACGATTTTAAAGCATTATAAATTAAGTTAATCTATGACGATTTCGTTAAAAACATCACGCGGTGTAATCTGTGACGCTCAATTCATGACGAAATTTGAGATCATCACAGATACCATCATAAAACGGGTTTTTAGTGATTTATGATGAAATTTGATCGCCATGGATTAACAGATTTCTTGTAGCAGTGATGTACTAATCTTGCTAGAGCTTCATCACTTAACTTTTTACTGGAGTCATCGAGAGAGTATAAACAGCTAGCTGGTGACAATGCGAGATCTATGGCACCTGTTTCCTTTGGAGGGCACAAGAAATTCCTGCACGGAACAATAATAAACAATTCTAGATATGACGCCTCCACAGTCGTAAGCTACCACTGGATTTATTTCAAGCTGATAAGCACTGTTTGGGTTTTCGATCATACAAGTAAAAGACCTAATAAAGCCCACTAAGTTTCTTCGTGCCAATACCTTGACAAGACGTGAAACGAAAAGATCAGACGGTCGCCAATCTTAATCGCTTAACTACTAATGAGTAGGCTCATAATGGCTAGCTCCAGCTTGTCTTTAGGCGTCGATGTGATCCTTAGCTTGTAGACGATTATTTTGCACTGAGTGACGATTGCTACCTTATCATTAAGCATATTCACTGATATGAGTGATGGCAATAGAAACAGGCTATGCTTGTTAATCAGCATGTTGCAATTCGTAAGCATATCCTTGCACCCTTTTTTTTGGGATAAAAGAACGAGGGAATCTGTTCTCCGGCTAATTATTGGGCGATCAACGCGAATTAAAGCTGCAAATCATGCAAGCTGACGCCATGCTTAGCATGCCCAGATATATGATGCCTTTCTCTGGCTCTGTTTCTACTCCCATTTGATGCCTTGAACTATGCATACTTGCAATGGAAAACCAAAAGAGAAGTTGCGCTGCTTGGCACCTCACTAGATTCGACACCAGAAACATTCACAGTGAAAACAGTCTTGTAAGATGCACCACGGGCTATATATAGATGGAGAGCCTTATCAAGAGAAATACTCTGCCACAAGAAAAACTTGGGTGTCACAACGATCCATGAGATTTTCTTTTGACACGGTCAAAAACATACACACAGCATCTCGCGTCTAGCAACGTGATGCACGCTGTCCAGGAGAAATATGTGCGGATATCAAAAGGCCACCACGGTGACACTGAATACATTGCAATGGCACTCTACTCGGGTATGTTCATCGGAGGTTCCAGGCTCTCCACAAGAGTCCGCAGGTCTAAATCCATGCCCTCAAACTTCTTGATGAAAGGGTGATTCTGCAACAACAGGAATGCTAACTCAGCACAACTTACCCAAATGAATGGTGCAAACAGTAATTCCAAATTATCAATCAGAAAACTGTTAAATCGAAGAAAGGCAATGCTGACCAAGAGTTCTGAAGCAGACATCCTCTCTGCTGGGTCCTTCTGTATGCTGCAAAGTAATATAGCAAAATATAAAACTAATGAAGCACCAAATCATAATTCCTTAACACAACTCTTTCACAAAATTTATGATGGCAATAGAGCAGAATTTGAACACGATTAGTGCACATTAAAGAAATTATTGTTCTTTTCAGATAGGTGCAGCCACAAATCACAATCTCAGGATGTTTTATTAATCTAGATGTCCATATTTGGATAGCTCATTCTCTTATCAATTATTATCTTTTGTCATAAAAAATATGGTCAGTGCCATTAAAAGGCATGTATTTCAGATGAAATGGCAATAAGTCAAACTTCACAGTTTAGCTAAAGTAGCACAGTTTGATGTTTCAAGGGCCGAAGGGGTACTTTGAACACAGTTAAGCAAACCTTTTCTTAAAGGTTAAGATAGTGTGCTTATGTAATATATACTATGACATATAAAATGTCAAGACAAAACCAACATGTAACGAATTACGTCCCATAGCACTGAATCCTATGTGTCCTTGACTACAGCTTCAGATTGAAGCCAAGTCTTAAAAAAAATTTATCAACAGCAAGCGAACAAATCTATTGTAAGAGTTTTACCCACTGAGCTATTGGTCAGAAGGTGAACCTTGCAGCGTCTTTGATCAGAATGCAATAGTGAGATAGTTGCAGTGTGTTTCCAGTAGTTACATTTCAAGGTCAACTTTAAGATAAATGAGATTTTGCTTCGAATTAACTGAGTACAATAGCAAGCAGGAAAACATTAACTGGGATTTTTAAATGTGAAATTACAGAAAGGAATGTTTGACATACCAAGAGGAGATAAATGAGCAGAATTCTGGAGAGAACTGATCTGCAGGTGCAGAAGGTGGTGGCTGATCAACAATTGCTTCAAGAAGTTCATAGAAGCTTAACCAACCTTCTCCTTCTGAAGGTATATAAGGGAACCGACCAATGGCACACTCAAGTATCACTAGTCCCAAACTCCATATGTCACTCTTGTAGTCGTAAGAGCTCCCACTAATCCTCTCAGGCTGAATAAGGAAGAAAAGTAAAGAACTGTCACTAGACGTTTTAAGCATTCCAGTCACTAATGAACATAAACTAGCAATCACATAAAACAACTAAGTCAACATACCGCCATATAGTTGTAGGTTCCAACAAATGTATCCCGCTGACCCATTGAACTTGCTAGCACTGCACTGACCCCAAAATCAGTAATCT